>NC_045610.1:23547977-24172977 GCF_009762305.2 Zalophus californianus
CAAGTATAAAGTTACATCTCCTGGGGGTGGGGGCTGAGGAGGGTTTGGGCGGTGAGGTTCGTGCTGAGCCTGGTGAGACGTGGCAGGGAAAGAAAAGAAAAGAAAAGGGTGTTCCAAGTTCAAGGAACAGCTTGAACTGAGTGTAATGTACCTGGCAAGGGGCAGCAATCAGAGCAGCCCAGAGTGCCAGGGTGAAGAGAGAGGGAGGAGGCAGGGAAGCAGGCAAAGGCCCTATTGCCGAGGCTCTGAAGGCCCTGCTCAGCCCAGTTCTCAGAAAAGGACAGACAAAGCATGTGCTTAGGGCACCAGCAAAAGAGGACATCTAAAAAGAAACAAGTTTTAATTTCAACATACCTTTGAGTTTTGTTGAAATTTCAAAATTATTTCAAAATATATCTTTATTTCAAGTTGAAGCATTTTTTAAAATTTGGAATTACATGTGGAGAACATCACTATCATTTTTTCAGTGTTTAGGGTCTCTTAAATGTCTCTCTCTGGCTCTGACTCTGTTACAGAAATTGGACACCAGCCGACCTCAGCTTTGGGATAGGCAGGATTGAGTTGAGGCAGTTTGCAAAATTGCTTTGTGAATAACCTATAACAGCACCCCTTAACCTACTCAGGGGTACTAGTAGTTTATGATGTTAGGTGTTTGTCCAAAGGACCTCTCACTGGTGGCATTTCAGGAACTGTGACAAAGAAAGCATGATAGGGTCTCTTTCCATAGTTCTAGAATTAGGAATCAGGGCCCCTGGTGAAATGTCAAGGACTCTACTTTCCAAAGAGAAGTCAAGTCAACCCTCTCCCCAGAGCTATAAGAATCTACAAACTGGTCCTGTCATTCCCAAGCAGCCCAGCCATCCTTATCTCATGTGCAATAAGACATCTTATGGGACACGATGCTCTTGGCCAGAAGTTACACGTGCCTTCCTCTGCCCCCACTGCCACTGGGGAGGGAGGGAGGGCGTCTTCCTCCAAAAAACCAAGGCGGGTATTTCAGAAAATCACTCGTCTAGCTTAGGAGTGCTTACAAGAAGGCGGAAATGAAATCTCACTCCCCAGCTTGTTGGTTACTGCCGCCACCCTGCCCCCGCCCTCCCATCCCAGTGCTGCCTGATGAGGGACATCCTAGAAGAGCCTAACATGTATGTTGAGAGTTAGGGTTCTCAGAAAAGAAGGTGAACAAGATGAAGTGAAACTCTATGCCACAAAAGGACATATATCATATAGGCAAAGACCGCCACAACCGCTTAAATCAGACCAAGCCAGGAGACTAAGGGGGCCTCATTCCCAGCAGCAGGTGACCTAGGAGCAGCCCTGTCAGCTCTCCTGACTCTCCCTGTCCTCATACCAGAGACCCTAGGGACCAGAGCAGGGCAGGGAGAAGTGAGACAGGGGGCTGCACCCCGGCTAACACCCAGTTCCTAGATTGTAATTTCTATAAGGATGTATTCGTGCCGAGCATGCGCCTGGCCCAGAGGAGGCATTTACTTGGGTTGAAAAAGGAATGCGTGGATAAAGTATGTAATAAAAGTTAGTGCTTACCCCGACCCCACTCCACCCCTTTCTCTGTCACTCACGGCTTTCCTGCTTTAGTCACGGCTTTCCTGCTTTAGGAGACTCTTTACTCATCTGCCCTTGGAGGGTGTTCCTTCAGCTCAGACTGGCTTGGGCAACAGCAAGGCCTTCCTCAGGAGACCTATCGGTATGAGTTCTTCAAGAAGGAGTTTCTGGGCAGGGCTTAGGCTCTCACGTGCCTAGTCCCACCCCTGGCCTTGCATTCTAGGTCAGTGGGCGGAAGAGCATAAATTGCAGCTGTTCCCAGCCTTGCTGCATTTTTACCGAAGACTTCCAACAGCAACATGAAGTTGGGGGGCTTTCTCCTTCTGGTAATGCTCATCACCCTCAGCTCGGAGGTTCAGGAGCTCCAGGCTGCAGTGAGACCATTGCAACTTCTGGGTAAGTCCGGGCAGAAGGCAGCCCGTTCTCTGCATGAGGGAGCTGAAAAGTGGGCCAGCAGGGACTGCTGTGCTCTGAGGGGCGGGGGGGGGGGGGAGGGGGGGTGAGAAGGAAAGATCCTCTAGTCCAGGAGCCACCTTGACTGCCGCACCTCTCTCCTTCTGCATCCACTCTTCCCCTCTTCCTTTCTTTGGGTCTTCCCTTCAACTGGACTCTCCACTCTTCCCTTTGGCTTCCCCATGAGCCACCCGCCATCTTCCCCAGCATCTCTCTCCCCCATGGGTTTCTTGGTCTCTTGTTACAAATAGATAAGATCATAAGAGAACATATTTTCTTAATCGTGTTATATGGGAGTCATCTTAATCTCCGCTTTTCCTTTTACCACCAACGTTCTCAAAGTAGCAATCTTAACTCTCTGCCCTAACTTCCTCACAACTCATTCCTTTGCCTCCTGAAGATTATTGCCATAACTGTCCTCGTCAGTCTCCAGAAACTTTGCTCCCAGGATCAGCTGATAAATATCTTGACTCTCCTCAGCAGCAAGTCTGTAACCTCTGCAACACCTGACATGGTTAGCCACTCTATCAATCCTCAAACTGTCTCCTCTCCTGGATGATCATCACTGGAGCTCCTACTTCTCCCTAAAGATTCTTGGATTCAACTCTTCCTCCTCTCTCTTCTTTGCTGTCCTCCGCCCGCATTTAAACCTGTTGCCAAATACCGTCCATTCTTTGAAATTGTCTCTTGCGTGTGCTCCTTCCTTTCCACTCCCCATTGCCACATTGGCCCGTCTGGCCCTGATTACCCCGTACTTGGGCCAGTGTGGTGTGGTTTCCTGACGGCACTTCCTGACCCTCGATTGCTTCTGAGGTTTGCTTGCTCACTGAATCCTGGTCCACTCTATGCCCTCATGCCAGAATAATCTTCTTAAGTGAACTGCAGTCATATCCCTCCCTTGGCCTACCAAGTGAAACCCAAACTCCTCAGGTCCTCAAGGTCTGGCCCCTGTAACTTTACCCCCCACCTACTTTTCCTGCCTGACTCCCAACTGCCCCTTATACTTATCCAGCCTTGCGTTTATTTGACAGTCCTCCTGTATTCCTTGTATTCCAGGCTAAGGAGTGAGGAGATGAGGCACCCAGGGTGCCATATTTAAGGGGGTGCTCACTCTTAGGGGTGTGCAAGTGCCTCCTTAAACTTTGTGCTGCAGGTGCCTTGCATGCCTCTTCCTACTCGAGGCCCGGTTACATTTCCCCTTGTGAACTTTTGTTAGTAATTTTTTTCTCTTCTGCAAAACTCTACCACCACCACCCCTCAATTCTGCCTTAAAAAGATTCCTGTACTTCAAGACCCTCCTTTTTTTGGTTAATCTAATTGGAAGTAATGTTCTCTCTCTTCTGAGCCCCTTTTCCTTTGGATATACCTCTTCTCAGGACACTTGTCACATACTGCCTTATTTTTCGTACTTTAAACACGTCTTATCTCCACTGTTAGACTCTATGCTGCTTTAAGGTAATGACCCTTGTATCTTTATATTTTCTCAGTAACTTAGCCCTATGCTTTGTACCTAGTAAGAAATCAACAGATTTACTGAATGACCAAACTGCTATGAGTGGAGACAAAGTCTTCAACCTTCTCACCATTAGTCAACAACAGCAAATCGTGTTGACTTTCTCTGAGGTCTGCAAGTATATTGTAGACATCCCCCCAGGCCCATTCTTAGAGTCTCACATTGCTAGTCATCACAGCATTTTTTCCTTCTGAGCCTGGACAAGGTGTCCCAGCCCCTTCAACACAGCACCAGATAGTCATCTCTATGGATCAGAATTGACACTGGAGAATGAACTTCATTTTCCCTGCTAGATCCAAGAGCTCCATTTTACGTATGAGGAAAACAAAGGCCCAGAAAGTCCAGACATGGAATCAGGTAGAGAAACTCATGGTAACAGCTGAGTAGAAGCAAAAGCACAGCACAACAGAAGCATAGCACACATTGGTCCAGAGCTCTGCCTACATTTAAATAGAAGCTCCTGTGGGGTCTTAACCAGCTTCTTGGACCTACTTCCTTGGTTCTCAAAGACTAACTTTGAGCCTCTGGGAACCTGGGGGGCCTCCACCCAGACCAGGAGTGACTCCTTGAAATTTGGAGATGTGTTCTTCATGTCAGGGTCTGTTTCATCATGTGGGACGGCAGAGGGAGCTTGGCCTAGGGGCCAGGCAGGTCTCGGTTGAATTCCACTTCTGTACCTACTAGTGGGCAGTTCACCTCTGTGCACCCCAGCTGCCATGCCTATAAGATGAGACCAGTCAGACTCACCTCGCAGGGTGAGTGCAAGGCACTCTTGATGGCATTTGGTAGATATGAGTCTCCCCTTTTCTGCCCCTTTCCCTGCAAAGTAGGGAAGTGAGGACATTTGAGTGGGCTTCTTTGCACTTTGCTTCTGCATACACAGTTATGCTCTTCTTTAAAGTAGGCCTTACTTTATTGTGATTATGTGAATTCATTGTTTTTAACTGAAATATATAAGATGTTAATGAGTATTGTTCTGTGAGTAATCATTTACAAATTCCCTTATTCACTGAACTGAAAGACAGAAGTGGAATGGGTTCTTTTAATCAGTCAAGGGCTATCCTCTCTGATACCTGTGCTTAAAGCAGGGTGGTTTTTCAGCTGGTCTGTTCTAACATAGGCACCTGCGTTGAGCTCTGCCATGATGACTGGGATTGTGATCCAGGAGAGCACTGCGTCAGCAATGGGTGTGGCCACATCTGTGCTGCAGCCTAGGGACAGGTAAAAACATCAGGTCCTTCCCTGCTTCCTCAAAACTTGTCTGAGCTGGCTGGCGGGCTGGCTCTGATGGGACTTTCCAGAAGCGGGTGCGGTAGAAACCTGTCTCTCTGTGGCCTTTCCCTCTTCACACCCTTTCCAAGAAAAGGAAGCATCTATCACAGGATGCTGGCTTCCAAACCTTTAAAATAATCTCATTACCCAGTATATCCAGGAGAGAAATTAGACTATTTATTTGAACAAAAAGAACATAAAAATCAGTCACATTACCCCCCCATCCCCAAATGATACTTGCTTAATACTTTGGTGCATATTTTAAACACACATGCAAATACATAATATACATATTGAAATGAGATAATATTGTGTCTATTTTGATTTCTTAATTATTTCACTTAGAAATAGCTAGTGAACAACTTTTAACACCAATCTTTTTATTTTTTTCTTTAAATTTTTTATTGTTATGTTAATCACCATACATCATTAGTTTTTGATGTAGTGTTCCATGATTCATTGTTTGTGCATAACACCCAGCAACACCAATCTTCTATACCATCACCTTTAACAGTCTTACAGAAGTCCATCATATATGCTCATATACTTAGAAACCCCCATTAATACACATTTGTTGATGGTTTATTGTATTAATATAGTTATAATGAATACTAAATTTGTGCATACACCCTTATTAATTTCCTTGGGATAAATTCTAAGAATTATAATTTATGACCATTTTCAGGCTCTGATTCACACTGCCAGATTGACCTATGAGAACCCTTTTTCTGGAGAAATATTTCAGGGTCCTCACATAATAGTTTCTTTATTTTCAGTAGCCATCAAATGAAAAAAAATGCATAATGAAAAGCTACCATGATTCAGCCTTAATTACAAACTAAGCTGTATTTATTAATTAATATAATAACTAACACAATAGAATCAACATAAACTTTAAAAGTAACCCATTTGTGTTCAGAAGGTACTATCTGTCCAATCCACCCACAGTCCTTGGGATGCCTCTGGCCTTGCTGACTCTTTGTAGGTGCTTGTTGATTCCCAGAACTGAGAACTGTCACCTCTCAATTGCATTCTGTGATTCCAGGTCCCCAAAACAGCAGGTCTCATGTATAATTTTTTGGTCCATTTTTCAGATGAAGACTTATCTTGAGGATCATCCTTCTCTAATAATTTTTCATCACTTCCTATCTTCAAAGATATGACTGGAACTCCTTGACCAGGAAGACAGATGAAAATGGGGGCCTGTGGGTGGAGATTACAAGAGATGTGGTGGGGAAGGAAAAAGAGTCCTTTCTTTTAATAAATCTTCATTGTTAGACATACCCACACTGTTTGAGTTCTTTGGTTAAGGGTGATGATGAGGTGGAGGACGGGGTGGAAGACAGATGACATTTGTTGAGCACTTGGTATGCAACTCTGTTATATTCTCCACAAGCATCATCTAATTTATCCTTACAATCACCTTGTGACTATGCTTATTATCAATACCATTTTATATATAAGGATGCTGAGGTTTGGAGAGATTAAGTAATTTGCTCAAAATCATATGGCAGGTAAGTGTCAGGGCCTTACCTCTAATCCCATGTCCAAATCCAGGGCCTATGCATTATAGCATAGTAGTTAGGAACTCTGATTCTGAATTTTAGACCCAGGCCCGCCACATTACTGTGTGACCTTTAGCATGTGTCCTAACCTTCCTGTGCTTCAGGTTTCAGATTTGTATAACAACGTATGCTTCATAGAGCTACAAGGACAAAAGCAGTTCATTATGTTAACTACAGTTGTTATGATTATCAAATAGATGGGCCGATGGCGCTTAGTGATGATTTTGTAGGGCTCTAGAATGGAAGCCTAAGACAATCCTCCTTCCTAGCCTATTGTAGTTCATCTGGATCCTGAAAGCCAGCCCCTCTCTTCTGGTTTTCCCCATTACAAAACATGGGAGGTAAAAATAGACTTACATTTCTTTCCTATGTTCTTCATAATCGCAACTGGCCTGGGTTGTGGTCTGATTTCGGCCAATTTACTGCCTGTGTGGCCCTTGACAAACCATTTAAACCCTTTAAGTTGTCTTTCTTTAAGCCATTAAGCTTTTTTTATCTGTAAAAAGGGGGAAATAACAGTATCTACCTCATTTGGATGCCAAGATTTATAGAACTTTATGAAGTATTTTCACAGAGATCCCATTTGATTTTCACATCAACCAACAGATGGGAAATAGGAGGCTCTGAATAAACAGTGAATTTATTTATCCTGCCAGCAAGTATTGGGAGGTGTCTACCATGACTCAGGTGCTGTGCTAGCGTTAGGGATACAATAGTGAACCAGACAGACAGGATGTGTGCCTTCACAAAGCTCACATACTAGAGGAAGAAACAGATGATATACAATAAAGAAGGTAACTACACATTATGGTAAATGTTCTGAAGGAAATAAACAAGGATGCGAAGTAGAAGAGGAAGGGCGGTAAAGCCTACTTCAATTAGAATGATCCAGACTCTAATTAGGTGATTAAAGTAAAGTCTTGACTGAGTTCCAAAATATGAAAAAGGTGATATTCCAGAGTAAGGCTCCAGATCACCTTATGCAGAATTCATGAAGGGAAATGGCTGTGAACATGCTTAGCATCTTTAAGGCCCCACGGTCAATGTAGGATTAAAAAATACTGAGAGTGAGGAGGAGTAAGGATGTGTGAGGAGATTTTCTTGGGAGAACTTTTGCCAAGGTATAAGTTCCACAGTTTGGGGGTTATCGTCTAAACACAAGCCAATGAAGGGGGCCCTCAAGGCCTCCCTGAGAGCTTGATGTATGTTTTCTTCAGTTGGTGATAACCAAAGGATAGGAATGTTCATTTCCTTGTAGAAACCACACTGCCATCTGCAAGGGTACATTCCATCAGAACTCAACAGACCGGTATCAGTACACTTTACAATATCTGGGTCATTCAGTTCTGAATAACAGTATGTGTGGGCCATCCATGTTACAACCTAAGATGAGCCACACTGAACCCAGATCCTTTCCACAGTCTATATCACACCACCTCCACTGTGGTGAAGACCAGGCCTCACATCCTTCTAGCCCCGTGTGTTGGATATCTCTTGTGCACTGCTTCAAACACTCTTGGCCTTACACTCTTATTTTAATCATCGCTATGGCAACCAGTTTCTGTCAGGCATCTACTAGTTTAGCTCAAGGTAACTTGTCAGAGACTTGCCTTGGACTTGTACCCTAGTACCCTACACCTCTCACTTTTGCCTCAGGGCTTCTTTGTACAAGAAACTCCTGCAGGAACCACCACCCACTGATGCATGCTCATATGAGAAACAATGGAGAATTGATGCTTGGTGGGGTAATGCTTGACAACAGAATTCAAAGGCTGACAGTTACATGCTTCCATCTCCCATTCCTCAGGAGCAGGTGCTGAGGACATTCCAGAAGGCATCTCAGAAAATCTTAAGGATTGAGCAATCACTCACCCTTTGCAATGGCCAATTCAATAGTACATATGTGTACTGACTCTCCTTTCTTCCCTGTTCATTCTTGAATAAATCACTAATATATCAACCTCACCTAACGCTCTGCTTTGGGAGAAATCAGATTAACACTTCCATGACTAGGTCTCAGCTCCTGATCTTCCCTGAGCAAATGCTTGAATATCACAAATACATACACATACATAACATGCACATACATCCCAAAAATAAGCAATAATATGACATCTAAATTCAAACAAAAAATTAGTATTTCTCCCCAACGCCCAAAGTCTTCAGAAAACAAGCTTTTCTAAAGCATACCCCCAGTTGTTATTGCTAAACACAAGTGTTTTAGTCTCAGGATAAAACATGTACCTTCAGGTGACTTCAAGGTTTTCCCTAAGAATCACTGATAAGAATCTGCTTTATATTTGCATAATCCAAAAGCCCAAGAGATGACCAAATGTAAATTTCATGCCTTCACCTCTTAGGTGACTAAAAACGGTTTACGGCCTTTAAAATGGCTATTTTCTTTTCCAGCTTCTTGCTTTTAAGGCTACAGGAAATCTTGGGGTGTCCAATCTCAACCAGGTCACCCTTAGGCAGGTTATATTTTACATGGCTCAGTTTGAACTTCCAAATTACTTTTCTCGTGTAATGAAGCGCAAGATTCACAGGAAGATGCACAGCCAGCAGCAAGGAATACTGCGAATTACACCCTCCATTTACAGGGTGGTTTTGCGCCTGGGTAAGAATCAAGGGCTCTCACACGATGTAAGAAGAGTCCAAAGATATCCTAGAACTAGCGGTTTCTGCCACTGCCACCACCAACAGCTCCTCTCCAAATCCAGCCCGCGTGAAACGCTAGTACTAAAGAGCCATGTCAGCCTTGTCCAGGAACACACTTTCTAGGAGGACATAAAGAGTCCCACTTTTCAGTCAGTACTCAAACACAAATGTAAGGTAAAAAACCCTCCAAGCTAGTTTCTGACAAATATTCGCAAAGCAGGCAGAGGAGGGTCCAGGATCTCACTCGGCTTCGGGTCTAAAGAAGTATTTCCGGAACTGGCGCGCGGAGCCGGGATACCCCGGAAGTATTTCCCTGTCGTCCTACGTAGGGAAGATGGCGGCGGTACAAATCGGCGGCTCGCCCAAAAGCGAGCCGGCGCGGGAGGGGCGACCGAACCAGAGCAGTGGATTTCGCTGCTTGTCCGCCAGGCTCTGCGCCCTGCGCCCGGATGACAGCAGCTCCGCCCGGACCGAGATCCACCTGCTCTTCGACCAGCTCATCTCTGAGAACTACAGTGAGGGCGGCGGCGTGGCTCCGGAGGTAGGCGGCGTGCCGGGTGGGGAGGACTCGGGCCGCGCCTCCTGGCCCCGGCCCCGCCCTCAGGGACCCTAGCGGGTAGCTCCCGCCTGCCCCGCCCGGCTTTTCCCAGCCCCGCTTCGCGTTACTTAGTTCTAGGCTCGCTGGCTCCCTCCGACCGTGACAGTCTCTGCCCTCCTCTATCTGGAAGATCCTGCAGTGCTTGGCAAACTCGCATCTTTAAAACCCCATTGATGACTTCTGCTCTGATAACACCGCAGGTGTCATCTCTTGTCCCACCTTCCCGTCCCCCAGCTCCACTCCCTGCATACAAAACACTTTATATATAAAATTCACTTCTACCATTTATTGAATACAGAGCACCCAGACCATGTACTGTAATTTACGGTGTACGGTTCTAGGAATCTTACAACGTGGGTATTATTAGATCTACTGTACTGATAAAAATACTGTGGCACATAAAGATCCAATGTCCTATTGCTGGCAAAAGGCATGGGTAGAATTGGAGCCTAAGGCTGCCACATGCTCCCTGCCATTTTCTGTTCTTTCGTGCTAGCACTTCCCTCTCTACCTCCTGTTTAGAAGTACTCGGACACTGAGTAATAATAATATTCACACACATCAGGCCTTGGATACTACTTACTGAACTCCCAGAACTCTTGACCCAGTCATACCCCTGCCTCTGGTGCTCACAGGCACCTCAAACTGGACAGTTCCTAAAAATGAAGTTACATTATCTCTGTAGACACACTATATCCACAACCCATCCCATCCCCCAACTCACAGAAACATGCCCAGTCTGCCAAGTCACACTGGCACAAACACTGGTGTTTTCCCTTTTTCTCCCAGATCTATCCACTTCGGATTCTTCAGATTCCATCTCATAAATATTTCTCATTCCCTTTTCTGTGTTCCCACTGCCAATGCCTTAAGCCCTCAGGCAAGATGACGTTCCTGAACTCTTCCACTGGTCTCCTCAAACTTCTCTTCTGCCTCCTGTCTAGCTCTTCTCCAAACCATTCTTTGTCCTGCTACTAGAGTGATCTTTTCTTTTGTGAGAATAAAACCTGATTAGAAAGGCAAAACTCTGATTTGGGAAGATCTTTAATACATATTGGTAGATGATCAGAGCAAGTTACAGAATGGTTCATTGCAGTACGACACCAATATAAGGGTGAGGAGTGCGTTTAACAGAATATGTACACTTATAGATGTAAAGAGTTCACAACAACGAATGGAAAAGTTTACAACAAAATAATAATGTGTGTCACTAGGGATTGGAGTGGAATTAAGGGTTTACTTGGGAACTTTTGCTTTATTGGTACAATTTGATATTTTTCCATCAAAAATATGTGCCTTTCGAGTCTCCTGTCACTTCTCCTTTTGTGCTCTGTGTGCAGTCATTTAAAACCTGCTGTCCCTCAAGCATCTACTAGTGTTTCACTCCTACTGGTATTCCAGGTCTTTGCACACTCTATTCCCATCCATTGCTTGCTGTGTCTTTCATTGCTTTGTCTGGCAGATTTTTAGTCATCCTTCATTTCATTCCAAATTATGCTTAAAAATCACCTTTGTGAGGGGCACCTGGGTGGCTCAATTGGTTGAGTGACTTCCTTTGGCTCAGGTCATGGATCCTGGAGTTCCAGGATCGAGTCCCGCATCCTTCTCCCTGCTCAGCAGGAAGCCTGCTTCTCCCTCTGACCCTCTCGCCTCTCATGCTCTCTCTCTCTCTCTCTCTCATTCTCTCTCTCTCAAATAAATAGATAAAATCTAAAAAAAAAAAATCTTCTTTGTGGGGCTCCTGAGTGGCACAGTGGGCTAAATGTCCGACTCTTGGTTTCAGTGTAGGTCATGATCTCAGAGTCCTGGGATTGAGCCCCACATCAGGCTCCACACTCAGCACAGAGTCTGCTTGGGATTCTCGCTCCCTCTCTCTCTGCACCCCCTCCCCCCGCTTGTGCTTTCTCTGTCTCTAAAATAAATAAATCTTAAAAAAAAAATCACCTCCATAAGACCTCCCTAATTACCATTTCCCCACGGAGTTTGCAGTTAATTCTTTTTTTTTTAAGATTTTATTTATTCATTTGAGACACGGAGATTCAGAGAGAGAGGGAGCATGAGCATGGGAGAGGCAGAGGGAGAGGGAGAGCAGACTCCCCGCTGAGCCAGGAGCCCGATGTGGGGCTCGATCCCAGAACCCCGGGATCATGACCTGAGCCGAAGGCAGACACTTAACCATCTGAGCCACCCAGGCACCCCTGCAGTTAATTCTTTCAACATTTAATTCACATTAATTATTTGTGAGTATTTCTGTCTTCCTCACTATGAGCTCTTTTTAAAGTTCAGGAATATGTTTGTTCACCTTTGGACCCCAAAGATCTAGCACACTGTCTAGCACATAGTAAGTGCTCCAAACCTTTTAATTCAGTAAACATCAGTGGATGAATGAATAATGTGATTTGCAAATAGGTTGCCCTCTTATTTTTGAAGAATTACCTAATTTTACAATAAATTTATACAGGTGTCATTTCTGATTTTCCCAGTGGCATTGAAAATATGGTTTGCTTACTTTTTCTTTTTTAAAATAGGAATAAATGAGTTCTATTTTTTTAATTTTATTTCCCATATAGTTAACATATAGTGTTATATTAATTTCAGGTATACAATATAATGATTCAACAATTCCATACATCACCCGGTGCTCTTCACAAGTGCCCTCCTTAATCCCCATCATATGTTAAAAAAAAAAAAAAAAAAAAAAGGAAGAAGATAGCAGGAGGGGAAGAATGAAGAGGGGGAAATCGGAGGGGGAGACGAACCATGAGAGACTGTGGACTCTGAGAAACAAACTGAGGGTTCTAGAGGGGAGGAGGGTAGGGGGATGTGTTAGCCTGGTGATGGGTATTAAGGAGGGCACGTTCTGTGTGGAGCACTGGGTGTTATACGCAAACAATGAATCATGGAACACTACATCAAAAACTAATGATGTAATGTATGGTGACTAACATAACATAATAATAATAAAAAAAAAATCCCCATCACCTATTTCACCCATCTCCCCACCTGCCTCCCCTCTGGTAACCATCAGTTTGTTCTCTGTAGTTAAGAGTCTGGTTCTTGATTTGTCTCTCTCTCTCTCTCTCTCTTTTTTTTCCCTTTGCTTGTTTGTTTTGTTTCTTCAGTTCCACAGATGAGTGAAATCATATGGTGTTTGCCTTTCTCTGACTGACATATTTCACTTAGCATAATACTCTCTAGCTCCATCCATGTTGTTGCAAATGGCAAGATTTCATTCTTCTTTATGGCTGGGTAATAATCCATTGTATATATAAACCACATGTTTATCCATTTATCCATGGATGGACACTTGGGCTGCTTCCATATCTTGGCTATTGTAAATAATGCTGCTATAAATATAGGGGTGTGTGTTTCCTTTTTAATTAGTGTTTTTGTATCCTTTGGGTAAATACCCAGTAGTGCAATTCCTGGGTCATAGGGTAGTTCTATTTTTAACTTTTTGAGGAACCTCTGTATTGTTTTCCACAGTGTCTGCACAGTTTGCATTCCCACTAACAGTGTACGAGGGTTCCTTTTTCTCCACATCCTTGCCAACACCTGTTGTTTCTTGTGTTTTTGATTTTAGCCATTCTGACAGGTGTGCAGTGATATCTCATTGTAGTTTTGATTTGCATTTCCCTGATGACGAGTGATGTTCAGCATCTTTTCATGTGTCTGTTTGCTTACTTTTTGTTATCTTTAACTACAGTGTGTGTTTTTACATTCTGGAAGCCTTCCTTTGGTTATTTAATTGCACTGTCTACATATGTAGAGACTCTGGAGTCTTTAGCCTGACAAAAACCATGTTGAGTCTTTTACTTTTTAGTACATCCCATTTCTGTGGTATCATTTAATCTTTTTCCCCTAGTTTCTGCCTCAGATTTCATCTTTCCTCATTTTGAGTGTGAACATTCACTTTCATTTTTCTGTTTGGCCGTATTTGGTGGGGTGGCGGGGGTTCTTCACTTGACTAATAGGCATATTGCCTTTTCGTTGTCTTTTTTTTTTTTTTCCGTAGGATGTTTGTACTCTTCTTGTCCAAGCTTGCCGACTGGTGCCTCTTAATCAGAATCATCTTGTCAGCAAAGTGTCTCAACTTATCCACCATTTACTTAACAGATTACAGGTAATCATGTGTATAACCTTAGAATTCATCATAAACTAAACCTTTGAAATGCTATGTCTGTGTTAGGTGTGATAGGCTGATCTTTTGAGAAACTGCAAAAAGCAATTCCTTACTAAGAATGATATTAAATGTAATTCTGACAAAAAAAATTATGCTGCACAATTCTAGAAAGTTGTCCATTCGAGGTGTCCCTTTCTGTTTGGTTCAAGAAACCAATATCGTTGAGGCCCCCAGGTCTTAGGATTTTTCATGGAAGCTGTATTTGACCAAGATATGTCTAAAAATAAGTTGAAACAATCCCTTTCCCCTCCTTTCCTACCAATATTTTTTCCCCTTTCCCAAAGCTACCATTTTTGTGGTCTATACTTTGTTCATCATAAAATGTAAGAAGTAGCTTGGGAGCAAGAGGACATTAGATGAAAAGACCCCTGTTATTTATATCAAGGTCTGTACTATAGCTGCCCTCTCTCCAGAACCTTTATAACTTCCTAAATAAATCTCTTATCTTTTTAGGAACAGTTCAGAAGTTGTGGCTGTTACCTACCATAAGATACCGCATGAGTACGTGAATGTAGTTAGCACAAAACTTACAATTAGCATTATGCAATCTAAGATTCTTTTGGCTGCAAGAAACAGAAAAGCCAACCTAGAATAGCTAAAAAAAAATTTTTTTTTTTATCTCATGTCACATTATCTCATGTCACAACCCCCAAGGGAGGCACTCTAAGGGGCACTTAATAATAAGAAACTCACTGGCATTTTTTTCATTTGCCACCAGTGTATGGGTTTTGGGCATCTCTCATAGTCAAGAGGGCATCTTGGCATCCTGTGTGAAATAAATAACATCCTGCAGAAGCAAAAGAATGATTTATTTTGTGTCCCTTTGATTTAAGAATGAGGCAGCTTGTCCCCCACACTCTCCATCAGATCTCCCCTGATAGCTGGCTGGGGAGACCTAGGTCATATGAGAAACCCCTCTATACCCATTGATCAGGGGAATGGTACTACCATGAGTGGCTTAAACCAGGGGTCAGCCTTGACTGCACATTAGAATCATGTGGAGGGCTTAAGCTCCCTAGATGATTACAATGTGCAGCTCAACTCTTATATCAAAGTTTCTTAATCTCAGCACCATTGATATTTTGGATTGGATGATTCTTAGTTGAGGGGCACTGTCCTGTGCATTGTAGGATTTTAACAGCATCCCTGGCTTCTCCCTTAGAAGCCAGTAGCATCCCCCCAATTGTGAATTCTACAGATACTGCCAAATGGGCAAAAAAAATCTTATTTCCCTGGGAAAAAAGATTGGAGAACCACTGTCTTAGCTAATTGGGATTTACCCTTAGGTCTCATGTACAAGAGTTGAGCACCCAAATAAAATCAGTACTCTGCCAACAGGAGATAGGAGATGAATGCTGATGGGTAAGCAGTGTCTGCTACGTGTGTCTTCCTAAATGAAATGACACTATTTTCAAGTTTAGAATTTTTCACACTGATATGGTGGCTTCTAAATGTTTACTGGTTCTCAGGTATATTACCTTTGTGACACAGGCAGTTGGAAAAATTCCTGATCATATATGGTACCTACAGCCCTTAGCCAACTTTCTAGCTTTTGATGACAGGTTATCTCAATAATTCATGAATTGATACTTCAATTAGCCTACTTCGTCTCAATAAGACTATAAACTCCTTGAGGGACAAGAATATGCCCTCTCTTCCTGTCTTATTCCCTACATCAGGGTGAGACATAATAGCTATTTAGCAAACATATATGTTCACAGTGTATTTGTTGAGCATTTACTATGTAGAAGGCAATTGCAGTGGATTGAGTCTTACACATATATATGGATTTATAGCTGCCAGTGTCTGGGTAGCTCAAGGAAAATTTACAAGGACTTTGCCAGGTTCTACTTTGTGTGGAGGGAGTAAGGGGGAGAAAATGAGCAAGGCCCTGGGGCAAGGAGAAGGCCTTGTCTTGACCAAACTTTCAAGGCCTTTAGAGCTGATCTTTTTGACCCCAAAAAGATGGGCACATGTGCTCTCTTTTTCATAGCCTGATTCAGGTGAGCATACATGTCCGAAAGGATACAAATATTTTTTTAGAAGTTAGATCATGCATATTTTTTCCTCTCTTGATAGGTGATTGTGGATGAACAAAACCTGGATTTCCTGTTGGCGTATGCTATTTCTGCTATTCAGCAGTGTAGTTCCTGGACACACATGGAAATTCTTCAAGCCCTGGCAGCTCTGGTTTACTGCAATGGCTCAAAATGTCAAAAGGTAGTTTAAACTGTGTTCTGTCTTTCCTTCAAAAGGTTAGGAACACAGGCTCTGAACCAACAGGCCCGTGCTGAGGTTTCTATCCTGGCATTCATGGTATGTGTGACCTTGAGCAGCCCTTACTCAACCACTCTGAGCCTCGTTTCTTCATGTATACGGTAGTTCGTCTGGGGATGAAGTGAGACAGTCCTTCTAAAGTGCTTAGCACTCAGTAAATATTATTACCATTTTTATTATTGTCATTACTCTTCAGCTATGTACCCACAACTAAAGAGCTTCAGCAACTACCTGGGCTGGGAGCAGTGATCTCCACTGGTATTTGGGGGCACATCTTTGCATGCCCATCTGTAAGATTTACCTAGCAGCTAGTCTTCTGGTACTTAACTGCCCTTCCGTTTAAAAACTGACATCTGTCTAAAAGAGTAATACTTTCCTAGAAGCTTTCTTTGACCAACATTAGCTGTTATTTTGTTTTAGTACCTCCCAGGCTTGCTAGGCAAGAGCGGGATTTTGATGAAGTTGAGTGACTTGGCTCAGCCCGACCCTGAAGTTAGGAGAGCTGCAGTACACTGTATGGCAAATTTATGTCTCAGGTACGTGGAGCCAGTAACATCTCCCAGCCACGGTAAGACAGGGCCTCTCGGGGGCCCTTTATAGGTGGTTCAATCTGTCTGAAGCCAGAGGCAACTTAGAAAAAGAACCTACCGTGTGGTTCCCATGTGCCTCGCTAATAAGATCATCTTATATTGTTTAATTTTGATTTGCTTATAGAAAAGTTAAAGGGAAAGCTAGACTCGGACCTTATCCCTAAAATAGGGTAAAAGGAGTCCGTGTGCAATATGTCAAGGTTTTGTTTTCTGTTGATAGAAATTTTAACCATATTAAGTCTTTTAGAATACAGTCAGATGAATTTAAGCTTTGTTGAGGCCTCTTTCAAGGCCAATTTCTCCTAAGAAATTGGAACCAATCCCAGCCACCCAGTTGTAGATGCCTGCAATGAGAAACGAGGAGCACAGACTTGAACGGCTGTGTGGTATCTCGTCTGTGTTTATTGCAGTGTTGTCCAGGTGGTAGGAGGGGCGGTTCAGCTGTGTGGCTCTAGCTTGACAGGCCCTGTCTGCATTACTTCCCCTCTAAACACTGAAAAGCAGTACTCAAAAGGGTTTCTTCCCCTATACTTCTTCCACTACAAACTTCTGTAACTTTTCCCTATGGAAACCAGTCTTACCTCTTTCCTCATTCCATGCTTGTGCTGTCCCGCAGCCGTAGTTAATGACCCAGAGTGCACAGTCTTCCTTGATACAGTTTCATCCAAGGGTGTATTCCCACTCCATTGGTCTGTATTATTGCTATTTTTAATTCTTACTCTTTTGCGAGCCCCATTTCAAAGAGGACTGAGTTTGCGTTGCTTTCTCTGTGTGTGTTTTAGTGTGCCGGGACAGCCATACTTGGAGGAGCCCTACCCAGCTATCTGCTTCCGGGCTTTCCTGACCGCTTTACAGTCTCCGAAATCATCTGATATGGATGATATCACGTTTTGCATGGTAGGTGGGGCTACCACTGATCTTACGCCTGTTACAGGTGTGTCTAGAAGCAGCAGTAGAACAGAGGCTGTTACTGAAGAGTATAATGTGGTTGTGGAATTTGTTTTGTCTAGAGATAATAGGCATACGTGGAATGTTTATAACTTACAAAGATGGACATCACATCTTTCAGGTTTAAATTACAAGACAGTTTCTGTGTATTTTGTTTTGCAATTTTAAAGCTTTTTAAAGAAAAGTATTTTTTTCCCTCCTGACTATAAAAGCAATACAATTTCGGACTAGTAACTGTCATTTTATTTTGTTTGTTTTTTTTTTAAAGATTTTATTTATTTATTGGACAGAGAGACACAGCGAAAGAGGGAACACAAGCAGGGGGAGTGGGAGAGGGAGAAGCAGGCTTCCCGCCGAGCAGGGAGCCTAATGCGGGGCTCGATCCCAGGACCCTGGGATCATGACCTTAGCCGAAGGCAGACGCTTAACCAACTGAGCCACCCAGGCGCCCCCTGTCATTTTATTTTATTTTATTTTATTTTTTTAGAGAGGGAGAGTGCAAGCAGGGGCAGGGGGGCAGAGGGAGAGAGAATCCCAAGCAGGCTTCACACACCCAGCATGGAGCCCGACATGGGGCTCGATCTCACAACCCCAAGATCATGACCTGAGTCAAAATTAAGAGTCAACTGACTGAGCCACCCAGGAGCCCCTAGTAACTATCTTTTAGATGGAAGGGAAAGGAATAGATTTCAACAGTATCTGCAATATTATTTTTTAAAAATCTGATAGAAATATGACAGTTTGTTAACATATTTTAAATTCAGAATGACACATATCAGAAATTATAGATCTGTGATGGTGAAGGTTCCTCATAGTTCTTGCTCAGATATAACCACCTGGAACAGTTTGTTTTACAAGCCCCCAAATATTTTTTCTGTATGTAAATGAGCATTAAGTTTATAATTTTCAAGTGGGGTCATATTAAATATGCTGTTTTATAATTTTATCTGCTTTTTAAAGTGAATATTTCTTGGGCATCTTTTCAGTACCTATTGATGTACCTCATGCTTTCTGACTGCTGTCACTGGGAGACCTTGGGCAAGTTACTGAACTTCTTGAGCCTCCCTGTTCCTTCTCTCTGAAATGGGACAAATGATGCAATTACCTTGTAGGGGTCCTGCGAGTAGTATGTGAAATACAGCATTTAAAGTGTTTGGCAGATGCTTGCTGTTATTATGGTTGAGTTTCCCATGTAGCAGAGGGTCAGCTTCTTATACAATCATTGTCATAGCAGGTGGAAATGGAAGTTTTTTTCAGTGTTTCCGCTATTTCAGAAAAAGGCTGTGGTCCACATCTTCTCCTTGGGGGGGGGGGGCGTATTTCTTTAGGATGGTATTTCTTAATGAGAATGCTGGGTCAGAAGATCAATCTGGATCAGACTTGCCCTCTAGAAACCTGCTCCCACACACATGCCTTTGCCTTTGAGAACTAGTGAGGTTGCTGCATCAGAAAGCTTCCCCACTTCCGGTCTCCGCTGCCACTTTTCCATCCCTTCCACCTTCTTCCCACTACACACCTCTTCTTTTTTTTTTTTTTCTTGCTCACCGTTTGTACATGCTAGCTTATAAACATGTACGATAAGACCATTCTTCCATGAGGGCACTCTATTCTTCTAAAAAATAATTAGCAGTAGTTCATCAGATCTCTCTCCTCTGGGTCTTCTTTTGTTTTGTTTTTTTCCCCTCCTTTTGAATGGTTTTTTCCATCACGTAGAGACTTTTTCTCCTCCAGCCTCAGTGGTGCTAGAAAGTTGATTGCTGGATAACCATATCTCCTTTACCTTTAAGCTTGTCTTCTTTCCCCTAGTTGTTACAAAATGCATTAAAAGGTATACAGTCTCTTCTAAATGGGGGTAAGATGAAACTGACGCAGACTGAGGAACTTGGAGCTCTTCTGGCTGTGCTAAAGGTAAGGCATTGCCCGTTTAAACCCAAGTCCTCATGGCGAGTGTCTTTCCTACTTAAACCCAGGCATAAGGACCACTTTACATCATCACTCCAAGGCTAGCTTTAGGGTATTATATTTTAGAGATCATTCAAATGTTCATACACAAGCATACTTAAGAACTGAAAACAGTAAACCTTGTTTTAAGTAAATGTATCAAAATTCTAAAATTTTACTTCTAAATCTTAACTGAGGAAAGGAATAGGTTATGATCTGTAGATAGTTCAATTTTAGATTGCCTCAAACCTGTTTATACTTGAAAGAAGAACCAGGGCTTCCCTTTGGCTCTTGGCCCATGCAGTAGGTGGGCCAGTCAAGATGGCATCAGTAGGCTGCATCCTTTGGCTTCTGAGCCTGCAGGTCAGTGGGAAGGTCAGATCAGCCTCTCTGGGGAACCACCTTTTAGTTCAGCCAGGAGGTGGCCTCCGGTCAAAGCCACATATGGTAACTTAGATTGATCATGACTAAAACTTCAAATCTTTCCCTGTCCCATCTCCCAAAAAGACAAACAGCTAGGTGTGGACATGGATAAGCGAAATAAGAATGATTGGTTAAAAAATTATAGATAAATCAAATGATCGGATAAAACAGATTGGATAAATTTTAAAAATTAATAAATAAAAAACATAAGTAAATAAACTAAAATCAAGCGTAACCTAATCTGGCCAGACCAGATCCATACAGATGAGATTAAATGCTTCTATAAGCCCTAAACCTCCAAGGTATCAATTTTCTGTCCATTTTAATTTCCTTAATAAGCTTCTAGACATTAATTTGTTCATTGATGTGATCCAGAACATGGTGAATCATTCTGTTTTATGATTAGTTTTGTGTGTGTGTTTCCTTAATCATCATTATTAGAAATCTATGTTTCATGGACTCCCGGGACTAAACATAGAGCTGCCAACAGTGTTATACCCCACTCCACTTCCTCAGTACGATGGGCGACCACCTGTCAAACCACAGCAATCCGAACCTAGCGCTTCCCGACCAACTACGGTACGTACGCCTGTGTCTGCTTAGGTTTAAGTTGTGGATTGCCTTTAATTGCTTGTTATATGTGTTTTCTGTGATTTGCATCACTACTTGTGCCAAAGGCTCACCTTGAATTTGATTTCAGTTTAGAGTTTTTAGCATAGTAAATTTAAATTCATCAGATTGCTGGAAACACCAGTTAAAATCTCTTATATTTCTAAGCATTCTAGACAATAGAACAGATGTAACAGTGGCCATTCATTTTATACTCAAAGCCGCACATCCCTGTTCCCCAGATGCTCAAGACCACAGGCCAACCAACTTTCTCTATAAAAGCCTAATGGGTAAAATATTGTAGGTCTCAGTTACAACTGCCAAATTTCCCAGCCTGTTCATATAGCTGCCATCTCCCTTATGTTTCCATTGGAGAACCTAGAGCATAGAGATATAGGGGCCACGGTATTACATCTAGAAATGTATCCGGTATTACTTTCAAAATGCTTATAATTAGATATTCTTTCACTCTGACTTACGCAACATTAACTGAACATCTGCCACATCCCAGACATTCTGTTAAGCATTAAGGATATAGACTCTGCTTTTTGGAGTTTGGGAGAGAAGGGGAAGGTGGATAAATAAGCACCTAAAATGCAGTATTGTGATTTCTTTCATCAGAATATTCACAGGGTACTCTGGGATCACATTCAGGGTACCCAATCCAAATAGAGGAGTAACAGGGGGCTTTTTAAAAGATGAGGTGGCCAAACTGAGACATAAGAATGAGTAGAGTACAGAAAGGAAGCAAAGCGTTTTATTCAGAGGGAACAGAAGGTGCATAAGCATAGAGAATGAGCATGGGCGTAGCCCATTTGTTAACCAGTAGGCTAGAGTGTCAGGTGTGTGCAGGGGAAGGCTGGGACACGTACGTAGCCGAGGCCACATCCTCAGAGTCTTATACAGTAGGCTAAGTTAGTTTTTATCCTACAGGTGGTAGAGATGAAGACTCTCATCTAGGGGAGTGAGGTGATCAGATACACATCTTAGAAAAATCACTGAGGTAGCAAGTAAAAGGATGTGAGTCTGGAGCCACATTAATAATCCAAAATAGAAGGGATGAGGACCTTCCTCCTCAATGTCAGGGACCTTGCAGAGGGCGGCACAGATTCCAAAGATATTTGGAAAGGAATAGGAGAAAGGGAAAAAATTGGCTTTTACTTCATATCTACGAAGCCCCAGTGCCCTAAAACATGCACTATATATGGTGGATTAGCATCTCTCTTCTACATCTGGAGAGGCACTAGCTACGTGTCTTATCTGGAAGAACTGAGAAAATTGTCACTCAAGTCCCTTTCTATACTCTAATTCTCGTGCTGCTGAATGCTTTCACAGCTGTGTGGGGAAAGCAGCATTAGCCTCATGCTTACAGATGAGGAAGGTCAAGCTAATGAAAGGCTAAGTGATGTGCTCAGAGTCACAGGGGTAGAATATAAAAAGCCAGGCTACAAGCGTGGCTCTGTCGCACGCGCTTCACGCCTTGTTTCCCGTGGTCCAGTGGGGTGTGTGTAAGCACTTAGTATAGCACCAGACACACAGAGTAGGAAGTAAGTGCCACTTTTTTCTCTTTTCTTCTTTACTCATACTACATGTTGGGGACATATTTAGTAGTTATTAAATGAGAAAGGCACCAATAGCTGTCATATATACGTTTTCATTTGCTCCTAAAATCAGAATAAAAAGAAAAAATCGAAAGTAAAATCGAAGAAAATCCAGCAAGGAGAAGAGGAAGAGGAAGAATCCAGTGGTGAAAGAGAAGTAGCACCTGTCGCTGGCCTGGGCAGAGAGCACCTGCATGAGGGGGACACTCCCTGTCCCTCCTCCCGGGGAGGCCAGAGTTTGCCGGTGGAGGGAAGCGGCACTGTGGGAAAAGACCGAGTCCCCCTGCCCATCCGTTCTTCCGGCTGGAAGAGGGTCAGCAGTAGTGAGTCCGACTATTCCGATGCTGAAGGAGGCATGCAGAGTAAAATGAGGTAGTAGTATTTTGTCATGTTGTTATGCCTTATAATCTCTGTTGCTTGTAAGTTTATAACTTTGCTTAGAAACCTCACTGGTGCACGGGATTTAACTTGAAGATTCATTCATGCGGGCTTTGCGTTACTCTGCATTTTGCCTCGTTCCCTTCATCTGCCTTTGTACGTGTGGTTCCTCTGCCTGGAATTTCCTTTCTTTCTCTCTGCCTTCTTGCTTTGTTAACCACTACTCGTCTTCAGTACGAGCTCAGCAGTCACATCCTCTGAGAAGCCTTTTCTGACAGTTCCCACCCCAGTTCTGGCTTAGGTCCTTACTCTATGACCCTTTGACTTATCCCCGCCTCAGTGTTGATCATGCTGTGTTGCAGTTATCTCTTTAACTGTCTCTGCCATTCATGAGCTTGTCAGGGACATGGGCAGGCTTTATGTCTGTCGGCCTCAGCCCAACCCTTGGCACATACTTAAGCACTCCGGACTTGTTTGTTGGATGAATGGATACTCTGCAGCGTTTAGTATCTTTTGTTGGATGAATGGATACTCTGCAGTGTTTCATATCTAACGCTAGTTTCCTGACCTCAAACTGTTGCCCTTTTATTTTCTGTCTAGTTGTGTTTTATATTGTCGACTTTATTAACTTGTTATATAAACAAATTGCTTTAAGATGTTTTCATTGAAAAATATTTTTTTTAATATCATGTTGGCATCTCTTCCTTAGGGTTTATACAGAATGTTGAGTTTTCAGTGTATCATTTGAGTTGGCTGGAATAAATAGCCTTTCATGTCTATATTTTTTAAAACTATTAAGACTTTTTTCTTCCTTCTCTTGGGTAGGTCTTACCAAGCCAAAGTTCGCCAAGGAGCATTAGCTTGTTTTCTTTCTACTATAAAATCAATAGAAAAAAAAGTTCTTTATGGCTACTGGTCAGCCTTTGTTCCTGATACACCTGAGCTTGGCAGCCCTCAGTCCGTGTCCTTGATGACTCTTACATTAAAAGATCCTTCTCCGAAGGTAAAAGCATTTAAATTCTCAGCATGATAGTAGGAGGAAGAACTTTACACATCCTTGTTGTTTTTCTGCCTTATCTGATCCCATCTGAATACAGTGCTCATTAATACCAGCCCAAGTTCTGACTTGAGAACCACTGGACAGGCAGGAGGCTAGGAAGTGGGCTTATGTGAATAACAGGTTGAGAAAGGTCACAGTGAGGTCACCCCCTGCCCAGGGCTCACTTCAAGCCTGAGCACACTGAATGTTGTAACTTCAGTGTCCCTTTTGAGCTGCACTGAAGCAGCTGCGCTTCCTTCCCTCTGATGAAAATGTTGATTGCAGGGTATTTGTAATAGGGAAAAATTAAAAGTGGCTTAAACACTCAGTGGAATATCTTGGTCCATAGTGGTTATGAAGGATGTGTAAAGCTCAGAAAAATGTTTATGACGAGAAAACACAAGAAAACTTCTAGGTGACCCTTCCAAAGCTCTTATAGGGTCAAGAAAAATAAATGGGCCTCAGTTGTACACAAAAAAATTGCAAATGCCCAATATCCTGAGCAGTTAAAAGCGGCAGAAATTTTTCAGATTGACTGACTCAATAGCAAAGGAGACCCTGGGAGGAGAATGGGAATGAATGGTGGCAAGAAAGTCAGTAATGAAGCCATTCTGGTAATTGAAAGGAAAACGACTATAAAGGATAAAAATACGTAATATTTGAAGAGCCTCCAGCTGAGGGGAGCCCGGCAGTAGCTGAGAAGACGGTGCTGGGGAGCAAGTAGGCCAAGTACAGTGCCCGCACTGCAGCCGCACCCCTAAGGGGTGGGGGGGCACGTGAGTCTGTGGTATGAGGACAGAGAGGTTATGGAATCAGATCTCATGAAAGTGATGGAGTTCGTATCTTTATAATGTTTACATTTGACAGAGTGTCATGAGAAATTTTACATACTGCAAAGTACTCCTTGATTTGGTATCTTTTTGGGTTCTTGCTCTTTAACTTTGGTGAACGCAAGAAATGTGATGAGAAAAAAGTGCTGTAATGATATGACCAAGGGTAGATTCACCTGGAAGCACAGTTTCCACTGATACACTGAGAAACTTTCCAAAGAGAAATGGACAGAAGGACAGGGGGCTGGCCTTTTCATTCAGACAATGGATTACTTTCAGGAAATTGCAGTAGGAGATGCTACAACAGTTAATTGCAAAGGAGAAAACTTACAAACTTCCTTTAAGATTTGTTGGTGGAGCAGTACTTGGGAAATGGTCACATTTTTACAGGTTGGAAATGTGCTTCAGAAAGCACATCCTGTATGTTTCCAGGCAGCACACAGCAGATTATCAGTAGAAATACTGTGACTAATTTGCAAATTTCTTCTATATAAATTCCTCAGTTGTTAAAAAGGTAGATTATTATCAAGGCTTGATCTAAGGAACAAACTATGGGGCATACTTTCTTCTTGGTACCCTGAGAATTTTCCTGATTTTGAAATTCCGTAATGATTATTTCTCTTTTAGAGAGTTATGAAATGTGGAAACAAATCAAAATCCTGAGTAATAGATAGCATAACTAGGAAAGAGAATAAAGCAAGTTTTTAACTATCACGTACTGGTAGGTAATCAGGTTTTCTCTCATAAGACCAACCAAGAACAGATGACCTTGGCTTGGATATCTCCAGATCTAGAGACCCTGACACAGTGTTCAAATGCCTCCACTAGAAATGCAATCAAATAAAATTAACCTTGAACATGTGTGCAGAATAATCGGTTCTGGGACGAAGCCAAAGAAGGGAACAGCCAGGTGCATCGAAACCTCACTGCTACCCACTCCCAGCAGTGACTTCTTTATCACCCTCCCAGAAAAATTGAGACCAAACAAACATGAAAAAAGGAAAACATAAGGATTGACTGAACTACCTTAGCAGAAATTTCTGCTACATCCATAGGTAGCAAAAAAGGGAAAATGCTTTCCGGTTTCATTACCTTTGAACAAGACTACATGTGCAAGGAAGTGAAACCGCCCACTGGTGAAATGGAGCACGCTGTTGTTTATCAGATTGAAAAGTCTTCATCCATAATTGCAAATATTCAGATAATAAAAATTTAACAAAATGAATCCTCTGGAGAGCTGCACCTCTTATGGTTTGCTTGCACATCAGTAATTTCTGCTGAAAGTGCTGATCAGAACCAGTAAACAGTATATTAAATATTGATGTAAAAGGCAGTGAAGCAGAACTTGAATGAAATTCAATGGCATAAATAGCATTTTTTTAGGAACAAAGATATGTTAAACAGGGTTTAATTAAGTCAGAACTATGAGAAGTATAATTTGATATATCACATTTTTTATAGATTTCATACCTCAGTGATATATTTCAGCGACATTACTTTTGTTTTCATCTGTGATGGTCATGGAAACTTTTTCCCTCTTAGGGTATCAAAGTTAATTGAGCTAAAATTTTTTGACTTTTGAGCATAAGTTCATCTCTCTCCACAACTTGGTTTTTAATTGTAATTGGTTTGTGAGCTGTTGGAATCATGGTTTTTAATTAATGTCTGAAGAAATGGAGGTTTAACATAACATCTACCTTTTTCAGTTCAGATCAGCCAACTAATCGGGTTGGCAAAGTGTGTTTTTGTATGACCCATGAGCTAAGAATAGTTCTATGCTTTTAAATGGTTTTTAAAAAAAACTTTTAATGATATTTCATGATTGTAAAAATTATATGAAATTCACATTTCATTGTCCATAAGTAAAACTTTATTGGAACATAGTCCTATTTTTTATTTAGTGCCTTTGCTACTATGGCTGTGTGGTTGCAACAGAGACTCTTGGGCCTACAAAGTCTAAAATATAAAGTATGTGCTACTGGTCCTTTGCAGAAAAAGTTTACCAGCCCCTGATCTAAGTCTTTCTTGGGTGAGCTGACTTCTGACTTGTGCACGAGTTCTTTCTCATGCACGGTCTCTCAAATACACACGTGTGCGCACACACATAATTTCCTAATACATTGTCAACTTCCTAACTTCAGTGATTATGCTTAATTCCAGAGACTCATATTGCTGTACTAATTTATTTTCAAAGCAGTAAATTTGCAGTTTTTTTGTTTGTGAGTCCACTCTACAAAAGGCGTGCAGAAATGATTTATTCCTTGTTCCTTGGAGGTGATATAGTTGAAGATTTTCTGGAAAAGCTTTTTCACACCAAACAGATACGCTTCATGATGAGCAAATATTTAGATTGGAATTATTATCTTTTTTAAAGATTTTATTTATTAGAGTGAGAGAGTGAGCACAAGCAGGTGGGGGGGCAGAGGGAGAAGCAGGTTCTCCGCTGAGCAAGGAGCCCAATGTGGGGCTCAGTCCCAGGACCCTGGGATCATGACCTGAGCCGAAGGCAGACCCTTAACCAACTGAGCAACCCAGGTGCCCCTAGTTTAGAATTATAATGTTGAGTCTCCATTTTAAAAATATCTGACAGTGTTTAATTGGCATTTTGGGGGACTGGCCAAAGAGGGTACAATATTACATTATTAGTCCTACATTTATCACCTACATTCCATTTTGGTTAAATTGGCTTTCTTTTTATTTCTTTTTTTTCTTTCCTGATTTTTAATGCCACAGAATCATCCAAGTACCAATTGAAAGTCATCCTTTAACATTATAAACACAATATTGCTCCAGTGACCCTTTTCCTGACAGCAGATCATTGACAAAGGGGCACATACTTTCCTTTCCTTCTGGAAGGTTACAGTTAATGGTTTTCCTTTCTTTGATTATCAGAGACTCACTGCAGGCAGTGTTCGTTTCTGCACCTAAGAATGTTTCTGAAAAGTTGGATCACTAATGATGCCTGCCAAGTTGAATGTACACAAAGTCCCTAATATCCTGTTTAATTAACTTTGAGCACTCATGGATGCTTCAGGAGAGCATATAAAGCAACATGTTTGATGTAAAACAGACTCTAGACTCATGTATTTTTTTTTCTACCCCATGAGCTATTTCGCTTTCTCTTTTCCCTTGGCCTTATGCTTGAATAAACAAGGCCTCTAATTTTTCTTTAAGTTATTCTCATGTTCATGATTTCAGGTTTTTGTACTGTGGTGTAGCTTAGACTTATTCCTTACTGTAAGGAAACCTAACAGCAATGTGATATAAGGGTTTTTTTTTTTTAAGTGGGGGTGCAGGGACCCTAGTTCATGGCTACGTTTAGGACCTGCTAGATAGTCCTAATACCTCTTTTCCTAATGAAAATGATCCAAAATACTTTGAAAATTAAAAACGAAAATAGGAAGAAGGGGATTTGACTCCTGATTATTAACTAACTGATGGGAATCATTCTGGAATTTCAGACACGTGCATGTGCTCTGCAAGTTTTATCTGCCATCTTGGAAGGCTCAAAGCAGTTTCTTTCTGTTGCTGAAGATACCAGTGACCACAGAAGGGCTTTCACTCCCTTCTCCGTGATGATTGCATCCAGCATTAGAGAATTGCACAGATGTCTTTTGTTAGCCCTGGTGGCTGAGTCATCCTCACAGACCCTTACTCAGATAATTAAGGTAAACGTGCCAAGTTACCCATAGGTTCTGGAGGGGTTTTGTCTGTTTCAATTTTGTATAATGTTTTACATTGTCCAAAAGTAATTTGACTTAAGACTATAACTAAGTACTAATTTTATTTAAAGATATCCTATTTGGAAGTCTAACTGGTGATTTTATTTAAAGCTATCCTATTGTGCCTACTTGTTTGATCTTACCTATAATCTCTGTATATCCAAATAAACGATTTACTAAAAACACTCCCATTTTTAGTATTAAGTTGTACCAATGAGAATAGAAGTGCTATTCCCTTAAAAAAAAAAAAAGGACAAAAAAGAAAAAGAGTGATTTTCAAATAAGTATGAAGACTTTTTTAATTAAATGCTGTAAAGTTTGTGTCTATGCTGTGGCTTAATCAGACCTATTGATTCTTGTATTTTGCAGTGCCTTGCAAATTTAGTATCAAATTCACCGTATAACCGTCTGAAACTCAGCCTGTTGACCAAAGTCTGGAACCAGATAAAGCCTTATATTCGCCACAAAGGTTGGTGGTAGTTTAAAGTCAATTGCTTTTTTATATCAATCAAATCCAGATTATTAGTTTAAGAAGTATTTAGAGCATTTTATAGGTCTAAGATATCCTTGCTTATTCTCAAGTTTTTGGGGAACCAGCTGTTGCTAGAACCACACTTTTGACCTCTGAAGCCCCAGTAGACACCACTGAAAGGAAGTGAGGTGGAGAATTAATTGTAAAGATTACTGGCGCTTTGCTACTTCAGTGCAGTGACTTTAGAATTAGGGGAGAGCCAAGTGCCGGGGAGCCCCCTCTGGTATATAATACACAGTTCATATCCTTCAGGCAAAAGTAAGGATGGATGGGGGTGCCTGGGTGACTCAGTGGGTAAAGCATCTGACTCTTGATTTTTGGCTCAGGTCCTGATCTCGGGGTCATGAGGTTGAGCCCCACATCAGGCTCCATGCTCAGTGGAGAGTCTGCATGAGATTCTCTCTCCCTCTCCCTCTGTCCCTCCCCCCACTTATATGCACTCTTTCTAAAATAAATAGATAAATCTTTAAGAAAAAATAGGAAGAAGAAGTAAGGATAGATGGAGAGTCAGAGACATCATTCTCTTTTTGGAAAGAAAAACTGGAATATAAAACCTAACTTCTTGAACATTATCTCCTCTGAAGTTCGGATAAAATTCCAGAGCCTCACGTCCCCACTGGCTAGAGAGTCTTATTTCTTGTTGTTTCTTGGCTTACTCCCACACAAAATATCTATGTGCTGTAACACTTGCCTGCAGAATAGTTGTTCCTTTTGCTTGCAAGCTTTAGGATCGGGCCACATTCTGGTAAGTGAAGTTTTTCAGTGCGAATTCTAGCACTGGAAGGAGGTGGTGGTGTTTCTGAGGCGTTGTGGGCGGGCTGGTGGACCCGGAGTCAGGCTGAGGGTCTGCAGCCCGGTCCCACTTCTGCCGTCTCAGAACTGCAGCTCTGTCAGAGCCTCGTCTCCTCCTCACAGGAAGAAGTAGACCCACCTCATAAGATGTTTATAAGGCTTCAATGAGGTAATCATGTGTAAACTAAGTCCAATTCACTTGTTTCGCCAATGTGTAAGATGGGACCCAGAAAGATAAATCCTGTCTTCAGGTCTCTCATCACGTTAGAGGCAGAAGTAAGATTGAAACAACCCGAGTCTTTGGGCTCAGTGCCCTGCTCACTCCCCAGCACCAGCTTTTCTTCATCTGCAAACTGAGGGGAGTAGATCAGGTCTCAAAAGCCCCTTCCAAGTGTCTGGCTTTGTCCTCCAGCATTTTTATTATTAAAATGGTCAGACCCACAGAAATTTGAAAGACTAGTACAGTGAACATCTGCATACCTCTACCTAGGCTTGACAATTGTTAACATTTGTCGTGTTGGCTTTGTCTCTGCATATGTGTGTCTGTGTCCTTGTGTATACATATGTGCGTATAAATATGTGTATTTTTGAACCATTTGAAAGCCAATTACAGGGCGCCTGGGTGGCTTAGTCTGTTAAGCGTCTGCTTTCAGCTCAGGTCATGATCCCAGGTCCTGGGATCTAACCCCACTTTGGGCTCCCCGCTCAGCGGGGAGCCTGCTTCTCCCTCTTCCCTCCGCCCCTCCCCCTGCTCATGTTCTTACTGTCTCTCAAATAAATAAAATCTTTAAACAATTTTTAAAAAGTCAATTACAGGGGCGCCTGGTTGGCTCAATTGTTAAGTGTCTGCCTTCAGCTCAGGTCATGATCCCAGGGTCCTGGGATCGAGCCCCGCGTCGGGCTCCCTGCTCGGCGGGAAGCCTGCTTCTCCCTCTCCCCCTCCCCCTGCTTGTGTTCTTGACGGTTGTCTTCCAGCACGTTTCACGTGCTCAGTTTGCCAGATAGTCTCTTGACAGTGTTGTTGAACTTCTGTTTCTGTCCCATATAGTTCTCTAAACCAGACGTTAGGGCTAGAGGTTTACTTCGATGCAGGTTAACCAAGGATGCTCTAACTCTTCATAGCCTGCGGGGGTAATTATGACCCCACGGTGATAGTGATTCCCACTAACTTTGACAGATGTGAATGTTCGAGTGTCAAGCCTCACTCTCTTGGGAGCCATCGTGTCCACTCACGCGCCTTTACCTGAAGTCCTGCTGCTCTTACAGCAGCCCTGTTCTTCCGGACTCAGTAGCAATTCAGCGACTCCCCACCTCGGCACTCCTGACTGGTGCAAGAAAGCCTCCTCAGGACCCTTTCTGGAGGAAGCATCAGTTAGCTCCCCTAAGGGGTCTTCGGAGCCCTGCTGGCTCATCCGACTCTGCATTTCCACGGTTGTGCTGCCCAAGGAGGATTCCTGTTCAGGGAGCGATGCTGGCTCTGCGGCAGGAAGCACCTATGAACCATCCCCCATGCGGTTGGAGGCCTTACAGGTAGGAGGTTTCAGCTCCTCGTTTCTGAAATGGCAGTAATCATTCTGCCTTTTTCAAAGGGTGATGGATTGTGAGGAGTGAGTCCATGAAAATAATGTAAAACCGAGCCACGGGCCAGTGGTGTTAGTGGGAGTTGTATTTCAGGTGTGAGTGTTCCGTTGTTTTGTTTTTGGTGGAGGTTGGGAGAAAACTTGGTTGTAAGTGTCAGATGCGTTCCTTTTTGTTGCAAGCCATTTTAGTCACCTCCGTTTTTATATGACGGGTGGGTACGCTAGATTATATAATAATTCCAAAAGAAATCGCACAGTTCATCTTTGATTTCTGCAACTTTAAGTAAGTGTGTAATTCTCCATAACTTCTGTTTCATCTTCTTTCTGCTTAGAGACAACAAAATAATTGCTCCTTCAAAGGAAGAAAACGATCCTAGATTAACGTACTCGCTTCTGTACTCAGCTGTGATCTAAGACATGGGTTTGGTTCTGCACTCTGCTGCTGATTGTCTGGTTGATATTAAATATGCCCTGTAACCCTAAACTTTTTCAGCCTTAGCTCCTTCAGCTGAAGTATTCGATTCGTCCCTGTCTCAGAAAATTGTTCCCAGGCTTAAATAATATTGCCAGTCTTAAACACATTTCACAAATTGTAGAGCACCATGAAATTATATGATACAGTTCGTTGATTTCAGTCATAAAATAAAGATTATGGTTGTTCATTGCGTTCAACATTAGAATCCTGCCCCTTGTTAAGTGTGAGTGATGTCTGTTAATATTAAAGCACTTTTCTGGATATAGCAGCCCTGCATGGCATTCACATCTTGGGGGTTATTCCTCTGTTCTCTTTGCAGGTTTTGGCTCATCTGGCCAGAGGCTACTTTTCAATGGCTCAAGTGTACTTAATGGAACTTGGAGAGGTGATTTGCAAGTGCATGGGGGAAGCAGATCCGTCCATTCAGCTTCATGGAGCAAAAGTAACTTTCATGAACAGCCACCTGCTTTTTTCTTCTCTTCCTTTATGTTCTTCCCTCTGCTGCATGTCTGTCCATTCTGAGGTTCCTTACAGAGGTTTCAGGTAGGGAAAGTCATACATTCCTTTATTTTCAGCTCTAATACAAAAACCCAAAGAATTCATTTGGTGATAAATTACCAATATATTTCTGGTGATTTTGTTCCTGAAAGAATGCCTCTGACATAGGAGTTGCTGAGAAAGGAAAGAAAATTCAGTCGGAAATTGTTTTTCCCCTTGATCTGAGGTTGTCTCCAAACAAGTGAGGTTTTCTACCTCCGTAATTCTAATACTGTGCTTTGATAATCTATTTCTTTTACCTTGGCAGCTTCTGGAAGAACTGGGTATGGGCTTAATACAACAGTATAAACCAGATTCTACCGTAGCATCTGATCAGAGAGTGCCAGTCACCTTGGTGAGTACATGTCAGTTCACCGTTTTCTCTTTTCTTAGTGCTTCAGTCAGTTTTGAGGCTCAGTGATAAAGTGAAGTAAACAGCATGACTTCTTCCAGTATCAAAAACTAGTTTATAATCTGTGCTGACATGATACTAGCACAAATAGCATTTATTTGCGCTTCAGTTTCTTTGCAGTTCCGTGTGTGGTCTAATTATATGTAACATAGAGCCAGCAGTTTGAAAAACCACACGCAACCTACTTTGGTTATCCTTCCACATGCAACCTAGTTTGGTTATTCATCCTGCCCACGAGGCCGACTGGAAAGATGGGAAGAGACAAGCATTTGGAATCAGAAGACAGGAGATCAAACCTAGGAAGCACCATTAATGGGTGTGCGAGCATAGTTTCCTCAGAAGGAGGAATAATAATCTTTAACTCCTGGGGCTGTTGGAAGATTGAGATGTAAAGATGCTGGCACATAGTAGGTGCTCGATAGATGTCAGTTCCCTTCACTCCCTCTCTGCCGTGCCCCTGTGGTTCCCATTAAAGCCCTGAGATCGCGGGTGGTTGCTGCTGTCCCCACACTGTGCCCGTCCTCTGGAGGTGTGAACACGTGGCCCTGCCAAAAGTGTTGGGTTTTCCTCCTGCCCTCCTCATCCTGCCACTTCTTTCCCCTTTGCAACTTCCATCATCCTTGCAAGGAATTAAGAATACCTAGCCCTAGTGCTTTCCCGAGACTGCCACTAAAGCTGGAATGTCACCATTCACAGGGAGATGAGTTGATTTGCTCGGACGGACCTGAGTTTGCATCCAGACTTACCCCCCCTGCTCATCAAGTGACTTTTAGAAAAGACTCTTGTGTTCACATTTGGGTATTATTTCATCTGTATAAAAGGGATACACTTGCTATATTACTTGTCAGTTGCTAGTAGTAAATTATCCAAAACACTTAGCAGCTTAAAACGACATACATTCTCTCACATAGTTTCTGTGGCCCAGGAATTGGGAGTAGCTTAGCTCGGGTCTCTCTGAGGTTGCAGTCAGGATGCTGGCAGGGGCTGCAGTTCACTGAACCTGACAGGGGTTCAAGGATCTTCTTCCAACATGGCTCACTCACATACCTAGCAAGTTAGCACTGGCCTTTGGCAGTGGGCCTCACTTACCTCCTCCCCATGAGGACCTCTCCAGAGGGCTGCAGGAGTGTCCTCCTGATACAGCAGCTGGCTTCCCCCACAGCAAGAGAATCAAGAGAGAGCAAGACAGAAGCTGCAGGGTTTTTATGACCTTGCTTTGGAAATTTCCCGTTGTCATTTCCACAGCCCCCTACTGGATACACAGGTCAGCTCTAGCCAGTGTGGAGGCAGAGGGCCACCTCCTTAACATAGGAGGCGAGGATCACCGTGGGCCATCTTGGAGGCTGGCAAGCATACCTGTCCAAAGTTTTCTGGTTTGGGGCGGGAAAGGCCCAGATTGGGTTTCTAGGAGCTGGGATTTAGGGGAGGACGGAACTGGGCTGTGGGATACATGGTAAAACTCAGGACTAAATCCATGGGGCAGAAAGTAGAGGTACCAAACCACGGACAGATTTGCAAATGCACGTGAAATCCCCGGGTTTTTGGAAAGCATGAGAAGGAAACTGTTCAAGGTACTCTTCGGGTGCCTTCCTTGAGAGCTTTAAAGTGAGCTCATTTTTCATAGTGCTAACAACAGCCCCCTGCTCAGTTTAAGAGTCTCCATTATTCACTGGGCACTATGTGAGGAACTTCACACATAGCGTTACATTTTACTCTCACCCAGACTCTGCCAAGTAGACAGCTTTGCCCTGTTCTCCTGAAGAGGAAGCTACACTTGGTTTCGGTGACTTGCCCGAAGTTGCAGAGACGGGAAGCAGCCGCTGAAGGATCCAGCTCTGCCTCTGGATCCCGCACTCTTTGGACTCTGGCACCCGCCTCTGGACTCTGCAGGACCCTGACGCCCATTAGCAAGTTACACCATCTCTTCATGCCTCAGTTTCCTTGTGTGAAGGTAGAGATAATGACACATACTTCGTTTAGTTGCGCTGAGGACTGCAGCGGGTAGATCTGTTTGAGGCACTGAGAGCAGCGGCTGCTGCCGTGACCACCATCATCTTCCCCCTTCACCTCACGATCGTCTTCTCTGGCCGCCTGACTGTAGCAGACCATTTCTTGGTCGGTCAAGTGGAAGGATGCAGTCGTCGTTTTCTGAAGCCCCTTCCATTGCTGTGGAAGGACTACCAGAAGCATTAGAAAAAGCTGCTGCATGATCCAGTCAAGAAATGGGCAGAAGACATGAACAGACATTTTTCCAAAGAGGACATCCAAATGGCCAATAGACGCATGAAGAAGTGCTCAGCATCGCTTGGTGTCAGGGAAATCCAAATCAAAACCTCAATGAGATATCACCTCACACCAGTCAGAATGGCTAAAATTAACAAGTCAGGAAATGACAGATGTTGGCGGGGATGCGGAGAAAGGGGGAATGCAAGCTGTTGCAGCCACTCTGGAAAACAGTATGGAGGTTCCTCAAACAGTTGAAAATAGAGCTGTTGGTGGGAATGCAAGCTGGTGCAGCCACTCTGGAAAACAGTATGGAGGTTCCTCAAACAGTTGAAAATAGAGCTACCATACGATCCAGCAATTGCACTACTGGGTATTTACCCCAAAGATACAAATGTAGGGATCCGAAGGGGTACATGCACCCCAATGTTTATAGCAGCAACGTCCACAATAGCCAAACTGTGGAAAAAGCCAAGATGTCCATTGACAGATGAAAGGATAAAGAAGATGTGGTATATATACACAATGGAATGTTATGCAGCCATCAAAAGGAATGAAATCTTGCCATTCGCAAGGACATGGATGGAACTGGAGGGTATTCTGAGCGAAATAAGTCAATCAGAGAAAGACATGTATCATATGACCTCACTGATATGAGGAATTCTTAATCTCAGGAAACAAACAGGGTTGCTGGAGTGGTGGGGGGTGGGAGGGATGGGGTGGCTGGGTGATAGACATTGGGGAGGGTATGTGCTATGGTGAGCGCTGTGAATTGTGCAAGACTTGAATCACAGACCTGTACCCCTGAAACAAATAATACATTATATGTTGAAAAAAAAAAAGATGAAGATAGGAGGGAAAGAATGAAGGGGGGGAAGTCGGAGTGGGGGAGACGAACCATGAGAGATGATGGACTCTGAAAAGCAAACTGAGGGTTCTAGAGGGGAGGAGGGTGGGGGGATGGGTTGGCCTGGTGATGGGTATTAAGGAGGGCACATTCTGCGTGGAGCACTGGGTGTTATGCACAAACAATGAATCATGGAACACTACATCAAAAACTAATGATGTAATGTATGGTGATTAACATAACATAATAATAAAAAAAGAAGAGAGAGAAAGCTGCTGCTTTATAGGACATTTTGTTACTACAGCCCCCGTGGTAGTGTTCGTGTCAAGTTGGTTCCACTGTTGGCTCCTGGGCCACGGCTTTGACTGTGCCCCTGTTCCAGGTGGTGATGTTCTGGACTATGATGCTGAACGGCCCTCTGCCCAGAGCCCTGCAGAATTCCGAGCACCCGACCCTGCAGGCGAGCGCCTGTGACGCCCTGTCTTCCGTCCTGCCCGAAGCCTTCAGCAGCCTGCCGGTAACCCGGGGAGTGTTTCCTCAGCCCTGAGTGGCGCCATGAGCAGCCGAGCTTCAGTCTGATTCAGATTTTTTTTCATTTTGAGCCAGTACTCAACATGCTTTCTGAGAAAAGGAGGCTCAGTCTTCTTGAGTGGGGGGCGAGGGTGGTGATAAAACTTAGAATCCTAACGTCTCGGGAGAGCTTTTCCTCCCTGTGCTTAGAGGGCGGGTGGCGGAAGTGCGGGGAGAGGCTTGTAGGTGAGAGACATTTCAGAAAGCTTTCGAAGCCAAAAGTTAGAAAGACGTGGGTCTAAGTCCCAGCTCTTCCACTCTCCGCCTCTCTGATGATCTTAACTTCTGTAAAACAGTTTTACCCTCTATAAAATGGGCACAACGTGAGGAATAACACGAAGTGTGTGGCTCTACTTGGCTGGTGCCCACCGCACAGGGTATTCTGGCGGCTTCCCTTCTGTAGTCCCCAGCGGCATTTGTGTCTGCTCTTAGCTTTCATGAAGGAGCAGAATACGGTGACCCAGGTCACGTCGTGGTCAAGGTTAAAGGTCACAGATGCCGTGTGGGCAAACGCTCCCCTAATGCTGGGGTCCGAAGTGAACCTCTGCTCTCTGCCAGGGTAGCTTCAAGGTCTCAGTTGTGTTCAGCTCTCAAAAATGAACTCAGACACAGACTCATCACGGTTGCCTGTTGAGGACAGTGGCTCATAATTCTTTCAGTCTCGCTTTTCCTTTGCCAACCTTTCTCACTGCAGAGTGACAAGCAGATCCTATGCATCACCATGCTGCTTGGGCTGAACGACAGCAAGAACCGATTAGTGAAAGCGGCGACCTCACGGGCCCTTGGAGTCTATGTGCTTTTCCCCTGCCTCAGACAGGTTAGAGCGAGCCCGCCCTGCCCTCCCGTGCCTGCGATGGGCCAGAGCGAGAGTGCTTTGGGTGCATATAGAGCTGGATGGTAAAGGACATGACATTGCTTTTTTTTTTTTTTTTTAAGATTTTATTTATTTATTTGGCAGAGAGAGACACAGAGAGAGAAGGAACACAAGCAGGGGGAGCGGGAGAGGGAGAAGCAGGCTTCCCGCCAAGCAGGGAGCCCAATGCGGGGCTCGATCCCAGGACCCTGGGATCATGACCTGAGCTGAAGACAGATGCTTAATGACTGAGCCACCCAGGCGCCCCCATGACATTGCTTTTAATCTGGTTTCCTTAATTGCAACTTTATAAAATATGGTAATGCCGGTACTACCCAGGACCCTCGGTGCCCAGGTGATGTTTAAATTAATGAAAAATTGGGGGGAAAAAAAATGGGACATTACCATGTGATAGTAATAATTTAGAAAGCTGATAAATTTTTTACTAAGAAGGAAATAAATTTCTCCTTCACTCTTACTGTGACATTTATCTCCCTGAGAAGTGTGTAATTAGGGTGTATTTTAGAAATGGATTTCATGGGATGCCTGGGTGGCTCAGTCAGTTAAGCGTCTGCCTTCGGCTCCAGTCATGATCCCAGGGTCCTGGGATCGAGTCCCGAATTGGGCTCCCTGCTCCATGGGGAGCCTGCTTCTCCCTCTGCCTCTGCCTCTCTCTGTCTTTCATGAATAAATAAATAAAATCTTCAAAAAAAAAAATGGATTTCATTGTCAACATCGTTTCCCAAGGTGGCAATCAGTCTAAGCACAGAATTCACAGATAACTGCCGCGGACCAGACTATAAGATGTTCAACAAGAGCAAAACCCATAGGCTCCTTGGGTGTGCATGGCACATACAAACCCCCCTCTGGGGTTTTAGTGAGTGTCCAAATTGTAATATAGTTGAAAAGTAAATTGAGTAAATAAATGTTGATTTTCAAATAGAAATTTGTGGTAAAGACTTAAATCTTTCTCAGAAAATAAATTTCAGAATTCCAAGGCAGCCGTGTGAGCTTGTCAAGTAACTATGGTGTTTTGTTTTATCTTATAGGATGTCATATTTGTTGCAGACACAGCAAATGCAATATTGATGTCACTTCAAGACAAATCTCTCAATGTCCGAGCCAAAGCAGCCTGGTCCCTGGGCAACCTCACAGACACTCTGATTGTCAACATGTAGGTGACTAAACTCATTTCCCCTGGGTGACTTCTGAGACTGAGGTCCCTGGAAGATACCTTTGATCTCTACTATAAAAAAAAAACTAACAGTAATTCTCCCATATTGGGTATCAGTCTTCCTGCTTTGTTTCGTTTTCTGTTACTTCAAGTAATAAGATTGGTAAGTTGTGGGGCCCCTGGGTGGCTCAGTCAGTGAAGTGTCTGACTCTTGATTTCAGCTCAGGTCATGATCTCAGGGTTGTGAGATTGAGCCCCACATTGGACTCCAAGCTGGGTGTGAAGCCTGCTTAGGATTCTCTCTCTCCCTCTCCCCCCTCCCCCCAAAAATTAGCAAGTTGTTCTTTATATATATGTGTGTTTGTGTGTGTATGTGTGTATATTTAATACTGTATGCTGATATAAGTAATATATCCACATTATAGAAAATGTGGAAAATATAAAAGTAGAAATTCAAAACCATAGTAATGGTTGCACTACTTTTTAAATGTCAAATTTGTAATTTTTTAAAGTAATATATTCACAGGTTAAAAACATTCAAACAATACAAAAGAGGCATTCAGTCTAAAGCCTTGCTCCTACCTTGCTCTCCTCCCTAGAGGCAACTGTTGTTCCTCATACGCTAGCGTCCTGCTTTTCATTGCTGAGCTCTCACGTATAATGTGTATAAGCATTCTCCCAACTTCTATAAATGTGAATTATTGTTACACAGTCATCACGGTGCAGTGATCATTTAACCGCTCCCCTGTTATCAAACATCTGCATTATTTTAGGCTTTGATATGCAGTGAACATTTTGGTGCACGAAATTCTTTATTTTGAGATACACCTTTTGGTCACATTCCTAGAGGTGGACCTACTGGGTTAAAAGGTATAAACTGTAAGTTCTTGGTATAATCTGAACAGATTTGTTGAGCTGTTTTCCCCAATTTTTTATAGTTACTCTAAGTGAATGTATGTGTATATGTGTATGTTTAACTGGGTTTTACCATTCAACATGTTTTGCCTGCTTTGGATGGAATAGGGAGACACCAGACCCAAGTTTCCAAGAAGAGTTCTCTGGTCTCCTGCTCCTGAAGATGTTGCGATCAGCTATAGAAGCATCCAGGGATAAAGACAAGGTAGACTCACAGCACTAGTATTTCTCAATTCAACACTTAGTGTATTATGGTTTTGTCCCACCAAATTTATCCCTGTTCAGAGGAGATTGAGAGAGTGCTCAGGGTATGATGTGGCCTACTCCACCTTGCACGGTTTCTCTCCTGTCTCCTGTGTCCTGAAAAATATCAGTGCTATTTGTAATACCACTCCATGATCTGCCCATGTTTGTTTTAATATTAATCTGCTTTTGTTTTGTTTTGTTTTTTTCCAAAAAAATCTTTAAGTAGAAGTGACAGGTCAGAAGGATGAGCAACTCCTGGCTTTGAATATCCCCGGTTAGACTAATAAGCTGAAAGCATAGAAATGGGTTTTAGGGTCAGGCAGACATGGTTCAAATCCTGGCTTGCCCTTTAGTAGCTGGGTGACGTTTGGTGTATTATTTAACTTCTCTGAAGCTCAGTTTCCTCATCTTGAACATGGAATCTCAGTGGCCTTGGAGATGCTTGTGTTGAAGCACCTAGCATAGCACCTGACCCATACCGAATACTTAATTTAGCACAGTGATTCTGAAAACCTAGGAAACCCTGCCTTGGACTGATTTGTTCAGAATTTCTGGGATTAGGGCCTGGGAATTGGTTTCTGAAAAAAGAAAGCTCCCCAGATGATTCTAGTATGCTACAAAGGTTGAGACTCTAATGGAAAAGTACTGGACTGGAATTTTGAAACCTCACCTCTCCTCCTCACCTTGCTGCAAGCCAGCTTTGCCCTGTTGCCCCTGGGCCTTCCATACCATCTCTGCAAAACGAGGAAGACAGAGCTCTCTGACGTCTACTCTTAAGACATCAGTGAGGAGCTGTGGAGGACCTCACCTTTCTTGTTTTTTAATTTTTTTGTTGTTATGTTAATCACCGTAGTTTTTGATGTAGTGTTCCACGATTCATTGTTTGTGCATAACACCCAGTGCTCCACGCAGAACGTGCCCTCTTTAATACCCATCACCAGGCTAACCCATCCCCCCACCCCCCTCCCCTCTAGAACCCTCAGTTTGTTTTTCAGGGTCCATCGTCTCTCATGGTTCGTCTCCCCCTCCGACTTACTCCCCTTCATTCTTCCCCTCCTGCTATCTTCTTCTTTTTCTTTTTTCTTAACATATGTTGCATTATTTGTTTCAGAGGTACAGATCTGTGATTCAACAGTCTTGCACAATTCACAGTGCTCACCATAGCACATACCCTCCCCAATGTCTATCACCCAGCCACCCCATCCCTCCCAGTGAGGTCATATGATACATGTCTTTCTCTGATTGACTTATTTCACTCAGCATAACACCCTCCAGTTCCATCCACGTCCTTGCAAATGGCAAGATCTCATTCCCTTTGATGGCTGCATAATATTCCATTGTGTATATATACCACATCTTCTTTATCCATTCATCTGTCGATGGACATCTTGGCTCTTTCCACAGTCTGGCTATTGTGGACATTGCTGCTATAAACATTGGGGTGCACGTTATCCTTTGGATCCCTACATTTGTATCTTTGGGGTAAATACCCAGTAGTGCAATTGCTGGATCGTATGGTAGCTCTATTCTCAACTGCTTGAGGAACCTCCATACTGCTTTCCAGAGGGGTTGCACCAGCTTGCATTCCCACCAACAGTGTGGGAGGGTTCCCCTTTCTCCACATCCCCGCCAACATCTGTCGTTTCCTGACTTGTTAGTTTTAGCCATTCTGACAGGTGTGAGGTGGTATCTCATTGAGGTTTTGATTTGGATTTCCCTGATGCCGAGTAATGTTGAGCACTTTTTCATATGTCTGTTGGCCATTTGGATGTCTTCTTTGGAAAAATGTCTGTTCATGTCTTCTGCCCATTTCTTGATTGGATTATTTGTTCTTTGGGTGTTGAGTTTGATAAGTTCTTTCTAGATTTTGGAGACTAGCCCTTTATCTGATATGTCATTTGAAAATATTTTCTCCCATTCTGTCGGTTGTCTTTTGGTTTTGTGGACTGTTTCTTTTGCTGTGCAAAAGCTTTTTATCTTGAGGAAATCCCAATAGTTCATTTTTGCCCTTGCTTCCCTTGCCTTTGGCGATGTTTCTAGGAAGAAGTTGCTGCGGCTGAGGTCGAAGAGGTTGCTACCTGTGTTCTCCTTTAGGATTTTGATGGACTCCTGTCTCACGTTTAGGTCCTTCAACCATTTGGAGTCTATTTTTGTGTGTGGTGTAAGGAAATGGTCCAGTTTCATTCTTCTGCATGTGGCTGTCCAATTTTCCCAACACCATTTGTTGAAGAGACTGTCTTTTTGCCATTGGACATTCTTTCCTGCTTTGTCGAAGATTAGTTGACCATAGAGTTGAGGGTCCATTTCTGGGCTCTCAATTCTGTTCCATTGATCTATGTGTCTGTTTTTGTGCCAGTACCATACTGTCTTGATGATGACAGCTTTGTAATAGAGCTGGAAGTCCGGAATTGTGATGCCGCCAGCTTTGCTTTTCTTTTTCAACATTCCTCTGGCTATTCGGGGTCTCTTCTGGTTCCATACAAATTTTAGGATTATTTGTTCCATTTCTTTGAAAAAAGTGGATGGTATTTTGATGGGGATTGCATTGAATGTGTAGATTGCTCTAGGTAGCATTGACATCTTCACAATGTTTGTTCTTCCAATCCATGAGCATGGAACGTTTTTCCATTTCTTTGTGTCTTCTTCAATTTCTTTCATGAGTATTTTATAGTTTTTGAGTACAGATCCTTTGCCTCTTTGGTTAAATTTATTCCTAGGTATCTTATGGTTTTGGGGGACCTCACCTTTCTGATGGCATGGGCTGTTCACCACACAAGACCTTTACAGAGTTTCAAGAAGCTACACCTTTACAGGCTGCTTGTCTCATTGGCTGTCTTGCTTTAAGATGTCTAAGACTTCCTGGTTTTTTTTTTTTGAATACTTTCTGTAACATCATTTTGGCAAAGCAGATTTCTAATGCTTTTTTTTGTTTGTTTTTTACATTTTTTTCTAGGTAAAAAGCAATGCAGTCCGGGCCCTTGGAAATTTGCTTCATTTTTTGCAGCCATCTCATATAGAAAAGCCCAGGTTTGCTGAAATCATTGAGGAGTCCATCCAGGCCCTAATTTCTGCTGTTCTAATTGAGGCTGCCATGAAAGTCCGATGGAATGCCTGTTATGCAATGGGGAATGTATTTAAAAATCCTGCTCTTCCATTAGGTAAGAAAGTCTCCCTCTTCTCTCTGGTGGAGGGCCCTAGGACAACACACACCAGCCTACATTGTTATTAAAGATGTTCCTCACATTGGTACTCATCACAGTGTTAGAAAAAAATGGAAACGTTCTGAACACCCAAGTTTAGGGGAATGGTTGAGATAAATCATAGTATATATATTCAAAGAGATGGGTTTTTTTTTTAAGATTTTATTTATTTGAGAGAGAGAGAGCACGAGCAAGGGGGAAGGGCAGAGGGAGGGAGAGGGAGAAGCAGACTCCCCGCTGAGCAGGGAGCCCAATGTGGGGCTCAATCCCAGGACCCTGAGATCATGACCTGAGCCAAAGACAGATGCTTAACCAACTGAACCACCCAGCCACCCCTCAAAGGGATCTTTTAGAATTATGTTTACAAAAAGTTTTTGATAATCTGGTCAAGTACTTCTGATGTTAAGCAAATTAAAACAGGATATGAATTTGTTTCTACAGCATGATCTCAATAAATGGGTAGAAAAAAGGACTGAAAGGAAATTAGCCTAATTAATAACAGCGGTTGCCTTTGGAAGGGATAATGAGTAGGATATTTTTCTGCTTTCACTTTCTAAATTTTCTACAAGAATATATGTTGTTTTAACAGCAGGGGGTAAAAATGAAGGAGAAAAAGTGGCTTGGAAGAAAGGGTAGAAATTGGAAATCCCATGCGAGCCCTTGGTACTGAAGTGGGCTGCTGCAAAGAAGGAGGGCATCTAGGTAATGACTTGCCGTGTACCGTGATAGAGCATCGGTGGCTAATAGCTGCTTAGGCATGTGGGTCGTAACTTCCAAATCCCATTCACTTTCCTTACCAGCATTTGCCTTATACATTTGTCTCTGTGACAAGGTTTGAAACAAGTTGTGTTCCTGGGGAGGTAAATCCATTCTGGACCAGCAGGGCATGCGTCAGGTTAGGGAAATCTGGCTCTGCTCCCTTTTATTGCCAAGAGCTCCCAGCCAGGGGCACCTGGCTGGTACAGCCAGAAGAGCATGTGACTCTTGATCTCAGGATTATGAGTTCAAGCTCCACGTTGGGTGTAGAGATTACTTAAATAAATAAATAAACTTAATTAAAAAGATAAAAGGGAGCTAATGGAGAAGTAGCTTCTCTGCTTCCAACCAAGACCTAATAGAGCAGTAGCTTCTCTGCTTTTCCATGGAGGAAATAGCCTAACGTGACCTGTGGAGTTGGAGCTCCTTAAGGTGCATGTCCGCTTGCCTGTCTTCAAAGGCAACAGAGAAGTTGGAAGGGGCTAGGAGAGTTAGGGAAGCTGAAATCTATTTTGCTGCCCATCTTGAGGAAGAAGAATCCCCCCCCCGAAAATGGAGTGGGGAGTCGTAGCTCTGATGAGGAAGAAAGCAGGCTGATTTCCTGAGACCATCAGGAAGGGAGAGAAGACAGAAATCTGGGCATCATCATCTCAAAATTAGACAGTTGCACCTTTGGTTAATCTGAGTACTCTGTTCCCCAGTCACTGCCTAAATAGTATTTTCTTTCTCTTTACCATAAAATGCATGACTTGCTGTGTCCAGAGCAGTGTCTGGATGCTAATGTAGGTGAAGAAATATTCCTTTGTCAGCATGAACAAGGCTGGGCATATGGTTGTGCAGTGTGGGCACTGCTCAGAAGCATCTGACTGAGAGAACAAGTGGGGCTACAGTTCAGTCTGTGCGCCTCCACCAAGCCTAACGCCCTCGGGACAGCCTCTTCCCAGAGAAGAGTTGGTTGCCACAGTCCCCATTTAGAGTAGCAAGTAGCAGAGGCCCCGAGCGTGCCTGGTTGTTTAGGGAAACGGGAAGTTTGGGAGTCATTACTCGGCGCCTTCCCCAGAATCACATAGTCAGCACTGGTCACCCTAATCCTATAAGGTTAGTGTAAGGATTAAATGAAAACATAGTGATTAGCTTGAGCACTCGTGTGTGTGCTTCCTCTGCCCCTCTCCCTCGTCCCTGTTTATTTCTAAGCCTTCATTTGTTTCAATGCCCATGGATTCTTTCTAGGAACAGCCCCGTGGACCTCCCAGGCCTATAACGCCCTGACGTCGGTTGTGACATCATGCAAGAACTTCAAAGTGCGCATCAGATCTGCCACTGCCCTTTCCATCCCGAGCAAGAGAGAGCACTATGGGTCTGTTGACCAGTATGTTCAGATCTGGAATGCATTGGTCACTGCCTTGCAGAAGAGCGAAGACACCACAGACTTTCTGGAATTCAAGTACTGTGCCAGCCTACGGACCCAGATCTGCCAGGCACTGATTCACCTCTTGAGCTTGGCCAGCGCCTCAGACCTGCCCTACATCAGAGAAACCCTTGAATTGAATGGGGACATGGTGCAGTCCTTTATCCTACAGTTTCTAAAATCAGGAGCAGAGGGAGAGGACCCTGGAGCACCCCACAGCTCGCATGAAAGAGACCAGCTGGTCAGAAGGGCCCTGGAGCACGTAAGCAGCATCCAGGCACTGGCAGGTGACACAACCAGGAGGGCCATCATCGGCTTTTTAGAAGACATCCTCACCATTTATTTTGACTCGTCTGGATCCCAAATAGCGCTCCCAGAATTAACAAGTCGGTGAATAGTCCGCCATACTTCCAAGTGTCGAGTAGTAATAGAAAGACCCAAGCTTGAGTATCAGAGATGCAGGATTTAATTTTAGGGGCAGAAACAATGCGTTCACTTTTATTTAGAATAGTTTAGCGTCTATCTAAATTTTTCTCAAAGGGCTCAACCACTTTAGAGAGTGGTTCCATGGCATCGGCCTCTGTCCAGACTGTTGGAGCCTCTGAGCTGTGCAGCGGAGCTGGGAGACAGGGTTGAGTGCAGGCCGAGCAGACTGAGTGGTCGTGAAGGGCGCTTAGCCTCAGAAGGTAGAGGCAAAAAACAAAGGAATTTAGGGATTAGAATGTTGTGTATTGTGTCTCTGGGAATTGTTTTTCTTTTATAATAAACTAATGAAAAATAGCATGCCCACAACCTCCTCTGTTTTCAGATCAAGTTGCACTTACAGAAAGCTTCCCGCAGAGCTGATGTTCAGCCAGTTTGCACTGGGGTAACTGCTTCAGTTGCTAAAATACTGAAAAGTTCCTTACAGGTTGGTAAATAGCTGCGGCACTGACCTCCCCAGTACCAACCCTGGAAGCCTCTCCACAACCCACTCATGGAAGCGTTGACCCCCGGCACAGAGAGGCTGCCTGCATAGGCCCGTGTCTGTTTCACCCTGGCCGAAACACCTATTTCTGTCTCCGTTCCCTGATGTCCTGTGGGAAAATGTGGTGGTTTCGCCACCTTTGAATTTGTGCCTTAAAAAAGAATTATTTAATTTAGATGGTAAGAAAGAAAGGTTTTTAAATTACATTTTGATCATGTCTAAGCACTTACAAAAGTCACTTCTCACTGAAGAATTATTTACATTTTAATTTTGCATTCATCTCTTAGCCTCCAACAGTTTGTGAGAATTGACTTCAGGTAGGAATTTAGATACATAAAAGAACCAATTAAAATGATTCCATACTTATATTTGATCTGGGATAAATAAGAATCAAGATACATAGAAAGGGTTTTGGCGATACATTCTTTAACTGTTGTTATTTAGCTTAAAATACCTATTTTGGGCCATACATGTGTCCTCAGCATTTCTCCTTTGCCCCTAAGTTGCTCTTTTCCCTCCACTGTTGTTGCTGGTTGCTCAGGAAGTGCTACCCAGGCAGTTTGGGGAACAGAGTAGTCTGGTAACTGAAGGCCCACTTTTCCATTGGTAGAATACCAACCAGTTTCCAAAGAAATAGACCACAGGTACAGTAAGACACCCCTATATAACAGTCTTTAAATTCGCTTTTCTCTGGGGATGATTCTGGACACGAATTGTTACAGAGGCCTGGGGCCCAAGTTGAACCTGTACTGATCTGAGGATGAATCTCAAAACCTCCTTCTCTTGAAGGGATACATCCTTAGTAGCAGCTCATTTACTTGTCACTTCCATAAAAGCAAAAATGTGACATTGATAGCCACTATTTGGGGGGCTCTCACTGGTGAGTTTCTTGATAAAATATTTGTGGAAAGACTTTGAATGGTTTGATTTGATGATTTGCTCTTTATCTCAAATAAATCTCATTTAAAAAACAAACAAACAAAACCTTTCCCTTCCATAAAGGTTTCCAGGTCTCCAGATGTTAGCGTGTCCATATGCAGGGAAAGACCAGGGGTCGGCTGCTGGGAAGTCTAGGTTTCAGGGTACAGTTCCTGTCTGGATGGGCTGCTGACTTCTCTCTGTGGCACTGCGGGGGTAACCCAGGGGCCAGAGCTCCCTCAGACGCCCGGGGCCGGGGCCTCAGGAAAGCTGCCATCTTGAAGGGAAGCCGTGCAGACAATGAAGAGTTAGAACTGAGTCTGATGCAGAAACAATAGAAATTTCAGCTCCAATTCCGAACCCTCATTCAGAATGCCAAGTTCTGAACTGTCTTTTGATATTTAAAAGAAAAAAATTGGAGAAGGGGTCCTCCAGGTACAGATGGCTAAGAGCCTTTGTTTTTAACAAACTGACTGCGTTAGGATACCTCACTTACTTTTGAACCTTTTCTGTGACCACTAAAAGAAACTCCCTAATTTCTACCCACTTTTAGAACTTGAGGAAGGCACACGTTGTAACCTCTTCTGTGGTATTAGTTAATGGGAAAGCAGGGGTCCTGTGGTGATTACAGGGCAGCAGAAACCTCCCACGGGCTACCAGGGCAAGGGCTTCCTCGATTTTGACATTTGTGCATGAATGCTGACCCTGAGCAGAACCCCACATAAGAGCTCTGTGAGTTCTAGCAATTCTGGTTCACTTGGCCTTCACTTCCTTAATACAGTGCAGTGGTCAAGAGCCTGGGCTTAGATCCTGGCTCTGCCACTTTCTATCTGTGAACCTTTTGTGCCTTAGTTTTCTCATCTTGTTAAATGGGGATAAGAGTGACTACCTCGTAAGGATGTTATAATGATTAAATGAGTTAATATGTGGAAAGTTCTTAGAATAGCTTCTGGTACTCAATAAACGTCAGATATGTAATTTCCTTGAATTTTCAGAGGGCTAGACAGAAATACTGTCAACACACCACGACCTTTCGTGATGACAAATAGCTGGATTGTCCTGACTGCTCCTTCAGGTGAGGTGTTACCTGGGCTGCCTCGGGAAGCTGAATCCAGCCGTGTGGGAGAGGCACTGCCCCAGGACCTTGGTAGCCTGACTTGCATCTTGCCCCTACAGGTCCCCATGGACCAGGGAAAGGACCAGATGTGTGGGAGGCCACAGACTTAACAGGGCAGCAGTAACCCCTTCCCTAGTTCTGCTTCATGACCCATCCCTGAGGGCCAGTGAGAAAGTACAGATCCAGTTTCCACAAGCTTTGGAATTACACCTGGGTTTTATTAAAGGACAAAGCTTCAACTTAATAACGACATCCGTGGGCAAGTTACTTGACCTCTCCTCTGGAAGCTGGGGAGAGCGGTACCTCAGAGTTTCAGGGGTAGATCACATGATACGAGTGAAGCATCTGGCTTGGAGCTAGTACAGAGCAGGCGCTCAATAAGAAAAGGTGCCCTCGTTAATGCTTTTCTTTGATGTCTTTCCTGGGCTTGAATGTCTGTCTCCTCATTGGAGAGAGATTGGAGTGGGATCTTGGGGAAGGAGCATCTGTCTGCTTTTAGTATAAAGCTTGAGTCTTCAGGTCAAAACGAAAGGGATCCTCAGCTCTCGTGGACAAGGGCATTATATTCGGGTTGGGGCCAAAGTGTCGGATACTCAGCATTCATTTGCCTTTCCTGTCCAGCACACCCAAGGACTACAGCAAGGCCATCAGCAACAACAGCTCATGGCACAAATGTGGGGGGCGGGGGTGGTATGACCCCTCTGCAGATAGAATGCAGAGCTGCAGCAGCTTGGATCATTTGCAGAAGCCTTCCCTTGTGAGTTACTGTTCTGCAGTTGGTTCCGTGACCAGCTAGGATTTACTGTGGGAATGCAGGCATTTTTGGAATGAGCAGATCTATTAACAAAATGTTACCATGGTAACATGTCAAATAAAACCCAAATGGTCATTTTTATGGAGGCCGAAAGAGCATTTGATAAAGTTCAATGTCCTTTTCTGATCAAAATTCTTTTTTAAAAATAAAAAAATAAAGATACTTCATTAACAGCATAAAATATACCTATCAGTGTCTTTGCTTAAAAAGTCAGAATTGAAACAAGCCATTCATCACGATTATTACCTAACACCATACAAGATTTAATGGCCAAGGAGATGGTTAAACCAGTGATAGAATTTTCCAAGAAATTTTTTCAAAGAGTTTCTGAATTATCATTATTTGTAGAACACCAGTCTGAGAGACTGAATTCACAAATCACTATTTGCCAAAAGTCAAGAAAATCAACTCAGAAAATAATAGACCTCATAGAAGTTCTTACATTCTTAAGGTAGCCGTTTACAAATATGCCCAAACAAGTGGCTCTTCTGTATGTCAGCAATAACAAATGTGACTTTTTTTTATGTCAGAAAAGATTCCATTCACAATAACAACAAGAAAATAAAATACTTAGGAATAAATTTAAACAAAGCCAATGCAAATATTTTGTAAAAAAAAATTAAAAATTTTTCAATGGTCACGAAGACATTAAAAAGAGAAGATATACCATGTTCTAGATGGAAGGACTCAATTATTATAAAAAGACCACCTCTCTTCAAATCTATAAATTTAAATTTCTATCAAAATAAAAAAGATTTATTTAAAATGACAAAATGATTTTACATTTCATCTACAAAAGTGAATGCAAAAATTCAAACCAAGGAATCCGCCTTTTAGCCGCCACACTGTGGGGGAAAAGAGAATTTCTCCCTAAAGTAGTGTGCCCCGTGGAAGCACTTTTCCAGCCTTTGTAAATCCACACCCCTGTGTGTCAAATACAAATCCATCTCTCCTTCCAGTCCTACCTTGTCCTGGTCCCGTCTCTTTCCTCTAGATGCAGCTGTCATGAAGGGAAGGAGTAAACAGGACCGTGAACGAGGGATGGGAGAACTCAGAGCACCACCAAACTGGCACTGAGTTTGCCATTTCCCCCCCTCTGGTCTCTCCTGGCCTGGACTCCAAGCAGACAGAGACCTGAACCTGCAGACCAGATGCAGACCGAAAGAGAAAAGCTCTCTATTTCCTGCTTTAGGAAAAGCAAAGAGAGCCCTGTAGGTCAGAGAGTGGGGGCATTTCTGTTTGTTGTTGCTTCTCCCCTCCCCCAGAGCAGCCCCTTGGAAAGCCCACTGGGGCAGGGGCTCTTGCAGCCAGGCCGGTGCCTAAAACTACAGGGAGGGAACTCTTCTCTCCGTCCAGAGGAAGTGTGGTCCCAGCAGCAAGAGAGTGATGACCAAGTGATGACCATTGCTTTCTCTCTCCCTGTTGATTTTCTTATTTAACCTCTTAATATGATAATATTTTGTTAATAGAACGCTGACCCCAAAGGGAAATTCGAAACTTCACGAATGAAAGAAGAGCAACAGAAATGGGAATTATTTGGTTAAATATAATCGATTATTTTCTCATAATACATGTATAATGTAAGTTTCACTTCCACAACATTGTCTGATGGGGTTTTAGCGAATGTAGATACAGTACATATGAAAATTATAAGAGGTAGGGTATAGGGATCTGTATGGTAGTTAGATTTCTTTTTTTTTTTAAAGATTTTATTTATTTATTTTACAGGGAGAGACACAGCGAGAGAGGGAACACAAGCAGGGGAGTGGGAGAGGGAGAAGCAGGCTCCCCACTGAGCAGGGAGCCTGATGTGGGGCTCGATCCCAGGACCCTGGGATCATGACCTGAGCCGAAGGCAGACGCTTAACGACTGAGCCACCCAGGCGCCCCTGGTAGTAAGATTTCTATACTTTGCTTGAAGTGATAAAATATTAATCCTAAACAGACTATGAAAAGAAGTGTTTTGCAATCCCTAGAGAAACCACATTTAAAAATTACACAAAAGGTACAGTAAAAAAAACTCACTAGGTAATAGGTAACTTAAAATGGAATATAAAAAAATATTCAGCTAAACCAGAAGAAAAGAGAAACCAGGAATGAAAAACATAGGGAACAAATAGAAAACAAATAATAAAACAGTAGCCCTATATCTAAACATGTCAACAATTAAATTCAAAAGACCTAGATTATGCTAGTTATAAGAGATTGTCAGGATGTAAAAAAAAATTAAACACACACAAAAAAACCCCTTAAGACCTAACTATTGGCTGTGTATAAGAAACCCATTTTAAGTAAAGTGTGCAGGTAAAAAATAAAAGGACAAAAAACAAAAAAGAAAAATATACCATGCAGATATTAATCAAAGGAAGCTGGAGTAGCTATATTAATATCAGACAAAACTGACCCCAGAGCGAGGATATTTACCAGCAAGAAAGGACACTATAGAATGACAAGGTCAACACACAAAGAAGACATAGTAATCCTAAATGGCCATATACCTTACAACAAATATTCAAACTATGTGAAGCAAAAACTGGTAGAATTGCAAAGAGAGATGGCGGATCGGCATACAATTATAGTTGGAGGTTCAACACTTACTCTTTCCTCATAACCAATAATAGAATAAATAGACCATATTCTGGATCATAAAATGAATCTCGACAAATTTCGAGGAATTAAAATTATACACAATATGATCTCTGACCACAAAGGAATTAAGCCAGAAATCAAAAACTGGGAAATAAAAATTCTAAATACTTGGGAACGGACATACTTCTGAGTAATCCCTGGATCGAAGGGGAAGTCTCAGGGGATACTAGAAAATTAGAACATAGTCTAAACTGAACAAAAATAAAAATACAACATGTCAAAATGCATAGGTGCAGCTAAAGCTGGGCTTTGATGGAAATTTGTAGCATGAGAAATTAGGGAGGAAGAAAGGTCTCAAATCAATAATCTCAATTTCAAACTTAAGCTCTAGAAAAATAAGAGAAACCTAAAGCAAGCAGAAGAAAGAAAATTATGCTGAGTGAAGGAAGCCACTCTCAAACTGTTACATACTGTATGATTCCATTTACATGGCGTTATGGAAAAGGCAAAACCATAGTTAGGAAAAACAAATCAGTGTTTGCTAAGGATTGGGATGGAGGAAGCATTCAACAGCAGGAAAGCATGGGGGAGTGTTTTGGGGTGGATGGACCTGTTTGGAATCCTTATTGTGGTGGTGGTTACATAAATCTATATGGAAACTCAGGGAACATGAACTCCTTCAAAAGTCTATAATAATAGTTTTTAAAAATCTCTGTCTCTCTGTCTGTCTCCCTCTCGATGTTTTTCTCAGTGTACAAACTGTGTCTGTTTACCGTTAGGTACCCATAGCCTACAGGATGCCAGGTATAGTAGCACTATATATATATATATATATATATATATATAAGATTTTATTTATTTATTTGACAGAGACACAGCGAGAGCAGGAACACAAGCAGGGGGAGTGGGAGAGGGAGAAGCAGGCTTCGCACCGAGCAGGGAGCATGATGCGGGACTTGATCCCAGGACCCTGGGATCATGACCTGAACTGAAGGCAGTCACTCAATGACTGAGCCACCCAGGCGCCCTAAATATATTTTTTAAATGGAAAAAAGCCATTCATTCAGAAACGACTCACTGTACTCAAAAGATGGGGTCCAACATGCCTCATTGTAAGGGTCATGGTTACCAATTTTTGGCTGATTTTAGTTTTAAGGGCAGAAAATATTCTAGACGGGTTATCCTACTGCATTTTTAACTCAGGCCGTCCTATTATGTACAAGAATATGTTCTATGGCTCTTTTTATTACTTAAAATTTTCAGTTCTTTTTGGTTCTTTCACGGGGCAAACCTTCTTAAAAGTAGAAGCCAGCCGCACGCCTTTACAGGTAAATTATGGCAATGCGGGAGAGTGGCCAGCAGATGGAGACAGAGAACACACAAAGTCATTTAGACTCCAGGCTGTTTCTCAGGCTCACCTAGCACCTGGATTTCAGATAGCTCTCAGTAGAACACTGATTCGCAAACCTGGATCAATTGCAATCCCCTGCGGAACTTTAAAACCTACAGAATCTGAGTTTAGCGGTCTGGGGTGCCGTCTTGCCACGAGCAGGTTTAAAATGTGCACAAGTGATTCTAATTACAGGGAAGTTTGAGACCCCCTACCTAAGCACCAGCAACAACAGCGGGTCTCCAGCTGGTGAGTTTCAGAATCATCTGGAGAACTTGTGAAAACCAGAGACTCGGGCTGTTGTAGTCTTCACTCTTTTGAGAACCAGTGCATACTGAAATGGTGACATATTAAACTTAATAGAGTTAAATATATAATCAGGACTGAATCTGATATCATCTCATACTAGATTCTAATATATCAGTAACTTCAGGCATCAAATGTTTAAGAAAATCTTATAGGAGATAAATCTTAATTGAAAAAAACGCTAATCATGGACTTCATTTTTCCCCTGGGTCAGCTGGGACCATCTTGTGGGACGCAGGAAGAGGTCTCCTCTCCAGAGAAGCACAAGTTTCTGTCAGGTTCCAGGAGTATTAATAGTCATATCTGGTTATTTCGTGGCGGGGCATTAGGAAAATGTTGAGCTCCTTGGGCGACTGGATTTCCAGCCTTCGTGAGGTACGCTCCCCAGATTTTTTACTTTCTTTCACCCAAGTGTTTAGATTGTTTTAATATTAGAGCCAGCATAGATTAATTTTCTAAGTAACATTTATCTCTTTTCCATATTATAAAAGCAATGAGTCTTCACTGTAGAAGTTTTGCAAAAAACCCCAGTAAGTCTGTGTAAGTAAAAATGGCTTGTGATGATTGCTGTTATCATTTTGGTATGTTTCATGTCAGACTTTTGGTGATACGTGCGCGTGTGAGTATGAGTACGTGCCATCCACGTGGACTCACATGAGCACTCTTCCATATATGTTGTGGGAAATCAGTCTACAAAACTGTGATCATAACCTGTGTCGTTTTTGGTAGTCTGCTATTTTACTTCATAACCTCTCGTGAGCATTAAATGTTTTCCTAAAACACGATTTTAATGACTCAAGAGTTGTCCACAGTATAACAATACATCGCATTTTAACCAGTTCTCTCTTGCTGGACATTGTTTTCCAATTGTTGATTTACATGGGACTCTTTAACAGATGTTAATTTTATTTGGATGTGTGATATGAGGCAGAGATGTAACTTGATGTCTTTCCGATCGTCTCTGGACAGCTGCTTTCATAATCAAACCATCCTTCCCCTGGGTTTGACGTGCCTCCTTGCTCAGATCTCACCTGCTTATGTTCCTTCAGGGCTGTGGTAGGCTTCCCAGTCTCTTCCCCGTTCCACCCCTCTCTCCTGGTGCTAGTCAGTGTATTATTGACAGCCAGGATGGCGAGCAGGGCGGTGGTCACTTTGGGAACGAGACTGATGCTAGAACGGGGACAACCTGGAGGGCTGTGCCAGGCTGCCTGGATACAGGATCTCATTAGCTTCCATCACTCTCTACGCACATGGCCATCAGTCCCCTCTGGCCACGAGTCCCTAAGCCCAGGCCCTTAGGGACTATGATGACAGCCTCCAAAGAAGGGGCTCCCACCACTAGCAGGTCTGTAGGTCTTCTTGCCTTTCTCGCTGGCTGCTTGGCTCATCCTCCACAGGGCTCCACAGAGCCCTTCCCATGGCTTGGCTGCCTACCAGCCCCTTCCCCACCCCAACCCCTGCATGGGCTCCAGCCATGCGGGCTCCAGGAGTGTGCAAGCCTTTGGTCAGTCCCCATGCTCCCTCCCAGCCCTTCACGTTCTACCTGCCAAAGCTTCCATACCTGCTTCAGGTCCCAGCAGACACCCCATTTCCTCTGGGCCACCTTCCCTGAGCACCGGTGACATGGGATGTTTGCCATGCTCAGCCCAGAGGGTTGTTACAGGAGGGAATGAAATGATCAAGCCCCTAGCAGAGTGCCGAGCACTAACAAGACATAAAAGAACGCTAGCTGTTGTCATGGTGTTTATTATGATCCTTATCATCACTCGCCACACTATTACAATTGCCCTTTTGTCACTTGCCACACTGTGTTACAATTGCCCTTTTGCTTGGCCGTCTTCCTACCAGACTGTGAGCAACTTGAGAGTTAGCATCGTGTCTTACCCACCTTTTTCTCTCCCCCACCAAGCCCTGGGCCAGGCACAGAGCAGGTGTTCGGCAAGTGCCTGTGTGAATGAAGTGTGAAATATCCCTGTTTCACAGATGAGCAAACTGAGTCCCACAGAGGGAAGAATGACTTGCCCCAAGTGACGCTTGTCAGTAAGGGGCAGAGCAGGAATTCAATTCAGGTCTTGGAGGCTCCTTTGTCCAGTGCTGTGTCCCTCTCCCCTGCTGTTACCCTGAGGCCAGATATAGAAGAAATGAAAATACAGAGAGGAGTGATTTTCCAGCTTGCTATGTTTTGCTGTGTTTGACTCTGGTCTCCCCACCTATGGTTTTCCTGCTAATTCAGGCCCTCATGGGAAGACCTTCCAACAGCCTTGCTGTCAGGAGGGCGGGCTGCGACGTCAGAGCTGACAGCGGCCCTTCTCGATCAGCCAGTCCACCCTCCTCACCTCTTCACCTCAAGGCAACCCAAGACCCTGAGAGGGAAGTCAGTCACCCACAGTCACACAGCAGAGCTGGACTCCCTTTACAGTGCTCCTCTTACCCCAGGAAGTGAAGTGGCGTCAGCATGGCTTAGCGGTGGAAAGGGGCTCGGTTATTTACGGGGCAATGGAAGGCTTTCATGGAAGCCTCCAGCACAAGCAGTGGAGATTTGCAACAGGCCCTCCCGAGATGGCACAGCCCACGCCAGGGGGGTGGGAGAGGAGAGCTCAGTGGGCGGAGGGCGCACAGTCGGGGCCCCACCCAGAGCGCCGGTTATAGTCTCTGCCCTGCCAACAGTTGATGGGCCGTGCTCTTTAGCTTCAAGAGGAGGACAATTACCTTCCCCAGCCTGAAGATTTATGGCTGAAGAAGGGACGAGGGTCATTCTACTCCGCTCAGGCCCTTTGAAAGTGGATTTACATGATTGACGTCTAGGTTGGGGCCCTTTGCCTTTAGCTGCAGAAGGACAGTCACTTGCAGTCCCCCCTTTTCTGCCAACACCTGCCGGTTCCGGGGCCGCAGCTAGGGAATGAAGCATGTTGGGGCTAGGTGGGGAAATGGTTGGGGGGGGGGGCGGGCATGGCCAGTCCACCAGCGTGGACGCGTACCTGACCCTCACTGGTCCGGGAGGCACAGGGGGCAGGGCCTGCTGGCCGCCCCAGGATTAGTGCTGGGACTTGGAAGACGACAGTCCAGCAACGGGTGGGCTTGCCTACCTGGCTCCCGTCCCTCCGGAGACCAGTAGGCATTCTCTCCCTCACTCATCACCCTTCCCCACCCACCCAACAAACCCACCTACTCTGTGTCAGGCAGCTGCAGCTTGAGGATACAGAGACAGATTGTATACTGGCCCTGGCCTGGAGGAGCTCACGGACTGGCCAGTAAACACAAGGTTACAGTCAGTGTGGAGGAGGGGTCCCAGCCAGCCCTCCGCGGGGAGCAGAGAGCAGCCAGGGGAAGGGGACCGGTGTGTCTGAAGGCATGGAGTGGTGGGGCGAGGGGCCACATGAGTCAGGGAGGGGAGGTGGCAGGACAGGGAGGCAGGAGGGTGGAGGACACAGAAACCTGCATGCATCCCAGGGAGTTGGGATTTTGTGGAGGGCCACAGGGATCCGTGAGGGGCTTTCAGGAAGAGTGTGGGTGACACCATCAGATTTGCACTAAGGTGGCAGCATGGAGGATGAGTTAGACAGAGATACTGTGGCTCTCACACTTGGCTGTGCTTGTAATCAGCTGGGAGCCGTGGAGAGGCTGACACCTGGGCCCACCCCACCCCCACCCACCCAGAGAGGATGCTGTAATGGGTCTGGGGGGTGGCCTGGGCACTAGGATGTTGAACCTCCTTCTCCCTGTGAGTCTGATGTGCAGCTGAGGGAGACCCACTGGAGAGACATCCCAGGTAGGAGGCACTGTGGCCATCCAGGCGAGAAGTGGCCGGGCAGTTTCTGGAGATGCAAGAAGGAGAACCCCAGCCCATGGTGGAGGGTTGGATGTGGCCTCTTAGAGAAAAGGGAGAGCCTGGTAGTTCTTCAAAAGGTTGGACATCGAGTTACCATATGTCCCAGCAACTTAGGTCTATACCCCAGAGAAATGAAAACATACATGCACACAAAAACGATCCAAATGTCCATCGACTGATGAATGGGTAAATAAGATGAAATTCATGCAATGGAGTGTCATTCAGTAAAAAGAGGAATGAAGTACTAATACCTACTGCAACATGAAGGAGCCTTGAAAACATGCTAACTGAAAAAAGTCACAAAAGACCACATATTGTCTGATTGCACTTATACAACACATCCAGAATAGGCACATGTATTGGACAGAAAGTAGATCATTGGCTGCCTAGGCCTGGGGTGCGGGGGAGACTAGGAGCTGATGACTTAGGGTTATGGGGTTTTTGAGGGGAGAGGTAAGGAAAATGTTCTAAAATTGATGGTGGTCACATGATGGATACCCACCTGATTAGGAAAAGCCACTGAATTGCACACTTTAAGTAGATGAGTTGTACACTATGCAGATTATACCTAATAAAGCTATCAGAGGGAGAAACGGAAGGCTCAAGCATGATCCTTGGTTTCCTGATGAGATGGTGGCCTCATGAATCAGGTCGCAGGCACAGGGAGAGGAGCAAGTCGGGGACGGTGTGATGTGGATGTATTCACTCGTTCGGCAAATGTGTTTTGAGCACCAGGCAGTGGGGTGCAACAGTGAACAAAACAAACATGCCTTCCCTGTGGGGAAGAGAAAATAATACAGTAACTTAGTGTGTCAGGCCGTCGGTGAGGTGGGGACCCCTATAACACGGGAGGATGATGGAGAACGCTGGAGCTGCAGGTTTAGATGAGGTGGTGGGGAAGCCTCCCCGCGAGGGTGACATTTGATGGCAAGTAGGGGCAAGGCTCCAAGGAACAGGAGGTGGAATGGAGAGCAGGAACAGAGCCAGAAGGGCCTTGTCCTCCCCCAGCCCCTGAGGACTCCGGGCCCACTCTGAGCGAGATGGGCGGCTTGGGAGGGTCGTGAGCAGAGCATTGCCATGAGCTACCTCCCTTGTATAAGACTCCCTCTACCTCTGGTTTCTCAGCCTCGACGCTTTTGACTGTGGGCGCAGGATAATTCCTTGTTGTGGAGACGATTCTCTGCATGTGAGATGTTTAGCAGCGTCCCTGACCTCTACCTAAGACTCTCCGGGTGTCTGTTTTCCTTCCCTATAAAGTGAATCAGTGGTGCCTGGCCTGGCTAACTCTTTCAGGGAGAAAGTGTGGGTTTGCAGAGAAAGCGTGGGCTTTCCAGTGTCCTGGGGGCTCTTCCATACACTGGCTGTGTGACCTAGGAAAAATTACTTGGCTTCTCTGAGCCTCACTTTACTCATCTGTACATTGAAAAGGAAAAAAATACATATGGCACGTAAAAATGTGTGATGCCAGGCATCTACTAGAGATGTGGGATCCCTTCCCTGCTCAAAAGGTTGTGTGGGGGTAAAAAGCCCCTTCTCAGTAAGGCCTCCCAGGCCATCCCTATCCAAAATGTGAGCCCCCACTGTTCCATCCCCACCCTGCTCATGTCCCCTTTTCTTCCGTATTGCTGATCACTATCTAACATGTTTCTTATCTGGTTTATTGTCTCCCTCCCCCGCTAGAATGACTATGCCTCTAGAGAGAGGGTTTGTGTCTGGATGGTTTCCTAATACATGCCGGAAGCCTAGAACCGTGCCGGCGTGTGAATTTTCGTTGAATGCATGGAATGGAAGTGCTCTGGCTATTATGCTATTGGGTTACCAGGTTTCATCTCTTCCACACCTCTGAAGCCAGCAAAATGCGCACATAGTAGGCCTGCCGCTGCTAGAGAGCAGAGCCCCAGCAGGAACAGTCTGAGCAGAGGCCCCGCAGGAGACAGGAATCAAGGGGGAGGCATGGAGCAATGAACACAGTCAAGAGCTGCTAGGTAGTAAGGTGAGAGTCTTCTGGGCTCTTCCACACCACAGCACAACAGAATAATGCTCCTTTCTCACTCTCCACTTTACACTGGGCACAAGAGATGAATCCTCCACCCTCGTAAACCAGCCGAGCCCATAAGAAAGCGATCCATGAAGTGTTAATAGCAGGGCCCCCGGAATTCAACCGCTCTGTCTCCCACTGCCCGATTTCAGCTTTCTGGGTTTCCCACTTCCTCAGTTTCTTAAGACTGCATCAGTTTCCATGAACTCGGGCTCCATGACCAATGCACACAGCATGGGATCCTCTTTCCAAGCTCTGAGCTTGATTTCATATTCACCTTCCACTTTCATGTACCCAACGGTTAGCTAAGAGGCACCCTGCACCCTAGCTCCTCAGGGGACAGTGGAACAGAACACAGGCTTAAGGTCAGGTGGCCTTGGGTTCAAATCCCGAGTCCAGGAATCACCAGCGGGGCCACCCTGGTCAACTTATCTGAGCCTCAGTTTTCTCATTTGTACATTACAAGGACACACATTCTCTTGCACAGTTGTTGTTAGCAGTGATTCTCAAAGCATGGTCTTTGGAACACCCATCAGATGAGATGTGTGAGAAAGGGTTTCGCTGTCAGGTGAGCCTGGCAAATGCTGACTATCACGTCCCCATCTGGGGGATTCATGAATAACATTAGATCAAGCAAGCTCTGAGAAAGCTGTGAAAGAATCTGTATAACTTTGATCAACACAGGCTTTTCCAAGCAACAGAAACTTTTTTGCAAGGCACGTGTACTAGCCTCCTGCGGAGCCAGCGTTCTCTGTAATGCACTTTGGGGAGAACTGTTCTGGAGGCTTCAGTGAGATGCTAAGCACCTGGCCGCCGGCACAGCTGGGACACCCACCCAGAGGACACCAAGCATGAGTGCCGCCGTCTACACTCTTCTCCTGAAAGTCAGCAATGTTTATTCAAACCTTGCCCAGCTCAGCTTCAAAAGAGCATTTTAGGCTGTTGCGACAAGTCATTTTCCAGAAAACTGTTGTTGATCCCTTTACACAAAGGGAGAAACACATAAGTTAATGACGTGTGTACTTTTGCAGCTGAAATATGGGCACTCACAAGCCTAGATATGAAGAACACTCGCTCCTGGATTCCTGGGGAGTGACTGGTCATACCTGTACCAGCAGGAGGTGGTGAAGTTGGGTAACTTGCCCAAAGTGGCAGAGGCAGAGCTCTTTCCAGGAACAACCCCACCTTGCATACGCAAACCAGAGTGCGTCCCACTGAACGTGGGTTCAGATCTAAGTACTTTCAGGCCCCATCAAAAAAGTCTGGCAATATACCCCAAAAGCCTTAAAAATCTTCCCACCTAGGAATGCCACTTCCAGAATTACTATAAGGAAACCATCCAAAATGCAGACAAACTGATAACGCATAAAGATACTCATCACAACATTTTCATGGCCAAAACTGGAAACAATCCGGGGGCCCAACAGCTGGGGAATGGTTAAATCCACCGCGGGGCTTTCCCATGTTAAATACCTCACAGCCATTTAAAATAATGTATATAAAGAGTTTTGAGTGATATTGGGATACATTTATACTATAATATTAGGGAAATAAAATTGGCTACAGAAATAAAATACATACATGATAATAACAGCACTGAGGAAGAAAAATTTACCAGTGTATTAGGAGTGGTTATTTCTGAGCAGAGAATGAATGGATAAATGAATGAACGCATTTTCATTCTATTTTATATGTTTTTCCAAGTTTTATACAGTAGTGATCGGGAAAAGGTAAACATTTATTTAAAAACAAAAAAAGAGGGGCACCTGGGTGGCTCAGTCCGTTAAATATCTGACACTTGATCTCAGCTCGGGTCTTGATCTCAGGGTCATGAGTTCGGGCCCTACATTGGGCTCCATGCTGGGCATGGAGCCTACTTAAAAAGAGAGAGAGAGAGACATGAAGCTGAGTTACCTACTAGAACTAAATGAAGCACTATTGTAATGTCCAGAGAACCCCTCCCCCAGCAATCTTATGTTGGGGGGTGCCACCCACCTGCCACCCACGAGTATTTCTCAAACCCCAGGAAGTATCTGCTCCATGTTGTCATAAAGGAGGGCATTACCTTACACATTATTACTTAATATTTATATAGAAATCAACTCAGTTTTTTAACTTAAATACATGTATTTTAAGGTAAATTTTTCACGACTCTACGTGGAAACATAGTATCCCTTTCCATTAATTATCCACAAAAAAAAAATGCAAGAAAGCAAAACAACATTACCAAATTCTAGACTGGCAAAGCTTTCTGAGCCTCAGCCCTATTTCTTCTCTGTTTAATAAAAAGGGAGGGCCAGGGAAGAATGTTGCCAGGGAAGAAGGGACAGATTAGCAAAGGTCTGAATGTTATTAAAATGTCCTAGCCCAAACAGACCCCTTAAAGGAATCAGAGAGATTGAAAGATAATTAATTGAACATGATTTTCGCACTGGAAGTTTTGATTCATGTTTAATGATTTGCCCACGTAGCACCCAAACTGTCCACTCTACCCCGCACTGGGGGCACATGCTGTACAGTATTCTAGAACCAGGGGGGTGTCTCCTGTGTCTGTGGTCACTCGCCTAGCTGGTTTTTGACTCAAGGGCAGGTGTTTCTACCATCGATGCCTTTCCTTTCCTCCTACCATTCCAAAGTTCTGCTTTTGTTCAAGGTGTTTTGGGGCACCTGGGTGGCTCAGTTGGTTGGGCGACTGCCTTCGGCTCGGGTCATGATCCTGGAGTCCCAGGATCGAGTCCCATGTCGGGCTCCTTGCTCGGCAGGGGGTCTGCTTCTCCCTCTGACCCTCCCCCCTCATGTGCTCTCTCTCTCTCTCACTCTCTCTCTCAAATAAATAAATAAAATCTTAAAAAAAAAAAAAGACCTTGGTGTTTCCATCTTAAACTTGCTGATGCTCTGCTGGTTCCAATCTGAAACAGCCGGACAGGTTAAAAAGGGCAAAAAGATACCATCGGTGCTGGAAAGTGGTGGAGGACAGAAAAAAGCTTAGTGAACTTAAATTCACTCATTATACAGACCAGGAAACAGAGGCCCAACAGGAGGAAGGGGCTGATGAGCAGAGACAGGATTGGGACAGCATCCAGGCACCCGAATCTCAGTCCAGTGTCACCTTTCCACTATACTCCACCTTAAGTTTGCTCAGAACCAGGAGAGGTTTGCCTACTCTGGAATCTCTTTCTAGCTGCAGGATCAGAAGTTATAATCAGAGACCAATAAAGAAGAGAAGAGGTCTTCTGGCAAGCCTTTCTCTTTGGGTCCCTTAGATGCCAGCGACCCCACGCCTCTCCTGACTGACACCCAGCTGTGGGCTTGCTTGGCTCAAGGAAGAATCACGGATCCGTGAGCTTCAGCAGAAGGTAGGGACCTTAGATCACTCATCTGACCTACATCTAAAGAGACTCTCCATTTGCTAGTGTTCCTGGTCCAACCACCTCATTTTATAGAAAAGGCTGAGTGCCAGGGAGGAAACATAACTCGTTTGAGATCACCCAGCTAGAAAGCAGCAGTGCTAAGACTGGGATGTGAGCCTTCTGGGTCCAAGGCCAGTGCTCATTTAAAAAAAAAAAAAAGTTTTAAAAATAAAATTCACTTGTAAACTTGGGCAAGCAGAACTATAGTGCCGATAGGACCCTAAATAACATTCGTTTATTCAATCCATTCATTCAACAAATACTGATTGAAGGAGATATGCCAATATACATTGACCAGGGATACATAGCATAACTGCCTGGCAGCATTAAGGAGGATCCTCTTGAGGTCTGAGGTTGTGAATTTAAAGTGTGAGCCACCAGCATGATTGCATGCTTTTCTGGAACCTGGCTTGGCTACACGGGGTCAGGCGTGAAGTGAGCTGAGTCAGATCTAACCAAGGCTGTAGCTTTGCCAAAGGGGTGTGATGAGGTAGAAGGGTTCGGGGAGTTGGGGGTGCACAAGGAAGGGGTTAGGCAATAATCATAGGATTTAAAAGTGAATCTTCTTTTAAAAACTTTTTTTTTAAAACTTCACAAAATGAATTCTGAAGCCTGGCTGCGATGCTGACTCAGGTTGAAATGGCCCTATTGTCTTTGTCCCAAAGCTGTCTTGAGGGTGTTTTGCTTGGGCTCGTCAGCTTGTTAGATGGGGGGAGGTTCTACCTGATTTCAATTGTTGTTTGAGCCAGAGCTTCAGGACCTTCCTTCCTCCAGAAGGAGCCTTTTGAGACAAATCCAGGGGTCAGTCCAAAGCTCAGGAGCTGCAACTCAACTTATAAAGCCCTTTTATAGCATTGCTTTGCATAGGTAAATAGTTGACTTCCTATTTCTGGAAAGGACATATTTGTTCTCAAGGCTGCCTGTGTCCTGGGCACCCACTGGGGTGCTGGAAAACACAACCATTCCTCTCCTGACATTGTTTTGAAATAGCCAAGGCAGTTTGCACCCTTCAACCACAAAAGAACAACTGTGCACCGACGCCGCAATCCAAGCCGCGCTCAGTGTTGTATTCTGTGCGTTCCCTACCTCATCACAATACTCACCGAGAGTCTGGCCTCCTTTCCACTTATTGTGGGTACCCATGCAGGTCTCCATTGATGTCAGCAGTGGTAATGATTAAGTGGAAACACCCCACCCCATTCAAACGTCTCCCTTTCCCGGTCGATCCCCATTGTGAGTGAAGGTGCAGTGTGTCGGCCAACGTTTCTCCCAGAGCTTCAACTAGAGTGCAAGTGAGGTGAACCTGGAGAAAATAAGGCCTTCTGACTCTAGTAACACCACCACCCTTTCAGCGCTCCAGATGTCAGCCTCTGCCCCCCTCTCAGAAGCGGCCAGCCTTGGAAGAGCCCAGAACAGATATTCCACTACCAAGTACGACAAATGCAGAAGTGTATGCATCTATAAAGTCCATCAGGATGTACACTTCGGATGTGTGCTCCTTACTGCATGTAAACTCTAACCTAATAGAAAACTTTTGGGAAAAGCAGAATTCTAGTGTAGGATTTAGGGGTAGAGGCAAGCAAGGATGTCATTACCACTTTAAGATCCCGATTTTCTGGGTTGCATTTGACAAGAAGACATCAACACAGGGGAGAATGGGTGCCAACTGTTGTTTCAAAAAAAAAAAGAAAACAAAAGATCAGTAAGACACCCCACCCCCTACTACTTGCTCTCACATTCTCAATCCCTCCAAGAGATTTAAAAAAGAAAAGCCCAGGAAATTCCAAGCATGACTACCTCCCCAGATAAGACAGAAATGGAAGAAAACCAAACTTTTTAAAGTAAGCATTTTGATCTTCATGCAAACATGGAGTTAATCTTGGGACAGCTAAGCACAATTACACAGATGAATTCATTGTGTGAAATGGTCATTGAGCGTAGAGAATGTTAGTGGCTGTTCAGAGTCCAAGCTCTGTAGGGGTCATACCTGAATCTGCTGAGTTGAGCACATGGAAACCTCAGTGTGCATTCAGGCTTGACCATTCTTTTTAATTTATTTTAGAGTTGCTCTCAGGGTGGCTTCGGGAAATGCAAATTGAACGTCCATAATGGTGTCTGAAGACGTGCAGGGTTTTGACACATGTTAAACTGCAACTATAAATAAAAATCTTTGGGCCTGTATTTACATATATTAAAGCTGTTCTTAAGATAATAGGATGATTTTTATAATCCCTTACTCTTCAAATCAGCTTTTGTTCATACAGAGAGGACGCAAGCGTTAGACTGGACGTCTAGGTTGATGGTAGCTAGGTTCTGGCTCCGGTTCCGTCTCAAATTCTCCAGAAGTCCTGGGGTCCTTCTTTTGTGGACTCAGGGTCTCCCCGCCTGTCAGCTGAGGAGTTTGGACCACGGGGTCTGGCTCTTAGTTCTGAGGCTGCAACTCAATGGGGTTTTGAAATACCACTTTACCTCCAGGATTTTATTCTAAGCAAATTGGATATATTTCTACCATGTAAAATACATGTGACTCTGCAGCCTGACTGGCCTCCCAAACCCACAGACTTAGGGCCACAGCTGGAAAGAACTCAAGTCTTTGTTTTAAACACCCGTGTCTGTTCCCACCAAGAGAAAATTCTAAACTCCTCAAGTATCATTGGCCATGGTGAATGTGCAAAATTCAGCACTACAAAGGAACCACATTCCTGAGAGGTTTCTTTCCATGTTTGTAACGGTGAAATGTGTGCCCTGAAAGAGGCCTTAGCAAGCATGGAGGCCCAGAGAGGTTAATCAACTTGCCCAGGATCACACAGGAAGCAGGAGGGAATGAGGACGGAGACTTAAGTCTCCTCACTCCCAGCCTGGTCGGGACTCCTGCACGTGTGTGCCCTCAGGAGTTAGAAACGCTCACCTTTTGGATTTATCTTTCCCCATTTGCCTACACCCTTTTACAGGGCATGGAAATGTTGAGTTTTGTTTTTTAGAGTTCCAGCTTGGTGAAATTCACTAGAGAAGTGGATATTGATTAAAAACTCCCGGTCGCCTAATCTGTAGGAGAGTTTCACAGAAAAAATGTTCGGAGCTGTCTCTTCCTTGTCCCCAGAAGCTAGGAGTAACTAGGGACAAAAGAGGGAAAGGCAGCCTGGACACCTCAGGAGCCAAGCAGGTGCAGCCTCGGGTGGAGATGTCTGTGCCGACATCCTAAGTTTGAATCAGAGCAGGGCCCTGGCGTGCTGGTGGAGCTTGGGCCTCTGGAAAACAAGTTGGAGTAAAACCAAACCTGGGTATGTCCCATAGCGTCCCCTGATCGCTCATCTTTGGGAAAGGGACTCCCATTTCGAGCATTCTCAAGTGTTTGAGCTGCCAACACATCTGTCTGCCAAAGTCAGGGCTCGTGCACAAAGTGCCACACCTCTACTCAAACGCACTTGAATTTGGGGATCATGTCTGCTACATGTCCTCTGGGGAGGGAAGGCAGGGCCTGGAGGCAAGGACAAGAGCTGTCAGCTGGAGCGGGCAGAAATTATGCAGAGTCTGAGAGAAGCCAGCCTGGCTCGGAGGGTAAGGCACACCAGCTGTGAGCCCGGCTTCACTGCTATCAAGCTGTATGACCCCGGCAGGAAACTTCTCCTGTTTCCTCATCCATGAGATGGGGAGAATCCTACCTCCTGAAAGCATTGCCGAGGGGACTGGAGGAGAGAGTTCCCTTCCTCCACCCCTTTCCTTAGCAGGCTCTCTATTGAGAGATTGCCGCCATTTGCTGAGCACCCATTAGCCCATCTTATCCTCACAACTGAAAGCGTTGAAAGATGTGGTGTCCAAGGTAGGATGCCACTTTGACACCCAAGCCTCCCCCTGTCCCAAACCGATTAATACCATCGCTCGTGAGACAGCCACGTGGCATGTGGCTCACTGTGCATTCTCTGGCATCTGTCGGGTGACTTCCATCTTCCCTCACGTCCGTTCCCAGTGTCCTCTCCTGTAGATGACGCCTATCCCTAACCCTCCTAAGTAGGAAGAGCAGCGTCCCATATCTGAAAGAGGAGGGGCCATGCTGGCCGTGGCAAAATTCCGTGTCTTCAGCCCTACATGCCCCCTTCTTGTCTTCTCCATACACACAGCCACCCAGTTAGTTCACACCATCCTCATATGGACACTCTGGGCCATCAACAAGGTTTGGGTGCAGAAGGTACCTGTCGGATGTCAACCTGGCTCTGCTGCCCGCTGCCAATCCACTCTCTCGCTCTGAGCCTCAGTTTGCTCATTGGCAGAAAGAAGGATCTGGATGAGGTGTCTCTCAAGGGCCACTCCAGCTCAAATCCTGTGTGGCTAGCGTGTGACAAAAAGAGTTTTCTTCCACCAGAGAATGCTGCTTTTTCTAGCTCCCAAATGTAACAAGGACCCTCCACTCCTTCTAGGTAGTTCGGACTTTCTTTAAAAAGATCTCATTTTCCCAGGTTTCTGAGGCCCCCTGCCACTCAGAAGCCAGAATTATCCCAATGTCAGCAGCTGAAAAAAAATCAGATCAAAAAGCATCCCCGTGCCTCAACTGAACACAATTTCTGCTTTGAACCCTATGCCAAGTCTAGGGCTTATCAGCCCGAGTATGTGTGATTACCATATGGAAGAACTCTCTTGGATCATATTTAAAAGAATCCTCTTTTCAATTTAGATAAGAAAAACACCCAGTCCTCCAGAAAATACATATAAATTCCTCTCTAAATGTCCAGACAGATTTATGCCCCATAGAAGATGTAATTATCTCCTGCTAGGATAAAGGAATCTTCCTGCTATCAGGGAGAGCCAAGAAGCCAGAACGTTCTGCTCGAGACTGCAGCAGGGCCACCACAGAAGGTTGTCCAAGTTGTTCACTGCGCAAGAGTGATGAGGAAGGAGGGAGGCGGAGGGGGGGAGGGTGACTTAAATCCAGCCTGTACTTCACCAGTCAAGCCTGGTGTCCAGTGCAAGATTATGTCAGTTCAAAGGGAGGTGCATGTATCTTTTTATAATTCAGCAAAGGCCTTTGCCAGAGTGCCTGTTGCAGGGTTTCTGAGCAGATTTGCTTTTCCTTTATAACACTCAGGTTGCACTTTGCAGTAATGCGTGTAGGTGATATGATTTGCCTCTGTGTGCTGACTAGCCTGTAAGCTATGTGAGGTTAGGCTGTGTTGGGTTTTGCTCTTGTATCCCTAGGACAGCGTCTGGGGCACAAGGCACGAGCTAGGAATGGATGAAAACAATCTGAACCGAAGGCCATGGGTCTTGCTCTTCTGCATCCCTTTCTGCCAGACCTAGGGGGGTGTCTGGGCACAATGGCATGTGGTCTCCATGACCTAAGCCCCATGCCCAGGCCCAGGGGACACAGACTAGACAAGAGATACCCAATCCTGGCCTGGCATCCAAAACACACGTGAAGACTTAAAAACACAGCTTCCCAAGCCTCGCCCGCAAGAGATTCAGGCGTCTAGGATTTATATTTTTAACAAGGTCCTCCAGGTGATGCTAAATTGCCTGTCAGCGTTCAGAACCCACAGGTATTGTTGCAGTAGATGTAGGGAACCTTGGACACCAAAGAGAAGGAGCTTGAGGTCCAGCCAGAAGGTTCGTGGTAGGCTTTCTGGTGGAAATGATGCCTCAGCCAGGTCTCGGCAAACATGAGCTAGGTGAGAAAAGCAGGGAAGGGCATTTTGGGTGGAAGGAACCACATGAACAGAAACAGAAACAGGATACTGCAAGGGGTACACTTCTGGGGGGAGGGGAGGGGGACTGAATCAAAATGACCAGCACTGGGCTCCTGGTAGGCGGTCAAGCGTAAGTCACCCACGTTTCAGCCGGGCTCCCAGAACCCTTCTGGGTGGGAAGCCCGCGTTTCAGCAACCCCTATTTTTTTTTATTATGTTATGTTAATCACCATACATTACATCATTAGGGTTTTTTTGATAATTTTTTAAAATTTTTATTGTTATGTTAATCCCCATACATTACATCATTAGTTTTGGATGTAGTGTTCCATGATTCATTGTTTGTGCATAACACCCAGTGCTCCACGCAGAATGTGCCCTCTTTAATACCCATCACCAGGCTAACCCATCCCCCCACCCCCTCCCCTCTAGAACCCTCAGTTTGTTTCTCAGAGTCCATCATTTCTCATGGTTCGTCTCCCCCCTCCGATTCCCCCCCTTCATTTTTCCCTTCCTACCATCTTCTTCTTCTTCTTCAACATATAATGTATTATTTGTTTCAGAAGTACAGATCCGTGATTCATCAGTCTTACACAATTCACAGCGCTCACCATAGCACATACCCTCCCCAATGTCTATCACCCAGCCACCCCATCCCTCCCACCCCCCACCACTCCAGCAACCCTCAGTTTGTTTCCTGAGATTAAGAATTCCTCATATCAATGAGGTGATGTAGTACATGTCTTTCTCTGATTGACTTATTTCACTCAGCATAACACCCTCCAGTTCCATCCACGTCGTTGCAAATGGCAAGCTTTCCTTCCTTTTGATGGCTGCATAATATTCCATTGTGTATATATACCACATCTTCTTTATCCATTCGTCTGTCGATGGACATCTTGGCTCTTTCCACAGTTTGGCTATTGTGGACGTTGCTGCTATAAACATTGGGGTGCATGTACCCCTTCGGATCCCTACATTGTATCTTTGGGGCAAATAACCAATAGTGCAATTGCTGGGTCGTAGAGCAACCCCTATTTTTTAATGTGGCTTCCTTCCTATTTTTGGTTCCATTTGCCTTCTCGCTTTTTCTTATCCTTTCTCTAGTGAGACCGTGACCTCGTGGGATAGCCTCCCGAACCCTGTGCCATTGGGGCCCTGTTGCCAGGGGCTTCCTTGATAAATGGGCTTGATTTCAGAATTCCAAACTGTCCTGCCTAGAAATACGAGCTTGCTGCCGTTGGCAGAACGGCAGTACTCACAGACGCCACGCGCACCCCACGTGGCAGGAAAGGGTCTTTTTACTTGATGCAAAAGCAATGTCAAGAGTATGAAGTTCAGGCCCCAGAGGGGTCTGCAAGTCATGATTCATTCCTTTCTTTTTGGGGCCCGGAATGGGGTGGTCACGTTGGGAATGGCCGAGGGGATGCAGCTGGGGTGGGAGGACAGATCCCCAGAGACCTGCCTTCACTGGAGTGCGAGCCGTCCCCAAGCGAGGTGCCGCAGGCTGTAGGCACCACCCACCCCACACCCCACTCCGGACTCCCAGCTAGCCTTGCGCATCTTTCCATCGCCTTCTGTCTCCTTCCTGTCCTCCCCTCCCATACGGCTCGGCCGACGGGCCTGGGCTGCGTTGGCAGGCTGATACTCCCTCCTAACTGGACTTTTCACACTGGACGTTTCCCATAAGCTCAGCTGTTGTCTGTAAAGGTCTTCTAAGACCAGCGAATCTGCTGCAGAGAGGAGAGTGCCTGGCACAGTTTGCGTCTCTGTTCTGTCCAGCCGGCCTCTTGCAAAGCCGAGCGGATGTGAGGCTCGAGGCCTCCGCACCAAGCTGCCGACCAGGCGTCTTCTGCGCGACGCCCCGTGCCACAGTTCAGTGCCACCCCACCGAAGCCTGAACTATCTTGTCTGCCGTCCGGTTATCAATTAATCTCCTGTCATCAGTGATTAACTTAGTCAAGCCACAGGAGCTGCTGAACCAAAACAGCCCCTTGGGGTGAGTCTCCAACATCGTGCGGCGTGTGGAGCTGCCTGTGACCCTCACCCCTCTGGCCCTTGTGCTGTGTCAGCAGGGGATCAGGGACAGCCAGGGACAGGGGTCCCGCTCGGGGCACTGCCGCTCCGGAGCGCTGCCCGCAGTCCTCAGAGTGCAGATCCTCATTGCAAGCTTCTAGGTTCTGTTTTCTCTGTGTGTCTGTCTGCCAAGAAGCTCTAAAAGTGGGGTTGGGCAGGCCTATTCTCTGGGGGCATACGTCATGTGACTCCAACCCCCTGAGACCGATATGGAAGAAAAGGGAGCCAAATTGTGGGATGTGCTAGGTGTTGAGGAGACCAGGGCTCATCTCTTCGACCATATGTTGTTGTAGCAGGAAGAAGCCTTGGAGGTCACTGGTTCCAGATTCTATGGACACCGAGAAAGAGGGCTTGACTCACCCAAGGGGAGAGGAAGAACAAATGTCCAGTTCTGCTTATATGTCAGATAAAAGCTTTCTTCACCACGGTGGGGGCAGGGGACATACAAATCTCTGGAAAAAAAGGCCAGGGGATCCCTTCCATATACCACTTTCATCACATGAGGGTCTCAAAAGTAAAGCTTCTCTGTTGTTGTTGTTTTTCTGAGTAATCCTGGCTGACTTGGTCTCACTTCTTGGTTGTAGGGCTTCTCACAGCAGTTTAAAAATGATGCCTTTATTCACCTCTGTGGCCGTCCCCCTATAACCCATAATCCCAGTCTAACCACGAGAAACCTACAAAAACAGACGAACCCCGACTGGGGGACATTCTACAAGGAACCTGACCAGTACCCTTCAAAACTGTCAAGGTCATCCAAAACAAGGGAAGCCTGAGAAAGCATCTCAGACCAGAGGGGCCTCAGGAGACGTGGTGATTAAAGGCACTGTGGGATCCTGGAACAGGAAAAGGCCATTAGGGAAAAACCAGTGAAATCTGAATTAAGGGTAGAGTTTAGCTGACCATTCTGTAACAATCCTGGCTCCCTCTCTGGAAGGAATGCACCTTCGTATGTGAGACGGTCACAGCAGGGGAAACTGGGTGATGGGTAGACAGGAATTCTGGACTATCTTCATAACTTCTCAGCAAATCTAAACCTGTTTTAAAATAAAGGATTCATTTAAAAAGATTGTACATGGTGCTTCTCAATTTACATCAGGCTGGAACCTTTATCAGATGCTTAACAACAGTGCCTGTCACACAGTAGGTGTGGAGTAATAAGCATCTGAGAGAGAAAAGCAGGAACAAGGGAAGGAAGGAGGAATGGAGAAGAGAGGCAAGAAGCAAGAGGAAGAGAGAGGAAGCAGGACACGGAAGCACGAGATGCAGAAGGAAACGTAGCCATCCAGCCAGGGGTGTCCAATGAAACAGAACGTGCAATATTCATATCATGGGGTTTGTTGGGCCATAGAAAAGGATTGAAGCGCTGATCTGTGCTCCAGGGTGGACAAACCTTGGTCACACGATGCTAAGCAAAAGAAGCCAGACACGGAAGACCACATATTGCATGATTCCATTTACGTGGAATGTCTAGAAAAGGCAAACGCACGGAATAGAAAGTAGATTGGTGGTTGCCGGGGACTGGGGGCAGGAGGGAATGGGGAGTGGTGGCTAATGGGGATGGGCTTCCTTTTGGGGAGCGATGAAAGTGTTCTGTGAGTAGACAGTGCTGAGGGTCACACGACCTTGCGAATATACTAAAATGGTTAAAGTTGCCCACTTCAAACGGTGCATTTTATGGTATGTGAGTTATATAATAAATTAAAAAATAGAATGAAAATGTTTAGAAGGAAATACAACATGATCTATACTTTCAAGGAGCTCACAGTGTGCTGGACACTTTCAGTCCCAGTGATTGGAAGCCTTTCCCCTTGTCTGTAAGCTTTGTGGGCGTGGGAGTCCTGGATAGTTAGCCATTTTATCCCCAGCACCCTCGCCCCTAGTAGACTCTCAAGAAGTGCTTGCTGAATGAAAGAATGAGTGTTTTCAGTCCTCTGACAGCCAGGGGAGGTCACAGAGGAGAAGCTAAAGGTGTTCAGGAAAATCTAAGGTGCTCAGAAAAACCACAGGCTGTGAAGTGGACAAGATTTACCATCCCAGGGCGCCTGGGTGGCTCAGTTGGTTAAGCGACTGCCTTCGGCTCAGGTCATGATCCTGGAGTCCCGGGATCGAGTCCCACATCGGGCTCCCTGCTCAGCAGGGAGTCTGCTTCTCCCTCTGACCCTCTTCCCTCTCGTGCTCTCTATCTCTCATTCTCTCTCAAATAAATAAATAAAATCTTTAAAAAAAAAAAAAAAAGATTTACCATCCCGCAACACCGTGCGGATTTTCAGAGCCCTCCCAGAGAGGCATCCGTGCCCTCCTGAGTCCCCAAGCAAAACCCTGCAGAGGCACCTCCTTCCGGCCTGCTGCCTGCCTCACGTGCCCTGGGACCCCTTCCTCTTGGACACCCACACACTCAAACTGGGGAAGCTCTGCTCAGCCCAGGGAGCTCATGGTCTAGAGAAAGGGATGTGTCTGCACACCCCCCCCAACCCACCGCTTCTGATGGAGTGTGCTGAGCAGAACAGAGGCCTGAGCAAAAGGAGCTGGGCGGCCTGGAGGGAGCAATTCACGACCCCCCAGCAGAGGCAGGTCACGAAAAGTTTGGCAGAGAGGAGGGGACATCATTTCGGCATGAGGAACAAATTGATTCTGAAATACGGTTTTTGTGTTGGTAACATCTCCACTCCTTAGTTCACAAACGGTTGTTTGTTTTCTCGTTCGCCCTCCACAGATCCTTAGGGATAGCCTAGAATATCATCACCAAAGCCCCACTAAGACCCAAGGTGACTCAGCTCCTCAAAGGTAAGTGTCATAAAAAACGAACACTGCTTTTGGACGCCTTGAGCCAGCCAGAAGGAAGTGAGTAATTTTTAAAATCTGGTTTCAAGTACCTCAAAACACCGGGTGACTGTAGCTGGAAACTGAGTGCCGTTGACACGTGAGGGACTTGGAAGTGAGCTCTCCATTCCAAGCGTGAGCTTAGAGGGGGAAGACACCCGCAGAACTGTGCGTTGTAACCTTGGCAGAATAGCAGAGAAGGAAGAACAAAGGCTTTGCTGTAAAAAACAGCCTTGCTGCTTACCAGCTGTGTCACCTGAGGAAACACGGGTTCTGAGCCTCGGTTTCCTTGTGTGGAACGTGGGGGTATGGTCCCCAGCCCTCTGAGCTGCTTTGAGAGTTAAAAAAAGATAACGCATGTAAAGCTTTCTGATTAATATCTGGCGAATAAGAGCCTTTTGATAAATTGCAGGTAATTTTTATCATTATTATTACAATTACTGTTATAATTATAGAGCTACTTGGTCAATCTGGAGGGTGTTTGAAAATAAATTTCTATCCAGAACTCCCTCTTAGTTTATTCTAAAATCTATTCAAAGAACAAATTGAGCTTTTATTCTGGGCTAAATTGCAAATGGAGTTTCTATATCATTTCATAATGAGTGTTTGTGATGAGATCACAGAACCACAGAAACAAAATTGGAGACAGAGAAGCTCCTGTGCCTTTCAACCTTCTCTGTAAAACAAAACAAAACAAAGCGTATAGGTCTCTGGATATACTGAGGAGGAGAGATTCTGTCCCTAAAACATCCCAAGCTTTAAAGGGAAATCTGATTTCAAAGTCCATCTCTTATTAAGTCTCCAGTGTCATATAATGCACTACTTTAGAGCAATGCCATGCAGATGCCTAACTCCCGTGATTTGAACAGAACAAGAAGGAGAAGAGATGGAGGAAGAGGGGGAGGGGAGATGAAAAGGGGAAGGCAGAGGCATTGGTATTTTGAAAAACTCCCCAGGTGATTCCAGCGTGCAGCCAGAGGCTCCTTGGATTGTGCCAGTTCCCTTTGGCACTTAAACACCATACCCCTGGGTAAACAGGAAACAGGAAATACTTGTTTCTCTATGTCTCCCTATGGGCACAGTTGGGTTTAATAAAATTGCACCAGCTTGACCTATATCGTACTAGATACTGCTGGCAGCCACGTGCTTATTATAAAACAATTACTAGGAACCTAGGAGCCCCAGTAGATCAAGGACTAGGCTGCACATTTGCATTTATGTGTTAATGGGGGAGCCCAAGGTCTCCGGTGGTGGGCGGGTGAGTGTTGCCCTTTAAACACAGGATGATTTACAAGGGACTATTTTTGCTGGACACTTTAAGCTGTTGACTGGATCACAGATACCACATCCAAAGAAAGTAAAAAAAAAAAAAAATTTAAAGAATCTTAAAAATGAAAGAGTTGTTTCTTTCCAGCTTTCTCGCATTGCGGTTTTCAAGTGATTTCCTGGTTTCCGCCTTTTTCATGTGGCCACTAGATGGCGCACAGTACAAAACATTAGCCCTGAAGTGGGGCTGCATTTATCACTTTGCAAAGGGAATCACAGGTAGGGTTGCCAGATTCAGCAAATAGAAATGGAAGACTCCCAATTAAACTTGAATTTCAGAGAAACGCATATTTCATGGGACACCACACTTACACTAAAAAATTACTTGTTGTTTATCTTAAAGTCAAATTTAAACAGGTGTCCTGTATTTCATCTGGCAGTCTTAACCCGAGGGGACTTTCGGGAGTAAGTAGATAATCCAGTGGGGCTCTCGGCTTTTTCAGATACTAGAATTCTTGGTGGCATACTTGGAATCAAAAGATTCAAAGCAACAGGAAATGAGCCAGCAATTATTACAACACAATCACAACAATTATAGTGTAGCAGTGTTTTCAGGGTCCAAGCCCCCTGACAGTTAACCCTTTACTCCCTGGTTTGCCCCATGCTATTGTGTGAGTCCAGCTGTCCCTGCCCTGATCACATCTCTTAAGTAATCAAGGCAAGTGCTGGGCTACTCCAGCAATCACTCTTGCTTTCTTGGCAATGGCTTGAGTGTGGCCTTGCCCTATGCCCTATGCCTCCTCACTCTTAAAGTAAGTTTACTGCCTTACTTTGAGAAATACAGTCTCAATGTTCAATCTGACAGAGAATGGCATAGATAGTCATTTGTAAGAAAAGTAAATGTTACATGTTGAACAAAATTTAGTGGCATACGTGTGAAGCTTGGTGCTGTGCCTCTTGCCAAGCTGACATTCCTTGGCCAGCCTCACGTTCAATCCCCCATGGAGAAGAAAAAAACAGAAACACCTGCATCCCGAGCTCTTTCTTGACATGAATTGGCCAATCTCCCTAGGGGACCACAAGCTTTCTACAGGAAGGGATCATCCTTATGGCTTCCTGCAGAGAAACACTGAAGGCGAACCTCGAATTCAGGGCACTGTACCCTGAATCAGTGTTGTACTCAACGCACTTTCTAGGCAGATTGGTTGCCCCAGTTCTATGATCCAAGTGCATCTGGTCTACCTGTAGGACAACTGTGTCCCTGAGAAGGAGAAGAAGACAGAAAGAAGGGAAAGGGGGAAGTATAAGTTAGCGATAGTTTGCAAAAGTTAACCTTAAAGACAATCCAACTAGAGCCCACCCTGATAACTAACTCTTCTCTATGGAGGGGGAGAGGAAGCCCTGATGGTCAGAAATCGGTCTCAAACCCACTGTTAGGGTTTTGATTCTTTCTCCTGCAGAATGAATGCTTGCAGGAGGAGATCCATGGGAGAGCACAATCCAGTCTCTTTTTTTCTCCCCACCCCAACGCTTCCCTAGATCTATTTCCTTCTAACAGCTTTACTGAGCTGCAATTCACACATTTCAAGTGTACAAATCAGTGGTTTTGGGTGTATTCACAGTGTCGTGCAACCAACAGTATAGTCAATTTTACAACATTTTCATCACCCCAAAAAGAAACCCTACACCCATCAGAGGCTACTCCCCCATTGCTCCCAGCCACCATCCCCAGCCCTAAGCAACCACTCACCTGCTTTGTGTCTCTATAAATTGGCCTACTCTGGCCATTTCATATATGTGGAATCATATAACATGGGTGTTTTGTGTCTGGCTTTTTTCATTGAGTATAAGGTCGAGATTCATCCAGGTTGTAGCACGTGTCAGGACCTCATTCTTTTTTCGGCTAATATTCCATTGTAGGGATATCCCACATTTTATGTACCCATTTATCAGTTCATGGACGTTTGGGTTGTGTTCACTTTTTGGCTATTATGAATAATGCTGCTATGAACCTTCATGTACCCATTCACAATCTATTCTGTGACTCCGCTTCAGGTCTTGTAAACACATTGAGAAGAGTCAACTCTCTTTCTTGCTCCTAGAAATTCATTCACAGTAGAGCAGCCCCATGGGGATGCTGCCTCCACCATAAGAACAAAAAGAGAATATTCATTTAACTGGGGGAAAGGAGACACTCAGTGCAGGGGTGCTGGGGACCTCTTCTGGGTAGATTCTTTTTTTAAAGATTTTATTTATTTGAGAGAGAGAGAGCATGAGCAGGGGTAGGGGTAGGGATAGGGGTAGGAGCAGAGGGAGAAGCAGACTCCCCACCGAGCAAGGAGCCCAATGTGGGGCTCGATCCCAGAACCCCCGGATCATGACCTGAGGTTAACTGACTGAACCACCCAGGTGCCCCTCTTCTGTGTGAATTCTTAACAAGGTACGTGAGTTCTTAGGCTCTGAGGAGTTTAGAGAACATTACGAGGTTTTCCATCTGCAGAATGGGTACATGATCCCTTTGCCTCCTCCGGGCAGCCTATAACTAACACATCCACATCTAAGGAAATGTAGGTCCTAAAGCAACACCATGTTTGGATAGCTTGCTAAGAATGGTCAGACAATGGCATGTTTGGGAAATTTTTGCCCTCTGAGATATCCTGAATTCCTTAGGTCAACACATGGATAAACATGAAAAAGAAAAGAGCCTACATTTTTCAGACTTTCCCCCACCACCCTCAAGGCATAACGGTCTTAAGAGAGGAAGCTGAGCACTCCTTCTTGGGAGGGGAAGGGAGGAATCAAGATTGATTGAAGTGAGTCATCCTTACTCCCCTGCTGAGAGGTTCCTACCCTGGGAACTCTGCACATCTGCATGGATTCATTCCACACAACTTACTGGGCACTTTCTGTGTGCCAAGTGCTGCAGATAAAAATACCACATCGTTTTGCAAGCGAGGAAACTGAGATTCAGAGTTCCCAAGATAACATAGCAAATGATGCCACTGAGATTTTACCCAAGTCTGACCACAGAGGAGCCATCATAGAAACTTCAGCAATGATTAAAATGCAGCCCCAGGGCACTGAGGTGGCTCAGTCGGTGAAGCTCCCACTTGTAATCTCAGCTCAGGTCTCACTCTCAGGGTTGTGAGTTCAAGCCCCATTGTCCTACATTAAAAAAAAAAAAAATGCAGTCCCTACTTCTCAAGGTTATAAGCTAGTGAGAACAGATAAATACATAAAAAATGAAAAAGAGATTATTAGTACTAGAGGTGAGAAGCACAGAGAAATCATGGGGTAAAACCAAGGGCACTGAAGCCGGTGGTGGGTGGGAGAGCACAAGGTTTCCCCAAGAAGATGAAGTTTGAAAGACAAGAAAGAATCTTCCAGGGAAAGGAGGGGAAGAAGGGCTTCCTTGCCGAGAGAGAGCAGTCGCTACAAAGGCTTCACTATGGCGGAGAGCTTTAAGGAGCACGGGGTGTTATACGCAAACAGTGAATCATGGAACAACACTACATCAAAAACTAATGACGTAATGTGTGGTGATTAACATAACATAATAAAATAAAATTTAAAAAAATGTTTAAAAAAGTCTGTAAAAAGATCAGCGATTGGAGGAGTGGCTATGAGTGGCCATCCAGAGTGGCGACAGACGGGCAGAGATCACTAACAAAGGGCCGTTTATATCACGCTGAAATTTGGGTTTTTTTCTGAAATTTACGTGGAGCCATTGGAGGATTTTAACCTGAAGGGGGAAGTAATCTAAAATTTTACCAAGTCTACTTGAGCAACATTGTGAAAGATGGATTGGAAGGAGCACAAGTAAATGCTAAAAATACTCAAAAACCTCTTCCAGACCTGCTCCATCCTGAACCACTTGTCGTCCAGGAGAGATGCACTGTGCTCACGGTAGCACTTCCAGGTTGCACAACAGTTTCCCTCAGAACTTTGTAGGCATGGTGTGGTCGTCTTGCAGTGACACCTGTCTGCTTGTCTTCCCTTTGATCTCACACTTAAGAATCGTCTTGTGCTTCACATCCTCTTGAACACAATCCGTCAGTGGCACTGGCCTTCTTCTTGTTCCTTGACCATGTCAAGCTTGCACCTCTCTGCTCCTTTCCTCGTCCTGAAATTTTCTTCCCCAACCCACTCATGGCTGACATCACTTCTCTCAGATCTGAGCTCAAGTGTCCGCTCTCAGAGAGGCCTCCCCTTGGCAACGTAGCTAAACTAGCAAATACTAGATGTGCAAAAAAATATGTATCGCATTAATTAAAAATCATTAGTTATTTCGAACTAGGATTCTGTGAGAATGTTTCAGAAAGGAGGTAGTATTTGGACTAGGCCAAATTCACAGTCTAATTCATTTTTGATTAGCTATCTGTAGGGAAAAAAGGTGAACCTCAAATCCCTACCTCATATAAGACATAGAAATATATTCAGATTTATTCAGACGGCTTATAAATCTGAATGTAAAAGGAAAACTAATAAATATTCTAGAATAAAACAAAATGTCTTCATCACCTTGGAGGATGGCAGATTCTTGAATAGAACACACAAAGTACTAATATACAGTAAACTGGGGCACCTGGGTGGCACAGTCGGTTAAGCGTCCAACTCTTGGTTCCAGCTCAGGTCCTGATCTCAGGGTTGTGAGATTGAGCCCCATGCTCAGCAGGGGGTCTGCTTAAGCCTTTCTCTCCCTCTCCCTCTGCCCAGCTCTCTCTCTCAAATAAATAAATCTTTTAAAAATTTTTAGAAAATAAAACAATCAAGTGGACTATATTAAAATTTAAAACTTCCCTTCGTCAAAAGACACCATTAAGGGGCACCTGGGTGGCTCAGTTGGTTAAGCGACTGCCTTCGGCTCGGGTCATGATCCTGGAGTCCCGGGATCGAGTCCCACGTCGGGCTCCCTGCTCAGCGGGGAGTCTGCCTCTCCCTCTGACCCTCCCCCCCATGCTCTCTCTCTCTCATTCTGTCTGTCAAATAAATAAATAAAATCTTAAAAAGAAAAGACACCATCAAGAGAGTGAAAAGGCAAGTGAGAAAGATATTTGCAATATATGGTACCCAAAGACTGCTTTTCAGAATAAAGAACTTTCACAATTAATAAGAAAAAGGAAGACAACACAATAGAAAAGTGGGCAAAAGATTTGAACAGACACTGCCCAAAAATAAACATATGCAAATAGTGCTCAATTTCACTGGTTCCCAGAGAATGCAAATTCAAAGCACAATTCGGTACCGCCACACACTCAGCACCCCAGTCCGTGTGCTGCCGTAAGAAAGCAGCACAGACAGAGGGGCTTATAAACAGCAGACATTCAGTTCTCACAGTTCGGGAGGCTGGGAAGTCCCGCAGTGTAGGTGTGGGTCTGGTGTTTGGTGAGGACTCACGTTCTGGGGCATAGACTGCACTCTCTAGCTGTCACCTTGGCAGAGGATGTCTCTGGGGCCACTTTTTTTTTTCATTTTTTTTTATTATGTTATGTTAATCACCATACATTACATCATTAGTTTTTGATGTAGTATTCCATGATTCATTGTTTGCATATAATACCCGGTGCTCCGTGCAATATGTGCCCTCCTTAATACCCATCACCAGGCTAACCCATCCCCCCACCCCCCTCCCCTCTAGAACCCTCAGTTTGTTTTTCAGAGTCCATAGTCTCTCATGGTTCGTCTCCCCCTCCAATTTCCCCCCCTTCATTCTTCCCCTCCTGCTATCTTCTTCTTCTTCTTTTTTTTAACATATAATATATTAGTTTCAGAGGTACAGATCTGTGATTCAACAGTCTTGCACAATTCACAGCGCTCACCATAGCACATACCCTCCCCAATGTCTATCACCCAGCCACCCCATCCCTCCCACCCCCCCCCACCACTCCAGCAACCCTCAGTTTGTTTCCTGAGATTAAGAATTCCTCATATCAGTGAGGTCCTATGATACATGTCTTTCTCTGATTGACTTATTTCGCTCAGCATAACACCCTCCAGTTCCAACCACGTCGTTACAAATGGCAAGATCTCATTCCTTTTGATGGCTGCATAATATTCCATTGTGTATATATACCACTTCTTCTTTATCCATTCATCTGTCGATGGACATCTTGGCTCTTTCCACAGTTTGGCTATTGTGGACGTTGCTGCTATAAACATCGGGGTGCACGTACCCCTTCGGATCCCTACATTTGTATCTTTGGGGTAAATACCTAGTAGTGCAATTGCTGGATCATATGGTAGCTCTATTTTCAACTGTTTGAAGAACCTCCATACTGTTGTTTCCCAGAGTGGCTGCATCTGGGGCCACTTTTATAAGGGCACCAATCCTGTCCTCACCTCCTAAAGCCCCTACCTCTATGTAGCATCATATTGGGGATTAGGTTTCAACCTATGAACGGGGGAGGGGAATGCATTCAGGCCATAATATTCACCAAACGTGGCTAAAATGAAAGAGAGAAACAATGCCAAATGTGGGCAAGTGATTGGCGCTCCTAGGACTCTCATATTCTGTGGTGGGTGTATATTTATCAACCCCTTTGGAAGTAGCCATTGAAGCTAAATATATGCACACCCTATGACTTAGCAATCCTTACTCCTGGGTAAATACCAATAGAATCGTGTGCATATATTCATCAAAAGATATTTACCAAAAGAATGTTCACAGCAGAACTACTAGTAATAGCCTAAAGCAGAAAGCTGCTAAAATATCCCTCAACAGTAGAATGGATAAATAAATCACGATATAGTCATAAAATGGAATGCTATTTAGCAATGCTAATAAATGAACTATTATTACATGTGAAAACATGGATGAACCTCATAAACATATATTTAGTAAAAGAAGCAATACACAAAAGATTTTATATTTTATGATTCCATTGATATAAAATTCAAAAACAGGCAAAACTATGAGTTTAAAATCAAGGTATTAGTTATCATTGCTCTCTACTGGGGGTGGGTGGGCAGTGAGGGACTGGGCACCAGGGGGATTTCTGGAGTGCTATTGTTTTAACTCTTTATCTAGGTGCTGGACATGTAGGTATATTCACTTTGTGAAAATCCCTCAATGTGTACACTAATGATTTGCACACTTCTCTGTATGCATGTTATATTTCAATTAAGTGTTTGCTAAAAAAATTATTGTGGTGATTAAATAAGGTAATAAATTACTCGGTTCAGTGACTGTTATGTGGCGAACACCCACTAAATGTTCATTTAAATTTCATAGTATAGTGACCAGTGACCATGATGAGCCAAAGTGAGATACTCATTTAGCAGTATAAAAAGTAAATTTAAAAAACTGGGTCATGGGACACCTGGGTGGCTCAGTCGGTTAAATGTCTCACTCTTGGTTTCGGCTCAGGTCATGATCTCAGGATCGTGAGACGGAGCTCCATGCTCAGCATGGAGCCTGCTTAAGATTCTCTTTCTCCTTCTCTCTCTCCCCTTAAAAAAACAAAAACAAAAACTAGGTCACACCCAGTAGGATGGCTATAATCAAAAACAAAAAACAAACAAACAAGCAAAAAAAACCAGAAAATAAGTGTTGGCAAGGATGTGGAGAAATTGGAAATCTTGTACAACATGGATGGTAATGTAAAATGGGGCAGCCACGGTGGAAAATGGATGGCAGATCCTCAAAAAAATCAACACAGAATTAGCAAATGACCCAGTAATTTCACTTCTGAGTATATACTTGAAAGCATGGAAAACAGGAACTTGAACAGAAATTTGTACACCAAAATGCAAAGCAGCATGGTTCACAGTCGCCAAAAGCGGGAAAAAAACACAGATGTCCACCAGTGGACTCATGGGAAAACAGAATGTGGTACATACATACAACAGAATAGTATTCAGCCTTAAAAAGGAATGAAATTCTGACACATGCTACAGCATAGATGAATCTTGAAGACGTGAGATAAGCAAGACACACAAGGACAGATATTGTTACAAAAAACATCCTTTCCCGACTGCTCTGCAATATTATTTTTGTCATAAATTAATACATTAAGTCACCTATACAGGTCAGTCTATTTCCAGACTCTTCCCTTAATCTATTTGTCTATCTTTGGGTCGAAACTGTTGGAGGGGCCGTAGCCTTACATCATGTTATATGGTAGTGTGACCCTTTAGCTCTGTTCTTTGACATTGTCTTGCCTGTTCTTGGCCCTTTTTACTTCCTTATATATTTTATTTTATTTATTTATTTTTTTGCAAATTTCTTGTTGGCTTTAATTCTACTACAGAACACCAGTGTATCAAATTTCATTTCTTGATCTTAGAGGGTCTTGAAGCTTTGAGAAGGAAGTAACAGGAGGAGCAAAGAGCTAGTTCAGATATTAAACAAATACCTTTTTCTTAGTAAGACTACAGAGCCTAAAAGGTCAAATCGCTTTTCTTTTTTTTTAATTTTATTTTATTATGTTATGTTAATCCCCATACATTACATCATTAGTTTTTGATGTAGTGTTCCATGATTCATTGTTTGTGCATAACACCCAGTGCTCCACGCAGAACGTGCATAACACCCAGTGCTCCATAACTCTTTAATACCCATCACCAGGCTAACCCATCCCCCCACCCCCTCCCCTCTAGAACCCTCAGTTTGTTTCTCAGAGCCCATAGTCTCTCATGGTTCCTCTCCCCCTCAGATTCCCCCCCTTCATTTTTCCCTTCCTACTATCTTCTTTTTTTTTTATTTCCTTATATATTTTAGACTCACTCTGCTTAGCAACTTCCATTCTTTTAAAAGATTGTATTTATTTGAGAGAGAGAGAGAGAGAGAATGAATGGGGGGAGGGGCAGATGGAGAGGGAGAAGCAGACTCCCCCCTGAGCTGGGAGCCTGAGGGGCGGGGCTCCATCTCAGGACCCCAGTATCATCACCAGATCCAAAGGCAGACACTTAACCACTAAGCCACCCAGGTGCCCCTCAACTTCCATTTTAAAAATGCTGGGAGTTTGACTGGGATTACATGAAATCTACTAATTGATTGGAGGAGAATAGCTGCCCTTTGAATTAGGAGCTATTATTATCCCCATTATCGAGATGAGAAAACTGAGGTTTGGAGAGAGTCCGTAACTGGCCCGAGGTCACATGGCCAGGGTTCAAATCCAGTGCTGCACTACTCTGTCTGACTTCAGAGGCTTTGTGTTGAACTGTTCCTTCCAAGTAGACTGAAGTATTCCTACGACTTCTGTCACTACCTGGACATAAAGCCTCAAGGACAGAGATTATGCCATCCATGTTTCTATCTCCTCAGCTCCTAGACGGTACCGAGGACCAAAGTGCACAGTAAATATCCATTATGTGAGGGTGCCTGGGTGGCTCAGACTGTTAAGCGTCTGTCTTCGGCTCAGGTCATGATCCCAGGGTCCTGGGATCGAGTCCCGCATCGGGCTCCCTGCTCCTTGGGAGCCTGCTTCTCCCTCTGCCCCTCTCTGTCTCTCATGAATGAATGAGTGAAATCTTAAAAAAAAAAAAAATCCATTATGTGATTTGTCAAATCAGTGAATGAGTGAAGGAATGAATCACTAGCTTCTGAGAACACAATTATATGTTGACAGCTAAATGTATTTGTATTGGCCCCTTAGATACAAACACCTGAAATAAACAAGCAAAGCTAACATCTAAAGCTAACATCAACTAAAGCAAAAGTTTGTTTTGTTACATTTTAACCCCCAAGCGCCTAAATCTTACCACAGTAAATCAGATTCAATGTGGAATTCTGTCCCTGAAGGTGACATCCAAGGGCAAGTGTTGGCTGGGAACACTCATCCGGCTCCTTAACATCCGCCTTACTGCTGTAGATTTCCTCCAGACCTCCACCCAGCATATTTAACACCCGCCTAACTGCTGTAGATTTCCTCCAGACCTCTATCCAGCATGTTCTGGCTGTGCCAGCTGCCAGGACCAAATTGCTGCAACCACCACAGAGCCATGTGATCAGTGCTGCTGGGAGGGAGGGGAGTTTGTGGGATTCCCACTGCTCTGTATCCACTTCTCCTCTCGAACAGCAACCTTGTTTCCTTTATTGGAATGATCTCTGCTGCACCAAGCATAGTAGTCTGGTGGGGCCTCCCTACCCCCAGGTGGGCAAGTGACCCAAGCCTGACCAGTCTGATGCTCCTTGCCTGGGAAGAGGATCTGGAGCAGAGAGCAAATAAGCAGGGACTGGTTACAGCACTGACTGACCAGGGCAGCTCCTCCAAGGAGATCACTGTTGATGTTCCTCAACCATAACCTCGTCTCCAGTCAGTTCTCTGAGCGCCCCCAGTAGCCTGCCAGCAAATTTCTTCTCTGCTTAAGTGAGTTTGAGTCACAACCAAAAGATTCCTAACTGATAACAGAATCTAATACCATAAGAGGGGTGTTACAAGGCTAAGCTGAGAGATTTGGGTGAAGGAAAGAATTAATAAGAGCATTTAGTAGTTCTTTTTTATGTTAGAGTAAACAGTGGGTTAACCTGCTGCCTGTTAAGCCTCAAGACTCCTACTGTGTGCTTCCGGAGGCTTTAACATTAAAAGATATTGTAGGAAAATTTCCAAATTTTGGAATGTGTGCTGGTAACTTCTTCAGCAAGGTCTCCCAAGAATGATTAAATTAAACTGAACCTGATCCATCCAAAAGTAAGAGAGGGAAAAAACAGATTTGCTAAGAGTTGCCTTTTTGCCGATGGTCTGCAGTTAAATTGTCTGAGAGTCCAGGAAAATCTCAATTCTCTACCCTCAAATCAAAGTTGGCAGAAGAAAGTTACTTAGAAGAAGAAAGTTAGGGATGCCTGAGTGGCTCAGTCGGTTAAGCATCTGCCCTCGGCTCGGGTCATGATCTCAGGGTCCTGGGATCGAGTCCTGCATCGGACTTCCTGCTCAGCGAGGAGCCTGCTTCTCCCTCTGCCTGCTGTTCCCCCTGCTTGTGCTTGCTCTCTCTGATAAATAAATAAATAAAATTTAAAAAGAAAAGAAGAAGAAGAAGAAAAGAAGAAAAGAAGAAGAGAAGAGAAGAAGAAGAGAAGAAGAAGAGAAGAAGAGAAGAAGAAGAAGAGAAGAGAAGAAGAAGAGAAGAAGAAGAGAAGAAGAAGAGAAGAAGAAGAGAAGAAGAAGAGAAGAAGAAGAGAAGAAGAAGAGAAGAAGAAGAGAAGAAGAAGAAAAGAAGAAGAAAAGAAGAAGAAGAAGAAAAGAAGAAGAAAAGAAGGAGGAGGAGGAGGAGGAGGAGGAGGAGAAGGAGAAGGAAGTTAGAAGTTCCGTAGAGACACCAAGCAGGAAGTTAAGATTAAGGCCTGGGAGAGACCCCTTCCCAGGCCCCTCCTGTGATGCCTCCAACAAAGAAATCAATGCACCTCTTGGGGAGATGCAGTAGGATGTAGCCAGGGAGTCACAAAGAACAGCAGCTAGTGGTCCACTAGGACCATGGAACCGGCCTGCCTGGGTGTGCATTGCTGCTCCGCCACTTGGGAGCAGATTCTTTGTTGCTCCATGACCAGTGTTTGCAAAGGGGAGACAGTTTCTGTCCCCTAGGGCTTCTGTGAGGTTTAAGTGAGTTACTGTCCACATAAAGCCTTTAGAACAGTGCCCACCCCATAGTAAGCAATCAGTAATGTTGCTCCTATTATTTTTATTGTTATTGTGAGGAAGGGGGTAGTTCTGTGAGTCACCCCCACCTGCCTGTTGTTTTAGATCATTCTCAAATAGAGGCCAAGATAGAAACTAAAGGGAGACCAGAGCACCTGGCCTATTGCCAGGCCATAACTGTCCCCAGGCAGGTTCTAGTTCAAAGACTAGGACATGGTTAGATCCCGAGCTCTCGTTACGATCCATGGCATTAGTTAGAAGCAAATAAGCCAGGGTTCCGTTCACTTTTTAAGGGCATCATTTTGCCAGACAAACCTCAAACCTGGTCCACAATGGTCTATGATAATAATTTTTACTCCGGAACTCATAGCAGCAGGAAGAGAACTGATAAAACAGTGCAGCCCCCGAAAGGGGCATCCTCCTCCATGTACTTGTCATATGGTCTTTGGAGGACACCATAGAAGGGATTTTTCCCAAAGAGACAAGCAGGGGCCACAGAGGGCAAAGGGGAAAGGGAAACCTTCCGGAGGACGGCACCGGGGAGGACAGATACCTGCTGCCGAGGGAGGATGCCCACGTGACTTCTGCAATTATCCTGTTCTGCCTCCATTACTGTTTCCTGAGTGCATCAGTGGGGATTAAATTTACCAGTTAGCCTCACTGGACCTCATAGGAGCATAGCAGTTCCCCCACATGAGGACCACCAATCACCCAGAGAGCCAGACTATACGACATCCTGGCTTGTCTCTTTAGGGGAAAGAGGTTGACTGTGTTCATAGAGAGAGTGGAGATTTTTGAAGGTATATTTATGGGGAGACAAGCAAGTGTGGATATTGGGCATTTAAAGGGGGATGGGCTGTACTGGTTGGATGTTTGTGCAACGCGGCATCTGCTCACTCTTCTTCTGATAAAGTGACCCCTCTAAATGTGGTTTGATTGGCGTCGTGATCATACCTCCAGGATCTAGGGATGGTTCTTGACTCTCTCCAGCCGATCAGCAGAGCTGATCCCCTGGCTGTGTGAAGAGAGCCAATGACATCGGACACATATGCTGAGTCTGGAAAAAGAAGAGTTCCTCCCCCCCCCCCCGCCCCCATCTCTCTTTAACCTTCCTCTGGATGGCATCTGGTCAAGATGTGAGACGTGCCGTCACTGTGGGGGGTGGGGAGGAGCTGGCCTTGGTGACACTGAATCTAGTCCTCACCCGAATCCATCCTTTTCCATGATGTAAGCCAGTTTGAGGTAGGTTTTCTGTCACTTACAGCATAAGGAGTCCTAACAAGTACACCAGCAGGATTGGTGCTTTTATCTTTTAATGATAAGAGCTGTTATCTGTCAAGAGCTGCACGGTTTACAAAGCATTTGCACAGACAGTTCTCTTGATTTTGTCACCTCTCCCGCGGGGCAGCATCCTCCGTGTACTAGATGGGGAGACTCAGGTGGAGGGGGGCCTACTTTGCCCAAAGACACCCAGCCAGTCATTAGATGAGCTGGAGCTTGAACCTAGGTCTGACTCCAGGGAAAAAAAGTCTCGTGTTGCCCCAGGACTACACAGAAGCCATCACAAAACACAGCACATCAAAAGAGACAGAGACACATACCCAACCCCCCTGATTTCTTCTTAGCCTCAGATTCTCCAGGGCAGTGCCTGGGTTTCAAATCCCAAGCCCCAGCACAGTTGCTTCTGTGGGAGGGGAAGTGACTCCGTTTGAGATATCTCTGGTGCAGTCAAGCGGGAGGTCATTTTCCCTTGTGGTTTCATTGATTTTATGAGGAGGGAGTCTGTGATCGTAGTCAGAAATATTTATGCTTGAAGGAGAGAAACTGAGGGGACTCAGTCGTGTCTGTAGGCCAGTCACTCCCAGGGACCTTCTTAATTTAGCGATTCCTCCCCTCCCGCCCCCTCCCTCTGTCCATCTTCCAGGGCGAGATTGAGCAGCCAACGTACTTACGAGACTGGAGCTCCAGAGCCCACGTGGAGGAGTAAATTACAAGTGAATGCACCTCCAAGATGGGGCAGCCTCCCTCGTCCTGGCTGCACTTCAAAGCTTCCTGAAAAATCCCCAAGTACAGCCAGTCTCAGCAGGGTTCTGTGCAACCCTCTGATGACTCTGTCCGGGTACTGTCCAAGAGGCGCGGGCTCTCACTCGTTTGTGTCGACCCCCCTCTCCTGCAGTTAGCAATGCCCATTGGCAGAGGAAACACTGGGGCGTAGGGAGGCCAGGGTTGTAAACTTCACAGGAGCTGAACCCATCCTCCAGATGTCGGTCTGGGGTTTCATCTACCTGTGCTACAGACCTGAAGGGCCAGGACTGTGTCTTGTCTATTTGGTAAGCCCCATGTCTAGTGCAAATATGGCAATAGCTAGAACCCAGTACCTTTTTGTGGAGAGAATGGATAATTTTGGTGTCCTGGTCTTTTATGCCAAATTCGATTAAAGTCCAGTTTGAATTTCCAATTCACTTAGACCACAGAGAACAGAGAATTTAAGATGCTCATAAACACTGGAGAGTGTCCAAACTGATTCCTTGGTAATTTCTAGGCACCAAAATAAAAACATATGATGTTAGTAAAAATTGCTTTGTAATTTACAAAGCCCTTATTACTGATATTCTGCCGTTAATAGACAACAATCCATGATGAATGGTCTAGCTATGCCCATCTTACAGATGAAGAAATTGACACATGGGGAGTGGGGGGGGGCGGGTAATTTGCCAAAGTCCCGTAGTTAAGTGACAGAGACAGGACTCAAACCCAGGTCTTTTCATTCTGAGTCCAGTATTCTTCCCACCCAAGGGGTGTGTTTTTGTCCCTGTCTTCTGAGGGGTGCTGGAGAGGCTTCTAGATAAGACAGAACCCAGGACAAAGAAATCCCTGACTTTGCCTGAGGCAATGGTGCAGGAAGATGAGAATTGTCTATGCTTCTCCCATTTCCTGAGCACCTGCTCCGTACATACCTGCTTCCCGGGGAGGGCTGCCAGGGGGACTGAAGCTTCCAGCCCCACTCCCTCACACAGACCTCCCCAACAGCCCTGGCTAATGGGTGCTATCAGTTCACCACACAGAAACACTTGAAGCCCTGAGCTCACATATTAAATCTGATGGAGGTTTTCCAAATTTGACAACCCTTAAAAAACTGCCTGACATGTTGAAGAATGAGTTGTGAAGCTGAATAATAAGCTCTCAATAATAAAAACCAAAATTTAATCAGCCATGCTAAGGAAAGACTGAATTATCTTTCTCTTCTGACTATGGTAAATATATTTTTTAAAGATTTTATTCTTTTTTTTAAGATTTTATTTATTTATTTACTTATTTATTTATTTGAGAGAGAACACAAGTAGGGGGAGGGGCAGAGGGAGAAGGAGAAGCAGACTTCCCTCTGAGCGGGGAGCCCGATGTGGGGCTCAATCCCAGGACCCTGAGATCATGACCTGAGCCGAAGGCAGACGCTTCACCAACTGAGCCACCCGGGTGCCCCTAAAGATTTTATTCTTTTTTTTTCTTTTTAAGATTTTATTTATTTATCTGACAGAGAGAGACACAGCGAGGGAGGGAACACAAGCAGGGGGAGTGGGAGAGGGAGAAGCAGACTCCCCACTGAGCAGGGAGCCCAATGCAGGGCTCGATCCCAGGACCCTGGGATCATCACCTGAGCTGAAGGCAGACGCTTAATGACTGAGCCACCCAGGTGCCTGAAGATTTTATTCTTAAGTAATCTCTACACCCAACGTGGGGCTTGAAATCATGACCCCGAGATCCGAGAGTCACACGCTCCACGGACTGAGCCAGCCAGGCGCCCCTGACTGTGGAAAATATTGCAAAATCTTGGTCATGTTGACAAGTGATCAAAAAGTATGCAGTCAAAATGTAAGAAAGAAGGTATTTTAAAGAGGTATGTTTAGGTGATCTTTTAAATTGTCATTTTTCTGAAATTTTGTGATATTTGTGGTATTTATCAGTTTTTAAAATGTGTGGCATTTCTTGTCATTTCTAAATCTAAATAAATGTTCATTTTGTGCCTAACTTACACTTGGAATTTTGCATTCTCCTTTCTTAAAGAGGGCCCTGTCAAGTTGTAAAGGTGTCAGGCCCCATATCATTTGAGTCTGTCCCTGCATGGGTCACTTCGTTTAAATTATAATAACTCTTTGAAAGAATTACTATTGTTATTTTCATTTTACAGATGAAGAAACTAAGGCTTAGAGATGATCATTTTGCCCCAGATCCCAGAAAATGGAAAGGAGCAAAGCCTGGTTTCAAACTCAGATTTAACTCAAAGCCCATGCTCTTCCTCCTATGTTACTATCGGAACCAACCTTTGTGGAAACTCAGTCCCCATCCAGCCACTTAATGCTTTGGGAAACTGTGGTTTTAAAATATGCCCACAAATCCTTTGCTTCTTCTCCCTCCCTAATTCCCCTCCCCTAGAGTGCAGGCTGGACTTAGTGACTTTCTTTCAACAATAGAATATGGAAGAAAGGATGGTGCCTGATCGGGTCTTAAACAGCACTGCGGCTTCCTTCTTACTTTCTCTCTCTCGGATGGCTTCCTGCGGAGGAAGCTAACTATCATGTCAGGAAGACTCTTAAGCAGCCCCATGGAGAGATCCTCATGGTGAGAAACAGGCCTCTAACCAACAGCCACGTGATGAGCTACTTTGGAAGCAGATGCTCCAAGCCCCAGTCAAGCCTTCAGATGACTGCAGTCCATGGAAGGAGCACTGTGGCCTCAGGAATCCAACCTGAAAGCCACATGCCCACAGCCCTGATGGGCCCTTACAGTCACCTACTGGGTGTGGAAACAGGCTGCACTGCATCCTCTGTGACCAGAAATGCAACCTGCATGCGGTGGGCCAATCCCACGAGGTCTGCAGACACCACAAAAATAGCAAAAGACCCTTGATCTGAGGAAAGGGGACATCTACAGGGGCTTTGGGCAGCCCCTCCACATGTCCCCGAGGAACCCCCATGCTGGGCTGCTCCCTTGCGTGGGGACACCCACAGGGCTCTCTAGATGCAGACTTGATGGTGACTTGGGAACACAGAAACTGCCCTGTGGGGTCTGTTGGGGGATCCAGAGCCTGGCCCAAAGTGAGGGACATTATAGGAAGGACGCCAAAACACGCATTTGCAGGCTTGTCCGGCGGCCCTATCTGAAACCGTCTCCTCGGCGCCCTCCCATTTCCTCCTTGTCAACTCAGGCATTCCCAGCAGGGGGCACCTCCCTGCACAGGGTCTTCAGGGCCACACTTGGCAGAGTGAGCAGAGTGGGAATCTCCCCAAAGGAATCTGTTTCCCAGGAGACCACCTCTTCTAATTTCAAACAAGTATTTTTCCTTGTCCATCCAAAAAAAGATCTTCAAATGCTTTTTTGAGCTGACAAGTCTACTTGATTGGCCATTGGCATTCCCAGGATATGGGGGTTTTCAGTGCTAAAACGGGGACAATCCTGGGCAAATGGGAGAGTTGGTCACCTACTGGCATTTAAATAAGTGAGAAGCCAGATAAATCAGGATGATTTTTTAAATAAAAAATGAATGATAATATTTATCACTCACCTTCAAGAGAGTTTATCTTAACAATAAATAAAGCCCTCTGCACTGAATTTCTTCAGGAAAGCCCAGAGTTCTTTCAGTAGGAGCAAGTGGAAGGAAAAAGGAAAAACAGAGTTCTGTTTCCTCTTTGCCTTAAAGTTCAGTTCTATTAAGCAGCACTTGCAAATGATAACTCACCTGAAGAACTGTGCTTTTCTAGAAAGACAAGTAAGGTGAGAGGTTAAGTTGTCCTGTGAATAAACATGCCTACAAGGGAGAAAGCTATTTAATTGAAAATGCTAGCAAGGGTCTTCACAGGGCATCTAATTTTTATAGGCTTGCCCTACAAAATCCACTGTGCAGGAAAAGTAACTTTTTTTTTTTTTTAAGTGCTTAGCCTGATTTCTATCCAGAGTCTCCATTGCATCATGGTGGGAATTCCATCTTAGCCAATTCTGGAGTCCTCAAGGTTGTGTCTGAATTCAGGACTGGGGGGAAATCTAATGTAGCACACAGGTGCAGAGCAAGGGTGGGGGAATCTGCTAATACTACGAGCAAAAACTTACTGAGCACCTGTGTTCTGCCAGACACTAAGTGCTTTATGCATCCTCTCTTTTGATCTCAGATCAGTACTGACCTGCACCATTTTTATCCCCATTTTACACAGGAGGCTCAGAGAAGAGAAGAGACTTACCCAAGTACTAAGAGGCAGAGCTGAGGTTTGAAACATAACAGCCTGGTTCTAGAGGCAGCCCACCTAAGGTCATTCATTTAACAAATATTGATCGATCCCCTCTTACGTGACCCAGGCCCACAGCCTGGAGCAGTGAACTAAGCAGACGGAGACCCCCACCCTCACGGAGTTGCCATCCTGGTCTCTATGCCCCACCACCTCTTTGTGGCAGCCGTGAGACACCCACCTCCCATGCTGGTCCCATGCTGGTCCCCCAGGCAGCCTTTCTCCTTGTTCCCATTCTAGAGGACTCTTCAGGCTCAGGGGCCCTCTTTTGACTTCCACACTCCTTCTAGGGAGATGGACATTCATTACGCTGGCAGAGGGGAACTTTGCAGGGCTAAGACCTCTTCTACCTCCAGCTACTCTCAAACCTCGGGCTGTGCCCAGGGAATAACTCAGCAGGGCCGGGGTAGGCACCTCTGACACGCACACCCACTGTCTGATCCCACAGCTCACTGGGCATTCTGGCCCCAGTGGGGAACAGGGTTTAGTTCTCCATTTCTCAGGGGGGTCTAGCATTCCCCTGCCTCTCTCCTTTCTGCGGGCAGGAAAACCGGCTCTAACTCACCCAGTATGTTTCATGTCCTGAGTGACTTCACAGCTGCAGATTTTTGAGTTTCAAAACCCTAAAGCCTTCTCTGCTCTCTACAGAAAAGCCCTCCACCTGGCTCTGTGGGACTGATTGCAAATGGCAGAGGGGTCAAACAGGGACTACCAGAAATCTCAGGAGAATGAAACCACCAGTCAATGCTGTGCAACATCTGCCTATCATAACTTCTGCAGCGCAGGTCCTGTAAGTCGGTCCTTGTTGTGCATTATTACTGTTCGCGATAGCTCTGCCCTGCACACCTCTTTGTGCCTCAGTTTACTCACCTGTAAAGTAGGAATAAAAGTAGTACCACTTCACTGATGGCTGGGAAGAGTGAAATGAGTTAAAAGGTTTCCAAGTGCTCAGAATGGTTTCTGGCAAAGAGTAAGCGCTGTGTAAAATGTTAGCCATAATTATTATTGTCATAATTCTTTGTCACGTTTGTCTTTCCCTTTACACACATTATAGGGTGAGGACATATTTTATTTATTTACTTATTTTTAAAGATTTTATTTATTTAATTGACAGAGAGAGAGACACAGCGAGAGAGGGAACACAAGCAGGGGGAGTGGGAGAGGGAGAAGCAGGCTTCCCGCAGAGCCGGGAGCCCAATGCGGGGCTCGATCCCAGGACCCTGGGATCATGACCTGAGCCAAAGGCAGATGCTTAACGACTGAGCCACCCAGGCGCCCCAGTATATGCTGAATTTTAACTGAATGAACAAAGGCGGTGTTTTGTGCTCTCTTAAAAAATCGGATTTGATGTGGTGAAGTCACTTGACTTCTCCCTGCCCTCCACCATCCCGTGTAGGAGATTCTGTTTCTTAGAGTGTCAGAGCTAGAAAAGACCCAGGAGATCCTGTGGTCTAAGCTCAGTTTACAGAGAAGGGTTCTGAGCCCCAGGAAGGGGAAGGGAAGGGCCTGTCATCACTCAGTTAGTAGCAAAGGAAGGATTTATCATCCAGCAGACAGGAAGAGTTTAATCACATGTTGTGTATGGCCATTCTCCGAGAAATAGAGCTCATCCCTCCCTTGTACTCATTACTCACTGACAACACCTGCCAGACGCTCACCCTAGTATAGGCCTCAGGGGCGCATGGCTGGCTCAATCGGTAGAGCATGCGACTCTTGATCTTGGAGTCATGAGTTCGAGCCCCACGTTGGGTGTGGAGCCTGCTTTAGAAAAATAAAATATTAAAAAAAAAAAAGAGTGCAGGCCTCGGTGCTACACTGGTCAGGGTTCAAATCGAGAAGCATCATTTGGCGGTCATGTGCTCTTAGATATATTAAGCCTCACTTTCCTTGGTTTCTAATGGGGATAATAATAGAGAGTCTGCAGGAGTTCTGTGAGGATGAGATGAGCTAATGTATTCATGTCTCTAGCCCATCAGAGAAATGCTTGTTTCCTCCCTGTCTTCCCCACCCCCTGTTCTGATAGCAAACCAGAGAAATGGAAGACAGGACCCTTATTCCCGGAGGCTATCATCAAAACTATCACTGTATATCTTTCCAAGAATGAAGACACTGGGGGAGAGAGGAGCTGAAGGGAACGTCCGTGCAGGTGGGAGGTTCATAGGGGATGTTTGATGGAAGAGGCAATCCTACTTTTGAAAGAGATAAATAGGGTAGATTGCCAGAGGGCAGCACAAAGCTTTTCCGGTGTTTTTTTCTGAGAGACCACCTGAATAAAGTAGCCCTCCCTCCCTCTCTCCTGCTTACCCAGCTTTGTTTATCCATGGCACTTACACCGCCAACTCATTCGTTCGTCTTTCTGTAATTGTCTGCATTCCCAACTGGAAGGTATGCTCCAGGAGAACAGAGCCTTTGTCTGCTTTGTGTTCGGCACTCCTGTTCCTAGAACAATGTCTAGCACATAATAGTTGTTCGGAAAATACTTGAATGAATAAGGAGTGACCAGTCGCAAAGGTGGGAACCGAACTATCTTGGGAAGAAAGGAATGATCGGACTGGAAAGAGTCTATGTTTAAACGATTGAGAAATACCGTGGATGGCGGTAAAGTACTCAGGGCTGAGATGTGATCACTTCCCAAGGCCGAAGGTGGCCTGTGTTGTGGAGCTGCTTGGAGTAGCTTCGCTCTCTAGAAGGCCCACATTCCTGACCTTTGGCCAGCTCCTCTCACTCTCGTCCCAGCTGGTGAGCCTAGAGAGATAACCTCCCCCCACCCAAGACTTCAGGTGCCTTTAGGTCAGCCCTTTACACAGGGGTCATCTGTAGTCCCTGCATTTGACTTTGTGGAGTGTTGGCCTAGTGAGACCAAAGTGTTGGCAAGACCGGGCGCTCAGAACCCACAAAGAGCATAACTGAATCACCAAGCATCTTGTTTGTGTTGGCGGGGGGAGGGAGTGGTGAGATAAACTCTAGGAGCCTTAACCCATAAAACTGTCTGCAGTATTGAAAACACGCTTCATAAAAACTCCCCGGTGACCAGGAATGTACCCTTCTAACATGGGATGTGACTGAAAACATCTCGAAAACCTGAATGACCGCCCGTCGCCTAGGTTTGCTGGTGTACGGTAGGGGGCGCAGTTGCTGCAAACGACGGTAGTTAAACATTGACTCCCTTATAACCTGATGACCAGCTCACTGTGTTTACAGCTTTGCACAGACACTCGGCCCTCCTAACGCTGAATAGTTAACAGGTGTGCCAGCAGAAGAACGTGGCTTACTCCAACAGTTTGAAGGATAACATTTTTCCTGGTTGGCATCCTATGTCCGTAACAAGTTCTCTTTTTACAAAAACGTTTTCATCTTTATCAGTTCTCACCACGTTAAGACTAGCTTTCCTCCTAAAGAGCGTATTTAGCCCCAGGATCCTTCGAGAATCCCTGCATTAGAAGAACGCCCAGCTGTCCGAAATGAGGGAGCCCAAGTCCCGCCCACTGGCTTGAAGAAAATCTGGACAATACTTCTGGATCAAGCCCAGTCCTCCCAAGAACTGACCTTATTAGGGCTGCAAGGAAAGTTGCTTGAGAAACTGCTCCTGGCTGCCCCTTGAAGTGATCCACAGTCACTGGAAGAAGGAAGCCGCACCCTGGGGAAATCCCAAAAAGGGGGCATGAAAGTTTCCGAATGTCAGCTGTGGTAGGGACGGTCACCCTGTTTAGGGACTGGGCAGCAGATTTGCATTTCTATGAGCTCAGAGCTTACACAATAAAGAATGAACAAAGGGTGCCCTCCTTACCTCCAACCCTTCACCCTCTCCTAAGCAACAAGCCCCCAAGGCTGGCTCAGCTTCACCAGATCCTGCTTGGATGGCCTTGGGATGCCCAAGTCGCCACATGAATCAGGAAAGTACCAAGACTGTTGGGGACATGCAGATATTTTGCTCTTTTCTGGAGTCTTGGACCTCCCTGTTCCCAACAAGCTTTTGCCTGGTTCTTCTAGCAAAGGAGGGCAGTGAACTCCCAAGAAGTTCTGGTGCTCCTCATGGCTCAAGGACTTTTAGACCTCGCGTCCGGGCCACCTTGGTGTCTTAGGACCAAGCAAAGGAAGCAGCCAGGAGGTCCCTTCTGGCCCCTTACCTCCCTCTCCCTCCCTCCACACGACTCCAGAGGACGGAGGTGCCAGAGAGAGGCTGGGGAACAAAGGTGGCTTTCACCCAGAGCCAGCTGAAAAGGGACAACCGTGGCAGGGTCTGCAGCCCTGAAGCAGGGTGCCGTCCTGTGACTCTGAGCTCAAAAATGTGTGAAATTTCTTTTTGCTGGGTATTCTACATCAAGCGGAACCTGTTCTCAGAGAAACATTCCATTTCACAGACCCTAATGGCTTTCCTCTGTGCTGATGCATTAATGAGGCTCCGGCTCGTTCTAATCAGAAGGAAGCCATGCAGATAATTGCCTGAATTTTTAATTCAGGGTTATGATAGGGGAATCAAAGTCACACTGCAGTTGCTGAGGCTGCCTCTAGTTCCGGGCCATTGACTTTTGCAATTTTCTTTGATTTCCCCCCTCCGTCTCTTTCTCCCTGCCCCCACTTTCTCTCTCTCTCTCTGAGGCTTGGTGGAGACTGACAGTTTCGGGGTGGGGCAGGGTGGAGGAATAGGGACAGCCCTTGGGGTCTCCTGTACAGTCTCTCTTCCACCTCCTTCACTTTTTAAATCCCCACCCCCACCCCATGAAAGAGTGGAGGATGCGGCCTGCCCCTGTCACCCCAGGGCTGGTTCTGGGAGAGCCCTCTGCAACCAGCCTCCCCACTCAGGGTCTCCATGCCCGTAAGCAAAAGACAGGAAATTTGCCCCAGGAGAGGATCTCCCTTGGCAATTTACTTCTCATTTCATTTCAGTTCTCTGGGGCAGGGAGGAGAAATGGAAAGGCAAAAGGGGAAGAAAGCAGGTGACCAGGGCAGCTCAGTGTCTTCTAATCCCTGCCAAGGTGATTTGCTCTAGATTGATGCTGGGACCAAGGGCAAGAACCTGGAGGAATCCAAGCCTGGGGTTTTTTCCTGAATTACCTTATCCCCCTGACCTAACAATCACTGAGTGCTAGAATTTCAAAGAACTGACAGAACTCTGAGAATTTACAGGCAGTGGAAAGAGGTGAATTCAAACTGGTTGTATTATACGCCACCAACCAGATGAACAAGAACCCAGAGGCTAGGACAGATGGAGGCCCCCTGACATTGGCCAGTTTTTCCAGTCTCCTGGACCTGGGAGCGCCAGAGAATTTGCCAGGGTGAGAGTCAGCCTTTCTGGCCCACCTCCAACCAGGCAAGCTGGCTTTTCCAGGAGAGCGACCGTCCCTACAAGGGGAGGCTCTTCTCCCAGCACCTCTCATGCTGTCAACCGCCAAGACTAGAGGCACGGGTTCACACTTTAAACCAGTAGTAGTAGTCCAGGCTGGGCAGCTGGATCGCTGGACACCCGTCCCATGGCCTCGAAGAGCAGAATCTATTTCCACACCTCGGATACTATGGGGGGTCAGGATGCCTACTTTCGGGAGAAAGAGAAGGTCCTCGCGCCATGATTGAGCATCTTCTAGCCACAAAAGACTTGACGCCCCCATTCCACTTCATCCTGCCCTGTGCCTTGTGAGGAAAAGGTGGGACTGCCTCTGCTTTACAGAGCAGGAAAAATCAGGTTCGCTGGAGAGAAACAGAAATTGTGCCCCCCGTCTGCACCTCACCTTCCAGTGGGAGCATTCTTCTGTAGGATTCCAAAGTGCCTTTAGAGATGCGTTCTCTGGGCTTGGTGATGCTATTGCCAAGGCAGTCTTTCCAACCACTGGCTGCAGCTTTCCGAAATTCTGAGGAGCTATGCCAGGCACTGAGGTCACGGAGATGAAAGACCGAGTCCTGCCCTCCTGGAGATCACAGTTTATGGGGTAGATGGATGAGTAAAGAATTTCTATGCCGCATAGGGCAGAGGCAGAGGGAATTAGAGTATCTTATGAACACTAAAAGGGAATCCTGAAATCAAGCTAATAAGATGATGGCGAAACTCCAACAAAATTGAGAGAAAAAGCACGAGCCCTTTTTCCTGAGCCCCAAATGTAGATCCGTTCAGAGACAAAAGACCCCATCCTAAACTTTGGTCCCTTTCCATCTTAAGAACCATCTTTCTCTTAGCGCCCTGGAGAGCCAGGTCCTCTCCACCACCCCGCAGGTCCTGTGCATTCCATCTCCAGCCCTGTGAACTTGGGAGTTAATGATTAAACTGGGCATCTGTGCCATGGCTTCCTTGGGGTAAACTGGGCTGCTCAGCCCTGGAAACTACCAAGTGCCTGGCTCTGCCCCAGCCCAGGAAAGAAAGATCCAGTCCCCACACGCAGATGCAGCTCATTTCCAAAGTTGGCTGTGGTCTCCACGCACAGTCACCAAGCCTCCTGTTACAAACTTCAGGCGCTGTGGTATAGTAGAGAGGGGGATGGAAAAGGAGATGGGGTCTCGGGTACGAATCCTGGTTCTGTTGACTAATCAGCTGAGTGACCTTGAGACAGTCTCCTTACCTTTCCTTGGTTTCAAGTCCCTCCTCCATAACAGAAGAAGGTTGGACCAGAACGTACCACGTTCTTTCCCACTTGCGTGCTTTTGCAAGTTGTTCCTTGCCTGGTACAGCCTTCCTGTCTGCCTTGCCTTCTTGCTCATCCTTCAGCTTGAAGCATCGCCATCCCCAGGAAGCCTTCCTCCACCCTCTCCCCGCAGGCTCAGCTGGGTGCTCCTCTCTTTAGTTCCCTTTGTCAAGACATTCAGCCTGTTATTACTGCTTTGTTTCCCCTCTCCCCCAAGGAAACCGTGAACTTCTTGAAGACAGAAGCTGTAGTTTATCTACTTTTGTATCCCCCACGCATCGCATAGTGCCTGACATCAAGTGTGTGTTCAGAAACTTCAACTTTCATCCAATTAGAGTCATTGTGATTTATGAATTTATTTCTGCCATTTTGCCTTATGTTTTCTTTTCATCTTTACTTTTTTGTTTTTTCTCTCTCTCCCCTTCTCCCTCTCTCTCTCTCTTTTTTTTTTTTCATTCTACTAAATTGACTGTATTTTCTTGTTTAGAGGCTTTACATTTTATTTTCCTTCTTTTAGCGAAGGAACCAGAAGTCTCCAGAAATTTCTTTATGATGGATGAATGAATGAATCAATGAATGATACCCAAGGTTCCTTCAGGTCGAAAATCTGTCATTTGAAGTGGCCTCAAAGGAGAGGCTTAACATCAGAAATAGAAATCCAAGCATGCTGTGCATCTTTCCCGATCTCTCTTTCTGTGGAAATAGCCAAAGGGTCCCCTGACCCCAGTGGACACATGTTTTAGCACATAAACTAAGGTTTGCTCCCAGTTATATTTGGTGACAACAGACAGAAAATTTGCCTAGCTTTTTTGTTTTTCAAAATGGAAGCAATTCGGGACACCTGGGTGGCGAGTTGGTTACGCATCTGCCTTTGGCTCAGGTCGTGATCCCAGGGTCCTGGGATGGAGTCCCACATCCGGCTTCTTGCTCAATGGGGAGCCTGCTTCTCCCTCTGCCTACAGCTCCCCCTGCTTCTGTGTGCTCTCTTGCTCTCTCACACACAAATAATTAAATAGAATCTTTAAAAAAACAAAATAAAAATGGAAGCAATTCTATTGACCCTATTTGTGGAGTATTAGAAGACCTAAAAAAACATTTTAAAGAGCTTTACAAATAAAAGTTCTGTGTATCCTAATTTATTCCCCAAAAGGCTAATAGTCAAGTGTCAAGGAACCTCCCTGATAAGTTCTTCTTCGTAGGCGTTAGAATTGCCCAAGTCTTGGGGCTCCTGGCTGACTCAGTTGGGGAAGCATCCAACTCTTGATCTTGGGGTCGTGAGTTTGAGCCCCACGTTGAGTGTAGAGCTTACTTAAAAAAAAAATACAGAAATGGCCAAGTCTTATTGGAGGGAGACATGGTCGTCAGGAAATTCCCTTTCATGCCTGAGCAACTGAAGGAAATACTTTCTAGAATCTGCCTGTCTAGAATGAAGACAGGATAATAATTTCCTACATCGTCAGATTTGGGGCATAAACTGCCCAAGAGAAGGCTATGTGCCTCCATCCCCAGGGTATGCTTGCATTGCCCATGAAAATCACTGTTGTTCGGTTCAGTGTTGCAAATGTTCACTGAGCTCTTGCTCTAGACCCTGGAGCACGCCACACCCTGGGGGGCACAGAGATGAACAGGATGAGTCCCCTGCTCTCCTCATCCTGACAGTCTGGACAATATTGAGCATGGATGGCAAATAAGAGCTTTTCTGTGATTTTTAAAAAATTTATTTTCATTTTTCATTTTTTTATTTTAATTTAATTTATTCACCTACTTGGAATCTTTGACCTCAAGCCAGTCCACAGGCAGCCGAGGCCCCAAGCTGTTAAACTGCTTGCTAACCATTGCTCACTAAGAGAATGGCAAAGAAAGAGACAGCAGCACTGATAGGACCCATGTCTCTTGATTTGCCCTGTCATACACTCAGCAAACATCTCTCCTCTAATTCAGGGCTTCTCAGATTTTAATGTGCCACAGATCCACCGGAGAGCTTTTTTAAAATGCAGATCCTGATTGAGGAGACCTGGGGTGGGGCCTGAGGTTGTGACCCCACTTTGTTTTGTTTTGTTTTTTATTATTTTTATTTATTAACATATAATGTATTTGTTTCAGAGGTACGGGTCTGTGATTCATCAGTCTCACACAATTCACAGCGCTCACCATAGCACTTACCCTCCCCAATGTCTATCACCCAGCCACCCCATCCCTCCCAACACCCCCACCACTCCAGCAACCCTCAGTGTGTTTCCTGAGATTAAGAGTCTCTTATGGTTTGTTTCCCTCTCTGGTTTCGTCTTGTTTCATTTTTCCCTCCTTTCCCCTATGATCCTCTGCCTTGTTTCTCAAATTCCACATATCAGTGAGATCATATGATAATTATCTTTCTCTGATTGACTTAGTTCACTTAGCATAATACCCTCTAGTTCCATCTATGTCGTTGCAAATGGCAAGATTTTGGTTTTTTGATAGCTGCATAATATTCCGTTTTATATAGATACCACATCTTCTTTATCCATTCATCTGTTGATGGACGTCTAGGCTCTTTCCATAGTTTGGCTATTGTGAACATTGCTGCTATAAACATTGGGGTGCATGTACCCCTTCGGATCCCTACATTTGTATCTTTGGGGTAAATACCCAGTAGTGTAATTGCTGGGTCATAGGGTAGCTCTCTTTTCAACTTTTTGAGGAACCTCCATACTGTTTTCCAGAGTGGCCGCACCAGCTTGCATTCTCACCAACAGTGTAGAGGAGGCTTCCTGTTTTGCCACATCCTCACCAACATCTGTCATTTCCTGACTTGGTAATTTTAGCCATTCTGATTGGTGTGAGGAGGTATCTCATTGAGGTTTTTTATTTTATTTTATTTTATTTTAAAGATTTTATTTATTTGACAGAGAGAGATAGCGAGAGCAGGAACACAAGCAGGGGGAGTGGGAGAGGGAGAAGCAGGCTTCCCGTGGAGCAGGGAGCCCGATGTGGGACTCGATCCCAGGAACCTGGGATCATGACCTGAGCCAAAGGCAGACGCTTAATGACTGAGCCACCCAGGCGCCCTCTCATTGAGGTTTTGATTTGGATTTCCCTGATGCCGAGTGATGTTGAGCACTTTTTCATGTGTTTGTTGGCCATTTGGATGTGTGACCCCACTTTGACTAGCAAGGGTCTAATACAAGCCAAATACCGCACTGATGTACACAGGCCATGGGGGTTGGAGGCGAGGGGTTTTGGGAAAGACCAACAAAGTTTAAGAAAGAAAGACCCAGACTCTCAAAGCTCAGAGCTCAGAGGCTACCAGAAACTACAGACAAGAAACACCATGTGGTCGTGGTGAGGCTCTGTCTGTGTACACAGTATCCAGGTGCAATGGAAAAGGAAGGGCCAATCATTTCCCTGGGTGAACTGCAGAGAAAGAGCTCAATTATATTTCCTTACAGGGCAGTCACTTCCCTCTCTGGTGACTAATGCCAAGGATATTTTTTCCAGAGTCTTCAAGTGAAACTCACAAGGCAGCCTCCCTCAGTCATGCTTACTCACGAGCCCAGGGACCCCATCCTCTCACACACCCCAGATGCCATTGGGCCTTTGGTGCCAGAACCAGAGCAGATCATTCAGTCCAATTCCATTGGTATAGACGTCAGCCCCTCTGGCTCCTCTGAGCCCACCTGCTTTTTTGGAAACAGTCCCAGACAGGCTGTGGATGCCTGAATTCTTCAGATGGTGTTGGGAAGAGGGAGGAATTGTGGGAAGGGCTGACCATCTGCCTGTTTGTGTTCATTCCTTTAGCTGGTGGTGTTCTAGAATGAGAGCCCCTTCACTCTGTTACTGTGACTCCATGAACCTGTTGGGTTTCTTTTTTTTTTCTTAAAGGGGGGCAGGTGGGGAGACAAAACTTGTTCCAGTAATAATCTCATCTACATTTAATTACATCGCCCCCGGGAATTTTTCTTCACTGGCAATGAAGGTGGCTTATAAACAGTGTCTAGGGCCCCCAGGCCATAGTGGCTTCCTGCAAGAGAAACTGAGAGGGGCTCCCCTGAGCCAGCCCAGCACTGCCTGGGGACCCAGAGTCTGCACTGTTCCCCACGGCAATGGTAACTGCCGCCAGCTCTGGCCATGAGTTCCCCAAGTGGCTCTTTGAATAGGGCCAGGAAAGACAGCAAGGATGAGGGAGGAAATTCCTTGGAGGGGCCCCTCGATTTTATTGCCAAGAAAGATGCAAAGGGCCTAGCTCTCCAATTCTGTATATTTAATGCTTTTCTTTCTTAAAGATTAACAGGGGGAAAGCAGCTAAACTGAGCAAAGTGCCACAAAGTCCACAGGCCTCAAGTGCATGGTCAGAGGCAGAGCCCAGAGGTGCTGCAGCAACCCTCAACATCAGCATGGGGTGGGGTGGGATGGGGGTGCGGAGCTCTTCCAGAGACACATGGAACTTCAGAGAGAAGGACCTGAGCAGTTACCACAATCAACCCCCTCATTTACAAATGGGGAAACTAAGACCCAGCTAGAGGAAAGGATGCCCCAAAAGTCACTCTGCAAATACCCCTAGGGTATTTTAAATGCATTTATTAAAATATATGGATAAATTATTTTATTAAAATCCCTTGGCACACTGTCACGGTTCCTGAGTGGCTCCGTTGGTTGAACATCCAACTCTTGATTTCGGCTCAAGTTGTGATCTCAGGGTCGTGGGATCAAGTCCTGCACTGGGCTCCTCACTGAGCGTGGAGCCTGCTTAAGATTCTCTTTCTCCCTCTGCCTTTGCCCCTCCCCCCCCATGCTCTCACTCTCTCTCAAATAAATAAATATTTTTAATAAATAAAATTGATTTATTTGAGAGAGAAAGTGTGCAGAAGGAGGGCCAGAGGGAGAGAGAGAATCTTAAGCAGGCTCCACACTGAGAGTGGAGCCCCATGTGGGGTTCAATCTCATGACCCTGAGATCATGACCTGAGCTGAAATCAAGAGTCAGACACTTACCCAACTGAGCCACCCAGGAGCCCTAAATAAATATATCTTAAAAAAAAAAAAATCCCTTGGCACATTGTCATAGAGAACTTCAGAACAATTTATGAAAGCTCAAAAGCTATATAAAGCAGACTCAACCGTCCTTAACTTTCTCTGATACTGCTAGGATTCCCTGAATTCATCTGGGGGAGAAAAGTACCAAATTCATGAAAAATGCATGAAACCATGTAAGTCAGGGGTGGGCAAACTACAGCCTGCTCTTTTGTCTATCCCATAAGTGGAGAGGGGTTTGTACATTCTTTGAGTGGCCAGAAAAAAAAAAAAAAAAAAAAGAAGGGAAAATAACATTTCATGACATGTGAAAATCCCTTGAAATTCACATTTCAGTGTCCATAAATCAAATGTTACTGGTATACAACCACATTCATCTGTTTACATATTAACCACGGCTGCTTCTGCAGCAGAGTCCAGCAGTCAGACAGACTGTAGAATGCTCAAAGCCAAAAATATTGACAATCTTGCTCTTTACCGAGAGAGCTTGCAGACCCTTCGGGTAGAGAAGAAAGATTTGGAACAGGATTTTGGAAGTGATCCTGATCCCAGGCTTTGCCATCTAAAGCTAAAAACCTCCCAGGGGGAACCTAGTACTCATGAAGAAAAATCCCTGGCAGCTTACAGAGGACTGCGTGTTGAGAAGGCAAGAATTAACCCCCTGTGTGTAGAGAATCAGGGCGTGTCCCTGTGAGCTCTGTCTCTGTCTTGCACCCTCACCACAGTCAACAAGCTATATTAGCACTGAAGATCCCCCTGAGGGCCTCCTGGTGGTTCCCCTGACATGTCCCTTTAAGACAAGTGCACTTCCTGTGTAGACATCACAGACATTCCTCCAATGGTAGACCCTTTGCTATAGGGTGTCAGGAATTAGTGATCAGAATTGAAGGTATCCAAATCAAGGACTTGTGCTTTGATCTGTTATTAACGGTATCAGAAGATAGGAGAAATGAAATTTATCCTTAAAGCCTTTAGAATTTCCTCCTCTGGGACGCTGCCCCTGACTCCCTTGGGAAGACTTAGAGACCGCTACCTCTGAGTGCCTTTGGACCTTGAGCTACATTTAGCTGTTGTATTGCAATTGACATATTGCATTGTAAAGTGGTTATTTGGCTGTCTGTCTCCAGGAAGACAGGGACCTGATCTTGCATCTCTGGATCTCCCAGGACTTGGGACCACACCTGGCATGTAGTAGGTGTGTTCGTTTGCTAGGGCTTCTATAACAAAATATCACAGACTGAGTGGCTTAAGGGACAGAAGTGAATTTTCTCAAAGTTCTGGAGGCTGGAAGCCCAAGGTCAATGTGTCAGCAGGTTTGGTTTCTCCTGAGGCCTCTCCTTGGCTTTAGATAGCTGCCTTCTGTCTGTGTCTTCACGTGGCCTCTTCTCTGTGCACACATAGTCTGGGTGTCTCTTCCTCTTCTTTTAAGGGCACCATTCCTATTGGATTAAGACCCCATTCTTAGGACCTCATCTAACCTTAATACAGTCATATTGGGGGTTAGAGCCTCAACATGTGAATTTGGGGGCAAACACAATTCAGTCCATAACACTGAGTGCCTAATAAAAAATTTTTTGCAAAGAAGGAAGGAAGGATGGATCCTGAGCGCTAACCCATTTATAAACAGCAGGGCATGATACATATGTCATTATAATATCATGCAGTAGAATAAACCATCCTCTCTTTAACTTCCCCTCTCCTCCTGAAACTGACTCACAAGCCACCAGACACCAATTGTGTTGAGTTTCACGCACTGAACAAGAGAAAGGAGACTTTGCTATTCTGGTCTCCCCATGACTATTGATCTTGAAACAACAGACAGACTCTCTAGGCCTCTCCAGTCATCTTAAGGCACTAAGAAATATGTTTTACCTCATACCATGGTATGTACATTTCCCAAAACAATGACATTACTTTGCAATATGGTCTGGCATTTTCAATTATATTCTTTAAAAAAAAAAAAAAAAAAATTTTTCTTCATGAACCAATAAATTGATTTAATGACCCACTAATGGCTCAGGACCCACAGTTTGAAACACATGCTATTTTCCTTATAAAAGAAAGCAGAAAAGGGCTCCTTCTCTTTTCCCCCAGTTTTTCACCTTCCATATAACACTTAGCATTTTACAGATGAGTTCTACAGACATTGTCTTGTTAGACCTCACAACAATCCTGAGAGGTACACTTTATAATGAAAAAAGTGAAAGTTAGTAATTTTACCCAACATCATTCAGCCAGAATTCTACTGGGATTTGAACCCACGTTCTCTGACTCTCATTCGAAACTTGTTCATCCTGTTTTATTTTGTCAAAAAGGGGAATATTTGCCCATTTCTTCCACATATTTATTTGACTATTACAATCGACTATTCTTACATTACTTTCTAAGATAAGAAAGTTTTAAATGTGGGCGTAATTTGATTCCTAGTTAGATTAGAGAGGTTTCAAATTTTTTATAAAGTTTCAAAATTTTTATAAAGCCTAAGTGAAAATGTTTTTTGGATTATAAAAAAATAGAAATAAATTACATAAAAGTTGGAAAAATAGAGAAAAGTTGAAAAAGAGAAAAATCACCCAAACTCTGAATACCTAGTGAAAAGCATTGTAGGTGGAGGTCCATTTTTTTTTTCTCTATACACAACCACATTTACATTACTTAAGTGACTTCATACTTGATTTTATCACTGACCATTGTCCTAGAAGTCTTTTTTCTACATTATTTCAAAATCTCATATTTTTAATGGCCACAAGAATACTTCATGATGCGAACGTGCCACAATTTACTTCACTATCCTCTACTGTTGGACACTCGATTTGTTTCCAGTTATCATCTTTGTAAATCGAAGTTAAGAAAAGAAATAGTCACCGGGACACCTGGGTGGCTCAGTTGTTAAGCGTCTGCCTTCGGCTCAGGTCATGATCTCAGGGTCCTGGGATTGAGTCCCATATGGGGCTCCCTGCTCAGCGGGGAGTCTGCTTCTCTCTCTCTGCCTGCCACTCTCCCTGCTTCATGCTCTCTCTCTCTCTTTGACAAATAAATAAAAAGGAAAATAGTCACCTAACTACATTTCAGTGCCCAAGTGTGTTTCCTGGATCAATGCCAACATTCACTAAATCTTTTCTGGAAATAAGAGGTAGATGGAGACCTTCAGTATTATCTAATTCAACGTCTTCAACTTAAGGGTGTGGATTCCTGCAGGGGCTACACGACCCTACATGATGGACAGAGCAGAGTCATGCCCTTGAATTGGGAAATCAGAGAATCTTCACATTTAGGCATGAAAAATAATATAAGGAGACCCTCGGCCAAGGGCTATATTCTCATCAGTCACCAGTAACTCAGCCACCACGGCAAGAAGTCTCCAAGGATGAAGAGGGCCTCAGAGTCTGGGGAAGTGGAAGTGATTTACCTCAAATGACTCTGTGAGATGATGAGAGAACCAGGCCCTGAGCCCAGATTAAGCAATTCTCCACTCCGGGCGCTCTCCGCGCCACTGCAGAGGTGTGGTACAAATCATAAAGTACGAATGAACATCACACCCTCCAAACGGGAAAATAGTACTTGAGCACTATGGTCTACTGCTTGGCTGAGCAGAATAGAAAAGCCAGCAAAGCAACAGCTTCGATGTATTACACAAATCAAGAAGATATGAATAGAGCCACTTGCTTTTAACAGTTTAACAAACTCCCCGAGGGAAGAACTAGCGATGTTAACCATCAATGCAAGACTTCAGCAGGAATTTCATTTCAGGCTTTAAACTAGAAATAAATTTGGGAAGAGTCACATTTTAATATCAAGTTCTTTGAGCTTTCCTGAAGCACAAGCCTTAAGGAACACCCGGATGGCAACTCTCTGCCTTTGGTTAGTCTGTAACTAGGCCCAGCCTTGTTCCCACCACCACCATACCATCTTGCAAATTCCTGACTTCCATTGTCAAAATTCCACTAACTGCTGCATCTTGGTTCCTTAAAGAACCTGCTTATTGCTAAACCGCAGGACTAACATTACTCGTCCCCAGACCTCCCTTGGCTACTAGCTTTGGGTCAAGTACAGGTTACCTTGCCAACAACCACGTGAGTTGGCATCAGCTTTCTTAGAAGGCAAATTGGCATCGCATATCCCAAGCCCCCAAAATGTTTATACCCTTGGGCTAACTGATCCCCCTCCTGGGACTCTTCCCCAGAAGAGAAGTCAAAAGAAGGATATTTGTAACAGGTGTCCCTCATAGTGTTAGAACTCTCCAGCAATAGTTCCCCATGGACAGCTGCCTTTTGTGAAAGAAAGAATGACAGATCTCGACAGGCTTCTCAAGCCTCAGAGCAGCTGAGGCTCAGAGCCCAAGGCGGGAACTGAACCCAGGTCACACGGCTAGCCAATGGCGGAACCAAGGCTTGAACTGAAGACATTGTAACTGTTCCACTCATGCCTAGGGTTGCTTAGGACCAAGGCCCCTGGAGCGGCGAGTCTCGGGAATGAGCCAGGATACAACAGCCCGTGTGATGAGAGTGAAGACTATGCGGCAGCACAGGAAAGCCTTCCTGAAATAACAGTAAGGGAAAAAGAGGAGCACTCCAAATTAACCCTGCAGTGTGATTATAATTTTCATAAAAATATGTGTTAAAAACTGAAAGCGGTCCCAGAGAAAAATCGTTGGGCCAGTATTCGGGGGGAAATATGGGTGGGTATTTTATTCTATCCCTATTTCCTTGAATGTTATACCAATGTCTTAACAGCAGGCCTCAGAAATAAAAAATTTAAAAAGCCCAAAAAAACCAAAACTTGCCTCGGCCACTGACTTGAGGTTCAACGAGCGCACAGGGCCGTTTTCCTCTGTCCCCTACCTTTGGGTGACTCCTCCCCGCCGCCAGCCTTCTTGCTCTCTCTCTCTCTCTCTCTCTCTCTCTCAATCTCTCGGTTTCATGATGCCTGCTCTGTGCTGGAAACCACAACTTCCCCCCTGGGGATTGTGGAGCCCCCCAGGAGGGAATCATGGGTAGGTCTTTTTCAGCAGAGGTGAGGGGCTCTTGGAATATGATATCACTATTCAAATGGTGAAGGAGAGAGGGAGAGCACCAGACCAATTCACATGCCAAGGAGAAAACCATCAGGCTTTTATGGCTCTGTTGATGGGAAGTGCCTTGCCGACTGAAAGGTCAGGAGCTGACGTGTCCCGTGGCACTGGAGCATTGCATGAAATTGCAAAAATAGAATCTTATAAAAATTCATAAGCTCACGAAACACCCACTTGACTTACAGGTTCAGGGTACGGTAGCCAGGATTTTGGCAGGTCTTGGGAAGAAAGGAAGCCTAATAGCTGCATCTGGGGCAAAAGCGTGTCCTCAGCACCACCTTCGGTCCTTCTTCGTAAAAGGATGCTTGATAACTCACATGCATGGAGGGCTTCCCATATATATGCCTTGGGCGGGGCTCCTCTTGTTTTAACTGATTTAATCCTACGGTAGATACTACTGGTTTATCTTCTAATGAAGAGTGTGGTCCAGCACAGTGCCTGGCGTGTAGGGGAAGTATTTTCCCTTTGGTTAATCATCTGCCCCTTCTTGATCCTAGAGGAACTTTGAAGGTCCCCTTCTCCAGTGGAAGTGCTGTGGAAGAACTGGTCAGTGTCCTCCAGGACAAGGCACTGATGACCTGCCATGCACCCCTCCCCCACCCTGGCTGCTAACGGTAGCCATTGCCTTTCCCTTCCTATCAGTGCTACCAAGCTCTACCTGATCAGCCCTCCAGTGGGATTTCTCTTTCTCTGGTCGTAGTTCTCTCCCTTTTGACTGCCCATTCTCTGATCTCTTAAGACGTTCGTCTTTGTTGTGCCCGGTTGTTGAAGCCTTTGTTTTGCTTTTCTTTCTAAGCTCACTAGATGCTACGTGCCTTGTTTGTCCACACTGTTCTTTGCACACCCAATTGTCTGCACACGGAAAACTCCATTCCGGCACATTTTGCAAGGGCTCTCCTCACTCTTTAATCCCCCCCGGGGTCCCAGCACGATACCTGGCATATAGCAGGTGCTCGATGATTGTGTGATAGACGAGTGAACAAACAAATGAATGATTAGCAGGGAGTTTATATGGCCTGAGTGGAGAGTGGGTCATCCTACAAATGTATGCAGAGCCCCTGTTGTTGGCTATGGGAGGAGAGTCACAAGATGGAAGGTCTGTTAGGCTCCCTGGGGGTCGGGTGAATTAGGGTAACTTCTCTGTTACATGTTTCATATACTCATGTCCTCCTAAAGGAATCCTACACATGTGAGTGGACACCTCATTTTACAGAGAGGACTAAGTCGCCTGGTTACCCAGCTCGCCCTGCTCCAAAGCAAACGTCATCTCCTTACACTGGATGACCATTTAGCAGAGTGGTCAAGTGCATGGGCTGGTGTCAGACGATCTGGATTCATATCCTGACTTGCCTCTTACTAAGCAGCGGGAATTCTGACAAATCAGGGGACTCGCCAGGGCTTAGTCTGTAAATTAGGGATCACGATATTGCTCACTTCGGGGGTTGTCGTGAGAATTAAATGAGACAACTGATGTAATATGGCCCGAGTGGAACCTGCAGCAAGTCTTGGCAGTAGCTGTCGCTGCGGCGGCGACCTTAGCAGGGGTGGGGGTGAGGCTGGGGGTGAGGGTAACGTAACGGGTTGTAGCTGTAGTGTTGGTGGTAATAATATCAGGGTAACCCTAATTCCAGTGTGCTCGGAAGCCAAGGCAGTGATTTGAGGAGGTCAAATGGGCTTGTCAGCTTGATGTAGCGCCACACGAAACTGGAAGATTGAGCGAGTGTAGGAGCGGGAGACGGGTGGATTTGAAATCCAGCTCCTATGCGCGGGGACCGCAGATTGTTCTCACGCCCGCCCTAGGTAACAGAAGAGGAGAGCTGCAGTTCCAGGAATAACCACAAGGTGGAGCAGCGACTGCGCACCCATAATGTCTGAACCCCGGCTTAGGACAAAAGAACTGCGTTATAGGGACTGGGAGTACTCTGAAGAACTCAGGAGACTCCTGGTGAATCGAGGAGGGTTGGCTCCCCAAGCTTTAGAGATGATTCTTGTCCCTGTCATTTGAGACAGGCTTCAGGAGAGCAAGGTGAAACACAGGAAAGCAGGAAGGGCATGGGCAAAGTGGGAACGGAGCAATAGGGGGTGACCCACGAACGGTGGTTCTCAACAGATTCCACCTGACTGCTGATGCTGTGACAGGCACAGTTTGCTTGTGCCTCGCTCCCTCCCGGCTGGGGTGGAAGCAAATGGGTCACAGGTTGTGAGCAGTTCCCCTTTCTTTCTCACTCATCTAGACCCTATTAGGTGAGTTGGAGAACTGCTGGTCTGGGCCGCACATGGTGGCCTGAGGATGAGGGGAGTTTAAAAGGTCTTGGAGGCATAATAATTAAAGAAACCCCTTACACACGGAGGCCTAGAGTGGGGCAGAAGACTGAGTAAGGGCAAGATGGGCCTGGGTTCAAATTCTGCCTCTACACTCTAGCTACGGTGACCTTGGGCAAGGGAATAATATTAGTACCAAGCTGGTGGGGTTGTTGTGCCAATTAAATGAGACAATACCTGTTAAGTGCTTAGCACGTGCCCCGTAGTAAGTACAGTAACTGCTCAAAGAAAGGCAGCTATTATTATTACTATTACTGTGGTGATGGAGAAAGATTGCTGTCACGTCCACTCCCACAGTCCTGTCGAGGTCATACGGTCCCACATGCCTACTGTCTTGTATTTTGCTCTGTTTGTGTCACATGTGGCAGAACTGACTTCCCAATGAGAGCTCAAGGCCCCCGAGGGTAAGACTCAAAACACCTATGTCTCTTGACCACTGTACAATTCTGACTATAATTCTGGACGCAGGGGAGTTGAGCGATCAAGAAGCTCATCCATGGGTCAGTTGCAAGACTGATAACCTACAGGTTTTCCAGCGTGGCACCTAACGAGGCAATCCAACAACTGTTTGCTAAGCACCTGCTGTATGCCAAGAACACTGGGGTCGTCCACTCTGAGGACAATATCCTGGGCATCCCTTTCTTCTCATTGCCAAACTATGGCTCTGGGGGAGTCCGCGTACCTCCTCCCCTTGCTCTGACCTAACTGAACCCACTTCTGGACAGAAACACCAGCACAGAACAGAAGGGACAGTACAAGAAACTAACTTGGTTCAGTGCATTTAGGCATTTGTTTTTCAAGTTCACAAGGCCATTTCCTCAGGGACTAGACGAAATTGATGTATAAGTTATTGTGACATTGAAGGAAGGGAAGACAGAAAGGACTGAAAGTCCTACTTACATAAACTCAAGAGACTCTGAAGGGACAAAGGTCCATTCTAAATATCTTCTCTGGCCTCCTCAGTCTCCCTCGGCCTTGTTGCTCTTTCTGCCTTCCTGGTCTCTGTTTCCTCAACTGGAAAATGAGAGTATGCGAGTGGCAGGTCACAAGGTCATTTGAGGACCCTGGACGTGGCCCCAGGTGAAGGCTCAAGGTGGGAGAGCTCCGGCTCCTTTCCGGTCACCAATTCTCCACGTGACCCCCTAGTCGTTCTCCTCTCGGCCCCCCAGCTCGCCCGTGTGTGCATGACCTCTGAGGTCTCTCTGGATGACCTCTGGGGACCCCTGTAGCTGAGCCGTTGATGCCACTTCTCAGGTTATTCCCAGATTTGCCTGCTCTGTTCTCACCCCTGATTCAACAGTGTCAGGGCCTTGACTAGTAGGTGAGTTTCACTTCCTCTCCCTCTCAGGGGCGGGTAACTTTCATGATGATGTACATCTCCAGGGACAGTCTGGGGCCCTTCAGGTAGATGGAGGCAGACATGACTATCCCTTGACAGGAGGGGTAGGGTTGGTTGGGTTGCTGTTGTTCGTGGAGAACCATGACCCCCCACCCCATGTGGCAGCTTCCTCATTCATAAAATAGGAGCACAGGCTTTATTTTTAATCAGCAACATTACCCCCAAAGAAATTTTGAATGGCAATTATATCGTTAAATATCTCAAACTTCTTTCTTTGCAAATTACAAAATAAATAGTCTTGCCTCTCCTCCTTTGTTCCTGCCCTCTCTTCAACCCAGAAATCCAGGGGCTCTTTAGAGGGTATTTTCTTACCCCTGTAGAGAGGGGGAAAAGAGGGGCATTATTATGGGCTTTCTCCCTTGCCCTGATTCATCCTCATCTTGTTACTGGCTGAACATTTCCCATATGACCAGGCACATCTAAATAATTAATATTCAGTAAGCTGAAGGTTGACCTTCAGCAGCTGGGTGGCTCCTAAAAATAAGAATGTGGTACACGAAGGCACTGTCTGCTGGTGGAGTCCAGGATGAACACTGGAGTAGATGTCCCTCGTTAAGTTCACAGAATGTGGGGTTAGGTCAACAGCCACCATGATTGCAGCACATCACCCAGGCCTCTTTGGAGAACTTCTTAGGTAGGAGCTGGGTTCAGGTGAAGAGGCGGTGATAAATGAACCATTCCTCAGAAGAATGGCCAGGTGATTGAGAGAAAAATGATCTGTTCTGCAGATCATGAAAAGATGAGGCCCAGTAGGGCTGAAATTTAAATAGTGTCAGGGGCCAGAGAAGTTTCATTCATTCATTCAGTCATTCAAAAACCATCATTGAGACCTCCTCTAAGTGCCAGGCATTGCTCTAGATGCTGGAAAAGATGAGAAGATGACACTGAGGGAGATGAAGAGTGAGCTGTGCAGATATCTGGGGAAGAGTGTCCCAGGGCAGGGAAACAACAAGTGCAAAGGCCCTGAGGCAGGAATGTGTCCGGTATGTTCCAGGAACAGCGAAGAGGCTCTGTGGCTAGAGTCAAGTACCTCATGTAGGGCTTTTGCTCTGAGTAAGAAGGGATGCCATTGGGGCATTTCTCAGGAGAAAAGAACATGACCTGACTTTTGATTTGACAAAATCCCTCTGGCTGTAGACAATAGACTGTAGGGAGCAAGGACAGGAGCAGGAGGACCAGAGAAGACAATGATGTCTCATGTGACCGAGAGGATGTTGTTGGAGGTGCCAAGAAGTGGTCAGATTCTGGGTTTATTTGGAAGATCCAGCAGGATTTGTTGAAGGATTAGATGCAGGTAGAAGGGAAAGGGATGAGTTCTTGTTTGGGGCACGAGCTGGTGGAAAGATGGAATCACCATTCATGGAATTGGGAGAGATTACAGGAAAAGCAAGATTGGGAAAGGAAATAGGAAGCTGTGTATACACAATAAGAAGGGGAGAGACACGTGTCAGGCTTGCCCCATCTGGGGGGCGGGTATCCAAAATTCTGACAAAACAGGTCCGCCACTGCATGCACAAGCATTATTGTGAGATGGGGAAAGCCCTGGTTTTTTTTGAGTCAGAACACCTGGTTTCGAGCCGCACATTTGCCACCCTCTAGCCAAGGGATTTGGGGCCCGTCACTTAAGCGCTCTGTGCTCTGACCTACTCATCTTCATAATCGGGCTGTGTAGATGTGCTTTGTAAAATGCCAAACATTACCCCCAGAGGCAGAGGTACAGTGCAAGGAGACCAGTCCCTGGAAGGAAGGAGAGCTGGATTTGGAGCCTCTTGCTATAAATATGACATTGGGCACATTTCATAATCTTTTCAAGCCCTGGTTTCCTTGTGTGTAAAATGGGGATGATGCTGCCTAACTTACATGATTGTTATGAGGATTCCTTAGACAAAGTTTTTAAAACATCTAGCAGAGAGCTTGGTCCACTGCCAGCCCAGCCCGATGACTACAACTAGAAGATGCTTAACAGGCAGATAGGACTGAAAAAAGGACCTTAGAGATCGTGTTGCTCCATCACCTCCATTGAAAATAATAATACCAGAGCTCAGAGAGGGCGAGTGACTTCCTGAAGTGACCCAGCAAGTGAGGAGCAGAGCTAGGGCTGGAAATCAGTGTTCCCGTGGCTTTGCCCTGTCCCCTTCATGGATGAATGAAAGCAGCAGTGGTGAAATCGGGATCTTTTCCTCGACGTGGACCCTTTTCAGTCTCATCAGCGGGCTCCTCCAGGCTGACAAAGATGCAGAGGGCTTCCCGGTAGTGATGACAGGACAGATGGGGGCTTCTTGAATGGTCCCTTTGAGCCTCTTGGATTTCTCTGGGGCCTGCAGTGTTTGCACTGGTCTAGACATTTTCCAACAAACCTCCCGGCAAATATTTGAGGGCCTCGATACAATGCCACACAAATAACCATATCTAAAGCTCTTCCTCAGGTAAACAGCCTGAAGTCCTTAGTCAGTCAGCAGTGATCAGAGGAAAAAAAAACGAAAACCAAAACTGGGCGGCTCCTCGAAACAGTTTTTAGAAAGTAAACCTCAAAGACCACCTAGCAGGTGACACATTTTTTGTTGTGGTTAAAGTCCCAATTGTTTTGTATACCATTCACTGAAAACTCGGAGGGTGTGTGTATGTGTGTGTTTGTGTGTGTGTGTGTGTGTGTTTTAACAGCTTTTCTGTTTTTTTTTTTTTTTCTTTGATACAGAAAAAATTCCCTGTGGTAGCAAATGCTGTTTTAAAAAATATTTTTTAACTTTTAAACTTCAGAAAACCAGTATGTGTGCCTCTTGTTTGGTCCCAAGTGTCGAGTGTACAACATTTAATAATCCCTTTATCCGACAGTAGTAGGAAAAGACTTTAGAACTAGATTAAATGGGCAAACTTTTTTTGCTTGGGAATTACGAGCTGGTTCACATAATGACTTTCCCATCATCGGCAGAGGGGGAAAATGTACTATTTCCTCACACATGAGCCAATCTGGCCATAACCCTCAAGCTGCTTTGGACGGGGAGATGGGGAGAAAGTCACATGAAATTTCAGGAATAGTGACTAAAGTTTAGACCAGAGAAGCCACAGTGGGTCACCCCAGGTTAGAAATCCCAGGACCACTCCCAACCTTCCAAGGTTAGAAATCCACCACTCCCGACATTCAAAGAGTCTTCATTCGATCACCCTTCCTTCTGCTCTACCTTCATACCTGGTAAATTGAGAATCCAAGTTCCTAAAACCGTCTACATTATTTATCTCAGGTAATCATGGGTTAATCAGATCAACTATCCACTGGTAATCAGTAAGCAAGTGCTTTGACAGACACAGAGAACGAAATTACTTTAATGTATTATTATTGACAATATTAGCAACTAACATTTATTGAAGGCATCGCTGTGCATTATCTAATTTAATCCTCACTAAAACCATGAATTTACAGTATATTAACTCCATTTGACCCATGTAGAACCTAGGTCCTAACTAGAACCCTATTCCAGTTTAAATACAGGAAGGCGGGGCACCTGGGTGGCTTAGTCGTTAAGCGTCTGCCTTCAGGTCATGGCTCAGGTCATGATCCCAGGGTCCTGGGATCCAGCCCACATTGAGCCCCACGTCAAGCCCCACATCGGGCTCCCAGCCCGGCGGGGAGCCTGCTTCTCCTTCTCCTCCCTGCTTGTGCTCTCTCTCACTATCTCTGTCTCTCTCTCTCTCAAATAAATAAATAAATAAAATCTTAAAAATAAATAAATAAATACAGAAAGGCTCTTTAGAAATAACTGATAGAATTTCCAAATTATAAAAGCCCTAAAAGATCGTATGATCTTAATGTAGTGTCTTGTATGCTTTTTCTCATCACTGATAGTTGATTAGTAGTACTTCATAAGCCATAAAAAGGATCACACTATAAAAATGTTTGAAACCTTTTTTTCACTTAATATGTTGAGATATCTTTAAATCAATAAGTAAGGATGAAAAAGTATCAACAGCACTTGAGATTAAGGAAACTGGCACTTCCTCATTTTGCTTTAATTTTTTATAATGGTTATATATTACGAAGAACAACAACAACAAAAAAGCAAGTTATTTCCACTCCTAAAAAACAAAATAAGATTCCAGTACTGTGTCAGGCTGTGTGGCAGGACATGGGCACAAATCCATCGATAACAAAAAACCAGTAATCATCATTTGCACCTGCTTAGAGCTTTATGGTTTGCAAAGCACGTTTGCATACTGCTTTACTTTAATCCTCATACTAATCTTATATGATATCCAATATGATGCCAACATTCAGGGCAAGGAAACTGAGGCTCAAAGAGTTTATAGTATGCATGACTCAAGGTAACACAAAACCGTAAAATAGAAGTTGGACTCAGGTCTCTTGATGCCAAGTGGTGCACATATTACATTATCCCAATATCTTTCTTTTTTTTTTTTTAAGATTTTATTTACTTATTTGAGAGAGGAGAGAGCGCATGAGTTGGGGCAGGGGAAGAGGGAGAGGGAGAAGCAGACTCCAGGCTGAGCAGGGAGCCCGACTACCGCGGGGCTCAATCCCCAGACCTTGGGATCCCTGGATTCATGACCTGAGCCGAAGGCAGATGCTTAACTGACTGAGCCACCCAGGCGCCCCCTATGGTTATCTATCCAGGTAACCTGGGTCCTAAGTATTTCCTGGATTCTGCTCTGTCACCACCTCCTAAAAGTTTACATTATAAGTTTTCACTCTGAGGATCTGCTGTTTTGAAGAGGACATCTGTATGTAAGAGCTTCTCCTGATTGCTGGAAAGATAAAGAGAATGCCTTCTTAATCACGTGTTCTCAGCTAGCCCCTCTGTGGAAAGATGATGCACACATGGCAAGTATGACCATAGCACCTCCCGGAAGGTCCTCCCTCCGCTACCCTGCTGTGGATTTCCTTGAGCCCCGACTGCTCCCAGAGCCCAGGTCATGGGGGAAGCTTCCCGAGAGGGACAACCACAGTCAGCCCTTATTGTCTGTTTCCTATGTGCCAAGCATTGGCCGCTCTTCTTCTTCTTAAATCCTGGCAATAATAGTATGCCCATTTTCACACAAAGAAATCGAGATTCACGGAGGTAAAGTCTCTAGCCCATGGTCACAGTCAGTAAGGGTGGAATGCAAATTCAGTCCCAGCCATGTGTCCCTATTGCCAATGTGTTTAAATGCCCCTCTTGGCTGCCCTGAGGAGTGAGTACACAATGGGAAAGAAGGAATCAGAAATCCTATTTTGGTTTTTAAAAGTATACATCTTAATCATTTTTCAGTGTACAGTTCAGTGATATTAAAGACATTCACACTCTTGTGCAACCATCACCACCGTCCATCTCCAGAACTTTTTTCACCTTGCAAAACTGAAACTCTGTACCCATTAACCACTAACTCCCCATTTCCTCCCCCACCCCCGGAAACCATCATTCTACTTTCTGTCTCTATGAATTTGACTATAGTCAGCATCTCATAGAAGGGGAGTAATAAAACATTTGTCTTTGTGACTGGTTTATTTCACTCAGCATAATGGCCTGAAGGTTCATCTGTGTTATAGCACATGTCCATATTTCCTTCTTTTTTAAGGCTGAATAATATTCCATGGTATGTACATAGCACCTTTTGCTTATCCGTTCATCCACTGACACTTGGCTTGCTTCCCCCTTTTGGCTGTTGGGAATCATGCTGTTAGGAACATGGGTGTACCAATATCTCTTTGAGACCCCGATTTCAGTTCTTTTGGGTATCTACCCAGAAGTGGAATTGTTGGATCATGTGGCGATATTTATAAGTTTTATAATTTAAAAAAATAAAAAATTGTTTTTAAGTGAACACTCACATAGATTAAAACATGTTTAATAAGGAGGACTGGAAGATAATAATGGATAAAGATGATGGGCTTAAGGGTCACTGAGGTCATCATGGGCTTTAGGAGGGTCTGTTGGGCTGAGTGATTCCTGAGGGCAGGGGCCAGCTTTGCAGCTTTCTCCTCCACCCCACCCCATGCCCAGCACCCTGCTGTCTTCTGGTGGGTGCACAATATACATGGACTAAAGGAATGGCTTCACCAGAGCATCTAGGCAAGCGACAGATCTTCCCAAAGGTAACAAAAGGACTGCGTGGAAGGAGGGCCCCCGTGACAATGGAGGACAGGACTTTGTCACCTGTTTACTCATGGTGTGACCTTGGGCCCTTGACTTCTTCGGCCTTTGTCTCCTCGGTTACATGAAGACACTACCACCTTGTATAATTCACAGGATTTTTTTGAAAGATTTTATTTATATATTTGACAGAGAGAGAGAGCGTCAGAGAGCACAAGTGGGGGGAACAGCAGAGGCAGAGGGAGAAGCAGACTCCCCACCAAGCAGGGAGCCTGATTTGGGGCTCGATCCCAGGACCCTGAGATCATGACCTGAGCCGAAGGCAGAAATTTAACCAACTGAACCACCCAGGTGCCCCTAATCCACAAGATTATTGTGAAAATTCACCATTCATTTATTCAACCAATATTGCATGGCCTCCTGGCCCAGGGCTAGATCAAATTTGAAATAAGCATTCAATGAACATTGCTTGAGTTTTCATTCTGTGTAATTTTGTACAGTATTTTTGTATTCTTTGATTAATTCCACATTGAAGTGCCTTGTCTTGTTCCTTTGTCTTTGAAGCAAGACTCTAAAAAGAAAGAAAGTGCTCGGGGCTTTCTCTTCATGACCTTCCGACATGACTTTTCTTGTGCTAGCTCTCTAAACCAGAAGATCGTCTCCCACGTCCTGTAGGAGACAAGCCCTCGGCCAGGAGCTTTCTGGGAAACTGTGCATTCCTCAGCTCTCTGAAGAACCCATCAGCTTGCCTAGCCCATGACGGGCACCTCCAGCTGCAAGGAGTTAATGAAGTGTGTGGGACAGTGATGGGAAAAAGTCAGTCTCTCCATCACTCCTGACACCGCTGCTAAGTGAAGGCCACGGAAGGGAAACTAGCCATAGGGTAAGAGAGAAGGACCAGAAAACAATATCCACTTCATTAGCCAGTGATTCCAAATGTGTGGAAAGAGGCCAAGGTCCAGCCTACGGACTGTGACGAGACGTTCTTACAACGCTGTGAGGTCTGGGCAAAGGCCGGCCCAAGAACGTCCACACTGCCTCTATCCAGTGGCATCCTGGGGACATTTTCCCTCTACCCTTTACCTGACTGCCTCCCCCCACACCTTTCTTTCTTTCTTTCTTTTCTTTCTTTCTTCTTTCTTTCTTTCTTTTCTTTCTTTCTTTTTTCTTTCTTTCTTTCTTTCTTTCCTTCTTTCTTTCTTTCTTCTTTCTCTCTTTCTCTCTTTCTCTTTCTCTCTTTCTTTCTTTCTTTCTTTCTTTCTTTCTTTCTTTCTTTCTTTCTTTCTTTCTTTCTTTCTTTCTTTCTTTCTTTCTTTCTTTCTTTTTTTCTCTTTCTTCTTTCTCTCCCTTTCATCTTTCCTCCTTTGCCTTTAAAATTGCATTAATCTTCTCTCTTTTTCTCATTATCCTCATTTTCTTCCTTTGAACCTTTCTCTCATCCTATGCCTCCAATCAATTTCCCCTTTTTCCCAAATCTTGAAAAATTCCTGAGAGACAGATATCTGGCAGCCTCTAGCCAAGTTTTCCCTTATAAAATAAAATACAGCGTAGCACTCTAGTGCATTAGAACAGGGTCCCGGAGCGGAGCCCGCGAGGCGGTATGTTGCGAGGACAGGATGAAAACACGAGGTCTTACTTTCATGTTTGCCTTAACTCCGTGGCCCTTTTAACTTTCCTGTTCACTTCATAATGAGTATTAGTACAAGTATTAGTACTTTATTCAAGTATTAGTACAGTAGCACCTGTAGTAAGTGTATTAATTACTTAATACGGATCATAGGATAGAGGTGCTCAAACTTTTTCAGTTTAACTGAGAAGAATAGTCGGGACACCCATTTACAGATGCCTGCTTTAAGGAAAGGCCCCTTAAAAACTAACACTTCATTCAACTCATTCCTATTGATGGGCAGTGCCCTCAGGGGGGACTTCTGGGCACCCAGGGCCTGAGCTGAGGGGATGCTGCCAGGCTCGATTTTCAGCACTATGTCACTTGCTTGAAAGGTCTTCCCTGGGAAGACCCCTCATTACCAAGTGTCTCTCACGTGCCCTTTCACTTTGCTGCCCTTTGACCTTTCTCCATAGTGGGCCATCCTCAGACCTGCTGTGCATCTGCTCGCTCACGGGTCCTGTTGTGGGTCTCCCACCCTCGCTGGAGTGAAAGCTCTGCGAGGCCAGGCCTTCCCTGGCTTTCCTCACTGTTGCACCGCCCCCATCCGAGAACTGTGCCCCACACACACAGGTGCTCGGTGAGCAAACCAATGGAGTCATGGATCGGCTCTCTTCTCTTTTTTGTCATTAATCTTCCAAAGGCTAATTTCACAGGCACTGTGATGCGTGATTACACTGACTTAGAACACTCTCTGACTCCCTGGCCAGACCCAACTCTTTAAGGGTAGGAGCGGTCCCTTTAACATCTTTAAACCCCCAGCACTTCCTGAACGGTAAGTGCTTGATAGATGTTTGTTGAATGAATAAGTGAATGTAGGCTGTGCCTTGGGCCGGTGGAAAGGTGGAATCAGCACAGAGCAAAAGCAGTAAGCCAGCACCAGCCGCACACGGCGCTCGCTCTCAGGGCCACCGAGCAGCACACAAGATTGAGAAAGTTTCTTTCCCGCGGCTTTGGATACTTATGATCCACTCGGAGAAGAAACAGAATCATGTAGTGCCTCAGCAGAGCTACAGGTAGTTTCATGCTTCTAAACAGATGCAAAATGACAGGTTTAAATGAGAGAAGGTAAGTTCGTAGACCCTGCTGGTCAGTCCAGTCAACAGGCATCGAGAACCTACCATGTGCCGACACTGCCTTAGGACCTGGCAACACAAAGATAAATAAAAATGCAACCCTCCCCACCCCCTCAAGACACTTGCTGAGGTCATTTCAACCACACGGGCAAAGGACTGAGGCAAAGCGCAGAGGATTCTGGAAGCAGAAAGGAGGAGCAAATCCCCCAAGGGTTCTCTTGGGCCCAGATAATTTTCTCAGTTTGGGAGGCTGTCCTGGGCATTGCAGGGTGTTTGGCAGCATCCCTGGCCTCTAACCTCCAGCTGCTGTAGCAACCCCTAGCTGTGACAATACAAAATGTCTCCAGACCACAGACGTTGTGGGGCCCAGGGCAAAATAAAAACGGGGGGACCCTTAGTTCAAAAAGCAGGGAAAAAAGTGTTACTAAAGATACTAAAATATGAAGACTTTTTTTCAATTCTTCAGTGATCTATCCTCTCCCTGCCCCCCCGGTTTTTCTTTCTCCCCCCTTCCCATTTTTATTTTTCTACTTCATGTCACATTCCCTGGGGAATGGACTTGCTAGTGGGGTTAGTGCCAGCCCTCCTGGGGGTCTGGAGACTGCTCTGTGACTCACTGAGCGCACGTGCTCTCAGTCCCCCTCTGACTAGCTGCTGACCCAGTGCCCAGGGTGCCCCAGCTGAGGGCGGGGAACTCAAGCCATGCATGGACCCTTCCAATGGCTGATGCCCCAAGCCTCCAAGATCGGCAACCCCCAAAGGTATCACGAGGATGTGGGTTGGTGAAGGGCTTCCCTAGTCGCCTGCCTAATGCTGCATGGCACTGCCAGCTTGTGTCAGGGGTGGCCACCATCTCGTGCCTCACCCTGAGCTACCACAGGCCTGGAGCAGCCCATCCCGACCTCCCCGTGCCCATAGTCAGGTCCCTGAAAGGCACAGAGGGCAGCGATGACTGCTGGGTGGGAGTGGGGACAAAGAGGCGTGGCGGGGCTGGGGGTACTGGGGTGTGCTGGAGCTGGAGCCAAAATTCCATCCCAGAAAGTCAGGGAGGTGACAGGAGACGGATCTAGGGAGCTGAGGCTCCAAGTCCCTGGGGCAAGCTCCGTTGTCCCAGCAGCAGTCTTCACTTACAAAACAGAAACTCAAAGGTAACATTATTAAGAGTTTCGGGATGGAGGGCGCTTGGGTGGCTCAGATGGTTGAGCGTCTGCCTTCGGCTCAGGTCATGGTCCCAGGGTCCTGGGATCGAGTCCCGCATCGGACTCCCTGCTCCTTGGGAGACTGCTTCTCCCTCTGCCTCTCTCTCTCTCTCTCTCTGTCTTTCATGAATAAATAAATAAAATCTTAAAAAAAAAAAAAAGAATTTCAGGATGGTGACTACAGAGCACTAAACCCCAAGCACATCCATGAAGCCAGACCTGCCAGATAATGTCAGATCTCCCCAGGGGCCCAAACCAGCCTCCAGTTAGGAACCACTGAACTCATTGGGGTGGGGGGGTTAGTTGGGGTTTCCTAAGGGAGTGAGCCCTCAGCTGATCCCAGAAGGTTGGGGGCGGGGGTGGGGGGGGTCGGGGAATCGCTAGAAGGGACAGAACTCATCAACAAAGCTTCCTATGGCTCATGAATTTTAAAGCAAGTTTTCAGGGAGTTTGCAGAATCTGGTTTGGGCTTTAAGCCTTTGCTCTGCCTGAAATGCTCTGTGACTTCTTGTTGTCGAAATCTGACTTATCCTTCTAGGGCTCTGAGCCCCACAGAACTTTGCTGGTTCTCCGAAATTCTCCCACATTATTAGCATTTGCTTCTATTGATTAATTGTGCCAGGTGGTTTGTGTCTATTACCTTTTCTGCCAAATCCCACACTGGTTTTTTTTTTTTTAGATTTTTAAAAAAATTTATTTATTTGACACAGAGAGAGAGACAGCGAGAGAACCCTGGGATCATGACCTGAGCCTAAGGCAGACGCTTAACGACTGAGCCACCCAGGCGCCCCTACACTGTTTTCTTTTTTATAGATGAAGAAACGGAGGTCAGAGTGGCAACTTGCCCAAGGTCATACCTAGGAAGTGCCATAGACAAATTTCCAACCCAGCTCAGCCTGACTCCAAGCCTCTCGCTGATTGCCCCACGGCATCCGCCCCCCCCCCCACCCCACCCCCCCCCCCCCCCCCGCGGCTGGTACCGAACTTAGAAGCCAGGCAACGCTGCTTTTGATTTTCAACTTGGTATGAACAACAGGCTCTCGGCAACTCAAGCTCTGTGAACATCAGCGGAGAAAACTAAAAGTAGGAATCGATAATACTGTCTCCTGGGGCTGTGATAAGAAGTAAAGGAGATGTTTTATGTAAAGCAACCGGCACTGGGCCTATTAGAAAGCCTGCTCCGCCTAACTGGAAATAGAAGTGTTTTCCACGTCTCTATTTCCCACTATATAAACAACTCCTTTAGAGCAGGCACTGAAATCTTGCTCCTACCACAGAGCCTGGCACATAGCGGGGACCCAGTAAATGTTTGCTGCATTGACTCAGCAACCTGCAGTGCTCTTTACCCCCAGGGCTGGGAGCAGGGACTGCGTCTAGTCACCAGAGCATTGAAGGGTACAGCCCTTAGCGTGGGGCCCAGTGGTCACTCTCACGCCCCAGGTGCACCCGTGGACGGCACCCGTGCCTTGGCTACAGCACGCAGAGCAAGCACAGGGCCCACAGTGGGAGGAGAGGGGACGAGGGTGGGCGAGGCACAGGGGAGCACCAAGTGGGTAGCCGTTCCTGACTCAGAGCCCGGCCCCGAGGCCTTTCCGGCCACCCTTTCGGCTTTTCCGTGGCTCCCGCTTGACATCCGGAGTGGGAATGGGAGTCTCTGATCGTGTTTCCTCTTTGGTCTCGTACCTGTCTCTGGGCTGTGCCCAGTGTTCCTTTTGTCGTTACACAAACACAGCCTTGTGGCGTCGAGATGCAGAAGCCCTGGGCCAAGAGCTGGTGTTCGGGCACCTTCCGGGATCATTTTTCCTCTCTGAGCCTCAGCTTCCTCGTCTGTGACACGCGGAGAGTCATGCCTGCCTTGCCTTCTTTATGGGACTATTTTGAGGATCAAATGAGAGGCTCTTTGCACACCACAAAACCCTGTTCAAATATCGTAGTTCTTCATGTGGCAGAGATCTCCTTGGACAGGAAAGGCTGCTCTGTCTCTCTCTGACACACATAATCACAAGATTTCTCTCTGTGCCCAGACCATTCCGGATGCTTCTGTGCACTCCCTCCTCTGTCTGGGTGGGTAGGAGGCTTGGAAGCTGCCGGAAAGAGCCAGGAAGGGGGCACCTAACATGGAATTAGGAGGTCCACCATTCAAGCCCCATTTGCTCCTTAACTGTGTGTGGGTCCCTGGGCCACAAAAAACTCTCCCTCTCAGAGTTTCCATTTGTTCATCATTAAAGCAGGGATGATACTGCCTACCTCATAGGTTTCTGAGGAGAAGTAAAGGGGAGAATATAGCAAGGACACCTCACTAACACTTATTTGAATACTAATCTGAAAACAGATTCCAAGAAATTTCATAAAGATTATTGCTTTTTTTTTTTTTTCCTAAATACCATACCCTAGTCCACATCGTTTATTCAACAAACATTTATGGAGTACCTGCTGGGCGCTGGGCCCACTGCCAATCACTTTTCATGGCTGTGGGAGGAGAAGGAATAGATTATTGCTCTGGAGTAAAGGCTCTCTATGCTTAGGTGTAGTATTTATTAGTTTAATATCATACTAGATTGCTAGTTTTTAATTTAATCTTTTACAAGCTACCGGGAACACCTTATTTCTAAAAATGACCCTGTAGAAGGATGTGAGTTGTTGAATCGAAATGAGAGAAATCTCTACCCTTAGGAGTTCCCCTGGCAAAGATCATCTGATAGCGGCGTGTTTGGGAAATAAAAGCAAGAGCTGGAAGGGATTTCTAGAAAGAAAGCCGAGGGCTGGGGTTGATGGGATTTGAGATCTCGCTGTACCCATTTGTTATTAGCTCACAGCTCTCTCCAGAGGACTTCACACATAGCAGACGCTTGGTAAGATTGGTCGGTGAACTCACAGCAGAAGTTGTGCATTTAGAGGAGAGGCAGGGAGGGAGGGAGGGAGGGAGGCAGGGAGGTCATGAGCCACGTCCTCTAAGGAAGCACTTGACTCTTAGGTAAGCCCTGCTTGTGCCAGCCCCCACACAAGGTGTTTTCCCGGGTTATCTAGTTTAAATCTCCCGTTAAACCTATAAGGTATAAATTCCATTATTATTACCATCTGTATACGGTGATAATGTAAAGACTCGAAGAAATTAAGTAACTTGCCCAAAGCCATACCCACACACACCCCCAGAGAGCCACTGGTCTGGTTGGCTCCAACCCTAGGATTTCTCCAGCGCAATGTGCTGGATCTCTTGGGAAAGTCATTTCTCCTTCCTGAATCTGTTTTCCCAACCAGCAAATAAAGGCTATGATGCGGGAGGACCGCGAGGTCGCTTCAGATCTTTGGATTTCTACCCGTAGAAGTACCTGAGCCAAGGATTGACAAACTGTGGCCCATGGACCAAATCCAGCCAGCCAGTTGTTTTTATAAATAGTTTCATCAGAACACGGCCACGCCTAGTCATTTATGTCTCAGCTGTCACAGCAGATCTGACTAGGTGCGACAGAGACCATATGGCCGCAAAGCCTAACATGCTTACTGTCTGGCCCTTTATAGGAAAAGGTTCCCAGGCCCTGGAATATACCAATATATAGGTTTTAATAGTGAGAAACTATACACGGTGAAATGGAAAAGAATCCCCAAGGCCACACAGCAATTGTGAACCGTTGGGGAGCTGGGAGACTTCCACTGTTTGCATGTTACACTTTGCAATTATTTATTTACTTTTCACTAAGTTACAACTTATGGCAATGTGCACAAGTCCTAGATGTATAGCCTGATGATGTAGCCACCATTCCCATGTCAACCCAGAGAACTTTCCTGGCACCCCGGAAAGCCCCCTCGTGGCCCATCCCTGTGAACACACCCCCCTTCCCCGGAGCAACCTCCGTGTTAGCCTCTATCACCATGGATTACTTCTTCTTGCTTTTTAACTTCATATAAATGGAATCACACAGTGTATACCCCTTTGTGTCCAGGAATGATATTTCGTTTTAAACTACAACTTCATCGCTGACAGTTTGGAAAATCAAGCTGCACACATAAAGGAACGAAGATCCTCCTTAATGCTGTCATCTAGAGATGATCACTTGTTCATTTACTTAACAGGTATTTTATTGAACATGTGCTATGTACCAGGCATCTCTCCGGGCATTGAAGAGGAAGACATGAGATGGTCCCTGACCTCATGGGGCCTCCTGTCTGTGGTGCAGTTTTTCAAGGGCTGCTCAAAAGTCCCATGGCCAGCACTACACAGAGGTCCGGCCAGAGCTCATAAGCCACCTGCCCAAAGGCCTGGAAATGGACACCCTGGGATTATGGAACCATTTCGAAATGTCAGATCATAGAAGAGTTAGGGAGTTCAAATGGTCATACGGACTAACTGGCCTTTTTTTTTTCTTTTTCTTTCAAGAAATGCTTTTATGAGGAAGAAAATTCATTAAAGATTATTGAAGAGAAATCTTCTCATTTGGGGGATGCCTTTTATTTTCTTTGAATTAACTAAGCATCTCGACGTCCATCTTTTAGCATAAAATTTACTAGGGTCGGGTGGGAAATATGCTATTTCCTCCTGGTTGGGTGCTGTGAAGCCTACACAGAGGAGTCTGATAATCTCCTTCATTCACCACAGCGGGGCATCATGAGAACACCACCGTGTTTCCAAGCTCAGACTGTCATTGAACTGAGACCTTAGAAAAAAATTATGGAAAATTTGAAACACACAAATAGAAGAGTACAAGACCCCATAGATGTCATCATTCAGCTTCAGAAATTATAAAGTTTGCCAGTCGGGTTTCACCTATCCCTTCACATTTTATGGAGTGAGGGTGCTAACTGACCATTTTTCAAAAGCAGAATCAGAGGCCCAGAGAAGGGTGCTCACCAAAGCCCTTGGGAAGGTGAAGAGTCTTCCAGAAAGGAGTATTGTATCCAGAGCTAGGACCTGAGGCTTTAACCCTGCAGTCTAGAATGTTCTCTAGGCTGTGACAATACTAACAGTAAGGCCCCCACCCCCCTTCACACCAGGATAGAATAGGAGTTATGTTTTACTCTAGAGAAGATTTCGTGTTTTTTTTTGAGTTCTTTAGATAATTCTTTATTTATTTTTTTATTATGTTATGTTATTCACCATACATTACATCATTAGTTTTTGATGTAGTGCTCCATGATTCATTGTTTGCGTATAACACCCAGTGCTCCACGCAGAACGTGCCCTCTTTAATACCCATCACCAGGCTAACCCATCCCCCCACCCCCTCCCCTCTAGAACCCTCAGTTTGTTTTTCAGAGTCCATCGTCTCTCATGGTTCGTCTCCCCCTCCAATTTACCCCCCTTCATTCTTCCCCTCCTGCTATCTTCTTCTTCTTTTTTTTAACATATAATGTATATTTGTTTCAGAGGTACAGATCTGTGATTCATCAGTCTTGCATAATTCACAGCGCTCACCATAGCACATACCCTCCCCATTGTCTATAACCCAGCCGCCCCATCCCTCCCACCCCCCCACCACTCCAGCAACCCTCAGTTTGTTTCCTGAGATTAAGAACTCCGAGATGATTTCATTTTGAGGCCGTCTAGAGACTGCCAGATCAATGGGAGAGCCTTGGAGAGTGGAGTGGCAGAGGGTGGAGAGGACCAGGCTCTCCCTGCTGTAAGCAAAGCAGAGTGTAGGAAGTGGGGGGGGGGGGGTGGGCAGGAAGGGCGGGGGAACATGGTGCACCCAAGAGCGGGAAAGGAATACCACTTATGCTTATGAAGTTACAGGAGAGTTGAATCCCCTGGAAACACATTTGCCATTCTGCAGAATTTCCAAGATGGTGCTCAGAAGGCCTTCATAGAGTGATGAGCCAACTGGATTTTAACTGATCTTACAACAGAGCCCACACTTGCCACAGCAAATCTTAGGATTTGCTGCAGATGCATCATTTGAGTGGAAGAACCTAATATAATCTCTTCAAATTCGGTAACTCTTAAAAAAAAAAAAAAAGCTGAGTATGGAAGAGCTCAAAGAGATTAGCTGCCTGACTTCTTTGCCTATTTTGATGATGTACTACTTCTTTCTAAACATGGGAGAGCAGGTCAGGTCATCCTCGGGGGAACCCACAGTTACTGAGTTAATCCTCACACAAAACCTGGCAGGGTGTATTATTATCACTTTCCCCAGAAGGAAAGGGAGGGTCAGAGTGATTATGTAATGTGTCCAAGTCCCAGCGCTGGTTAAGCAGGTCTGAGACCCACATTTAGGTCTGTTTGATTTCAGCATCTACCCTCTATTTCTCTGCTGTGGATCGTTCACTTCTGCCTCGTAGAATCCCCAATTTCAATTTCCCATCTCCCAAAGCAGTAAAAGCTAGAGACTTTCCTCTTTCATCCTAATGCCCTGCTCACAAGTCCTGAGCCCCAATCCTGGCCCTTCACTTAACTCCAGGAGCTGCGAGCCACCGCCTCAAAGTGTCTTATATTTTCCCACTGGACCATATGGCCGCAAAGCCTAACATGCTTACTGTCTGGCCCTTTATAGAAAATGTTTGCCAGCCTCTGGGATATACCAGGGGGCTACGGTATCAGTTCATCACCATTTTATCCTGGGTGAAGCATTAACATAGAGGATTTCAACTGTACCCTTGTTTCCTCTATTTGGGGGATGTTTAACCGAAGGGTTTTAGGAGATAACTCAATTAGCATTTATGACCCACATCCTGAGGGACTGTCTGCTGAGATACTTACACTTTTCTTTTTAAATGTCCATATGAAGAGGTAGGTATTGCATCTGCTCAGAGATCTATAATTGCCGTTACTTAGTAATCACCCATATTACACCAGATCGCATATTCAAGGTAGGTCTGAGCTGGAGGATTACAGAAAGTTGCTGGATACAGAGAGCCAGATTAACTGAAAGATGTACCTGGACACTCATAGGAAATTTCCCTATCAAAGTGAAACTTCCTGTATGTTCACATCATTGGCTTGGGGTAGAGGGGGAAAGAATGGGTTTGCTAACACCTGAATTTTGAGAGATAAGGAAGCTTGAGACAGACCTGGCACTCAGTAGTTGGAACTACAAATCAAAGGTTTGCTGTTGAAAGGGAAATGATTGCTGGTTTTTTAATGGGTTTTCCCAGCTAAACACAGAAACTGATCTTCATTACACTTGACTGCTTCTATCATGATAGCAAGTGAGAGACAGAGAAAAAGAGCTTGTTCTCCAGGGACATTTACTCTGAACACTTCATTATCCTGGTTGAGGGGAGCTTGGTAGGCAGAGAATGTTCTCCCATGGGACTGAACTGTGAGGGGCAAGGACCTGCCATATGTCACAACAAACTAAAAGACAATAGGGTGAAATGAAGGGCCCTCCTTTCCATGAACTTCTTTCCCCTTTCTTGAGGAAAGAGCCTGAGATAGTGTAAACCTCCCTTCAGGTTCCATGAGCATAATCGCCCCCTTCCTTCTGGCTCCCAGCACATGTCCCAGGCAGGAGCACAGCAGACCCGGCCTTTAAAAGGGGCACTCCGTAGCAGCCAAACTTGGATCAGTCCCACCTGGCGCTTCAGCTGTCACACACCTAGATTTCATCCAGAACCAAGCAGATGAGAGCTGCTGACCCTTCCTCCCCCTTGCTGACATTCCACTTTTCCCAGAACTAGCCCCAACTTCCTCCTAATTGTCTTTTAAAGGTGGGAATGGTAGGAGAATTTGGTTAGAAGCTCCTTTGCAAATTCCCTGCTGATTCTGAATTTTTGTCCCTAATCTCCCAGTCCCTCCAAGCCCAGCTCTGGGTCTGCCTGATTCTGAGAAGCTATGGCCCGGAGGGATTAGATTTTTCTACTGGGAACTGGCTTCCTCCCCTTCCCAGACTGAAAAGTGTGAACACCAATTATTAAGCCAAGGTTTCACAGGTGGTCTCATTCAATGCAGACAACGCCCCTCCCTCTGCACTGTTGGCATCAGTATTTCACGGACGAGGAAACTGAGGCTTAGAGAGAGTAGGGGGTCCTCTGCCCCAGGAGCTATGGGTCTACGAACGGTGGATCCTAAAAAGCTCCTTGCCCTGTTCTTCTGCAGGTCTGGGCCAGCCTGTAGGTCCAGGGGCGCCTCAGGCCTCCTTCCTTCCTCCTCCGAGACCCCGGGAGATGCAGGTGAAACTCCCGTAGAACTGAAAGGTTCGGGCTTCCTTCCAGACCCAGGCCAAGGTGGTAAAAATCTCCACTCCCTCAGCGGCTTCGTGGGCGCCGGCTCCCTCCCGCCACTGCGGCGGCGGCCTCGCGTCCGTCGGAGGAGCGCCGTTCTTGGCCCGGGGAACCGCTGTGTCCTGGAGCTGCGAATAAACCAGAAGGCAGTGGGCCGGGGAACACGCGGCTCCCACTGTCCATCCAGCTTGCTGCAGGCCAAGTTTTGCTTTCGCTGTTCGAAAGGAGGCCGGGCAAAACTAGGGAAAGCGGAGGTGCTTTGATATTCTTGGTTTAAACAGGAGAGCGTGGCCCAGGCGGCCAGCTCCCCCGCGGCTTGGCCAGCCTAGGTGCTGGTGCAGCCCGGCTGCTGGGGGAGCTCAACTTTGGCTACTCCCCTGACCATAAATTAGCCGGCGCCTCCTCCCAAGGGTTCTCCGGGCCTCCTTCCCGCTCGCCTACGCTCGCTCTCGGGGCCAGCAGTTCTGCGAATCCAAACCTCCAGACTCATCTGGTGAGGGCCTGGGGTCTGCAGAACAAGTAGCCCGGGTAGAACTAAAATGGGTCGCTGCGATCCGCACTCACCCCGCCTGAACCCCCATTTCCCCCGAGTCTCCGCGTCCGTTCCCCAGGGGTCAGTTTCTCCTCGCACGGCTGGCCCTCCCTGCCCACCACCTGCGTCGTTTGGGATGCGTCGGAAGGCCTCTCTGCTCTTTGCATCCTCCTCCATCTCCTTCCATGGGCACCCCAACTTTCTCCAGCTCTCACCTGCACCGCCCCCCCGAAGTGCAGTTTCTTCTCTCCACACTAAAACTGGACCCACGGCGGCTGGAAAAGCCCCAGAGCCTCCCACACTAGGCTGCAAGCTACTTGCTTACCAAGTCCAAAGGTCAGCTAAAGTTTGGCTGATAAACAGAACCAGTACAAGATGGTCTTCAGCCCCCCAGCGTGAGTACAATGGACCCTGGCAAGCCCTGCTCCCGGCCAGGGTCTCCAGCTCTCCACGTCTGCCCCTCATGCTCACCCTCTCTCGCTTTTCCCCCCCTCCCCACGACCATTTGCATCTTGCCGAAAGCCGGGCCCTCCCCGCTAATTTGCATATCTTATATGGCCTAATGGTGGCGATCATGGCAAGTTAGAAGTTTTCTGACTCCTCTCGGAGGAGACTCCGGGACCCCGGGGAGTAACAGGTGTCTGGAGGCTGAAGGGTGGGGGGGTTCCTGGACTTGGGGTTCGCTTGTGAAACTCCCCTCCACCCTCCTCTCTCGCACCCACCTACCCCCTCACCCCCTTCTTTTTCTGTCCTTGGAAAATGGTGTCCAAGCTCACGTCGCTCCAGCAAGAACTCCTGAGCGCCCTGCTGAGCTCCGGGGTCACCAAGGAGGTGCTGGTCCAGGCCTTAGAGGAGTTGCTGCCATCCCCGAGTTTCGGGGTGAAGCTGGAGACGCTGCCCCTGTCCCCCGGGAACGGGGCCGACCCCGACACCAAGCCAGTCTTCCATACGCTCACCAACGGCCACGCCAAGGGCCGCTTGTCTGGGGACGAGGGCTCCGAGGACGGGGACGACTATGACACCCCTCCCATCCTCAAGGAGCTGCAGGCGCTCAACACCGAGGAGGCGGCGGAGCAGCGGGCGGAGGTGGACCGGATGCTCAGGTAGGCGCGGACCGAGGTCGGGAGTACGCGCCTCAGTCCCCTTGCGCCCGGGCCTTGTGCCTGAGCGACGCTGCGCGCGACCCTGTTTCCCACCAGAGAAGTCCCCCGGGGGGCGCTCCGCTTCTCTCCCAACACCTGGACCCCTCCCAATGCCGCAGTCGGAGGGCCCTCAATCCCGAGGCTCCATCTCCCCCTGCCCAGGCCAGCGCCCGGGACCCGAGGGCCCCTCCGGGCCTGGGAGAACCCGAGCGGCGGAGCCCTTGGCGGGAGGTGTGCGTGCGCGACTGAGGGTGCGAGTGGGTGCAGTGAATCAGGGGCAACGTCCCGGGAGCAGAGGCTCCGGCCCGCACCGGTACCAGGCCAAGCGTTTCTCCTGCGCGCCGCCTCTCGGGTCCCGGGAAACGCGGGCCGACCTCGGGCACAGCCTCCTGCTGCTCTTTGCAGACGGACTGGCGGCACCCGGGGCCGGGATCCCGGGGGGCGAGCTCTCTGGCGGGCACTCCCATCTGCAGCGCCCCTGCAAGGCCTTAGGATTATCCGGAATCCCCAGGGCCGGGTTAGATTTGCAAAAGGAAATGTGTGCGTGTTGTAGGGCCGCGGTGGACCCGCACGGGGCAAAAGGATCTACGCGAGCCAGGGGCAAGAGCGGTTAAAGACCGCCTTTCGCAGCGGATTTGGTCGCATTCTGAGAACGAAGGGCGTTTCCAGATCTGGCCGCCGACATGCCGGCGTTCTCGGGAAATTCGGGCCGGCTGGCGGGTCTGGGAGCCTTTGCTGGGCCTCCCCGACCGGCCTAGGGCTTGGGCTTTGACAGCTAGTTACTAATTATCCAAAGGGTCGAGCGGTTCCCTTAGACCGCACGTCGCTCCCGGCCGCTCGGCTTTAGGACCGAGTCCCTTGCGTGGCCTCGGACACTTCAGCGCCGAGATTTCAGGGCAGGGGCCGGGACCACAGTCGCGCCCCGACTCAGACAGCCTCGGCCGCACGGCCGCAGCAGCAGTTTGGGGTGGGTTGTGACCTTGCATTTGAATTTGCCATCTGGGGACCCAGCGGCTTACTCTCTAGCAAAGACAATCGGGGGTTTCTAGATGGGTTTTTTTTTTTTCGCCCCAAGTATTTTTGCTATTCGTAGGTTTGAGGTTCTTCCCTCGCCGTTCCCCCGAGCGGCGGCGATTTCTTCCCCGCGGAGGTTCGGGCGCAGGGAAGTGAGGGGTCGGAAGAGGAGCGGCTGGGGCTCCAGAGCGGCCTGGAGGCTGAGCAGGGCCGGGCAGTCTAACCGAGCTCCCGGCCGCCTGCCACGGGAAGCCCGCGGGGCCCAGGCCCATCCACCTGGCCGCAAGCGCCCGTCTTCTAGCGGGGTTCTGGGAGGTTCTGCAAAGCCCGAGGCGACCCAGGTCCCCCTCCGCACCCAGCTCCGCGCTGGGCTGGACGCAGCAGAGATGCAACATAAACGGCAGCACGTGGAGTTAGGGTGTTATTAATTTATTTCTATAAATCATCAACAGAAAGATACACAAAGCGTCGTGATTAGGTTGAAACGAGAGGCGGGTTATTCATTGGTGAAGTTGTAAACGCGGCTTAGAGGGGGAAGGAAGTCGCAAAGCCGACGCGGGGTTGCCGGCCGCTGCCCGCGCGCACGCTTGGCGCTGCGGGGCGCTCCCCGCCAAGTCCCCCACCCCACCCCCCGGCGCCTAACCTGGGCAGCCCGAGCCGCCCCGCGGCGGTGCGCACCTGCAGGCCCTGCCCCGGCCTCGGCCCGGGGCCCTCCGCGCAGCGCCTGGCTCCAGCCGGGCGGGGAGGGAGGCGAGGGGCCGAGCCCCTCACCCGGGTGGAGACGTAGAGACGCAGGACAGACCCACGCTTTTGCCCCTTCCCAGGCGGGTGCCGCCTTCCCTCCCCCACCTCCGGGAGTGCTCAGACTTTATTAAAGTAATTTTTCAAGAAATTGCTAGCGGTTCCCAGGTCACTGCACGGTCGGCTCCCGAGCGCCGGGACTCCTGAGCACTCCCTTTTTTTGCACACCCTGTTCCCGTAAAGTGGAAAGAAAAGAATAGAAGTCTCTTTTTGGACTGCCTGGACGCTCTTTCTACCTCCTAGAAGGGAAAGGCGAGAAGGGAAGGTCGGGAAGGGAAGGTCGGGGACTGCGCGCTGCCTGGCCCGGGGCTCCGGGTTGGGGCCGCCTCGCTCGCCGGCCTCTGGGCTGGTGCGCCCAGAGCCTTTGGAAAGAAACGAAGGAAGCCAGACTTGAAGGCTTCTGAAGGAACGCGCGGCACACTGTGCTGGGGTCCAGGGTTCTCCTGCTCCCGGGCAGCAAAGTCACTGAAAAAGAGCGGGCTGGGCCCGCTCCGGGCGCCGGGGTCGCGCCTTTGACACCTGCGCTCTGAGCACAGTGGCCGCTCGTGTTTCTCCGGCTCCGTGTATTTGTCGGGGTTTGGAACCTCTCAGTCTAAGCAGTATTTTCAAATGAACAAACGTGACCAGCTCTCCGGGGGCCTCCCGGTGAATACAGGTGAATTCTGTGGTCAGAGGGCTGTAAAGGTACAACTACGCCATCTTACCCCGACTCTTGTCATTAAATGCGGGCTGAAAGGTTTGCTGGAGTTTGCAGGGTTTCCCTTTTGTTGTTGTTTTTTCTTTAACCTTCCCAATTGTTAAGCTAATTATTCTTTCCACAGAACCTTTCCGTCTTAGAACAGTAAATTATTTTGCTAGGTTTCTTAGACGCACAAAATGAACACAGGTAAAGAAATTTAAACAAAACAAAAAGAGTCGAAGAATCTGTTAAAGCGATATTAACTTTGAAAACCCAAACACTTTCTTTAACTTCCGAAGCGATTGTTTCTATCTGTTGAAAGTGTTTTTCCACCCTCAAAATATCTGTGGAAATATTCGCCAGAAGTAAGCTTTAAAATGATCGCTGATGTTTCTACGGGAATGTGCATTACGTGGATATTTTCCACCTGTGAAACTGGATTACGTTTTCTCATTTTTTTGTCCTTGTTATGTCATTATGTTTCATTACTTGGATGTACCTTTATAAATACCTGAGAAATGTATATATATATAATTAATATATATAATTAATCTTAAATTTTGGCTTTCAAAACATCTCTACCAAAGCCTGTGATCTCACGAATTTAATATCAAAGACTTGTTAAAAAGCCAATTATTCAAATGCTTACAAAATGTTTACTTACTGAATTTTTAAATTCGTTAAACAAAAATTAATTTTATTTGCCATATGATAGGTACCATTTAGAAATAATAATTTCATTTGCAACAGTATATCGGTTTTGTCCTCTGCTTTACACTTTCTTTATTGTTTCATATGAAACTATTTTTTCCCTTCATTTTTTTCATGTTCTATCAGGCTATTATACACAGCATATAGTAAAGAGGTGCTGGGTCTTTTTTTTTAAGTTAAATATATAGCTGTATTAAACAAATAGTATATGTGGATGTATTGTATGAATACTTTTGTTCTATACTGTGCCTCATTTTTAAAATTTCTTGTTTTAAGTTTTATCTCTTACTTTTAAGTCACCTATTCAATAAGCAAGAAAAGATACTCGCAAAGTTGAAAACATTTTAAATAAAATTCAAGGCCATAGTACATTGCTGTAAAGAAACTTTTTGCATATCTGTATTTCTGAGAAATGAAAAGTATAAGCAAGTTCTTAATCCCACGCTTGAAATTTATGAGAAACATTGCCTTCCAGATACATTTCTTCCCTGACAGGAAACCCTGGCATTTGGGATGGTTAATATCTTATTCAGAAATTGATTTGAAATTATTTATCCCCATTAGGTTTCATCTGGGAGGTGGGGCTGTGGAGGGTTGCTGTTTGTTTGTTTGTTTGTTTTCAAACTTGCCTCACCTCACTGGAGCGATTCTTCACTCTGGGAGGAACGTCATTGTATTTCTTAAAACTTTCCTGAAACTCTGAAAACTTTAACATTTGGTTGAGAAGTCCTCTCTGCTTCTCAGGAGATGGACACAAATGTTTCGCTCTGATTTTATAAGACAAGAAACTGAGACATCCACTCAGAAGGGAAATAATGTGGAAAAGGTCTAGGATTCAAAACTGATGCTGCCCCCTGTCATTGTAGGATCAGCCAGCCCAGCCCCAAGTTAATGACATCTCCACTTTCCAGAAGGCCTCTTGCCTTCATGTCCCTCACTTTCCAGGAAAATGAAGGAAAGCAAATATAAAACAGGAACTTTTCTTTCTGCTTAAGAAAGTGAGTGCTGGTAGTGCCTTCCCATCCCTGAAGATGGGAAGTCATTGTCGCCTTTACCCTCCTGATCTCAGATGACAGGGACCGAGTGTACTGTATAGGAGCTTTCGTCTCCCTTTCATTTAAGTTCTGTTTTGGCCTCACCTCTCTCCCAAGGATGTAGCTTGGGCAGATGGAGAAGTAGGGGAAGATCAGAGTTTTGCACAGAGTGTAGGTAGAAGCCCTAAAAAGAGAATATTTCTCCCCTAGACATCCTCCGCCCAAATACTAACCATCTGCTTATCTGTCTAGCGAGGACCCCTGGAGGGCTGCGAAAATGATCAAGGGCTACATGCAGCAACACAACATCCCCCAGAGGGAAGTGGTCGATGTCACAGGTCTCAACCAGTCCCACCTCTCTCAGCATCTCAACAAAGGCACCCCCATGAAGACCCAGAAGCGCGCAGCCCTCTACACCTGGTACGTCCGAAAGCAACGAGAGATCCTCCGACGTAAGTGCTCTAATCCCCCCTGGACCTCAGCCTGGAATGACCTTTGCCCTAACTCTGACCCCTGTGGGATGCCTCAGTTTTGCCTGCATAGTACTTGGCAAATACAAGGAAGCTGGCAGGTGGATTTGGTTTTCATAGTTACTGCACAGTGGATTTACTTCCATCATTTTCTTTTCCCATGGTCCCTTACTACCCAGCCAGCTGCCTTGACGGGTCCGTTAGTGTGTGCAATGTACCTCCACACATTTTCTGATCCCCGCTTCCAACATCCTTCTCTTTGAAACCAAGTAGGTAACAGTGGACTGTTGTCCCCAAAGTAAGCCAAGCAGCTCCCCTTGATATATGACCGCAGATCGGAGTTCCCAAGGAAGACATTCTGTAACCATCAATACCTATGGATCACTGTTACTGTTCTTTTCCCCCCCTCTGGACAGACTGTACAAAATAGAAGATATTTGTAAAAATAGATATATTCAGAACTTGACCCTGTTTCTGGGAGGGGAGTGCACTTGCATCCTGAAGGAATTTAAGGTGATTCCTCACATGTATCAAAATCTGCACAGTTTTGAGACTTCAGCTGATGACCCTGTTTGATGAGGAAGCCACTCTGGCTAAGTCAGGACACAGCAACAGTGTCTGCATTTGGGATGCTGACCAATCAGTAATTGTCATTCCCACTTCCATCCCCAAATTTCCTTTCTGTCCCAAGAGTTCTTCCACTCAGTAATACAAAGAAATTTTTTGTTTTGAAGAATAGGGAAGTTTGAACTGCATTTGAATGATAGCTGTTTTTATTTTTAGGAAAGTATACTTTTACATTATCCTTTAATTATTTTCATCTGGCCCTTTTCCCAGGAAAATTTTGTATGAGCTTTCCACTCTTCCCCACACACTGTCCTCGGGGCTGTGGGCTCCTCTCTCTTTGTCAAGATTCCAGTTTCCACCACTTTTTGGGTTGGATTTTTTTTTCCCCTCTCTCACTGGATGGCCACTTTTAAAAAATCATTCTTGTTTTCTGCCATGCACTGCTCTGGAGGGATTGTTTCAGTATTTGTTGTCTCAGTATCCGTGGGCCGGAAAGGCCTTCATGGTGGAAGGAAGGGTTTTAGACATCCATCTCACATGGTGGCTGTTTGGTGGAAGCATTAAATGGATAGATGAGAAGAAGCGAAGCCAGAGTTCTTTGCTGCATAGGAGAACAGGCCCCCTTTAAACTCTGGGTTGATGCACCACCCACGGTGGCCAGGGCTTTAAGAATTTGTGTTTCTGACATGAAGCAACTCTCTGTCATTCCTGGAAAGTCTGAGAACATTCTCAGGAGCCACAGTCTCCGAAGGCCAGAGAACCCTTGGGCCTGCCCTCACTCCAATCCAAGCCTCACGTGGCATCTCTGGTTTGAGCTGCCTCCCTGTGTTCAGTGGATGTTTTCTCAGAAATCAGAGAGATTCAGGAAAGGCCAGTTAGAAGCTATGAAAAAGACACACGTCCCGGAAAGTTTCTCAAGATGCTCAAGAAGAGACAAAAACGGATGACCGTCCCTTGCAGGGGATTTTTAAAATTATTGTTATTATTTTAAAGCCGCATGAGACCTAAACCTTAAGAAACATTCCTTCGTTCTGTAAATATTATTTGAACAACTGTTAGGCGCCAAACACTATCCTGGCCTGTGAGATGCACGGGCCCTATTCTCCAGGGACTTACCACCTAATGGGGGAAGATGACACGTTTGAGTAAATAATGACTTGTTAAAAGTAAACGTTTTCTAAGAGCTGTTACACGGGTGTACACAAGGGGCAGTAGAGGAGTTGCTAAATTGCCTGGAGACATCACAGAGGGCTTCCTAGAGGAGGTGGCATTGGAACCAATTCTTGAAGGATGAATACAAGACACACAAGCGTGGGATAAAAATTAGCAAGTGAGATGGAATGTGTGGAAGGAGAAAGAGGGGGGAGCATTTAAAAAGGACATAAATTTTCTTGAAAAACTAAAAATGTTAATATCAGCGATAATATTCACGGGCCCATCTACAGGTATGGAATCTGCTTGTCCAAGCTGGCTCCTGAGCCTATAAGCAGGCTGCTGAAACCAGCTTCTCCAAGTTAATTTTTATGGGCAGCAAACATTTTCTGTCTCCCCACTTCCCCCCATCGATCTAGAAGGAAGTGGAGGAGAGGTGGTGGTGGCTGGAGGATGGGCCGAAGTCTAGTTCTTCAAGACTCGAGAGGCTAGGGCCCTGAGGTGGGCAGAACCCAGATGTTTCCAGGCACCTGTAGTTGAGGCAGCCTGGCCGATCCCGGCGCATGCTGGGTTCTGGACATGATGTGGGGCTGCCTCCCCAGAGGGCAGACGGGCAGCCCTGAGCTCCAGGCAGCTGTGAGTGAGCCTCACACCCACCACAGACAAAACTGGAGTCCATTCTATTACCTCCACTCAAGTCAGACGTGAAGGTTTTGTGGGTGTATTGTTTGGGTTTGGTTTTTAGCAAGAGGTGATGCAGAGGCTGCTAAGGAGCCTGAGTGTCTGTAGGCTGGGCTCCCATCCTGGCCTCGCGCCCCACATCCATGTGACTTTGGGCAAGTCATGTAACCAGTCAGAACTTCAATTTCTTCAGCTACAAAATGGAGAAGATGATGTTTCTTGCATAGAGAGGTTGTGAGAATTAGATGGACCTTGTAGGATACCCCACCACACTGGTAGCTCAATACACGGTCATTGTCATGACATCTGTTCATAGCATGTGAAGAGCCTCGGGTGGATCCTGGGTCTTTGGGATTATCCATACTGGCTTTGCCTCGGACTCATGGTGACACCGCAGGGAGGCGAGGAGACCTTCTCTGAGCAGGGACCTTCTTTCTCCCCCCCTTACTGTCCCTCGGGTAGCTATACTAGCCGGTGGCCGTGAAAGCACTTTGAAAAACATGGCCTCCCTAGGAATTTAGGTCCCCATCATCATACTGACTAGAGGTAGATGTTCTGAAAGACTGTTGAGTGCCCCCTTAGGTTTTTTACCCAGTCCCATTCCACAGGCGGGGAAGCCGGGGCAGGTTTGGGGGGGGGTAGTTAGGTCATTTGGCTGGGGCCCTCCATTATCCAAAACTGAGGCAGTGGCTTCCTGCCAGGAGATTTGGCAGAGACTCTCTTGAGGCATCTGAAGCAATTGTTTGGAATCCGTGAACACAGAGCTGCAAGTGGCCTGAGAATCCTCTAAAGCGGCTAGGGCCCAAATCAAAGGCCCCAGCAGCATGTTCAGACACTGCTTATAATTTGGCCATTCGGCAGCTGGTTCAAACAAAGCCTAGCACCACCTCTAGCTGAGTCCTAAGTCCAGGCTGGTTAGAGGCCCACTGTTCCCGAGGATGGACCAAAATGGAAATGGATCCTTAGATGGGTAGTAAGTTCCCCGCCGCTGGAGGGTTATAGCCTAGAAGACCATGTGGTAGGGTGTCATAGAGGGGATTCAAGCATTAAATAGTGGCCCGACTTTGAACCTTGGAGACTTTTGGATCGAATTGCCTCTGAGACCTGCAGGAGTGACTCCAGGAACCAAGAAAGAAAAACATCAAGGTCCAGAACCTGGGGAGCAGGAGTTAGGAAGTGAATCTGTCATGTGTCCTTGCTCAGCAGGGTGGTTGGCCTCTATGCTTATTCATCTGTAAAATGGAACTAATGACTCCAAACCCTGCTTCATGTAGATGTGAGGAGGACAACAGCAAGGTTCTCTTTTCCCACAAGTAAATAGCAAATCTCATTTAAAGCCTATGGGCTAGGGTGTCCCCACTGGGTGAGCTGCCACCTTTCATTCATGCATTCAACAGAAAAATGTACTGAGGGTCCCTATGTACCCGGATCCTAGGAATCGGAAGGACAGGGAGCATCACTTCATCTACATTTATCTTTGTCCAACTCATTAAATGCCGTTGCTAGAAAGGTCCTGTGTTTGCAGTCTTCTGCATTTGCCATCTTTCAAAAGTGTAGGCAGATCCCTAAGACTTTTCCCTCTTGGGCTGTTTCCCTCATAAGTGGACCCCTGGACGCACACACACACACACACACACACACCATTGCCTTTGAAATTATCTGAAATCAGAGAGCTTTTTCTCTTTCTGTTCTAAAACTCCAGTTACATTTATTTCCAAGTAATAGTGAACAGGTTTTGGGTCTTGGGTTTTTCTAAGAGCATAACATCATAATGTAGACGCCTAGGATACATGAGAAGAGGGGAGAGATGGGGAGAGATATTTTTAGTTTCTGAATATTTTGTCTAAGTGCATACTGTGCCTTTGAGCCCTTTACCTCTAGACCTGAGACTTGGTTGAGCTCATCCTCTTGGACACCAAAATACAAGAGTTCAGGATGCAGAGGGTTGCTTCATGTCTGAGGGCCCGTGAGCCAGTGAGAGAACATTGCCACGAAAACAGTGGCTGGGCCACATGTGAGCTCCTTCAAAGAAAGGAAAGAGGTGGCTTTGGTGGAGCGAACCGAGGTGGGCAGTGAGGGGTCTGTTGTGGGGCTTCCCCTCTGGCCCCCGCTGCCCCGCGCACAATAACGGCAGATGGCAAAGCTTAGGGGAGAGGAATAAAGGTGTTTTGGTCTATCTGTCTGTCTGTTTGCCAAGTGAAGGCTACAGACCCCATCAAATCTACTCCTTTCTCTTTTCAGAGTTCAACCAGACAGTCCAGAGTTCTGGAAATATGACAGACAAAAGCAGTCAGGATCAGCTGCTATTTCTCTTTCCAGAGTTCAGTCAACAGAGCCAGGGGCCTGGGCAGTCCGATGACGCCTGCTCTGAGCCCGCCAACAAGAAGATGCGTCGCAACCGGTTCAAATGGGGGCCCGCGTCCCAGCAAATCTTGTACCAGGCCTACGACCGGCAAAAGAACCCCAGCAAGGAAGAGAGGGAGGCCTTAGTGGAGGAGTGCAACAGGTAACACCACCCAGAAAGTCGCCCGAGCAGGCGGGCAAGCACGTGGACCCGAGATCCATCCCTTCAGTCCCAGGATATTGAAGTACTGGTTATCCAGCTAAGTGTGGCTACAGCAGGGTTTCCCAAAGCGTGTTCCATGGAACCCCAATTTCACATTCTGAACCAATTAAGTTTGAGAAACCTCAGGTGCATTCTTCCTCCCGGGGAGTCATGATGTATATTAATGTATTAAAGACTCCAAGAAGGCCTAGAGTGAGCAACTTTGCTTTGTTGAGTTGATTATGAGGCATGGGATCTTTTTTTCTGGGGGATACTTAGGCCATGAACTGTTATTGTAGGGAAGATACTTTGAAGGATGCCGGTCTAAAAATATGCCAGTGGAATGAGAACCATGTGTTTGACCTCCATGCAGACCAGGGAAAAACCATCCCTTAGCCAGAGACTGGCTCTGGCTTTGACCAAATTGTTGGACAACCGCTGGTCCAAGAGGAAACTTGGCAGAAAAGAACTGATCAGATCTGTCCAATCCACTCTGCCCACACTGATTAGAGTTCTTTTTGTATCTTAACAACCACATGGAATTTTAAAGAAAACTATTAGAAATCCTTGGGATATCTTTTTTTTCTTTCTTCATTCCTGCCATCCTCCATGACTCCACCATTGACTTTGACTTTCTAAAAAGTCTGGTCTTAAACAGGCAGGAACCGGGGGGTGGGGGTGGGGGGGCAGTGGTGCCATGGTGACTCAGTCGGTTAAGCTTCGGACTCTTGATTTCGGCTCAGCTCTTCACTGGGTGTGGAGTGTGCTTGAGGTTCTCTCTGTCCCTCTCCCTTGCTTGTATGAGGGCTTGTACACATGCTCTCTAAATAAATAAATAAACAAACAAACAAACAAACATAAAATAAAATAAAAAATAAAAAGTCTGGTCTTTGCTCTGGCCAAGACCTGTGGGCTCTCTATCCATCTCTGGGCTGGGCTGGCTCTGGTTAGGGAGGTGAAGCCAGGAAGGGACATGTCCCAGGGTCACAGGGTCCCCAGGGTCCCCAGGCTGTGCACTGTCCCCCTGCTAAATGAGAAGCCCCCCAGCACCCAGTGGGGTCTGAGATCCCCTCTCCCACCTGGGCCACTGGGGTTTCACCAGCAGTGATAAAGCTGGAGACCAGCCTCCTCTGTGAGTCCTCCTGTCACCCCACCCAACCTGCCTTTCGAAAAGGATTCCTGGGGCACAAATAAGGACTATGGCTTCCCTGGCGCCCTTTTGGGGCTATCCAAACCCCGAACGACCAGAAGTCCCTTCGAAGGGGCTCAGATAGAGCTAGTGAAGGACTTCCCCTTTTGTAGCTTGGGAAGAATAGCAACATAAGATGGCAGGAGGCCCAGTCTGGACTTCTGCCTGTATTACCTGCCTGTTGGCTGCTCTCTTCATGTTGGGAGCCACACCAGAGGCCTAAGCCCCTCACGCGGCCCCTGTGTTGGGCCCCACTCCAGCCATGTCATCAGAGAACTACGTGGGCTGGACTTTTCTCAGTTCAGGCTTTTCCCCAGGCCCCAACTCTGTCCTTGGCCTCTTCATACTCCTAAGCAAGTCCACTGAGATTGTGTGTCTGGGGCCAAGGACCAGCAGGCCTCCCCCTGGCTGCCCTCACTCACCATCTTCCCCCATCCCTGTCCATCCTCAGGGCAGAATGTCTGCAGCGAGGCGTCTCCCCCTCCAAAGCCCACGGCCTGGGCTCCAACCTGGTCACTGAGGTCCGTGTCTACAACTGGTTTGCAAACCGCAGGAAGGAGGAGGCGTTCCGGCAGAAGCTGGCCATGGACGCCTACAGCTCCAACCAGACGCACAATCTGAACCCCCTGCTCTCCCACGGCTCTCCCCACCACCAGCCCAGCGCCTCTCCTCCAAATAAGCTGTCAGGTAAGCCCGGCCCAGGCCCCGATGCCTCGGCAGCCCAGCCGTCCTGCGTCTCCCCCCTGGTCTCAGCTGGCTCAAGATTTTTCGGAGGAGGAAATGGTGGGATGGTGCTGCTAGGGCTGGCCTCCTCCCATGGCCAAAATCTTCTTGTGAAAGCAGTGTGTGGCTGTGGTCAGGTTTCCTCTGAGTCCTTGCTCAGCCTCCAGGGAGCCCCTCTCCCCAGCCTTTTCTGGGTCCCCTTTCTTTTCCCTGGGTGGCTGCTGACTCAGCAAGGTGGTGCGACTGTCTGATTAGACAGAGAGGCTGTCTTGTTGGCACTCCAGGTCCAAACTGCAGGGGTCACCTCCTCCCCGTCCGGATCCCCCCACAGGGCTCCGTCTGGCCATGGCAGGAGGAGCCCCAGGGCCTGTGGGGAAGGGTCACTCTACTGGCAGTCTCTGCTGCTTGGCTTCGGTACCCTGCCGGAATTAGCATGGAATCAGTCACCTCAAATCTTGGCGGTGCTGAGTTGGCCAAAACTGGTTGGGTATCTACTGTGTGCTCTTGTATGCTGGGCCCCCGGCCTGCCTTAGGCACCTCTGCTGTGGAGTGTGGGCTTCTCAGGATGGAAGCCTACATCTTCACTGTGGGAAGGTGCCCCTGTGTGCTGAGTGGTGTGGTCTGAGGGTGAGCACTTCTCCCCTCATGGGAGAAAGTTCGGGTTATTCTTGAGAGGCAGAGAAGCCCCCCTCCCCCCCACCCCGGAGAGCGCTAGCCTGATGGCAGAGTAACTCTGTCCCTTAACGGAAATTCAAAGCAGGGTTCAGAGGGCAGAGGCAAACGGCATGTGGCCAGCATGGAGCACGACTGGGGTACTTGCTGCCCACCCGCGGTGATCCACGGAGCTGGAACTAGAGCGGTGGGGGGCGTGGTTGGGGCAAGGGGCATTATTGAGAAGACAATGGCTATTGTACTGGGACCTGTGATCTCCACACCAAAGTCAGGGAGCCTGCAAGCCGAACAAAGGCCAGGCAGCTTTCTGACAAGCTGGGGTTGTGGTGAGGTCACCACGGGGTCGTTTGCGTAGGCCTTCTGTATACTGACAGGAGACACAGAGCAGGGCTGGGGGGGTGGGGGGGCCAGGCAGGTACTGGAAGCTGAGCAGGGTGGGTGCCAAATACAGCCCGAGGGCCCCCCACCCCCGGCCCCAGATCTCGGCCTTTTAAAAAATCATGGAATGCTAGAAATGGGAGGAGCTTCAAAGAAGGAAACTGAGGCCCCAAAGAAGCAGTGACTTGCCAATGTTAAAAGAGCGAGGGTGGCAGAGGCGGCTAGAACTCAGGCCTGCTGGTTCCCACTTGGCACCAAATAGGTGCGGGCGCGTCCTGCCCACAGAAGCTTCTCGTCTCCTCGGGAAGGCATCATGCTGGCATGGAGTGCCCAGAACCATTGAGGGCCCAAGGCTGTCTTCCAGGGCTTCGTGTGTCCTTCTAGGGAGGAGACTCCTATTTATGGAGCAGTAATTACGGGACACTGTCTGTGTTCAGTGGCTGCCATCCCCTCTGCCTGAATTTTCACTCGGGGCTCATCGCGATAGTCCTTGTCCGTGCCCAGAGAGGGAATTCTCCAGACTCGGTTTTGAATCCTGTACCTAGCCAGCCGGGTTGATCCCCACAACTGCAGGGTGACCCAGTCACATCACTTCTCCACGTCTGACTTTCCCGTCTGTAGAACAAAGAAATAGGACCTACCTCATCGGGCCCACGTGAGGAGTAAATGAGAGAATGTGTAAACACCATCTTTCCCAATAAACGGTGACGACTGTCATTATTGCTCTCGTTCTGGCGAGCAACAGCAGAGAGAAAGGCAGCAGCAGTCCCTTTCCTCCTAACTTGCACACGCCGGGGGCATTATCTCCTAAGAGGCAGTGACATGCACCCTGGCCCTGGGACTGGGCTAGGGCCTGGGGTGCAGGGTGCTGGGAGGCGTGACTGTGGCCCCCTCTCAGGCTGCCAGGGTGGCACGTGAGCTGTGCTGGGGTGCCTAGGGGATGCACCCCAGGCTAGGCAGACAGCAGGCTGGAGCCCGGCGCTCAGGGTAGGCTACGGTCTGCAGAGCCTTGCGGTGTGCTTCCTATCATGGGCCCCACCACCAAGGTAGGGCCTCTAGCCAAGCCCAGATTGTACCTGGATGCAGAATACAAAAAGAGCTCTATGGGGGCCAAGGAGAAACCAAGACCCAGAGTCAGCATCAGCACTAGCACCCTCTAAGGCTAAGCGGGGGGCCGGGGGCGGGGAGGGACAAGGCCCCAGGCCCCCTCCTCTGCACTCCCTCCCCTCCACACACCTGCCTCTAAGCCAGGAGGCCCGGAGGCACCTTAGAGACACGTCTTTCCCTTGAACCTTCTTCCTGGAGAGGAGAGCATCCCATCTCTAAGGAGCTCCTGGTCTCGTAGCCACTCTCGGTGGGTTGCGGCCCACTTGCCCACAGTGACCACAGTGTGACCCGGCTGCTGGAATGTCCAGCACAATAGGAGTGGCAGGGGGAGCACTTTGCCTCTGTCAGCGGCTGATTGGTTACAAGGTGCCCTACAAACACCCTGTCAGCAGAATCAGCTGTTTTCGGTGCTGCCCCTCCCGCCTTTACAATCACACACCAGCATGCAGCCCAGGGTTGTCATGGCTTTGTCTCCCTTATGCATGCTTAATTGACAATTAAGTTGGGGCTTTGAACCAGCCTGGCTGCCGCTGATGGGCCTTCATCTTTCCAGTGAGAGTCACAGGGGCACCCTTTGTTTGCTCTTCTTGGGGGCCTGAAGTTACTGTAGCAGGCTGCAGGCAGCCATTTATCTTCAGCCTGGAAGGCCTTTATCTGCACCCCCCCATTCCAGCTCTCGTCAGCAGGAGCTGTCCCTCGTTATAGGCCCCATGACAGCCCATTCTGAGGCCATTGAGGAGGCCCGGAGTGATGGCCCCTACCTCCATTCTGGAGTGGAATCAAGAGAAAGGCCCCCAAAAGGTCAGAGAGCAGGGCTGTGGTAAGGAAAGGGACTGGTTGGAGACAGGTGCTTGTATTGATCGGCTCGAGGAGGAGGAGGGAGGAGGAAGTTGGCGTGGACTGGAATCAGGGCTAGCCTTGGCCCAAGCCTTGGGATCCAGCTGCATGAGCTGTCGTGCCCCCTGTGCCCTCTCCTCCAGCCTGCAGCAAATTCACTCACCCGGCCCGCTTGCCACAGCCAGGGAGGGGCAGACGGTCCTCGTCAGCCTTCATTCGCCCCACGCGTCATATCCTTCACTCATCTTTCAAGAAGGAGATTGAGGCTCATCCTCCTGGAAAGAAAGTGAGGCACAGAGACGAGAGGGAGCCCTTCCAGAAGAATCTTTGGACACCCTGACCGATAACCTCTTTAAGTGGGGGCCTTTATTTCTGTGGCTGCTTCCTCCTATCTCCCTTCAAACTCTGTTGCCCCCTCTCTAAGCCCAGTGGACTTGATTGCCCCGATGGTCGTATCGGAGCTTAAAACCCAGAGAATCCTGCTGCCTGCATCCCTCTTGGCCCCTTTCTTCACCCGTCCTCCCAAGTCACCCACAAGAATCTAAGCCTGGGACTTAGACAAACCAGACTCTGGGCCAGGATATCTGTGTGATTACTGCTGTTTTCCCTGATGCTGAAATTGGTAGGACCCAAGGAAATCTCCAGAGTGCCCAGTGGAAGGGTTATGCCTACCCGTGAATAATCATAAGGTCTAGTGTTGATTAAATATCTCCTGGGTCCCAGGCCCTGGGCTGAGCACCTACCTGCGTCATCTTATTTAAGCCTCACAGCAACCCTGTAAGGGCAGAAACCTTCTGTCCCCGTACCCCCATTCTACAGTCAAGGAAGGGGAGAGGTTTAGAATGTAGATAATTTGCCCAAGTTCATATAATTAGTAAGTGGCAGGCAGGTTTTAAACTGTCACACGCTGACCATCTCTCTGCTTTATGCAGATGCTAAGAACTTGGCAGGCATGGAAACACACACACACACACACACACTCCCTTCTTCCACATTCTTATTGCTCCCCTCTGAATGACAAAAAGGCTTTAGGAGAATGTGGCTGAGGATGGGGGGGAGGCTCCCCTGCCCCATCTCCCATTCTGGCTTCGTTACTCCTCCCCCCACCGGCATTACAACTGTTGCCCCTGACCAAGGAAGATTTTGCACCCTGCCTGGGGAAGAAATTCAAGCCCCCTCTTTCACGACCCCATCCCCATATGGGCAGGGATTTGAACTGCCCTTGCAGTCCCGCACTGTCTGGGGCACTAAATGCCTTAACAACTTAATGGGGCTTCAGAGACGGGTGCAGGCATCTCAGCTCCCCTCTGGAGCTCCGCCCCCCCCCCCCCCCCAGCAGCAGACGAGGGGGTGGTTTATGAGGGCGGCTGTAAAAATATTCATCTCCACAGCAGAGATCCCCATGGTAAATAAACCTTATTGTCCCCGAGTAGCAGATTCTTTCAGTTCAGAAAAGAAACAAATCCTGCCTTGAAACATCTGGTATTTGAGGAAACACTTTGGTACTGACTTGGAGTTGAGTGGTAGACCTGGCTCCGGGGTTCTCCTTCATCAGGAGCTTATCTGACGGCCATTTTATCTGCTAAATTTGAAGGTCGTTTTATCTTGCAGTACCACCCCATCGGCTGCCACTAGATTGAGGAAGACAATCAGGATATTAATGAGATTAAGAGGCCCAGCCTTCAGAGATTCTGCTGGCAACCTCCTCCTGATAGTGGACCAACCCTGGTCTGCATACAAAGAAACCTGACTGCTGGGCTGGTGGGGCTCAGAGGCTCTCCACAAAGGGGCCAGGAGATACTGGAGTGCTATCGCTGTAGGCAGCCCCGTTGGCCATGCCTAATCCCCCTGAAGGACCCTTAGATGATTCAAGGACTCCTTGTTGTCTCCAAACAGCTCGAAGGAGGAAGGAAGCTGCTTGCACGGACAGAGCCCCAGCCAGCAGGTTCCTGGAGAAGTGCCCTTGGAATCTGTTTGTTGAAGTGTTTTGGGGTTTTTTTTTTTTAAGATTTTATTTGAGCAAGAGAGAAAGAGAGAGAGCGTGCGCTTGCACACAAGTGGTGGGGAGGGGCAGAGGGAGAGGGAGAGAAGCAGACTTCCGTGGGGCTCGATCCCAGGACCCTGAGACTGTGACCTGAGCTGAAGGCAGACACTTAACTGACTGAGCCACCCAGGCATCCCTGTTTGTTGAAGCCTTGATGGGAACTGACAGGAGTTTGGGGGGAATTAAGCACCAGAGGTGCGGAGAGCGGCCAAAATCTGTGCAAGGATCTTGGAAGCAAACTTCCTTGATGGGAAGGCCCAAGATCTGGCATTTTGCCTCTACCCACTTATCAAGAAGAAGTACAAGTGCAAATGGCGAAGCTATACAGACAGAGAGATAGAGATTGTATAGATATATACAGATGAATGAATGAATGAAACATAGCCCCAAAATAAGGTCAGATGAGGCATTCAGTTGTTATCCTAGTGGTCATGGGATCTCTGGTATAGGGGTTGGCAAAACTTCTTCTGTGAAGAGCTAGATAGTAAATATTTTAGGCTTTTCAGGCCATATAGTCTCCTTTCACAACGACTTCACTCTACTTCACTCTGCCTTTGCAGAATAAAAGCAGCCCCGGACCATATGGAAATGAGTGTGTGTGGCTGTCTCCCAATGAAACCTTATTTATGGGACTGAAATTCAAATTTCCTATAATTTTCAGACATCACAAAATATTCTCCTTTTAGTTTTTTCCCCAACCATTTAAAAATGTAAAAACCAAGCTGAGCTAATGGGTCCTACAGAAACAGGCTGCTTTGGCCTGGGGGCCACAGTTTGCTGACCCCCACTCTAGGATAATGGTTCCCAAACTCTGCCACACTTTAGAATCAACTAGGGAGCTTCTAAAAATCCCAATGCCCAGGCTGTGCCATAGACGCCTGACGTGTAATAACCCAGACATGGAATACACACTGAAGATAATCTGGGGAAGTGCTTTCATAAATCCAGCGGGCATAGCAACAAAATCATAGGCTGTGCAGGAAGACCTGAATTCCAGCTTCAACTTGGCCACTCATTAGCCGTGTGACCCTGGGCAAATCTCTGGGATCACTAAGGCCCAGTTTCTCAATTTGTAAAATGGGGACACCAATTTATGCAGATGCTACAAGGATTAAATGAGATAATGCATGTAAAGCACCCTGAAGATAGCAGGTGCTCATAAATGGTAGCTAATACCATTCCTTGCAGAGCCTTGTTTTGGGGTTTCCCCCCTCTCTTTCGCTCTATTTCTCTTGGAGCTTTCTTCCAGTCCTGACTTTTAGAGAATTTTTTTTAAGATTTTATTTATTTGACATAGGGGGAGAGAGAGAGAGAGAGAGAGCACAAGCAGGGGGAGTGGCAGGGAGGGGGAGAAGCAGACTCCCGGCTGAGCAAGGAGCCCGACGCTGGGCTCAATCCCAGGACCCTGGGATCGGGACCTGAGCCGAAGGTAGACGCTTTCTACCTAAACTGACTGAGCCACCAGGCGCCACCCCCCCCCCCCGCAACTTTTAGAGAATTTGAGTGTGTCCAACTAGATACTCATCTTGGTGTTTGCAGCAAACTGAGGCCGGCCTCTGGTAGCATACTGAGTGTAAGGCAGCTGCTCATTCTTCCAAGGACTGCTCTGTGTCATGCATAGCACCCCTCCAATACCATATCCAGTACTATAGGCATGTAGTGCAAATGTACTAAACAGGGAGAGAAAGTGGGGGAAGCACCAAGGATTGTGGGGAGGGGCAGAGGCTCCTGACCATGTAGCGGGAGGTCAGGTTCATAGGATGACCCTGAATTTCCTGGAGGGCATTTTTCTCCTTTAATTTAAGGAGGCGTGAGCACCCTGCTTGTCAGTAATTAGCCCCGGGAACCTGCCAATTAGAGGGGGTGTGGTCCTTTCTTGGTGGAAGCCCAATCTGAGAAGCTTAATGGCCTTTGTTCTTAGGAAGGAGGCTCCCCCAAACTTCAGGTGAAAAGAGTGGCAGGAAGGGGAGGGTGGGCACATCCCCTGCGGTGAATGTGGGAAACCTCAGAAGCTCCAGAGGGCAGATTTTCTGGAAGCTTCTTCCCTCCACCTGTGAGCCTGCATCAGCTTTAGACCCCTTCCCTCTGCTCTGGCTGCAGCGGCCCGACAAAGGTTGAGCCAATGAAGCTCAGTCTTTAATGCTTTCAGGAAGTCAAGAACCAGCCTTCTTAGGACCCATACTCCCGCCCTTTCCAGGTCGGAGGAACACCTCCATGCAGATACATTAAGTGTTTAATGACTCTCCCGAGGGAGGTCTACAGCCCCTGAAGCAAGCTGGCTACAGGCAGTGCCTTGCCTGGACCACACTCAAACAGGTTTGGGCTTGATCTATGGTTCTTTCACCATCTGGTGGTTACTTAGTCTCTCTGAACCTCAGTTTCTTCATCTATGAACTAGAGATCATGATACCTATCTCCTGAGGGCTGTTGAGAGGCTTAAGGATGATCCACGGCCAGGAGCCAAGCACAGTGCCTGACCAGGAGGGTCTTGGGGCGTTGGCTCAGGAGCCCTCAGGGCCCTGAGAGGAAAAGCTTTGGATTTCCCTGGGTTCCTGACGGGGGTGTGGCTTGCAGTTTCACCCTGGAAGTTTCTCTGTGCAGGAGCCCTGCTTCTCATTTGAGACATCAGAAACCATGAAGTCCGAGTATTGGCAGGACCTGGGCTTTTCCAGTCTCCTTCCCAGGCCACATAGAAGGCATCTGGGGAGCTCATTAAAAACACCCACGTCTCCCCTACCCACACCTTTTAGAATCAAAACCTGACGTGGGGGGGTCAGGCACGGGAAGTTTCAACAAACTCCTGAAGAGATGTGGAGGGCTGGATGTCATCAGGCTAGATGGAACAGGAGGGTCCTGAAGGGATTGATGATCATCCTGATGGCCCTTTGCTGAACTAGGAGAGGTGAGGCAGCCAGCCGAGGGAAGGGCCCTGGACTCGGATTCAGGAAACCAGAGCCGTGAATGGCAGGGGTACCTTGGGCCGATCACTTAATTTCTCAGGGATTCTGGCAAATGAGGGTGTTGGACCTCTCAGCTCTGACCGGTTATTATTTGGAGACTGGGTGTCGTATCGAGTCTTGGGGCCCAGGACTCAGCTGCTTGAAGCAGCAGAGGGAGGTTGGCCATTGTGATACCTTATTGTTAAGCTCATCATCTGTTTCTCTCCCTCGCTCCTTCCCCATTTCAGGAACTGTGTGCTGTTACAATCCTTCCACCTTTATTAGGGACCATTAGAGCTTTACAGCACCAGTAGATTGGGTGGGGCCAGTCACAATAAACAGATTTATAATGGGTGTAAACGGGACACCTATCACTGTTGGAGGTTAACACTTTCAGGGCCTTTGAGTGGCAGCCTGCATGCCCAGACCTTCTGGCCCTGCCCACCGCAGGGAGCCTCTTCCTGGTCAGCGCCTGTTGGACTGGGTTGGCAATAAAGCCCAGTGAGTTCTTGCTCGGGTGGGAAACCTCTAAATAACATCCCCCGTCTGTGTAACATCGATTTGCATGGTGGGCACAAAATAGCTGCTTAATTTATCTCAAGATGTTTTGCGAATGGAAACGTTCAAGTTTACAAATGGAAACAAAATGAGCCACCTGCTCCTTCTTGAGAATCCTCCTGCCAGGTGAAATAGAGGGTTTGCTTCTCATCGTGTCAAAGAAAAAGAAACAAACCAAGTAAGTCTTTTGTCTCTGCAAAGAAAGTCGTTGCGGATGTCTCTAGAACTGTGTATGTACTCTGAATGGTAGAATGCTGGGCTGTACCAATGTCTGAGCCCGAGTGGGCTTTCTTCCCCAGTGGGTTTCCAGTCCATAGCTGGTGCCTGGCATATGGTAGACGTTCCGTGTATCTTGCGCTGATGGGATCTATTAGAGAGGGCTTCTCCTCCAAGAAGCTGAATGCATAAATCCCCTGTTGTATAATCTGTTACTCAGTTTTAAACTGAGCATGGACTTTGTTTCATTTTACATAACATAGTATATATTATTATTTAAAGCATGTATTCCTTTTCTAGAACAGTATCGTTCAGTTCTACCTCTGTTGATGCTGCTTAACCAAAGTACAGTCACACACACACCCTCCAACATTAAATACTACCAGGAAGTTGTCAAAGAGCATATTAGTTCTCCCTTAATGTTCTCCTGGTTTAGTTTCTACTAGTTTAGTTTACTAGCTTAGTTTAGTCTACTCGTTTGATTTTGTTCTACGAGTTAGCTTCATGTTCTACTAGATTAGTTCTTATAATCTCTCGCCAGCATCCCTTGGGCAAGAAAAGAGCTAGAATGGCTCTTCCTGAGTTTTTGTTGAGTGAACTGAGGTCTGGAAAACGGACCTGGACGTTTTGCAGATCAGTGTCATTTGGCAAGATGGCTCTAAGCTGCCACCATCCTCGGTGAGTGCTCCCTGAGCACTCTGTTGGTGCTCCTGTTCAGTGGAAGCCAGTGACCATCCAGCCTCCGAAGCTTCGGTGCCCGCCCGACACCTGGTGCTGCCTGGGACCAGCGTCCATGAGCTGGTGACCAGTAGCTGTCTGTCATGATGATAGTGATGGTCTGGCGGCGGTGACGAAGAGGCTGGGGTCTGGCCAGGCGAACGCCCATAAGGAGGCGGCTCTGACACTTGCCAGGCCTCAAAGGATCTTCTCCCTGGGTGTCACTTCCCAGCAGGGCCCTGCTTATGAATAGGTCGCAGTGGAAAACCTCTCCTTTCTGAGGCAATTTTATGAGCCCTTCAGTCACAATACAGATGTCTGTTTTTAGGACCTTACTTTTGTATAGACACCCAGTGGCTCAGTCTGCTGATGGCTTTATAGCCTTCCCCCATTGCCCAGACCTACTAGAAGCATCATCATTCTCCTCGCCAGCCAAGCCCAGGGGCCTTTGTTGCAGCCACATTACCCCTCCCCGCAAAGGCTGCCTCTGAGAATAGAGACCCCAGGAGCCAGACTGCAGCCGGGCTCCGTCTGTCCTCATGGCCTTTAGGCCTAACGATGTCCACCATTAACCCTTCTTAGTTTTACTCCAACTTCCTTTGGAGAAAAAGGCATTTAAGTGACTCATGTTGCCACAGCAGACTCCCATTAATTGATCCTTCCTCAAAGTCAACCCGATGAGGCGCCGAACTGGGTTCTAACAGGGTGAGTCTAAATTTGGGGTTCCCACCCACAGCCCCAAACTTTCAGAAATGGTCAGCCTGTGCTCATGGGAGCACCCGTTCCCATCCCCCCTTGAAGCACCCTAGGTAATGGGTGTTATGCTTAGGGCTCAAGAAGTCAGGAAGGGGTAGGCTCCCTGCAGGCACCCCATTGGCCCTTTTTGACACTAGGTAAAGCACTGCCCGAGATCTCTGCCGCTTCATACGAAACACTTATTCCGCCGTGCAGCCACCTCCGGCCTTCAAACACCAAGTCGCCCAAACGTGTCAGTGCTATTTCTACCTCGATCACATTTTACTGTCTCTCTTTCTCCTTCTCTCTCACTACCCCCTTCTCCCTTCTTTAAGAGGTATGCCTCCCACTAACCTCAGCAAAACCAGGAGATCTAGAGGAGAAGTGTATCTCGCTCCCACTTCTCTACCGCTCAGCTCAGCAGACTGACAGTGTGGAGCCTGGTTAGAACTAAAGTGCAGGTCATCCAATCATCAGCTGCTCATTCCAGCAATATGTACTGAGTGCCTACATGGGCTAGGCTCGGGGCGCCTGGGTGGCTCGGTCGGTTAAGCGTCTGCTTTCAGCTCAGGTCATGATCCCGGAGTCCTGGGATCGAGTCCCGCGTCGGGCTCCCTGCTCAGCGAGGAGTCTGCTTCTCCCTCTCCCTCTGCCGCTCCCCCTGCTTGTGCTCTCTCTCTCTCAAATAAAAATGAAATCTTTAAATAAATAAATGAAAATAAAACTAAATGGGCCAGGCCCTGTGCCAGGCACTGAGGACACAGTGGAGAAGGCAGGCAAGGTCCTGCCCTCACTGGGCTTACCTTCCTTCCTTCCAGTGAGAGATAAGCCAAGCAACAAGTAAACAAAATCATTTCCAACCGTTGGTGGCTCACGACGGAGGCTCAGCATACCTGGAATCAGTTCAGGGCTTACGGAGAAGGGAAGGAAGTGTCAGCTTCGGAACACCGCTGACCTGCTGGGGGAGACCCTTTAGCAAGAGGTAGTGAAAATAACCTCTTCCTCTTCGAACCTCAGTTTTCCATTCTGTCAAATGGACATCTGTGACACATGGAAAGCAGCGTGTGTAGATCACTCACAGAGGTGAGGGCTTCTCAAGCTGTCAAGGGCTGGCCTGGCCTCTTTCACTTAGAGCTGCAGCCTCCAGGCTGAAGTGCTCATTGCAAATCATCTGATGTTTGCCTGCAGAGACTGACTCTGTGGTGAGGACCTGGCGGGGTGGCCTCATGGGGGAGGACAGGCCGAGTCTCCGTTGCCCTTCTACCTCCCCACGTGTGTGATTTTCTCAGGCACACTGTGCTCGTTAGCGTCTGTTCTCAGCCAAGATGCTTTTGATGGAAGACGACTTTTTTTTTTCCTTTTCTTTTCTTGGCTCCCTTTGCTTTGATTTTTATAAGAAAACCAGTTTGTGGGCTTCCCTTAAGTATCACTCCACTTTTACTCCTTGAGTTCAAGAGTGTTTACCGTCCCCGCAGGCCTGTCTGTGTTTCTCCTCTTACGAATCGGCCTCCTCACTGAGCCACCTCAGGTAGAAGGCGATGTGGAATTGAAACCAGCCTAGTGTTTAAACTGCTTTCATCTTACATCAGCTTTTTCCTCTCAGGCTTTCAGATTTTTAATCTCCTAAACTCTCTGCAAACATTAATCTTGATGCCCAGAGAGGAGGAAATATGACTAAGAACTGGCAGGAGGCCCGTGTCGCCGATGAGGACACTGAGGCAGCAGGGCGAGCTCCACCATGGAAAGCTTGCGTTTCTGGAGTTCCCAGTTACAAACCGGGGAACCGTGTGCATTCTTTTATCCCCGATGAGCGTCCCAGAAGTTCCCTCGATGGAATCGTTTGTGTCTCTGCCTCTTTCCTCAAGAAAGTGACACCTCTACGGGGAAAGGGGAGTGGATTTCTGAGGATGCATGACCGGGCCCATCAGGACTGGCCTAATTCCTCCTGGCCCCTTCCCCGGCCCGGAGTTTTGGCGTCATTGGAAAGACAGCTCTGTCTACCCATAATTGATGGACAGGGTTGTTTCCTTTTCTCCTTCACACACTCCCTCTTGCCTGGGCTTAAATTCCCAGTTTCTAGACCCAACAGGGTTGGGCTGTGCTCTGCATGAGGTTAGAAACACACGGGAAGAATGTGTGTGACAGAGCTCTGGCCAGTTGAGTAATGTTTACTCTGTTGGTGGCTGGGACGCTCGTTCGCCCTGGCAGAGGTCCATCAGCCGGAGGAACATTCCTGCATTATCAGGGATGGGAGATTGGCTTTGAAATGTCAAGGGTGAAAGGCATCCCACCAGGTTCTGGGTGCAGCTCACAGACCCCAGGAAAATGGGCCCCCTGGCTTCAGTGCCAAAGGCCACATGGGGGCAAGCCGAGCCTCACTTTGCCCAGGAGGCCCCACCTCCCTCTTCCCCTGCTTCCTATAAAAGAGCGATTTCTGGTCATGTTTCCCTGGCTGACGTTGCTCTTCTGTTTGCGCAGCTTTTTCTCTCCCCAGAAATCCCGGTGCTTCTCTCACCTTATTTTACTCTCTCATCATTCTGGCCTCTGAGGAAGGAAGACCCCCATATGCCCACCTTGTAGAGAAAACCGCCAAGACCCCAAAGTTGACTGGCCCAGAATCATCAAGGCAGAGAGACAGAATTCGTTTCAAGTGTCTAGACGCCGATGCCCTGTTGATTTCTGGAATTGTGGAATTCCAGTTGTTTTGAGAAGCTCTAAGAGAGCTGTAAGTTCTCAGCCCCTGAAGCACAGGTTTCTGAAAAGTCCTTGTGATTAATTACACCCTGAGCGGGTCCTCTCTGGGGTCCTCCTGCAAGGCAGTTGTGTCTGTCCTCAAACACAGGTGCATGGTCGGTTCTGTAGAAGCTGACATTTACATCATAAAAACCACCATGCTCTGTAAAGTCATGCAATGAAAACCATGGGGTTTATGGGGGGGGAAATGGGGTTAAGGGCACACCACTCAAAACTTCTTCAGTGACACCCTTTAAAAAGATAAGACTCTAATAAAAGGATGAGCAGAGTTTTACCCCCGTTAACTGGTTAGGAAATGCATCAGTGTGACAATAAATATGGCATTTTACCTTGAAACAGTCCTGAAGTTTGCATATGGAGGCAGGCGTCAGAAGGGTCTCAGCTTGTGAGTTCGTGTGAAGTGGTGGGCGGAGGGTTGTCGGAAATCGGAGGGAAGGTTCTAACTCCAGATCTGGATGCATATGGCCTATAGCACATGCAGGAACCTGCTGGTAGCTGGTAGACGCTTGAAGGGTGTGTGTGTGTGTGTGTGTGCACGTGTTTTCCCATGTGGCTCCGCCCAGCTGGGTGCAGGTTTCTGAAATCCTCAAATGGGAAATTCATGTTGCACTCAGATTATTCCATAACGTATCAATAGAATTGGACCAGATCCACACTTTTCGATATCAACATTGCCGCGGGACTGACTGCATTTTCTTCTTCTGCCGGAAGGAATGCTCCCTTGTTTTAGAGCATGCGTGCTCAAAGCAGCTGAGAGCTCATGCCTTCTTTCAGGAAATGTTCACAGTCCCAGGCCCTCTGTTAGGCTCTGAGGATGCAACATTGAGTAAAAAGCCATCCCTTCCTTTAAGAGGGCGAGAGAAGTACCCTGTCATAGGAACATTATGGTGCCTGGTGACTGACTCCTGCTGTAAGCGTCTCAACTGCATGTGAAATGCAAAGGGCAAAGCAGATAACTACCAGGATGAATCAAGGAGCGTTTCACAGAGGAGGTGACATTTAGCCCTCTTGAAAAGATGCGACATGGAGGAGAAGGGAAGAGCTTTCCCGGCAGAGGGAACAGCAGAAGCAAAGGCACAGAGGCAGGAGATGGCAGGGCCAACATGACGGACAGCAGGTGCTCTGACATAGCTGTATGGGATGTCATGCGAGGTGAGGCAGCTAAGGGGCTCGATTCTGCTAGTCTTTGCTGTTGGGGCTTTTCCGGAAGGCAGTGAGGGGCCGTCCTAGGTTTCCAAAGAGGGCAGTGACACAGTGCGAGTTTGTTTAAGAAAGAAATCCCAAGCTGCAGCAATGTGAAGACTGCCCTGGAGGAGGGTGTTGGCACAGGAAGCAGAGTGTGGAGATGCTGGCTTCTGGAACCATGAACTCCGTCCATGTTTTGATACTTCTGAGCAGTCATATTGCATAGAAACTGGATGAATTGTCTCTGTCCCACATGCCATCAGGAATTCAGAAAGAGCCCAACACCCATGATACTGAGGCCTAGGAACAGGTGAAGGAGGTCAGCTCCTCACCAGGATCTCAGGGATGTCTCTAGATTCTAGCTGGGATGACTTTTGCTGCTGGGCACATGTACCGTGGTTTCTAGGACCAGCGATGGGGACATGGCCGATGAGTGCCTTGAGCCAGGAAGTGAGTGCAAGGTACAGGGCCACCTTCTAGCATTGTCATATCTCCTCTTGGGCCCTCTGGGGCTATTAACCCAGCATCTTTGGGCAGTCAGTAGTAAACCAGAGCCCTTGTGGTAGTATTTACGTTCAGAGCTTGCAGGGGTGAAGGAAGAAGGGAAGATGCCATTCCACTTGCCTAGCACAGTACCCGGCACGTGAGAGGTGCTCAGTCAAGTTTGTGTGAACTCAGCCTTCCTGAAAACGTCTTTTAGACCAAGACAGTCCCAAAGTAGAAGGAGCTGAGGTATCTTGAGCCACTCTTATGTACCAAGCACGTTCTGGGGACTTCCACATCCCTTAAGTCATTCATCTTCTTCCCAATGAGCCAAGGGGCAGAGTTTGTTAACAGCAAAGAAACTGAAGCTCGGGGAGGTTCAGTCACCTCCCCAAGGCCACACAGCTAATGTGTGGTAAAGCCAGGATTTAAACCCGGGTTGCCTGGCTCCAGAGCCTCCGCCACTTTCCTTCTCCCTTGATGCGCTCTCCTGGGTTTGTGAAATACCCAAGGACCTGGCCGCTCCTTCCTCCAACAAGAACACCTATTCCGGGTGGATCACCAGCCACTGTCTTGTGATACACCTTCCACCTTCACACCCCCTTTAAGGCGACTGCCTGATTACAGCCACCTTCTCTGGGCCCAGAGTGATTGCCCAACTCCTCGTGAGAGGAGCACTGGTGGGAAAGGTTACAGGTGAATCTGGGTGAGCAGCCCCCCGCCTCGCTCCCACCACACTTCGGCAGTGATACCAGCCCCCTCCCGCAGCGGGCAGGCCTCTGGCTCGGAGTTGAGGAAGCTGGAGTTCACCCAATACACTGAAGGCAGAGCCGAGATCAGCCGGGGATGCCCTAAACTCCCAGCCCGATGCTCCCCCTTCGCCAGAGGTCTAAGCCCACCAGTCTTTTAACAGAACAGCCCCACCCTTACATTTCTCCTAGAATGAAGTTCTGCTGGGGGCAGCAAACAAGGTTTAAACACCACAGCAGCCTTGGGCTACACTGCCTGGGTTCTAACAAATGGCTCTTGACACTCTTCTGCCAGGCTCCCTCTTAAAGAAGGCTTTTGTTTCCTGCGGATATCCTTGGTTAATTATTTTTAAATAAATAATTATGTAGCCTGTGGTAGGGGAGAAGCCTCCCCGTGACCCATATTTGATCGTCAGAGGACTGGCCCTCTTCCTTCGGCCAAATTAAATAGGCTAAAACCAGAGTCTGTTTGACTTGAGGCTGAATCGATGATGGGGACAGGCTGGGAGGTGAACACACAGCTGACTCCCAGCGTTATCACCACTCTCTCAAGAGCAGAGCATCTTGGGGAGGTAAATAGCTGGCCAGGGAGTCAGAGAAAGCAGGAGAAAACAGGGTGAAGTCCAGTCCCTCCAAAAGGAAAGAATGAGAGGGGCAGGGGCCAGGCCTGCCTCCCAGGTTGCCTCCAGAGCAAAACATCAGGGCTTCTACAGGGTAGGCTCCTTTGGGAGCCCTTCTCCGGGGACAGGTCGTTCCATTCGGTACTTAGAATCTGCCCTAAGTTGTCTAGAATTCTAGAGTCTTAGGGCAAGTGCCTTGGGGTCCACCTCCATACCAGCTCCCTCCCCACCTATAGTTACCATTTATTTAGCATTATGCTAGGAGACTTATAGATACTTTCTCCTATCGCCAAATAGACCTGTTAAGGAAGCATTTCCTCCATTGTATGAGAGGACGCTACAGCCCAGAGAAGTTATTTTCTCAAGATCACACATCTCCAAAGAGCGAAGTCAAGATTCGAGCCTGAGTTTGTCAAGCTCTCAAGCCCACAGTCTTCTCCCTGTCCCTCCTTGTCAGAAAATATTTCCGATTACTGATAGGAAACCTGCCTCCCCTATTTATCACTGGATCTGCTCTGGCTCCTGAGCTCACGAGGCGCGCACGTCTTTCTTCTCCTCCATAACAATACTGTGAGCTGTTGGACGCATCCTGCCAGGAGCCCAGGGGCAAATGTGAGTGGAGGAAAAAAGCACCTGATGTGATCCAGTGGGACGGAGTAGACAGGGGTAAATAGGAGACCTCAGGGCCACAGATAGCTGTGGAAGATTACGGGCAGGACTGGGCAGGGGGTGCCGGTTTGGAGGCAGGGAAGCCTTTCTTCCTTTTAACTCCACGGCGCCTGTTGCCCCCAAAATGTGGTACCCTAGACCAATAACTACCAAATTCCAGTGCGGTCCCACTGCCACTGCCACCCCCACCGGCAGCCCCATGCGTCAAAGGGTGGGGACAACCAGCAATAGAAGAAGCCCATAAAGCACGCATCAAGCCACTCAGAGTCAAGCAGGTTGCTCATGAAGGTTAGAAGCCTGCCTTAGCATTTGTTTTGTTTTCTTCCCAGCCCTCTGAGGCTCTAGGTCATATCAGCCTTGGGTAACGTCCTTCGGGCCATGCCAGGAAAACTGGCTTGGGGCTCCTCTTGGCAAGCTGCGTCTTAGCGATTTGGAGGCTGCTTAGTGATTTGGAGGCTCCTGGGGGGACTTTGCAGCCTCCTCGGGAGGGTGGGGCTCCAGGGGGAGCAGGAAGCAGGGCAGGGGGAGACAGACCAGCAGAATCCGTATCCTTAATACAGTGAGAGTTAATGTGGTTGGAAAGCTGGTAAATGGAGAATTGTAGGCAGACAGTTGGCCCACCTCTCCAAACGATTGCATGCCCAGAGCATTCGTCTCCCTCCCCTGCAGGTAGACACAGGGTCCCTCAAACCTTTTTGTTGAATCCAAAGAGAAAAACAAGAACAAGGGTCTTCGTCAGCTTTGAGCTTAGAGATGTCCCAGCGACCCCCAGCTTTGTCTTTGGCAGTCTCATGGGCCCATCCAGCAGGACTTTGACCCTGCAAACTGGGCAACTGGTTCTTTGCCCCCCTCCACCCCCCGCCCCCCCCCGCTCTCCCCTTCAGCTTCCTTCTGCCCTTCCCCCCCCCCCCCCCCCCCCCCCAGCGCAGACCTCTGTTTTGGTTCCTGAGCAAGAGGGAGGGTCAGAGTAGTGAGGCTGTAAACATGCTTGGTTCTCCCCTCCCTTGCAGACCAAACTGCAGTGGTTTACTAAAGGCATCCACGTCCTGCCAGTATGTGCTGCCTGCCCCACGTCCTGGCAGACGCGCCTCCCCCTGGGCCCTGGAAGTCAGCCAGATGGGACCCCATCAGAGGAATGTGAGTTCCAGAGCCAACGACTCCCAGCTGCAGCCCCACCCCTGTCCTGCTCCGCCTGCGTCCTCCCTCCCCCCGCCGCCCCAGGGCCTCTCAGGCTCAGCCCAAAGCGTGGTGCGCAGGGACGGATGCCTTTTGCTATAGCTCTTACAGGGGTCCCTGGGTGAGTGCCTCTTTGTAGAAAGGGTCTACTCATACTTTGCAGCCCCGCATTGCCAAGAGATATCAGGGAAACATTTCTAGAAGGCATTTCGAAGAGTAAAAGAAATACCCTCGCCAGGAAGAGAAGGCCAGTCTCAGCACCTAAAGCCTGGAAGAACTATGCTAAAGCAACAACAAGGGGAATCCTCTTGTTCGTTGGAGTTCCTTCCTTCCTTCCTTCCTTCTTTCCTTCCTTCCTTCCTTCCTTCCTTCCTTCCTTCCTTCCTTCCTTCCTTCCTTCCTTCCTTCCTTTCCTTCTTTCCTCTGACATAATATATTGAGTGGTTACCAAGTGCCAAGACACTTACCGCCATGAACAAAACAAAACAGACAAAAATGCCCTGCCCTCATGGAGCTTACGTTCTGGAATTTGAAGTCGAGCCCACCACCACCTTTACCCTGGGCCAGTGTTTCTTGTGGGCAGACGGGAGGAGAAGGCAACAACTTGACATTCTTGGCGGCCACCCTTGCAAACGAGGGGAGCCGACTCAGTGTTCCAAGGCCATGGGGGCACTCACGGCTGCTGTTGGGTCTGTCTTGTTTTGCAGGCGTCCGCTACAGCCAGCCGGGGAACAGTGAGGTCACTTCCGCCTCAACAATCAGCCACCATGGCAACAGCGCCATGGTGACCAGCCAGTCTGTTTTACAGCAAGTCTCTCCAGCCAGTCTGGACCCTGGCCACAATCTCCTCTCACCTGATGGTAAAATGGTGAGTACACCTGGGCCATTGTAGCTCTGGAGCTGATAAGATAAGAGGCAAAACAAACACAACTTCTCACAAGGCCTGCCTCAAACAATGAGCCATTGTAGCCCCGGTCGGGGAAAATGGGGGCTGTCCAGAGTTGGAACGGAAAGGTAGGACCAGTGACCCAGCCTTTGGCGGGTGGAAGAAGTGTTCGGTTTGAACCTGGCCAATAAATCTGACAGAGTTCTGCTCTCGTTTTATTGATTGAATGCCTCATAAAGGAGCAAGCCGGGTGGGACACTGTTTGTTTTGGGGCCGCCAATGACATTTGTGTTGATAAAATGTTCATTCATACCCACCCACCCCCCCCCCACCACCACCAAGGCCTCCAAAGCCAGTCTTTCACCTCAGAGAGGACTTCACTTTGAAACAAACCCCCCTCTTTCTCTTCACCACCCCCTGGTGCTGCCAGCAAGGAGAGAAACTAAGTCAGGATTTAGGAGTAGTAGGGGGTGGAGAGAGGCTTCTTGAGCTGGGGCATCTGATGGCACGTCAGGGAAGAGCACCGCACAAAAGGGCAGGTGGGGCGGGGCGATGCTTGCCCCACGAGTGAGAGACACCGACTTTGAAGTTCCAGGGACCAGGGTTCAAATCCCAGCTCCAGCACTTAATAGCTGTGTAGCCTTGGGCGGGTTACTGAACTACTCTAGGTCTCCTTCTCTCAACTATAAAATGCGGGTAATAACAATATGGTTGTTGGGGGAACAAATGTGCTGACAAGGGAAAGACTCAGCACAGCATCAGATAGTCAAGAAATGGTTGTGGTGTTGTGATGTGAATGTCCATGTTCCTCTCTTTAAGTGACGTTTTCTGTGGTCATACCCACAGCCCACACCCAGATGTAAGTTTAGCACACTTGGTGAGGAATAGACTGTTTGAATTTTCAAGGCTCTAATTCTCTAGCCACACAAGGGCAGGGGAGCACCACGGGTGAGAGAGACAGGCATTACAACACCAGTAAGGGTAGGAAATGGAAAACTCGATTCTTTGGGTCATGCTCTGGGTTTCAGTGGGGGAGGAGCTGCAGGTTCCTGGCTTGCACGCTCAAGGTGGAGCTGCACACATTCCCTCAAGGTGTCTGACCCAGAGGCAGGTGGGGGCCCGAGCAGGGGACGGGGACAGGGAGCAGATGCCATTTCAGACCTTGACGTGTGCCCGCTGTGTAGGCAACACAGGAATGGTGAGTCACAGGTGATTGAGTCCCCAGCTCCCTGGAGGAAAAAACAGCGTGCAGTTTCCAAGGGGAGTGCTAGCCTGGGTTCGTGGTCTGTGCAGACTGCTAACAGAGGTAGCGGTCTGTGCAAAGGAAAATGAAAAGGCGCTCCTGGGGGAGGCATTTGGTCGCCCCCTTGCCCTTCCCTCATCCCGTAAGCTTCTTCTTCATGAAGAACAGTTTGTGCAGCTACCTTGTAAGAGGCATAGGCAAGTCTTGATGAGTCACTTTGAGACCCAAACTGGTTAGGGGTGAGGATCACTCATGCTGCTCTGGAGAAGGGGGTCTCATGGAAGAGGTCTTGACTTAGTCCATGAAACCCTCCAAGTCTCCACTCCTCTCGCCTGAAGGTCCTTGGGGTTTGGACCCTCCTGCTCTTTCTCCCAAGAGGCAAGTGGCCTCACCCCAAGCCACAGCTGCTCCAAAGGCAGTCTGCAGACACACTTTTTGCTTCCTGTTCTGCTCAGCAGTCCCCTCATGGGCAGTATATTATTGGATTGATGATTGACCAAGAGAGCACACCTCAACGTTAGCAAACACCTGGAAGCTTGTTTGCAGGGACCGGCTTTTTACTAGTCTCCAACACCCTGGCTCATATGTTAAGTCACTATTACTGGATGCCCACATGCAAGAATCTGTTTTCTGTTAATATATAACAGGTCCATCACAGATTGTGGTCTGCCAAGGCAAGAGTGGAATATGGTTAAAAATAACGCAGGCAAGAAAGCTCGTGTGTCCATGTCTTGGGCTCTGTTGTTTATCAGCAATAGGATCGTTGTTGCTTAACTTCAGCTTCCTCATCTATAAAATGGGGGAGAATAATGCCTGCGTCGTGGCGTTGGTATGAGGATGACTTGTAGCGCTGCGGTTCTTTGGGTAAGCCCTGGGCAAGGAGTGATGTGTTCAGTAGGATGTGAATTGAAACTCTTCCCCCAGGGATTAGTTTTGGAAATATCGCTGATCCATGTGAGCTTTGCTTTGCACTGTCCCCTCCCGTACCTGAGTGCATAAACAAAAAGCGGGCCAGATTTAGGGTTACACATACTGGGGGGCACCTGGGGGGCTCAGTTGGTTGAGTGTCCGATTCTTGGTTTTGGCTCAAGTCATGATCTTGGGGTTGTGGGATCGAGCCCCGCGTCGGGCTCTGTGCTCAGCGCAGAGTCTCCTTACCCCTCTCCCTCCGCTTTTTCCACTCCGCTCATGCTCGCTCGCTCTCAAGTAAATAAATAAAATCTTTAAAAAAAAAAAAATACATACTGGGGCTCCTGGCTGGCTCAGTTGGTAGAACATGTGGCTCTTAATCTCAGGGTCATGAGTTCAAGCCCCACATTGGGCATATAGAGTTTACTTAATAAAAAATAATAATAACAATAAAAATTAAAAAGCACATACTGGATACTCTCACGGTATCAAAGCAGTACGGCCTAACAGGGAAGAGCTCAGGCCTTAGAGGCAGATGGCCTGTTTTCAACACCAACACTACCTCTTGAGCACACTTCTTAACTTCTCTCAACTTCCGTCTCCATGTCCACAATGTGGAGATAGTAACACCAACCTGGTAGGCTGTAGGCGTTGAAGCACTTAGCATAAGAGAAAGTACTGCAAATGGCACCATTCACGGAATACAAACACAGTGAATTACCATGTAAGAATCATGACTGGTGTCCTTGGCAGCCCCTGGCTTCCTTCAGTCCTGGAGGCAAGTAGAAAATACTGGTTGCGTTTTAGAGTGGAAGGAATTTGACCAAGGTTACCCAAAAATAGCAGGTGGAAGGGATTTGAACTCCAACAAAACTGAGTGTGAATTCTGGCTTCCTCACTCACTAATCAAGTGACATAGGACTGGTCTGTCCACTCTCGGGAGGATCAGTGTCTTAATTGGTAACATAGGGGCAGTGGTGAGAACGCCCTCCCCACTTGTGTCAGTATCTACTGAGGACAGTCAGTGGAAGCACTTGACAAACTCTAAAGCCGTGTACATTGAAGTTGCTTTTATGGTTGGCATCTGCATTTCTCTTTCACCATGAAAATCAAACACTGAAACGGCAGAGATTGCCGTCACTTCATTGACTTTCGCCAAAGGGACTACATTACCCAAAGGAAGTCTGAAGGCAGGTTACTGATTTCTTTTCTTTCTTTTTTCTTTTCTTTTTTTAATGACTCTGACATTTTGAAAAACAAGTCCAACAAACAGGCTGGTTCTCTCTTGTTTGATGTGGTCAGAATTCCTTCTTGGTCACGTGACACACCCCCCAACTGATTTCTTGATGCCCATTTTAAAAACACAAACAAACCTGTTTGGTTTTTTTTCTTTCTTTCTTTTTCGAATTAACCTTGGAAGCTATGGGGTTGACCGGAAGGTCAGGGCAGGAGATAGTGTCTTACCTGGGTGCTGGCGTGAGTCCTGTCATTTGACAAGCTCTAGAAGAAGGGCACCTGGCCTACTCAGACATAATGTATGTATCCTGATCCTAAAGTACCTCTGAGTGGTCCTGATACCATCAAGAATGTCTGGAGTAGTTCAGAATGACAGGAGACATCTCTCTTCCTTCTTCCTCCCCCACCTCTCTCTCTCTCTCTCTCTCTCTTTCTTTCTAAGATTTTATTTTTAAGTAAACTCTATACCCAATGTGGGGCTTGAACTTACAACCCTGAAATCAAGAGTCACATGCTCCACCGACTGAGCCAGCCAGGCGCCCCGAGACATCCTTTCTTTTTTTTTTTTTTTTAAGTTGATAACATTTTTTTTATTTTTTATTTTTTTTAAGATTTTATTTATTTATTTGAGAGAGAGAGAATGAGAGATAGAGAGCACGAGACGGAAGAGGGTCAGAGGGAGAAGCAGACCCCTGCTGAGCAGGGAGCCCGATGTGGGACTCGATCCCGGGACTCCAGGATCATGACCTGAGCCGAAGGCAGTCGCTTAACCAACTGAGCCACCCAGGCACCCCCGAGACATCCTTTCTTAATAATAATTTTAGAAATTATTTTAACACTATAAATAGTAAACTACTTTGTTATCAAGAAGAGCATGCGCGTGTGTGCACGTGCACGCGCATGCACACGTGTGTGTATGTGTAAAACTGATAGCTCCTTATAATTAATGGGAACCATTGGAAGCATTTCTGAAGACATCAGAATCAAAGCAAGCACATCTGTGACAGCTGTTGTTTAATACTGTCTTGAAAGTTCTAAGCAATGCAGTGAGACATATACGCATATTAGTACTAGCAAGGAAGAGACCCTATCAGCATGTGTGCTTGTGATGCCATTATACACTTGAAAAAGTGGGGCGCCTGGGTGGCTCAGTTGGTTAAGCGACTGCCTTCGGCTCAGGTCATGATCCTGGAGTCCCGGGATCGAGTCCCACATCGGGCTCCCTGCTCAGCGGGGAGTCTGCTTCTCCCTCTGACCCTCTTCCCTCTCGTGCTCTCTGTCTCTCTCTCTCTCTCTCAAATAAATAAATAAAATCTTTAAAAAAAAAAAGAAAAGAAAAAGTGAAGAAAATCAATAAGGAAAAGACACTATTAGGAATAAATAAAAGGATTTAATTCCCCCAATGAAAGGATGCAAAGTGGCCCTGTGTGTAGTAAACTCATTAAAATCAGTAGCTTTCTCTTACTCATCTGTCAATAAAATATAATGGTGCAAGTTTCCTCATCTGTAAAATGGGTTGCTGAGGTGATCAAATGACAGTGCAGAGAGACATGCTCATAAAAGACAAGCCTTGGGGTCCAGGGCTTATCATTTAGTAGCTTTGTCATTATGATATCAGCTCCTTGACCAAAACAATAAACATTTTTAATGGATAGTGGAGATTGGGAAAAGGTAGAGAAGCCCAATGATGGCGGATCTCCCCCCCAACCCTTAGTAATAATTGCAGGGGTGGGGAAAGGTCCTCTATAAAAGGTAAGAATTTGACTTCCAGAGTCAGGCAGACCTGGGTTTAAATACCAGATATACCACTTGCTGGGTTATTGGATCTTAGGCAATACACATATCTACTCTGAGCCTCGGTTTTTCCATCAGTGAAACGGTGATGGATCTAGCTGATACCATATCTACCTGATACAGATCTACCATGAAGTGTCTGCCTCACGGAACCACAGTGAGGTTTGTTGGCTAACGTATGAGTGGTACTTAGTGGGGCCTGTATCAGTGAGAGCGTTCCTGCCCTTCTGCCTAGTCCCTAATCTGCTCTCACTCGGGCAGACTTCAGTTGTTATTTTTAGTAGTCACATGTCTTTAGCACCAGGAAGAGAGAAGGCATGGAGCAGAACAGAGGATACTTCCGAACTGAGCAAGTGACAGTCCCACAATTCCCAGGAGCAGAAGAATCCCTAAGGCAGGCAGGTAACTCAAAGATGGTCAACAGATGGAAGCACCATAAGGGAAGGGCTTTTTGTATATTTTGCGTCTCAATCTTCAGCACCTAGAACTATGCCTGCGCCTCAGTGGATGCTTCATAATTACTGTTGAGCGAATGAATGCATGAATGCTGGATGAATGAATGAATGAGTAGACGGAGGGATGGAGGGATGAGTGAATTGGCTGTGCAGAGGAATTGCTGAACCATGTCATTTTGGACACTGCTCTTTGCAGTCCCGGCTGCACTCATGTTGCTCTTGTTTTTTTTCTCTCCAGCAGATCTCCGTCTCCGGAGGTGGTTTGCCCCCTGTCAGCACCTTGACGAATATCCACAGCCTGTCCCACCATAATCCCCAGCAATCTCAAAACCTCATCATGACGCCCCTCTCCGGAGTCATGGCCATTGCACAAAGTAAGCTCCGTTCTTGGTCACAAAACCTAGGGGGGCAGGGAGAAGAAGGGTGGGCAGGAAGTCAACCTGATTTTAAGAAAGGTTTATAGAAGGCCCCCTTCAAACTCACCCGCCACTTGTAGATTTGATTCCACTTATCTCTCTCCTCAACAATATTTGGACTGTTTAGCCTAAAGAAAGAGAAAACAATGGAGTCACGTTGAATCTTGGTCACGGCTCGCCAGCCGTGCATCCTGGGGCAAATCATTAACCTTAGTGAGGTTCAGTTTCCTCATCTATAAAATGGGTTGCTGAGGTGATCAAATGACAGTGCAGAGAGACATGCTTGTAAACCTATAAAGCGTGAGTTATGTGTAATATCATAGCTTACACTTTTGTCTCGTGTTCATTTCTACCCCTAAGGATGTGGTAGACGTTCCAGGAAGTTGTGCTGATGTTTCTTTGTGTTGGCCAAGATGGAGCCGTGATGGGCTTCCTTCTAAACAGGGAATTTGGTGTTGTCATAGGACACCTCTTTGGCCAGTGGTGAAAGTACAGTGAGAACTCCCGAGGGGAACTGTTGTAGCATCTCTGAGTCTTTAAGGAGAAACATGCCTGAAGACGGGGGATGGACCCCGTCCTTCCAGCTCTAGGAGGCTCTTGTTCCACGGCGAGCCTGTAGCCCCTCACAGATGGGCCAGTTCAGGCCACGGGAAGGCTGACGGGGGCCGCATCTGTGGAGGCCGCTCTCAGAATTCTAATGTTTTGTTTTGTTTTTTAAAGATTTTATTTATTTATTTGAGAGAGAGAGAGAGAGAGAGCACATCAGAGGGGATAGGGTCAGAGGGAGAAGCAGACTCCCTGCCGAGCAGGGAGCCCGATGCGGGACTCGATCCCGGGACTCCAGGATCATGACCTGAGCCGAAGGCAGTCGCTTAACCAACTGAGCCACCCAGGCGCCCTCAGAATTCTAATGTTGATGAGTATTCGGTGTGTTTTCAGCTTCCTCATGACCTCAGGCCAAGTCATCACTGTGTGACACTGGGAAGACTTCCCGAGAAGGCTCCGGAGAGTTCTGAGGATGGCACGTTGCTCATCTTTCTCTCCACCTAATAGCGCCCCCTTGTCCTCATGGCCTCACTGTATCGTGTGCCCATACTGACCACCTCTTTATTTTGTTCCTGCCTTTTCCTCTTTCTCTCTTCCCTCCAAGTCAGCTCTAGCCAAGGTAGCAACTCAGATCACTTCTGAAGAGAATGGCTTATGCGCTCTTGGAGGGCAAAACAGGGCTAGACCCATGAGAGCACACAGCTTTACTGAGCATATCTTCAGCTGCTCGGCGGTTGATGTACTCTGCAGCTGTTTTGTTTTTTGCATAGAGAAACAGGACTAGAGAAGCTTTTAGAGGACTCACGAAATAAAAAATTGTTTCAAACTTTTACTGCCTTTTCACAGGAATATGGTAGCCATACTAAAGCTATGTCACCTCTTTATTTCCACAGCCAAAAAGATACACAAACCATCCCATTTAACCTTCTTTCTTCCCACATCAAGCTTTGGCGGACACACACACACAGTTCTTATATTTTCTTAGGCACTCTCTCAACTAAAATTTTCCCGGAAGCTATTCCATATTTTTCTCAATTTTGTTCCTCCCGATTTCTTCCTTCCATACTTCTCCACCTTCTTGCTATATCCTTAATCTCCTACTGCAGGTGGGCAGCACCAGAGTGTACATTGCCCTTGGAAGGGTGTTCACGGTGCACGTGCATGTGTGTGCTTGGAGTGGGGTGGGGAGAGCATGAAGAATGGTGAGGATCACCAGAAAACTTGGCCGAGACGCGCGGTCCTAGCCAGTGGAGTGGCAGGCTGAAGAGTTGCTTGCAGGCATCCTCCTGTGTGGCCAGCGCCTGTCCCGTTGAGTCTGAGGGTCCTGCCTTGGGCAGAATGTGATAACAAAGCCCTTGGCACTGCCAAGCCCTCATTCTCTATTCATCCACTGGATGGACAGCATGCTTCTCGGGCAGGAGCCAGTGCCCAGAAAACAGGTGAAAAGGCCAAGAGTCACACTCCGTGGGAGCTAGAATGACATCAGTGGCTCTCGATCCTGGAATTGAGGCACAGCAGGATCACAGACTGTGTTGAAAATAAGATTCCTGGGCCTCACCTCTGAAGGTTCTGACTCATTAAGTCTTGGGTGAGGCGGAGGAATGTATATTTCTTAAAGAGCTCCCCCAGATGATTCTAAAGCCCAGGCAGGTTTCAGGACTGTGCCCTCAAATGTCATCCACTCTCAGCAAGGTAATTTGCTCTTCTGGGCAGGGATTTCCCAAAAGAGCAGCAGTAATAGGCTCCTGGGAAAACAGCTAGTCCATGGGGCCTCCCAGGAGACCCCGGTGGAAGGTGGGAGAGGGAAATGGGATATCAGGGTATCAGGTGAGACTCGGGCTTGGGGAGCTGAGCCCCTGGGGAAGGGGAGATAGTGCTGGTCTGAATGGCATCAGAGGACCCGGCCCCCAGTCCCCCTCCCCAGAAGAGCCAGGAGGGGGCTTACTCTCCCTTCACTTCTGCTCAGGGTTCTCGCCTTTTGGGTTTCTGATAACCATATCGGCTAAAGCCCTGAGTAAGCAACAGCTGAGGTCTTCGTCCTATCTGCACGGAGGACTTCCCACAAACCCGCTTCTGGAACCTTCCCCATTTCAGGAAAGGCTCTCTAGGTGTCCCTTCCACGCTTGCCTGAAAGAGACCTTTTTCTGGGTTTCTTCTTCATTCCATCCTGCCCCCCGTTTCACAGAAAGCAGGGTCAAAGGAACATTGGCAGTCCAGGAAAGAGGTCAGGGTGCCTCGCCCCTGGTCCTCCCGTCGCCACTCCCACCCTGGCTTGGCTGTCTCCCCCAGATTCCTGCCCAGGGAGCACATGGAGCTGGTGGGGGGCGAAACCCAGTCTCTGCAGTGCTGGCCCCTGTTCTGAAGAGGCCTCAGGATGTAGACACAGAACAGGACCCCAGAGGCCTCACACCTCCAGAACAGAAAGATGGCAAGAGCCCCTATAAACTGCCGACGTTTTACTTACGACTTCCTCCTCCCAGTACCTGGACCTTTTGATGCCACAAGCCCTGTGCCGCCAGATAAGATATATCTTCTTCAGAGACCGGTTGAGGTCTGGTGTTTGTCCCCCCTCTCTGCTACAGTCTAGAGAATAAGCGTCTGACCTCTGCCAGGGTCTTTGCACCAGTTCGCTAAATGAGACTCTTCTGGCTTTGTACTCCTAGGATGGTGCAGGTTGTTGTTGTGTTTTGTTTGTTTGGGGCTTTTGGGGGGTTTTTTTGTTTTTGTTTTTGTTTTGTTTTTATCCAAATGTGAGTTCCTGAACACTCCTGCCCTCTGCTGGACAGACAGGTGTGAGCCATAATCTGTGCCCTTGAGTGACGGCCTTTAGCTGCCCTCAGGGCACCCAGGCAGGCCTCTCTTGGAGTCAGGTCTGGAGGGAGTGGGCTGGTTAGAGGCCACCTTCCCAGGGTCCTGGCAACCTCAGGGGAGCCAAATTTGGGAGGATGGTTCTCAGGCCTCAGATCTGTGTAAGCCCTTTTCCATCCATAACTCACTGTGGAAAGTGAGCAAGTCAAGCTCTCCGAGCCTCACTTTCTTTGTCTGTAGAATGGATCTATAAAACCATTTCCCATGCAATCTCTCATGTGAGGCCCCACTGTGCCTGGCACATAGCAGGGGCTCAGTCCGTAACCATTCCCGGGCACTCACCTCTCCCTGTCCCCGCAGCCACCTCTGAGCTTTCCTTCTTGCTCCCACAGGCCTCAACACCTCCCAAGCACAGAGCGTCCCCGTCATCAACAGTGTGGCCGGCAGCCTGGCAGCCCTGCAGCCTGTCCAGTTCTCCCAGCAACTGCACAACCCTCACCAGCAGCCCCTCATGCAGCAGAGCCCCGGCAGCCACATGACCCAGCAGCCCTTCATGGCAGCCGTGACTCAGCTGCAGAACTCCCACAGTAAGGACGCGGGTGTGGGGGATGGGAGTGGGCATGGGCCCCACCAAGGGCCCTGAGCAGCCCGCACTGCCCTCTCTGGATCTGTACTTGCTTGGAAGTGTATTGATTGGGTCACTTTTCCCTACCTGTTATCAACCCAGACGATTTCTCAGCATAACCCTTGTGTGGTCTGTGCCTTTCCTAGACCTACCCTCTACCTCCGTGACTGCTGGGGGAAGGTTTGAAGAGGACAGTTGAGGCCTACGTGTAAAGGGGAGCTGGAGAGAGAGTGCAGGGGTGGCACCCATGGACAATCCCACCAGGCAGCCACAGCGCCTTCTCCCCATGAGCCTCAACGTAGCCCTTTCAATCTAAAATTCCAAGCAACCGTTACCAAATGACGAGAGTGGGCATGCAATTTGCATTCCCTGAAGTTGGAGAATCTTCTAGAATCCCCATGCTGTCCAGTTGACACACCCCAAACGTCTCTAAATCGAGAACCACAGACGTAGGTGGAAAATACCACCTGCGCGCCATCTTGCTTAAGGAATAGTAGCGCTTCTGCGCTCCCCCTGCCCCCAGGCTATTTCTCATACCCTGTTTCTCCACCTACTCTTAAGGCCTTTCTTTCAGCCAGTTAGTTCCCACCCACTCTAGCCACTGTATCTCTGCCCTCCATCCTGAGCCCCAGGCCCCCAGCCAAGCCCTCTGGCCAGATCAGGCCTACAAGTTTGGGGAGAAATCACGGCTGGCAGGGTCCTACAGGAACACCAGATAAGTCTCCGGAATAGAGTGTTCGTCTTGGAGTCAGACAAAACTAGGATTTAAATCCTGGCTCTGAGGCTTACCAACTGTGTAGCCATTGGTAAAGTTACTTAACCACTCTGAGCCTCAATTTCCTCATCCATAAAATGGAATGTAGAGTGATTATGGAGATGAGATAAATAATGTAGAGTGATTATGTAGAGTGAATATGGAGATGAAATAAGAATAGGTATGAACCGTGTTTGGTAAGCATAAGAGTTACAAAAACGCAGGTGATGATTTATTAAGGGACCGTTTAATAGGAGACAGGAATGGGGAAGAGGATTTTTGTTCCTCCCCTGGCTGCCTGACAGAGCTGTGCGTCTGAGGAAAAGCAGCCAAGTTCAGCCTTCTCTCCTCGGGGCGCTCTCCCCGCCTCAGGCCTGCAGAGCTGGTTTCTAAGCACCATCTCACATTCCAATCACATTTTTTTGTGGCTTCTGGAAAAAGATCTCCCATAACCTGTAGCAGAGTCTGGGACCACATGTACCCACTTTCCTTTGGTTCGGGACCCGATAATATGCCCCCACTTGTCCCTGCCCCTGGCCAGGCCCAGGTGGGATTGTCAGAGAGTGGTCCCCAGTGATGACCTGTGGACTGCTGAGCCCCAGCTGGGGGCCCCCGGACCAGACAGCAACCAGCCTCCCTCCACAGGAGGGACAAGCCAGGGTGGCAGGCAGTGACCTTGACCCCGTCCCCTACTAGGGGATGCTGTGGTAGATAGAATTGGCTGCTCCTTCCCTCGTGGCCAAAGATCCACATGCTTCTGTTAGTTGGTCGAATTTATATGAATCTAATGGATAAATCACATGAGTCAAAAGGTTCTAGACTTGGTGAACAAGTACTGGAAAAACTGAAAAATGAGTCACATGCTCCTGAAGGTTTTATTTGCATCTAGTCTCCCCTTGTCTCTCATCCTTCAACTTTCTGTGATGTCATAATATGACCTGTGATGTCATTTTAGCACAAATTGGAACAACCCAGAATTATACAATGAATTATACCCATGTCTAATTATAATTATTAATCAACTTATAATTGCCTGCATAAGACCTGGCTCTTGAGTCATGGCAGATGTGATAAGCTTGTGCTGACCAGCTTGTTTATGTTTGCCAACTACTTAGAACTTTTTTTTGACTTAAAATCTCCGATGCACCACATACGCCTAAGGGCCATTTGTTGATGCCTAGGCATCTAGCGTTTAATTGAAAGTCAGGAGAACAGAAGTGCTGTCCCCTGCTTTCGAGAGGACACTGTGCAAAGCTGTTTGTCTATTTGATACAAAGTACTTTACACACGATGTTTTCTAATCCTACAGCAGCTAGCATTCCCATTTTACAGATGAGGGAATTGAGGTTACGTAACTTAATCGAGGAGCCAGAATTTAAACACATGGCCATTCTTTTTACTGTGTCACACCGCCTTCCAAAACGTCACCAGCGCTGCCCCGCTTTTCTCTGCCTGGGGACACAGGAGCTATGGTGTGGGATGGGGCGTCTATAGCTGTGTATACGCCTGTGTGACCTGCACCTTGACTGTGTCTTCACTCTGTCTCTCCAGTGTACACACACAAGCAGGAACCCCCCCAGTATTCCCACACCTCCCGGTTTCCATCCGCGATGGTGGTCACAGATACGAGCAGCATCAGTACGCTTACCAACATGTCTTCCAGTAAACAGGTAATGCCGGCAGCAAGCGGGGAGGGGGCAGCGACCCAGGCTGTTGATGTGCAGAAAGGGTGGCAGTGCCCCGCGGACTGAGCCTGGTCCCTCCCAGGCTCCTCGTTACTTGCTAAACGAATCCCCGAGGTCAGAGGGCAGGGAAGATGGGCCATAGGCTAAAAGGATGTACTGCTCCCCCGGCTATCCCAGCAAGAGCACTAAATGACCAGGGCTTGATAAACCACTGGAGACTGGATTACACGGAGCCTTTAGGGGTTGAGACTGAGTGTTTCCCAGTGGGTTGAACAGTGGTCCATGGAAAAGATGTCTCCAAGGAGGACTCGGGAGAGTCCCACCCTCTGTAGCATTTCGTGCTGTACAAGAGGGATCCCTGAGTGTTCTCGACAAATCAGTCAATGGAAAAAGAGAGTAGAGAGTCGGGGTCCTGAGGCTGACTCCCCCGTCCAGGACCCATGTGGGACCCAGAACACTGTAAATTCCAGAGAATGACCCAAATCTCCCAACCCGTGGAGATTCCCCAGTAGACAGTCGGGCCTTACAGGGGCCTGCGTTTCCTTGTTGTTTTATCAAGAAACTCAGAATTGACTTCCTAGTGCGCTAAAAGTGGGAAATCCAGAGGCTTTGTCACTCTTTCAGTGGATGGCTAGTTCCCACCTCCAGGTAGAGCTGATGGAGCAGTTAAGCCAACCAAAGACGGGGCTTGTCAGTCCAGCTTGGACGGCTGGACTGTCACGGGACACAGAGTTAGGAAACAGGACAAGATGTCTGAACACACAGGACACTTCCAGAATAATACAATGGGACCTTTTAGGAGCTGGGGTCTGTGCAGCGTGGGAACTGTCTGGCCTCTATTGATTACTAGATAAGTAGGCGACAACCTTGAACTTCGTGTCACAGGCTCTCAGCGGGGTTTGGTCTTGTTGATGGTCTTTTTTCCATCCGAGTCTTGCAACTCACACCTCCTTCACTGCCATGTGCTACCGAGCAGGTTCTTTCATGGGCTTGGGTTCTCTGCTCTTCCCTTTGCCCACATCTCCTCCTGGTCCTGCCATATTATAGAGCAGGTGGGTTCTATTCCTGGTTTTGCCCCTTGTTTGGTGACCTTGACCTCTCTGAGCCCTCATTTCTTCACCTTTAAAATGAGAGTCATAACATGGACTTGTTCTGGGGATTCGATGAGGTCATGTAGATTAAGTGCCTGGCACGTCTTGGGTATGTGCTTGTGTGCTCGTGAACACACACACACACACACACACACACACACACACACACACACACGGCCTAGGCAGCTGGGCTCTGGAGTTGGCGGGGAGAGGGAAAGGTGTGTGGGACCTGCTCTGCCACTCTTCTCTCACCCAACGGAAGATGAAAGGACACCCCCCCGTTGCCCTGCCCTTCGACTCCCGTGCGATTTCCCACTCTTTGTAGTGAGCAGGGAAAACATTTATCTGTGCTCACAAATCTCAATCAGGGGGGCAGCCAGGCGCAGCGGCCCTGCTTGGGAATACCTTCCCCTTTGAAAGGTTTATCAATCCATCTGCCGCTTGGTCAGCCCTAGACAGGGCTCTGATTAATTATTCCTGTCTTTCCCAAGTTGACTTTGATGCTTGCTTGTTGAAACAAGCCCTCTGAATTCAGGAAATGGTCTCTTAATCAAAATACTTAGAGATGCTCTCTGAGACGCGGCCCTGGCCCCCAGATGGCTTCTCCCCTCCACTGGACAGAGTGGCCAGCCGACCTTGAAGCTGCACAGCCCTCCAGAACCACCGTGAAGTTGTCCCTAAGTCCCTGGGCGGTTCAGGAGTCTGGCGGTACGCTCATTTCTGGGATGATGAGAAGGATGATTACACTTAGGATCAAACTATTCACGGAGCCCTTCAGGTTTCTACTTCTCGTGAACATGATCTCATCATTTTCTTTTTATTGCTTGGTATAAGGAGTGTACCAAGTATTCCTTGGTACAAAGGAATGAACTAAGGCCCAGAGAGGGAGAGTGACCCGCCCAAGTTCTCACAGGTGGTCAGTTCTAGAGCTGGACCTTCAGACTCTGGACTTTGACTCTAAATCCTGCACTCTTTCCACTTAAACAGTACTTGCCTTCCAATCTCCATCTCTAAAACACCCACAGCGTTTGCTGCTTTTGAGGTCTTAGCGGTCAGGAACAAGCGTAAAATTCAGCCCACGTAGGTGTCCCAATCAGGCAACTTCCTCCAGACTGAAGGAGAAGAGGAATGGGAAAGCACAATGAAGTCAAGGGTAAAGGTGCTGCTTCCTGACAGAAAGATCCAAGGTGAAGAAGATTTGTACCAACTTTGTTCCCCAGGCAAAGGGTCAGAAATGAATTCTGAAAGAGATCTGGTGGCAGTTCTGTTTTCTCTTTGTTCTAAAGTAGTATTTTCCAAAATGAGTTTCAAGACTGTTGCTGGGAACCGGGGGCACATGGTGTGAGGAAAGGAGGATTCTTTGGTCATATACATTGGGGGAACGGCTCAGCTAAACACCCCAAGGGGGGGCTTCTCCGAATCTTTCGTAGGCTGATGTGTGCATGGAATGGGGCCATTAGTGTGCACAGAGGCTCCAGGCCAAGCATCCTGGACATCGCTCCGTGAGAGGCATCCCAGAGTGCTGGCAAAAGCCAGCAGCCTTCCATTAACCCGGGTCCTTTCTCCACCCCCCACGTGACCTTGGGCGGTTAATTCACCCTGCGGGACCATTTCTGCATCTCTCCTGGGGAAAATCCTACCCCCATCTCACAGGTTACTCCCAGGGCCTGAGAGAGCAGCTGGGACCTGGTGAGGTACTCCATGTGCTAACTCCCTCCCTCTTGCTCCTTTCCATCTGTGATCCTTTAGGAGATACCTTCTATCGGCTCCTTCAAAATTTAACTCATTGCTTGGTCTACATGGGGTCAGAGGAGGTTCTGTCAATAAAATTTCTCAGGATTAGGACTATCTCTCAAGCACATCCCCCCTCTTGGGCCTGGGCTCCGGAGATCTGCTTCCCATTTTTATGCTGACTCACACATGTGCTCTCCTCCCTGGACTCCCAGGAAAAATAGCAAATCATGCAGGGGCCTCTCAGAGCACCAGAGCCCTTTGTGCTTAGTCAAATGCCTGGACTCTAGTAGACGTTCAGTAAATATGAATGAATGAATGAATTCAGAACTAGCATTTTTGAGTGCTTCCCGTTTGCATAGCAGCACTCCAGGTGCTTTGCCATTCTTACCTTTCTCAGCCAACCCTCCTACCCATTCTGCAAGGTAGATATTTTTTATGCCCAACTTACAGAGCAAAACACTGAGGTTCAGAAGTGGGGAGGGATCCGGCCAAATTCACACAGATGATAAATCTGGAGCTGGACTCGCTCCAAATCCATTCCACCACGCTCACCTTCTCCTGTCCCTTTTTCAGCACTCGGAAGAATGACCCAAGGTTATGCAGGCATAAGGCTCAAGCCAGGATTTGAACTTATATCTGATCCCAGTGTTTCCTTTGTCAGGACAGACCTGCCCCGGGGCTGGGTGGATCACATTTCAGGAACCTCTGGGCTGGGGTCATTCTCACCTGCAGCTCCTACAGCTCTGTGTGCCTCCCTGCCCCTCCTCCTCAACCGTGGGTGCTGGTGAGTTACCATCCGAGTGGGTCTGTGCCCGAGCTCCTGTAAAACAATGCCCCGCCAGTCTGGAACAAGACCACAGCAAGGCACTGACATGGGTTAGGACAAGTGTGGGCAGGCTGCGCGCCGAATCCTGTTTCCACAACCTCTGAACCCACTGCTCCACTTCCTAGTTTACAGAGAGGTCAGGAGAGCCCCCCCTCCCCCACTGGCAGTCACTGCTCAGGGGTGCTAAGAAGGAGGTAGATGGCCTCTCAGAAATCCCCGGCAGCTTCTCACGTCCCAACCTTCTCCACTGGTGGTCAGGCAGGACAGTGTGATGATTAAGAGCGCCAAGTTGGCAGTTAGGCCGACCCAGGCCTAACATCTTACCACTTTCTATCTGTGTGACCTCAGGGAAAAGTCCTAGTCTCTCTGAGCATCAGGTTCCTAGCTTGTAATGTGAAAATGATGATTCCTCTTCCGTGGGATCATGGAAAGGACTAAACGCAGTAAGTCTTGTAACATACATAGCTCGGTGCTTGGCTCAAAACACCCCGCCCGTGGCAGTTGGGGCAAACTTGGCTCCCCCCGCTTGGCAACCCTGAGTGTCTCTCAAGCTTAAGAAGGAAGATTGTAAATGGCAAAGGGCATTTATTTTCCCGTGACCATCACACTCAGAAGGTAGAAGGAAGTCATCTTCCTTGTGTTGAGGAGCACAAACTTTTCTCTTGAGAGACTCTGGGCAAGTGACCTACAATCTCTCTAGGCCTCAGTTCCCTCATTGGTAAAACTGGAAGTACAATCATTACATTTATTTATTAATTTGAGGGGGCGAAAAAGGCAGGGGAGGGGCAGTGGGAGAGGGAGAGAAAGAAGCGTAAGCAGGCTCCACACCCAGCACAGGTCGAAACATAGGGGCTTGATCTCACGACCCTGAGATCATGACCGGAGCCAAAATCAAGAGTCAGATGCTTAACTGACTGAGCCACCCAGGTGCCCCATCATTACTTTTAATTAATAGAGCCATAATTAATCTAATTTAATAATAACAGCAGTGAGTTATCTGTACTCACTGTCTCTACTTCCTCAGCTCCAGTTCTGTCTTTTTTTTTTTTGATCTAGTTTTTTTTTTTAATATTTTATTTATTTATTTGACAGAGAGAGAGAGACACAGTGAGAGAGGGAACACAAGCAGGGGGAGAGGGAGAGGGAGAAGCAGGCTTCCCGCTGAGCAGGGAGCCCGATGCGGGGCTCGATCCCAGGACCCCGGGATCATGACCTGAGCCGAAGGCAGATGCTTAACGACTGAGCCACCCAGGCACCGTCCAGTTCTGTCTTGAGGCTATTCCTGAGAGCCATTTGTCCTCACACTGCACTGAAACCTCTCCTGTCCAACTCACTAGTACCACCGTGTTGTCAAAGCAATGGGTCCTTTTCCATCTCTGCCTCTGACATAGCTGATCACTCCCTCTTTTCCCACTTGGATTTTAGGACAGTACCCATTCCTGGTTCTCTCCACTGTGGCACTCCTCATTTCCGTTGCTGGCAGCTTGTCTTCCCAACATTCAGTTGTTGGAGGGCCCTGGGGCTCATTCTCTGCTGTGGTCACTCCTGGATGATCTCCTCCACTCCCATGGCTTTGGATCAAGTGTCCACACTGATGGATCCAGTAGTTCTGTCTCCAGTACGGACCTCTCCCTTGAATGCCCATTCGTAAATCCAGTGCATCTTTGGCATGACAAGCCTCGCTAAAATAGGAACTCTTCATTTTGCCCCTATTTCTCCCTACTCAAACTGCTTCTTCCTTGGGCTTCTCCATTTCCAAAAATGGTACCAGTTGTTTAGGGGAGATACCTGAGAGTCTCCTTGATTGTTCTCTGCACATCCCACAACCAGTCCCTGGGTACGTTCTGCTAGGGATCCTGCAGAATGCATCCCACACCTGAGTGCTTCTCCCCTTCCCACCAGTCCACCTCCTTCCCTCACTGATTCCCTACAGTGGCCCCAACTTCCGACTCCCACTCTCACTCCTGCCCCACCATGGTGGTTATGGTCTGCTCACTACGTAGCAGCGAGAATCATCTCTTAAAAGGAGAAACCAATCATGTCACCCCTGCCCCATCAAAACTCCAATAGCTTCCCATTGCAACCAAGCCAAAACGAAGGCTTCTTAGCACCCAGTGTGATCAGCCCCGTGCCGACCCTGCCCTTCTCACCTCCCTCCCCACCTCCCTCTTCCAGTCGGCTTCAGCTGAGCCATAATTGAGGTGATCCCACTTAAGGACTTCTGCGTTTGTGGGCTCCATAATGCACATCTTTGCACGCTTGCTCCCTCATCTCATTCAGCTCAAATGTTACCACTTCAAGGAGGCCCCTCCTGATTGCCCTCTGTAAATTATTCCCCTTTCCTTCAAATCAGTCTAACCTGTTATCATGTGTATTTTTTCTACAGAGCATTCATCTCTACCTGAAATTTTATTTTATATACATGTGTACTATACACACACACACACACACACACACGTATACACACACACATATATATATTCATTTACTTATTTACTATTCAAAACTCTCTCTAGAATATAAACTCTGTGACGAAATGGACAGGGTCTTGTTCATGGCTACATATGCCCAGTGCCTAAAAAAGCGCTAAGCCTGTAGAAAGCATTCAAAAACGTGTTGCGTGAATGAATGATAATTTCCTGCTTCAAAGGGCTGACGTGTGAATCCAATACAAGGATGCATGTAAAGCCCTTATGTAGCGCAGTGCCTGGCACACAGTAGGACCTCAGTAAACGTTAGCTCCTACCATATGTAATCAGCCCCCTTAGAGCGAGGACGTCCTTAACCGTTACCACAGCTACTACCACCCCTTTCAGATCTTCTGGGCAGGGCCCCCGTGGGGCTGGGTGTGCCAGGCCTTGGTTCTGAGGGACCCCAGTGCACCCCTTATCAGCTGTTTGTGTTTAGACTCTGAAAGGGACAAATAACTCTAGTACCTTTGACAACATTTAGGGCTCTGCCACCATTTTATTATGTGAGCAAACATTTGATAGCTGGGAAGCCCATCCCTAATGACAGGTCATAGAATCTCGCTGGCGTCTCCTTATCTGCCCTTCTTGTTTGCTCTTCTATTGAAACCTGCAAGGTCACAAGCCATTTTCTCTCTCCTCACCTGAAATCTGAAAATTGGAAAAAGGCTGATAGTGGGAAGTAAAGAGACTCGAACGTGGGGGTGGGTGGCGGGAGGAAGAGGAGGCAAAGGGTATCAGGGGACCCTGACCAGGGCCTCAAGAATTTAAAGGGTCAGAACCTGTCCCCTCGAATGCAATCACACTCTGAAGAGGGCTCGCAGGCCCGGGCACCCTGTGCAGCCCCAGTGTTAATTCTGAGCCCTTCCCATGTATCAGTTCGCCTGACTCCTCAACAGCCTCCATTGCACAAGTGAGAAAACTGAGGCACGAAGAGAGTGCCGGACTAAGAACACAAAGCTAGGAGAGGACCCTTAACCTCAAAGCATATTAGAAAGAACACGTGCCCGAGGGCACCCAGAACCAATTTGAATCTCTGTCTCTATGCTGTCCTAGTTCTGAAGCTGGATAATTGGCTCTCTTTGAGCTTGTCTTCCTAATCTGTAAAATGGGCATAATGGCAACCTTGTGCAGGATTATGGCTGGGAGCACTGATGAGATAATAATGCAATAATAGGCCTTTAGCAGTAATGATAGGGGTGTGTGTGTGTGTGTGTGTGTGTGTGTATGTATGTGTGTATGTATGCATGCACATATAAGCTCCTGAGTGTTGAAGGAAGAGTCCTTAGAGAAGGAGCCATTAAGCCAAAAGGCAGAACTTTCCCCTGAGATGCCAAAACAAATGAAAAGGAAGGAAGAGACAGAGGGAAGCCAAAGGGTCTCCCTGGAGAGAAAAGGACGGAATGATGTTCCACGACAGCCAAAATGAATGAGGCCCAGGGCCCTGTCAGGGGAGGCCACCCCCAGGATGTGGGCCGTGGCTCCTCTCGGGGGGTTTCTCCATCCGTTCTGGGGTCTCCTGCCCCCCTCCCGCCCACCTGGAAGTCTGGCATTGGAGGCCTTCAGCCCAGAGTTCTTGTCTTAATAGGAACAAGGCTGTAGAAAGCACTTTGTAATTCCCCTCACGCCTTCCCTGATGGGTCGTTTGAGCAAGTGGCGATTTTCTCATGTGCTTTATAGCCTGTTGCTCAAGTAGATCGGCAGTTCTGGCCAATCTGGGAGCTGATTAGAAATGCAGGTGCTTAGGCCCCACCTCAAGCCCACTCAGTCGGAATCCACCTTTTCACAGGCTCTCTGGTATTCATGGGTCCATTAAAATTTGGGGATCCGTGGTCTAGGGGACCCCTGCCCTTAGAGGTGTTAGGAAGAGGACCCTTACTTCCACGAGAGGCAAGAGCTCGGGTCTAGCTGCCGTTGCAACCACACTGAGCACACCGTAAACCCCATGCTCACAGAAAGAGGAGCTTGACTTCAGGATAAAGGTCAGCGAGCTAAGACTATTTCAAGGTCCGCAGCAATTCACTGCTGTCTTCTGAAGTGGCTGGGAAACCTGGCTCGCGAGTTTCCGTAAAGGGAGCGTGCTTCAGCACCAACCCTGGGGCACTGAGCGGGCACTGTGGGTCCTCAGCCCGCGGCTGGCTGAGTGGGGTCCAGGCTCCCCTGGAGAAGCCAAACGAATGGCCTCGTGCCTGCTGAATGCACGCCGCTGAGCTCTCTCTCCTCTCTCTGCAGTGCCCCCTCCAAGCCTGGTGATGCCCACCCATCACTTACTTTGTGCACAGCAACAAGGACCCTATTTGCCACACCGTCCGCCTCCAGGCAGCTGTCACGGAAAAGGCCAGTGGCCTGACAGGCACCTTCGAGAGAGGTCCCTGCCTACCTGACATTCCGCTGGCGTCTCGGACAGACAAGGACAGCCGGCTGGGAGGCACAGCCCAGAGTGCGGCTTCCCTCCCCTTCTATGCAGTATTGTCGCCATGTCTCTCCCAAGATGTCCAGGACTCCTATCCGGCCCACGGGTGGGAGCCGAGAAACCACGGAGGAGGAAGAGAGAAAGCTGTCATGTCTACGTTGCGCTCCCTCGTCGAACAAACCGATGCGAAAAACTTGAACCTGTTACTGAAATGAGGAGGACACGTGCTATTGAACTGAGCCAAACACACTGTAAATATCAGCAGCCTCCCGCCCCCTACCCCATCCCAGCTGATCTTGAGATTTCTTTTGAAGAAGTAAATTTCTCCAATGGGTGTAAACTATAACCTAATGTAATTAAGTGCAATTGCCCCTCCGCTTCCTCCCCGCCCACCCTGTATATAATACTAAAGTGTCTGTTAGTTCTCTTTGTAAAGGTCGGAGTTGAATCTTCCAAGTGATTGGCCCCCTTCCCCGCCCCCCCCCCATGGAGAAATAGCCTGAGTCGGGAGTGAAAGCTCCTCCCCCTTTCCCTCCGGCCTGGACACACACCGGGACCGTGTCTGTGGGACTGACCGCCAGCTAACGCCGGCCTCCTGTTGTGAAGACACGCCTCTGGATCCTGGAGGGGCAGCACATGGTGTCAGACTGATACCCTAGCTTCCGGCAGGGCTGGGGGTTCAGCCAGTCCACCACCAAGATGCCGCAAGGCAGGAAAACTGGCTGCTTGATAGCACAAGAAAGCATTACTCTCTCCGAAAGCCTCCCATTAAAACTATTTTATCACTGCCCGGAGTCTCCTATTTCTGTCTCTGATGCTTTTGTCTGCCAAGGTTCCGCCGAGAACCCCCCACCCCCTCGCCCCTGGCCCCGACTCCCCTTGGAATGTTCCACGCATTCCACCGGGCTCGTGGCTGCGTGTCCTGGTGTCTCCGTGCCGGCTGCACTGCTAAGGTCAGAAGAGTCCATACCCCCAGCCAGACTCCACAGGCCCCTCCGAGGGGCTCCGGCCAGAGCAGGAGGCAACACCTTTGCCTTCCCCACAGCTCACAGGAGTGAAGGAGTAGAGCCAGCTCTTGCTGACTCTTGGTCATAGGAACAGATAAAAAGCGGGAAGAATAGAAACCCTGTGGGTGCCTTTTTCAGCCTCATTTTAAGCATTAACCCCAGCCTGTCCTTCCTTCCCTAGAGCCATTAGTCACTAGGAGAACAGGCTCCCGTGAGTGTTGCCTCCTGCCCGGCTTTCCCGCTCTGGCAAGGATGCTAATGAACGCGACTCGTCCAAAAGGTGAAAAGCCAAAGGCCTGGACCCTCCACCCGCAGGGGCTTTGCCACAAATAATCCAGTGTTGACTCCAGGAAGAAGGAGGATGTATCTGTCCGCTTTGCTGTGTCCTCTTGTACAGCATAGACCCTACCAGCATGTGGTTTCTTGCTTCTCACCCGAGCATTTCCCAGGAAGGTGTGAGCAAGGGAATTCTGCTGAGCAGGCCCCAAGAAACAGGTTTTTCCAAACCCCAGTGCAGTGGAAGTTGCACTTCATGGTGAGCTGTGCAGATTTATGGAGAACATGTTCTACTATGTGCCCAGGACAGGGATGGCTAGATATGGAAATGCCGACCTCCTCTGGTTCCTGGCTCCCCTAGACAATGGAATTGGAGCTGAGTGGGTCAAGAGAAAACTCATGGTTGGGTCGAGAGGAGCGGGGGCCAAGGCCAAGCACCACGTGCCAAGAGAGGCCAAGATCCACTGTCGCTAGCTGAGAGGTCCTATTGGATGGCTCCTGTGAGTTCTAGGAAGAGGAAGGGAATATAGGCCTCAAGCCCCAGTCTCAGTTGGAACCTTATATGCGGACTCATATTGTTTCTGGGACAGCAAGTATCTGCATTTGACAGATTTAGATCTTGCATTGTTGCAATAACCCTGAGAACCCAGAAGATCTTATTCATCCAAGAGGTCTTGTGGACAGAGCTGGAGGCTGAGGGGAGCGAGGATGGATGGGCGGGGCTAGTCTCTAGGGACGTTTCCTAACCAAACCCTATAGAAACCAAGACACACAGAAAACAACGATGGGAAGGTTGGCGTCTCCCTTCTGCATCAAGCAGGGACCTCCTACACTGGCTCTAAGGGGGGCAAGGGGTCACCGTGGAGGGTTCAGGTGGAATTATCCACGCTGAAGATTCACTTGCAACTAAAAACCCCCATTCTTCCTCCAGAACCTCGTGGATTGACATTTCCAGGCTCTCTCTTTACACCTGGAGCCTAGACTAACAGACAGATGGACCTGTTTTGTTTTTGTTTTTTCCATGACCTACTGTCATTTTCTAGGGTGAGCCCTGGGGAAGCAGATTTCATTTTAACACCCATGGGTAAGAAATGAAATTGGTAATGAAGACCTGCCTTAACTTTTTCCACGCCCAACAGTGGACTATTCCCCACCAAAGGCAGAGATAACTGGAGGGTTAGCTGCTAGATTCAGGTGGATAAGAACACAATGCAGACACCCAGGGAATCTCAGCTCTTGGCCCACAGCTGAGGGCGGGCGGGGGGGCAAGTCTTTGATATTCCTTTTGGAGTCAGAATGCCTTGATTAGAATCGCCAACCTCAGCACTTAACCCCATCCTCATTGTCTTCCTGCGTAAAATTGAGTGATGATAATAGTACCTACTGTATACGATTGTTTGAGGAGTAAATGAGTTGATACATGTCAAGCGCTTGGGAAGTGTACCTGCAACGTTGTGTTAATATCCTGTCATCCCACAGTGACTTCTCATGTGGTCTTCTGGGCTTTGTTGCTATTTCCAGATCACCTCATCACAAATTTGATACTTGGTAAAGAAAACTGCCAGATTACCGGTAAATTGATGTTGTTCATTTCTAGGAGGTATGGCAAATCCAGCAGGGAACCAAGGATGAATTAGGGAGGGAGGTCTGAGGAGAGAGGAAAGGCTTGACTGGGGAGAGCCTTTGTCTCGTAAGGGAAAGAAGAAGGTAAAATGCGGTGACTTTGCAGGAAGTGTGAGAGCCAGGGGGCCCAGACTAAAGGTGAGTGGGGGCCATGGAGGAGGACTGCCCAGAGCAAGGAATGGTGTGGGTCAGGAAGAAATAGGAGCAAACTCCTTCCCAAAAAAATCAGGGCTGATGTGTCTTCTTTGAATTAGGAATTAATTCAAACACACACCATCAAAATCTGCTCCGGAATATAAGATTGCCAGTGCACTGACTATGACATATTCATGATTTAATGCTTCAGACACACCCCAATTGCATCAAACAGGCTGAATATTCATGAGAAGCCGCAATCCGCTAAACCGAATGCCTATAAAGCCTGTCCCTCCCACTCCAACTTCCTCCCTCTCCCTCTCTCCCCCACCCTCTGCCCCCAGTTATGGTGCAGAGGTCATTCTGGCTAGGCAAATACTAGGTTGTCAGCCAAGATTTATAACATGACCGTATTTTTTAAATGAATCTTTGGGGTATGCAGGACTTCACACACGCCTGAATGACCATTTTTTCCTGGGTGTATGTACAATGCTCTGCGCACAGAGAGAGAGGAAACACGTTCTAAGGGAGAGCAGAGCAGAGCAAACAAGGGGGTGGGGGGGGTAACATCAAAAGCAGGAATCATCAAAGCAGTTTTCACACAGTCTGCATATGTATGTTTATGCCAACAGATCACGCAACACAAACACGAGATATTTCTTTGCAGTCTCCACCTACTTAATTTTCCTACATACTGTTACGTTCCCAAAAGGCAGGTTTCTCTTCTGTGCCCTATTGTCCAGACAACCTTAATAAGCCAATTATATTAAATTATTCTCAATTACAAATGGATAAAAAGAGAAAGCTAATTTTTTTAAAAGACCAAAAAATCCCAGTATAAGGAAAATGTGTCTGATTTCCTGATATTGTAAGACCTTCTGCGTATCACTTTGCTTTTGGAAACATCGTCTAGTCCAAAACAATGTCCCTCATTTATTTATCCAACAAATTATTTACTGACACCTATTGTGTGCCAGGCACCATTGTTCTGGATGCTGCGGATACATCAGTGAACCAAATACATAAAAATCCTTCCCCCTCTTGGGGCGCCTGGCTGGCTCAGTTGGGGGAGCGTGTGACTCTTGATCTCGGCGTCGTGAGTTCGAGCCCTGCTTGGGCTGTAGAGATTACTTAAAAAACATCCTTCCCCTCCTGAAGTTCATTCTGGTGGGGGAGACAAGCAGTAACTGTGAGTGGTGTGTGATGACAAAACCATCAATGAGGGGTGCCTGGGTGGCTCAGTCAGTTAAGCATCTGCCTTCAGCTCAGGTCATGATCCCAGGGTCCTGGGATCGAGCCCTGCATCGGGCTCCCTGCTCGGCGGGAAGGCTGCTTCTCCCTCTGCCTGCCGCTCCCCCTGCTTGTGCTCTCTCTCTCTGACAAATAAATAAAATATTAAAAAAAAAAAAAACCCTACCTATGAAAGATCCAGCAGGGAGGCTAGAGGAGCTGGATCTGAGCGACAGGGAGAACGGCGGGTCAGGGAGGAGAGCAGGGTGTGAGGCATGACGACAAACGACCGAGGGCCTTGTCACCATCTGAAGGGACTGCTGTAAGCTGCCGCGAGGACCCGGCTTTTCCTCGGAAGGAGCTGAAGGCCGTCAGTTATGAACAGAGCAGGGACAAGACGGAACTTCTGTTTTCAGAGGATCCCTCTGGCTGCTGAGTTGCAGGGAGGGGCCAAGAGTGACAGCAGAAAACCCTCAGAAGCCGTTGCTGTCATCAACCTGAGGCCGGAGTGGTAGTGGAGGTGAAGAGAGCGGGCCTGATTGTGGGTGTCCTCTTGAAGGGACAGGATTTGGAGGCACCAAGATTTATTGAGCACTTTCTATATACCAGGCAAAGGGCTTGATGCACGCAGAGTCTGAGAAAGAGAGGCACTGAAGGCGGTTGCGAGGTTTGGGGGCCTGAACGAAGGAGGAAATAGCAACTGATGTTGTAGAAAATGAAAAACAGGGCTGTCGGATCATGGACTCTACCTCAGATGTTTTTTAAAGTGGCACTTTAGGAAGCAACTTGGTAGTAGGTCGTGGGATTGTGCCTGCTATCATCATAGATGTGATGTTGGAGCTCTCCAGGGGCAATAACGTGACATTCAGTCATTCATCCAACCCATGTTTATTGAGTACTTACTATGTGCTACATACTGTCCTAGGCTAGGGGAGAAAAACCGTTAAAAAAAGGGTCACTTTGGGGGCATCTGGGTGGCTCAGTCAGTTGGACGTCCAACTCTTGATTTCGGCTCAAGTCATGAACTCAGGGTCGTGAGATCGAGCCCCACATCAGGCTCTGCACTGAGCCTGGCGCCTGTTTGAGATTCTCTCTCTCCTTCTCCCTCTGCCCCTCCCTGCTCTCTCTCTTTCTCTCTCTCTCTCTCAAATAAATAAATAAAATCTTTTTTAAAAATCTGTAATTACTTCACAATATATACAAATCAAATTATCATGCTGCAGGCCTTCAGGTTATACAGTTTTATATGTCAATTATTCTTCAATAAACCTGGCAGAAAAAAAATCCTATTCGTAAAACAGATTGCGTTGCCCAGGAAACATGAGTGGTAAGGAGAAAGGTGCTTGTTTCTCAATCTTTAGGAAACCTATTTCAACAGGAGCCATACTTTGGAGAAGCTTGAATTAATAAGTAAATGAAAAACTTCAACATGTCGCTCACGTTTGTATCATGGAAGCAAAATAGGCTACCACTGTAGTTAGGGTTAACCATTCATCCACTTCTTTGTTCGTCTAGTAAGTATTTGCTGCTGCTGTAGAGAGTTGTAGTGAAGAGCTCAGGCTGGAGGGCAGTAAAAATCTAGGTTCAAATCCAGGCTCTGCCACTTACTAGATGTGTGATGCTGGGAAGTGTACTTAGCCTCTCTGTTTCCATATCTGCAAATAAGGTTGTCGTAAGGATTAACGGAGATGCAAGGTGCATCAAGCCCTTTGCCTGGTATATAGAAAGTGCTCAATAAGTGTTCATTATTAGCCTCCAGTCCTTCCAGGACTACATGAGAAAACATGATGGGCCCCAACCCCACTGTCACTGTCTGTCTTCCCCCGACTAGCATGTAAGTTCTATGAGAACAGGGATTTGGTGTTTTGTTCACTGTTTGGACCCCATCCTTCGGTACCTGGCACAAATTAAGTGCTCAGGAAATACTGTTTGAATGAATGAATGTGCGTATGTATGCCATGGAGTTTACTAGTCAAATGTCTGAAAAATGACCCACTGTCTACCTACCACCACCACTATCTCAAACTCCTCAAACTTCAAAGGAAGGAGCAAGTCGTTATTACTATTTTTTTTAAGATTTTATTTATTTATTTGAGAGAGAGAGAGAATCTCTAGCAGACTTCTTGCTGGGTGAGGAGGCCAACGTGGGGCTCAATCCCAGGACCCTGAGATCATGACCTGAGCCAAAACCAAGAGTTGGACACCCAACCGACTGAGCCACCCAGACGCCCCTCATTGTTATTACTTTATAAATGGGGATAAGAGAGGAAATAGATAAAAATGGAGGTCCTAGGTAATGTCTTATGGCTAGCGCAGTAGCTAACTAGGGCTAGTTAGGCCAGCTTAGAACCCATTCTGGCTCCCGAGCTGACACTCAAGAAGGAAAACCAACAACAGCAAACCACTTCTATCTACCCATGGGCCCACTCTCTATACCCCATCTGCAAATATTCCTATCATCCACAGGAAGGTGACCAGATTGCAAACTTCTCAAGGACAGAAACCCTAGGCGATGCCTTTCTTCACCAGCCCAGCCCAGCCCAGGTCTTCATTCCTTTAACTGTGTTCTTTGCACGTTTTCATTATGCAAAGCATCTAAGTATGGTGGAGAGGGATGTAATAGATTCCCATTCACTCATTCATTCAACAAACCTCTTTTGCACACTGACTTTGAGCCAGTTTAGTGTGGTAGGTACTGGGGGTTCCAAGATGCCCTGAGGGAATTCCCATCCTGGCTGGGGAGACAAACAAATTAGCAGGTGATTGCACTGCAGTGTGTAGGTGTGAGAAGGCAGAGTGGTAGGACAATGGAAGCGATTCTGTTTAGATAGAAATCAGAGAAGGTTCTTTGAAAGACACTTGAACTACGTCATAAAGAATAAGTGACAGTTCACCAGGCAGAAGGGGGGTGGGGGAGACTTTCCACATCGAGGGACCACAACATGCAAAATGAATGTCCAAATCAATGAGTTCCCAGTGTTGTCTGAGTCCAAACCTTCTGTCTTCTGCATGCCTGGGACCCCTGCCTGAACTTCTCTTGCCCTGGTTCTGTAAATCATGATCTGACACAGTGAAATATGTTCTCCAGGCTGCAAGGTCCTCAGGTCAAGGTAATGGGTCACTAGCCAGCCAGTGCCTCCAAGGAGTGGACCAGAGTCTGAGAATCAAATACGTGGGCCCCACATCTCAGATGAGCAGAGGGAAGGCATGGGGGAAAGCATGTGATGTTTACGTTCAGTAACTGCAAAGCCACTAGCTTGCAAAGTGTCATTACGTCTGCAGGTGGAGGGTAATTTTCTTGTTACTCAAGGACTCTTGATCAGGCTCAGATTGGTCTCTGGGGAATTGTTTTATGACCCAGAGCCAGGCAGCGATAGCTAGGAGATGTGGTTTGCTGGGCAGAAGTTTACAAGGCAGGAAATTGCTTCACTGGGCACAACCATTCATAAGAAACACCTCTGGGAAAAGGAGACTGAGCTCCTGGCAGGTCTGCCCCTGGCCATGTGTTTACATCAGCAACAGCCCATGTTCCTGGTTACACAATGTGGCAGCGTCACTTCGAGTGGGGGATCTTTGCCCCATGGAAGAATAAACACATTCCTCACTCTCAGTGGAATTAGCAGACCTCACAGACTTTTCAGTGACTCTCCTGGAGGCCTCAATGTCATAGGAAGGTGACTCTAAACATGATTTAGCTCTACACCCAAACTTAGTCCGAATGTGGTTGAAGCGCAGGTTCAGATGAAGATACTCCAAAAGTGAAGGGTAGAAAAGTGTGACAATCTTTTGTCAGGCACTGGCCAAAGCCACACTGGCTTTCTTAGGAACAATCCAGGCACGGGCATAGGGGTCATTGGTCAGTCTTTGGGGAGGAGGGAGACAGGGCTCTGGGTTGTTTGCATACATTCCAAAGCCCATGTGTCCATTGTCCCCCCAGCTCGGAGCTGAGGTTTGGAGTCCAGAGTTTTTCTGCACGAGAGCCATTAGATCTGCACACATCATGGGGAAGAAAGATAAGAGGCAGGGGCCAGTGTCTCCAGAACCATGGGGGTCTGTCTGGCAAGTTGCTGGAGGCCTCTAACCCAGCACTGCTCATTAGAACCAAGAGTCACACCCTCAGCCCTACTCCCTCCCACCCCCTTGGTGACCCCCATCTCGGTCTCATCAAGTGAGCGTCAAGGGGCTGCTTTGCTTCTCTGAGGCCTCAGGTTGTGTATCTGTGAAATGGGGCCATTTCGTGTCACAGCTCCAAACTGAGGATCCAGTGAGACTCTGAATTTCCTCACCCTCAAGCGTGTTCGCACACCCAGGGTTTGGTGCATTGTCCTGGCGCAGTTGGGCAGGCGGGCCGACTTGGAGGGGAATCGTGTTTTATGTTTTTTACCTTCATACAAGAAGTTGCAGATGGTAAACCCGCCGTTACCTCTGACTTAGCCCAGAACCTGTTCTTTATGTACTTACACTTCTGGATAAAACATTCCAAGGCAGCTGGTGGCAGAAGGCCCTGGGCCGGCCCTGTCTGAGGTTTTTTCACTTCCTTGGAGATTATTTGCTTAATTCTGTCTGTCATTTGTAAGTTCTTCTTTTGTAGTTTTATGGTTTTATTAACATAAGTACGACGTGCACATAAGCTGTCTGTCTGTTCATTTTCTGGGCTGCGCAGCCTGGCATTGGGCTTGGTGACTCTGATGGCCAGCTGGGCTGCTCTTTCCCTGGGGGCTTTGCAGTTCTTGGAGGAGACATTGTGAGCAATCTCTGCACAGTAAGATTTGTTGCACTTGACGTCGTGAACTAGGAACTTCAGAAGACACCGGGAAGCATGTGCTTTGTTTTCCTGTTGCTCCCGTAACCGATGTTGGGCATCAAGATCTAGCCCTTGAATCTTCTGTGCACCCTGTTGTCAGTGCCTCTGGGTTTCCACCAGTTGTGCTTAATTTTGACATATCGGTCTGACTGGTGCTGGATGAACTTCTTGGGCTTCCCCAGAGGTCTGAGGGCAGCCATGTTGCCAAGTGGGAAATGGCTGCCACCTCTGCAGGCGGTGCCGGGGAAGAGAGGGGAAGGTGGCACTCGAGCACGTCCCATTTGTAAGTTCTAAAGGGGCCCAGACCATGTTGCTCTTGGTCACCGTTCTATCTCCAGTACCTCATAGGAATGAATAAACACATGTGTGAATGCATGAATGAATAAAGCAATGGGTTGCATTTTTTTTTTTTTTAATCTGAAAACCACTGATACCCTGAATTCATAGCAAACCTACAGTGGACTTCTGATCACCTAGCTTCTGCCTCGTCAGATAAGCAGCAGCCTTGATTCCTAGTTCCCTTGTACAGATGGAACAGTTATGTCAGGGAAAGCAAGGTGGGGTACGGTGCTAAAGCCCACCCAGGCAGCCACAAGGACAATTCCTAGCCCTTTAGGTAGTTAGTTCCTTCAGTATCCACTTTAGGAGTTGTTTTCAAGCCCCTCAGGATCTCACGCTCCTGTTGCCTGCCCTGCCCGTTCCCTGTGAAGGAGACTGCAAAAAGGTTTAGAGCCACTGTCCCTAGACATTTGGGGAGCAGCATTCCAGGCCACCTGACCTCCAAATCCTGCTAGAGGAACCAGGATAAGCCCAGAGGGGAAGGGATGATCCTGTGGGTCAACCTGGAGGACTGTGTGGCCAGGGCAGCATAGGACAGACTCAGAGGAATGTTTTGGTATCAAGGGCATGGCCATGCAAGCATGTTAGGGACCCACTTCAGGATGGTATGCCTGAATGTGGTGCCTGTGTATGGGTCTGATGTCCTAAAAGGCATTTTCTTAAACTGGGGCGTAGGGTAGTGAGCCATAGGGAGTACAAGAGGCCACAGGAAAAGCAGCTTATCTTCCAAGGGCATCAATTTTATTCAGAAATAAGTAATTTTAACTGCATTTTTTATACAAGAGCAAATGCATGATCATGATACAAAATTTGCACACATTTTTGAGATAAAATATGGGGCTTCAGAGAAGGCTCCTGTTTGCTGTGATCTAAAACCCCAGGTCCCTTCAGAAGCGTGAATTCGTCCTTCTCTGCCATTAATGGTACTTCAGTAGAAACATTTCAGAAGCACTGGCCTAAAAGAGCCATGCAGAAAATACCACCCATTGACAATACCCCCACCGCCCGCGCATGATGCTAGACCCCCACTCCAGGCAGAGAAGGTGCCCTTGAGGAGACAATGGCATTGGGACAGCAACAGTCTCTCCCACCATCTGGGCTGACCCTCGGATTCGATAAGATCAGCTTGCTGTTCTTCTCCCAGGTTCTCGGAGACCTAAGTCCCCTGTCTGAGAAGAGGGGTTACACTCCCATTATCATTTGCTCTCTTTCCGGTGGCCAGCACGGCTCTCAGCACCAATGAGCCACTCCATCAAGGTGAGTTAGGATGAGCTGAACTCCAGACAGACACCCGCACCTCCTCCTTCCTTCCTCCTGACGGGGAGCCCAGACCAAACAGCACGGATACAGCTAATGGCGCAGTGGGGGCAAGTTTTACTTCCTCTGTGCCCAGGCTAAGGGCTTTTTTTTTTTTTTTAAGATTTTATTTATTTATTTGAGAGAGAGAATGAGAGATAGAAAGCACGAGAGGGAAGAGGGTCAGAGGGAGAAGCGGACTCCCTGCTGAGCAGGAAGCCCGATGTGGGACTCGATCCCGGGACTCCAGGATCATGACCTGAGCCGAAGGCAGTCGCTTAACCAACTGAGCCACCCAGGCGCCCCCAGGCTAAGGGCTTAAGAAATGCGTTCCAAATAGAGACACTACTTTTTTACTTTTTTTCACATTTTTGAGCCGAGGACACTGACATGACATAGGAAAAAACTAGACAGGCAGATAGCCAGTGAGTTAACAGCCCTGCTCTGAATATGCAGAGATCCCCAGTGACCAGGATCTGGGTCTAAGGTTATCTGCTGTTAGTTTACTCTTCGTCAAACTTTGGTTACCAAAGCAGGTTCCCCGAGGCCCCCAGCTCTAGCTCCCTCGCTTCCTCCTCTGACCGCCTGGCAAGTGAAGCTCCTCTGGGTCTCCCTGATTCTGGTGTAAGCCCCCGAAAGTGGGAATGATGTCTAATTAACCCTTGTGCCCCCTACTGCTTAGTGGGGTCTCTGCACCTGAGATGCCCTCAATAAATATCCTGGTGATGAGCATGACAGCAATTTACCAGATAGTTATGAGTCGTTTACCCAGTAATTGTGTTCTGCGCAGTCTGCTGGGCATAGGGATTCAGTGACAAGAAACAGACTCTTCCCTCAAGGGGCTTGTGGTTTAGCAGGGAAAGCTCCCCTCCCAGACAGTACCAGCGCCACCCGCTCTCTGGCTGGTGGACCCAGTGGCTGACATGGAAACTTCTAAAGCCATTGAAGTGGGCTTGGCCTCCCACAGCTGAAATCAGGGGGGAACCAAAGGGAGGATGGCGTCGAAGGGGGCCTTCCACAATCACAGGAATGCCCAGAGTGGGCGGGCCGGAGGGTGACCTCCCCATCACCCTGTAGGAAAGTGAGGCCAGGCTAGCACCTGTTGAGACAGGTATCTCCCATCTGCCCATTGTCCCGTGTTTGCAGGGGAGGAGCAGAGAACTCAGGGGAGGAAGGGGATGGGTCACAAGCAGGTGAGCCTTTCTGTGGCACCACAAGCATCGGCACGGAGATAGGGCGGCTGTGCTGGAAGGATTTATAACTCCAGATTTCCAGGTCCTATTGTCAACAGGCTCTTTCTCAGCCGCGACATTGGGGGGAGGGCAGGGGGGGCAGGTAGGTAGGGACAGACTGGAGAGGGGCACTGTGGGGAGGGGAGACTCTGGCAGAAGTGTGCACATTTGGGTGAAGCAGATAGAGGAGTTCAGAAGGGAGGGAGTGCAGGAAGAGTGAGGAGAGAGGCAGGGGGCGGGGGGGGAGCTGTTCATGGCAAATATCGTATGGGATATTGAACTGGTTAAATAATAATGCTTGATCTCTTATCTCATTCCCTGTGGCCCAGGCCTGAAAGGCCTTAAACCTGCTTTGGAAGGCAGTGAAATCCTGAGGCAAGCCCCGAGAGCCAGCCCAGAGGGCGCACTGTCTTACCCAGGCTTCTACTCTGCAAAGTTTTCTCCCCCACCCCCGAGGTCCTCACCCAGTGCATTTTATTGCCTTGGGGAAGGGTCAGGTGGGCAAGGTCTCTGGTCACACCCATAGCACATGTCCAGCGGGGTGGGGAGACAAACTGCCCACCTTGTGCTGCTTTGGTGTTGAAGGGGAGAAGGGGAGAAAGAAACTCCGTAAGCGGGAACGGCGGGCCCGTGGCCACTAAAAGCACAGTGCTGCCTTTAGATGCCTCTTTCTCCCTCCAGTCTTCCCCTGCCATTCATTCTTACCTGATGCCACCTGAATAAAAACATGGCCCAAGGGAAGCAGCACACTGGGCGGTTTGCCCTGGACCACACCCCAGTAGACCACATCGAAGGGAGGGGGCTTCCATGGCAGGCCTCCTTCTGGCCTCGGCCCCCAGTCTGCATTCAGCTCCTAAGTGGGACCGCAGGCTCAGCAAGCCTTGAAAATAGCCCTCTGAGGACCCCCGGAGCATGCCTCCCTCCTCCGGCTTCCCCCAGACATCAAATACAGCAGACCTGGGCGGGAGGGTGGAGTTAACAAACACAGCCAGGCTTGGGGGAGGCTTGCGGGCCCCTCCTTCATACTCCCCACTCCAGCCTGAGCACATCCCCCCCCGGCACTTCAAAGCCAGCGGCTTGTTTGCCTGGCCACAGAGCAGCAACAGTGCTTTCCCTTTTGACCTAAGAAAGCATCCCTCCATTGTTGCAAGAGGACTGCTGGCCGGTGGGGGGCAGCCGAGAGCACAGGACCCTGCCCCGGGGGGCTGAGAAGTGGGCATTCCTGCCGGCCTGCCCTGCCAGTGCCAGACCAGGAGATGTGTTAGGCCTGATACAGACCAGGGGATCTGATAGGCCCCTGGATACACCTCTGGAAGGACTGCCCCAGCCAGGACTCAGTCAGAGAGGGCAGGCTCCAGCCCTGCCTCAGGATGGTATAACTGGCCCCACAAATGTACTGGGGAACGGAGACCACGACCCCATGCACTAGCTACTCCAGGAACTGCTCACACCGCGAATGTGGTGGTATAGTGTGTGTGCTTGTCTGTGCCAGGTACACGTGTGTCCATACGCATACGTGTGCACGGGAATGTGCGTAGCCCAGTGATCCCGGACACCAGCCTATGGTTCTCTAAGAATCATGCCCTTGACTCACATTCTGAGAACAAATGTTTATGCTTGATCTGAATGCAAGAGCAGAGAATGGTATATGAGAAAGCAATAAATTAATCCAGCCAATCAGCTCAAGAAATGGAGAAACCTATCTTAGGATTTATGGGGGCCTTCCTTACCCTTCAACTTACTTCTGCCAGGTCAACAATGAAATACTCATATTTTCAGGGATCCTCAAAGAGGCGTGAAAAGTCTTCCCAGATTGTAGCATCCAGCACACAGTTAGACCTTTGACAAGACAGTAATAGTGATGACGATGATGATTTTTTCCCTGAAGAATGCCCCCTACCCCCACATTCTCCATCCCCCACAGAAGATGATACTGAGAGTGTCTAGGCTCTTTCTGAAGAGAAGGCCCCACAGGTCTGTAGGGTAAGGGAAGGTGTGGGGACACTAGAGTCACCCAGAGCTGGGTTCACATCCTAATTCTGTCACCTATTCCCTGCATGACCCTGAGGGCATGATTTAACACTCAGATCTTACATTTCTTCATCTATAAAGGGGCTGAAGCCTACTGGAAGATTCTACCCTCAGAAAGGAATGTTGCTGGTGATTATAACCAGAGGAAATTATTTGGTGAAGGAACCAACTGGGGCAAGAACCCAGGTCTGGGGCTGCAGGTCCCACGCATGGGGCATCCGCGGTAGCTCCCTTCCCAGTTTAGAGACACAGCACCCACGGTGGTTTAGAGCCCAGACACCACAACGGGGCTGCTGGAGTCCAATCCCACACACCACTTTCAGCTGCATGACCTGAGGCAGGCAGTTAATCTTGGTGCCTCAGTTTCCTCACCTGTAAAACAATGATAATAGTAGTCTTTACTGCAAAGGACTGTTGTCGAGGCAAAATGAGTTAATATATATATCAAGTACTTAGAAAATGGATGGCATGTACTAAGTGCCATCTCATGGTTGCTATTTTTGTTTATTGTATTGTCAACACTGGAGTCACATGATGCTGTCCTTGTAAATACTGTCCAGGCAAAATTACAAATATTTGGTGGAAACGAGGAACATGGGTTGGGGTAGGGGAAGGCTTATTGATTTCTAAGTATGGATTTGTGAATAGGACAGGAGCAAGGGAGATTTGGGCAGCTAGAATTTCCGTCTCAAAGGCATGTCCTGAAATTCATTTGTGTTAGTCAGATAGAAGGATGGATGGATGGTAACCCCACTAAACCAGATGGTGTAAAGCTGAGCAGAGAACTCTGATTCCTGCTGTCTCTTCCCTTCCTCGGGTTCTTCTATCATCTCTTAAGAAGGTTTTAAAAATCATGAGATTTCTGGTTCTACGTAAGAAATTTAAACTCTATAGCAAAAATCTCAAAGTACCGATGCTCTGAAATTTGAGTTTTATCCCGTTCCAGGACAGCAGCCCTAAATGACTTCACCTACCCCTGACTAATCAGGTGTTTCATGGTAACCTGTTGGCAGCCTCCAAGCTGCAGATGCTTCCCCTTTTTGTCCCTGTCACAGAGTAGATTTCTGTCCTAATTGCCTCCCCACAGACCTCACCCTGACCTAGAGAGCTCAAAGTGCTGCAGTAAAGGGTACAGGGGATGGAATGGGAAAAAAAGCCAAAGAATTAACCCTGAACTTAAGTCAGCAATGTGCCATAGTTGCTGAGAAGACAAAAATCTAGAGTGCTGTGTCTGGGTCACGTGACACAAGAGCCCCACTTATTTGCGATCAGACCCCACCCTAAAGTCTGGGCATCACTTTTCAAGAGGGACATTTAACCAACTGGAAAGCATTGAGAGGAGAATAATCAGAATGGTGAAAAGTCTGGAAATTATCTCATGTAGAAAATAGTGAACATCCTAGAGATGAGTAGTCTCACAGGAAAGAGCTAAGGAGGACAAATACTTGAATGTAGAGGAGAAAACGCATTGCTCTCTGGGCCAGATTGTGGGCAGATTGTGAATCCACATGACAATTGTTCAACTGTTTTGTCAATGAAGTGAACCTACCCCAGCAGTAGGTAGAGGCTAGACGATGATCTCTCAGGGATGTGGTATAGGGATAACTACATTAAATAAGAGGTTGGAAAAGATAAGAAGCCATTCAACTCGTAAGAGTCTGTGAGTTTGTTTGTTTGTTTGTTTTTGAAGTTATAAGTAGGACAAGTCTTCTGTTTAAGCAAAACAGTATCTGCCTAACACTCCCACTATTAGAGTCATCTAACTGGGTAAAATAGCATTCGACCGTGAAACAGAAGATTCTGGTTTGAACATTCCACTTATTGTCTATGTGGTCTTAAGCAAGTTATTGACCTCTTTGAGTTTCTGTTTCTTTGTCTATTAAATGAGAATAAAAATGCCTATTCTCAGATACCAAAGACATATACATTTTGCTGGTACAGACCTATCAGACACAGCATAGCTCCAGAGCCAGTAGCTCTAGTGACAATATCATAGTTAAGGTGACATGTTCCTTTAACTAACAGCTATCACCTTTCACCACTTTCATCCATATTTTACTGGCTATCCCAGGCAATGCCATAAGGCAAGAAAAGAAATAAAAGGTATAATGATTAGAAAGGAAAAAATAAAATTGTTGCTATTTGTTGGCAATATGATTGTCTTCGTAAAGAATCCAAGAGAATTTATAGACCAATTCTTGTAACGATTACAAGAATTGTGCAAGGTTCCTGAATTCAGACTCAGCATTTCAAAAAATCAAAAGCATTCTTATATACCTGCAAAAGCTAATTAGAAAGTGTAATCTTTAAGAGTTCCTGTCACCATATCCACAAAAACCGAAAGGTATATAGGTATTAGCAATGGATCTAATAAAAGAAGTTGATTCAAGTGGAGAAATTATAACACTTTGTTGACAGTCAGAAGGTCTAAATAAATACAGTAATATACCATGTTCACGGATGGAATACCCAATATTATTTTTTAAATCCCAAATTACTCTATAAATTCAATATAGTTCTAATAACAGTCTCAACTTAGCCATATCTGTATATAAGAAATGTTCAAGCTAATCTTAAAATATGATAGAAAAGAGCCAAGAATAGTAAAGACAATTTTGATGAAGGAGAAGGAGGTATTTGCTTCACCACAAGTGAAATTTTTTAATAAGGCTATAGTGATTAAAATAGTGTGATTCTGACACACAGAGAGAAAAGAAACTCCAATGAAATGGAATAGGAAGCTCAGAAATAGACCCACGCATTTAAGAATTTGGTATACCACAGCAATGGCATCACAGATCACTGGGGAAATGATGGACAATCAATAAGTGGTGCTAGAACAATTGATTATCAATATAGAAAAATAAAATTATCTTCCTATCTTACACTGTATATAAAGAGCAACTTAAAGGCTTTGGTGTGAAAAAGCAAAATTTTAAAACTCTTAGAAGAAAATATCAGAGAATAGTTTTGTGGCCTTGGAGTAGGGCAGGATTTCTTAGGTAAGACCCTAAAAGCACAATACTATAAAGAATAAATTTGACTGTGTTAAAATGGAGATTTAATATATTAAATGTGCTTAATTATGTTAATTGTATATATATATTTTTTAAAGATTTTATTTATTTATTAGAGAGAGAGAGAGCACGAGCACACATGGGCAGGGGGAGGGGCAGAGGAAGAGGGAGAAGCAGACTCCTCACTGAGCAGGGAGCCCAACAGGGGGCTCAATGCTGGGACCCTGAGATCATGACCTGAGCCAAAGGCAGACGCTTAACCAACGGAGCCACCCAGGCACCCAATATTAATTATATTGAAATAGAAAAACACACTACAAAGTGAAAAGTCAAGCTCCAAAGTGGGAGAAAATCTTTACAATGAATACTACTAACAAAGGCTAAGTTACAAATTATATAAGAAATTCTAACAAATCGGGGGTGCCTGGGTGGCTCGGGCAGGCTCCTTGTTCAGTGGGGAGCCTGCTTCTCCCTCTCTCACTCCCCCCTGCAGGGGAGAAGCGGGCTCCGGTGGAGCAGGGAGCCCAGTGAGGGGCTCGATCCCAGTACCCTGGGATCATGCCCTGAGCCAAAGGCAGACGTTTAACGACGGAGTCACCCAGGTGCCTCACAAGTCAATATTTTATTTTATTTTATTTTTTAAAGATTTTATTTATTTATTTGAGAGAGAGAGAGATAGAAACAGCATGAGAGGGGAAAGGGTCAGAGGCAGTCGCTCAACCAACTGAGCCACCCAGGCGCCCACAAGTCAATATTTTAAAAAGGACCCAAAACCTAAGAGAAAAAATGTGCAAAGAATATGAACAAGTAAGTCACAGAAAAGGAAACCCAGTGGACAAAAAACATATGAAAAGGTACTTGACCTCACCAGTATTTTGAGAAATGCAACTTAAAATCACAATAAGAATGACTTCCAGGTAAATATGGCAGATTGAGCATACTGTCATTTCTTCCAAAAACCTCACTAAGATGACAACAGATTCTTTTTATAAAAGGCATAAACTCACAATGATAAAGAAAATGGGAGGAGAGATTATAGCAATAAAATTTTGGAAGCTAGAAAGCAAACAAATGAGAGATAACTGACTCAGAAAACTAAAGAAAGCTGAATCTCAATCTAGAAGTGGAGAAAGTTGGGAAGTAACCCATGTTGGTCTACCAGATACCTTAGGCGATGAGGATGAAGATGGAGTGAAAAATAATCAAGATTAGATGGAAATCTTTAAAAAAGCCAATAGGTTCCCAGATTTCCTTTCTTGCTTCATGCAGTCAGAACTTTGAAGAGAATAAAACAAAGAGTCTGTAGAAAAAGAAAAAAGCAGACAAATGTGAGGGCAGTTTATTATACAGAGAACAAGAGGATTAAGTGAATGTTTATATATTAAATGCTGATGAAGTGAGGGAGCCTATACCCTCCAGGAAGGAGATTGGGAAATGCTTCTGTAAGGATTCTGACTAGTCCAAGGGGAAAAGCTTAACACTTCTGACATCAGGGGTTCCCCCAGGGACATGGCCCAGCCAGGTATGTGAGCACCATAATCTCAAACTCAGAACTTTCAGTTTTTTAGTGCCCCATGTTCAAATATTAGTGAGCATCCAGGGATCACCAGACTCCTAAAGAAGACCTCTAACATGAACAATAAAGACCAAAACCAACAAACAGGAAAAAGCACTCTGGAGAAAACAGGTTCTAAGCAGGAAAAGAAAACTAAAAACAAATAAACAAAAAATCTAAACAAATAATAAAAAGACTGTAATTATTATTCTTAGAGAGGTAAGAGTAGATATTACTACATCCATAAAACAAGATGCAGGAAACTTTAAAATGAACATTCAGGGAATTTTTAAAATGTTAGAAATTTAAAATAAAAAAAGAAACTTAAAATATAGATGATAACTTCAATGGAAAACTTAATAAATGGATTGGAAGATAAAGCTGAGAAGATTCCCAGAAAGATGAATAAAAGATAAAGAGGAAAAAAACAAACAAACATAGGAGAGAAAATAAAATAAGACCAATGCAGTAGGTCCAACATCTGAATTATAGGAATTCCAGAGAAAGCAGAGAAAACATAAGAGAGGAAATTCTCAGATAAATAATCCAAGAAAAATTTCCCAGAAGTAAGACATGGCCTTCTGGATGGAAAGGGCCCACCAAGTGTCCACCATATTGGATGAAAACAGATCAGACATATTCTTAAATACATAAAACCACAGAATGAATTCAAACCAACTTCAGAAAAGTGGATACTGCTGAAATATGAGAGGAGAATAGGAATGGGGAGGGATACAGAGTAGGTTTCAACTAAATCTATAGACTTTCTTCAAAAACGAACTGGATATGGCAAAATGTTAACTTTTATTAAATATGGGTAGTTAACATGAGTACCTGTAATATTCTCTGAACTGTTCTGTATATATTTCATAATTAAAATATAAATGCAATGAGGCTCAGGAAAATATATAAGAATAATCATAGCTGCCAAAAACTGGAAATAAACTAAATGTCCATCCTAGGAAAATAGATAAGTTGTGGTATATTCACACAATGAAGTATATTTCAATAAAAAGGAATGAACAACTAATACGTGAACAATGTGAATAAATATCAAAAATATGTTTAAGAAAAGGAGCCAGATACAAAAATGTGTGGAATCCAACAGGCAAGATTAATCTAGGGTGTTAGAAGTACAGAATTGCCTAGAGGAAAGAGAAGGATTAAGGGATTGCCTGGAAAGGACAAAGAGGGCGATAGAACTGTTCTCAACGTTGCTCTGAGTGGAAGTTACATGAGTGTATGTAATTATCAAAACTCACTGAGCTGAATACTTAAGATCTCTCATTTTATTGTCTATAAATTATACTTCAATGATGGATGAATGAATGAATGAAGTGGAAAAAACAGGTGACAAAAGGGAGCTTCAAAGTTAAATTTGGGGTTGAACCAATGGAATACTACTCAGCCATCAAAAAATGAAAGTTTGCCGTTTGTAATGACGTGGATGGAACTAGAGGGTATTATGCTAAGCGAAATAAGTCAATCAGAGAAAGACAATTATCATATGACCTCACTCATATGTGGAATTTAAGAAACAAAACACAGGATCATAAGGGAAGGGAGGGAAAAATAAGACAAAACCAGAGAGGGAGATAAACCATAAGAGACTCTTAATCACAGGAAAAACTGAGGGTTGCTGGAGGGGCGGGGAGTGGGGTGGGGTGGGGGATGGGGAATCTGGGTGCTGGACATTAAGGAGGGCACGTGATGTAATGAGCACTGGGTATTATATAAGACTGATGAATCACTGACCCCTACCTCTGAAAACAATAATATATTATATGTTAATTAATTGAATTTAAATTTTTTAAAAAGGAAAATAAATAAATAAATCTTGGGTTGAAGTTCATGGTCTCAACTCAGTGATCCCACATGTCCCTAATGTAAAGTCCCAGGTGGGGTTGGAGAGCCCATGTTTACAAATGGTCCGCGTCTTTTATATTTTCATCTTTTTACCTGCTCCAGAATCCACGTGTAATGGTACCAGAGTGATGGTCTGCTTCAGAACTCTGGGAAGAGGTAGGCAAAAAAGCGACAAAGAAAATTCACAAAGCTCAGACCTCATCTTGGCCAACCCTCCTTCCCATCTGTGAAGCTTCCTGACAGCATTCCTGACCACGGGTAAGCCAGTCTTATGCTTGAATGTGCAATGACAAAGAGCTCCCACATCCCCGATAACAATACCAGTAATAACAACTAGCGAACTTGAGTGAGTGCTGTCCATGTGCCTGGCGCTGTTCTCAGCCCTTTGCATGTATTGACTCATCGCAAGTCAGCTGGTTCCAAATTTGGACAGCTCTGTCTGCAGAAAGTTCAGACAGGACTCCCCTGTTTCCCTCTTGATCCTCACGAGGTCTCTTAACTGAGGAGGAATGAGGATATTCATGTTGGAATGGGTTGCCCATGGGAAGACAGGCTTGGTGTGCATTCTGCTACATGCTTATCATCGTAAGCCCAGTCTATCCCTGGCTCTGAAGTCATAGCAGTGGTAATAGTAATAGTTAACATTTAATTGAAGCACATGCTTGCTTTACATGCACTTGCCTCATTTAATCCACGTAACAACCCTGTTTGTCTACAGATGAGCAGATTGACGCTTTGAAAGGTTAAGTAACTATTTGAAGGCCCCAGCACTGGTTGCTAGCATTCCAGCCCAGGCTGTCTGGCCAGAGGCTGAGCTGTTAGCCCTACCTGTCTGTACAAGTTTTCAAAGTTAACGTGTTTCTGAGAAGAGTGTGATAGAAAAATGGCTGAACAGAGTGAGAAGGCTGGGGCACTGCTCCCCCTTCTGCTACCTCTCTGTGAGCCTGAGCAAACTGCTCTCCCCATTTCCTTAAGCATGAAACACGAGAGGAGTATCAGATGGTCCCTAAAGCCGGGCCTCACTCTGATAATCTGTGTTCTAAGCTATAGGTGTCTACAATCCTTTCCCATCTGGAATGTGTCCTAGGGCCTCTAGTTGACATATAGAGATTAGGAGGAAGGGATACACGAATGAATGAATGAGTGATCAAATGAAGTGGAGTCTAGCATTTTCCTTTGCAGAAGGCTGTTCCTGGTCAACTGATCCTGGAGAAAAAAAAAAAAAGAGGGTCCTGATCTCACTTTTCAGTTTCAGTTGCCTTTCACCAGTCAGCTTCAAATCTTGGGGGATAAATAAAGCCCCTTCAACCCCAGGGCTTTCTCTCAAGGCCCAGCTGTAGGCTAGAAGCAGAAAGTGAATATGCACAGAGTGGCCAATTAGTTCACTGACTGCCCTCATGACCTCTGACCCCTGCTGGGCCACCCCATCCATTAGCTGCCCTCTTCCCCTCCACCCTCCTCTCTCCCAGTTTGAGCCAGTTGTTGGGCCATTCTCTTTCAGCAAAGAAACACGCTCAGGCATTCAGCCAGCCGTTTCCACTTGCTGTTCCTTTGTCTCCTCCCTCTGTTGCCCTTGTTGCTAACCTGGTCACCACTCCTTGACCCTAGGCTGGGCTCTCGCCTCTCCTGGGGGCGGGGAGGGGCAGTATTACAAGGCAGGGCTTGCTGGGAGGAAGAAGGCAAGCTCTTGCTTTTCCTATTCGCTTGGATTTCATTCCACACGCTTGAGTTTTAATCCTAGGCCTCCTCGCAAGAGAGTCCCTGTAATGCTTTCCCTGGGATGATGCTTTCTTTCCAAGGCAAGTGTTTTTGAAGATTTCTGTGAGTTGGGAAGTCAGCAGTATGTTCCTTTGAGATGTTGGCTATTCTTCTATGAGGTTGGGGGACTATATATATGTAATTTCTGTGTGTATATACATATATATATATATTTATATAAAACATATCTATAGTTGATTAAGACAGGAAAGACTAGTTCATGATTATGGGTGTGTGAATACCTATTTGTGAAATAAGGTAAAGCAGTCATCAAAAGAGGAAAATGAACTAATTTTATTGCACTTGAGAGAAGCCTTCTAAGTGTTCATTGCATCTGCTAATTCTTTAGAATTCTAGCTCAGAGAGCAAGGGAGCTTGTGGTGAGTTTATTAGAAAAGGCCAAGTTTGGGGGACTCAGACCCACTGCATTTAAATCCAGGTCCTGCCACTTGTCGACTGGGTGACTTTTGGTAAAAATAGTGGCTTCCAGTTTTCTGAGAGCATCCCATGTACCAATCACATCACTTCCATCATCTCCTTTAATCCTCATCATATAAGCAGTGGGGCAGATGTTATGAGCCATCATTGTCTTCACTGTACAAATAAAGAAATAAAGACTAAGAAAAATGAAATTATTTGTTCAGGGTTGTATAAATTGTAAATGGCGGGAAAGGAACATGAGAGCAGCGCCATACTTCCTCCCGGTTATAATGTAGCTAAGTTATTTAAGCTTTATGAGCTTCGGTTTCCTCACCTGTGAAGCACCTGACAGTAAGGACTAACAACTCCTGAATGCGTCTTATTATATTCCAGGCACTTTCCTAAACACCGACATACCGTATCTTGTTTCATCGTCACCAAGTTCTGAACATAGGAACTATTTTTATTCCCATTTTACAGAGGAGGAAACTGAGGCTTAGAGAGGTTGAGAAACTAATCCAGATTGCATGCGGCTGATAAGTCGTGGAGCTGGGTTTCTGTTTTGAGCCCATTTGGCTCCAGGCCCAGACTCTTTCTACTTTCCGCCCTAGGACGGTTGCCTCCAAAAAGGCCTGCTGACGAAGATATGGTATGTACGCAGACAGAGGAAGACAGGAATGTGAGGGAGGAGGAAACTAAATCCAACCGGGAGGAACATGGACGGCTTTATGGAGAATGTAGAGGAGAATCGCTGGATGGAAATTCACTTTAATGCCAGTAAGGTTCAGAAATCTGTCTGTTTCATAAAGCGAGGCATACCCTGATTATGTCCTGGTGTTTATGCTGAAGGGGTGGACAGAGTCCTTGCCATAGGCATGTCTAAGAAATACTAAGGCAGGTCCTGTATCTTACTCATCTCGGTACTACTCGTCCCTAATGCCTTCCTCCTCTCACCCCAATAGCATCTAGCATGGTGCCTTACACTATAGTACATACTACTCGATGGAGATTTCCTTGTCCCTATCATTCATTCCCTAAGTGAACAAATGAATAACCTTGGGAAGGATTTGGCTGGGAGTAAGCGGCTCTCCTGGTTTGGGGGATGCTGCCGCCCCGCAATGGGAAGACCCTATTCCTCTTCTCTTTCTCCCTGTAGCTCCTCTGACAAGAAGCCCACGGGCTGAATGATAGGGGGCCCACTGCACCAGAGATGATTTATGGTTCTTTGTTATACAAACCCTTTCACATTCCTCCCCATCCTCTTTTTGCAACCAATTCATCATGACATTTAAATGAAACTTTGGATAGGGAACTATGGCTCACAGTCCTGAAGACAATTCCTGAACAACAATAGGTCTAGCGTTCAGATCTATAAAAGACCACTTCTCCATTGGGATTATCTTAGATTTCCCTGCTTTTCCCAAGGACCCAGGGAAATGCCTTTATATTTCTATCCTAAAGAATCCCAGGTACTCAGTCTGAACAGTGAAAAGAAAAGAGCAACATGCAGCTAACTGGCTGTGGAAGGCAATGCTCTGTAATTCCCCCAGAATTAGAATAACAGAGTCCCCAAAGGAAGATTTCAGTCTCGACTGCAGAGTAGCTTTGCAAAGATGCTTCAGAGTTGTTTTCCTCAACGCTCTGGGAACCTCGGGTTTGTTGGGTCAATCTGCCATCAAGATGATGATGGCCGAGTGAAGCAAAACTTCCTTGGTTCTTCATGCTATTAATAGACGCTGATGTCACACTAATCAAAGTAAACCCTTAATCATGGCCCTAGGAGTAAACTAGCAGTGAGCATTTCCCCTCAACTGTCATTAAGCCTATGTCAATCAAATCGCTCACGGAATACCATAGACTGGCATTATTTTGACTACGTCAGCATAGTCAGTAGAATCGAGACTTAAATTCTTGAGCAAAAACCACATACACTAAGTTTAATGCAAAATCATTGTAAAAAAAAACGGGCATTTTTAATTTTATTGATTGTTGTATATCATCACCTTATTGTGAAAAGAACTATGATGGTTAGAGACTAACATGCCATACATGATTTTTTATAACCCAGATGAGTAGGTGATGCCTTCTAATTTCTTACTGTGTGATGCTAAACTCACTTCTCTCTGTGCCTCATTTTTCCTTTGTACACAATTAGATGACTGTTTTGCTTCCTATCTTCCTGAAGACAAAACTCTAAAATGCAATGTAAACAAGATATTTTCTATAATAATGTGCTCAAAAAAGTTAGACTACATCTTAAGTTCAGGGAACCACATCATACTTTAAATGCACCACGGAATGTGAGGGTGCCTGGGTGGCTCAGTTGGGTAAGTGTCTGACTCTTGATTTTGGCTCAGGTCATGATCTCAGGGTTGTGAGAACAAGCCCCGCCGTCAGCTTAAGATTCTCTTCCTCTCCCTCCCCCTCTGCCCCACCCCTCTCCCTCTCTTAAAAAAAATGCACCAAGGAGTCTCAAATAATATTCTTTTGTAAAACAAACAAGCCCCTCGTATACTGGTTTAGAACATTAACATTTTCAATAATAAATTTGCTTAAAAGAGCAGTTCAGCTAAATTTGCAAATTTCCTAGAGTTCACCTATGCACTTGATGGCATAAAGTTTTTTTAAAATATATATATCAGCTGAAAATATATTATCAGCTGAAGTGTTTATCAAGGACTATCCTTGCTTCCCACTCCTTAAATGCAATGATTCACCTTTGACCAATAAGGTGTAACATTTCATTGTTCATTCCAGATGAGTGTCTTTCTGTTTGGTCATCTGCAAAATAGGAGTCTGTCCCAAAGCAATTAGACAAAACAAAATTAGAGACATACATTTAAAAGATACATAGAGGGGCGCCTGGGTGGCCCAGTTGGTTAAGTGTCTGCCTTCGGCTCAGGTCATGATCCCAGGGTCCTGGAATCAAGCCCTGTTATCAGGCTCAGCAGGGAGTCTGCTTCTCCCTCTCCCTCCGCCCCTTCCCCTGCTCATTCTCTCTCTCTCTTTCTCTCTCAAATAAATAAATAAAAAATCTTTTAAAAAATTAAAAAATAAAAGATCCAAGGAAACAAACAAATAAAAGATACATGGAGAGCAAGATTTTAAAAATGCTAACTTTTGGGGCACCTGGGTGGCTCAGTCAGTTAGGCGTCCAACTCTTAATTTTGGCTCAGGTCATGATCTCAGGGTCCTGATATCAAGCCCTGTGTCGGGCTCCAAGCTCAGCACAGAGTCTTCTTCTCTCCCCCTCTCGCTCCTTCTGCCCCTCCTCTTGCTCACATAGGCTCTCTTTCTCTAAAATAAATAAACAAATAAATAAAGTCTTTTTTAAAAACATAAATAAATGAATAAAAATACTTTTATGCAATTTGTTAACATTCACACAAATTAAGTAATATCAAATATGATAATCTGAATTTTATTTTTCCCCAAGAGTTTTATCCCTCAAACTGAAAATGATTCTGTGTTAGATCCGCAGTTCTCAAACTGGGTCCCAAGGTACCACAGGGTGCCATAGCAGCAAGCCTATGGGGCAACATAGAATATTTTATTTATTTATTTTTATTTTTCTAATTCCAATATAGTTAACATACACTGTTATATTTGTTTCCAGTGTACAATATAGCAATTCAATAATTCCATAGATCAGCCAGTGCTCATCATGACAAGTACACTCCTTAATTCCCATCACCTATTTCACCCATCCCCCTACCCACCTCCCCTCTGGTAATCATCAGTTTCTTCTCTATAGTTAAGAGTCTGTTTCTTGGTTTGTCTCTCTCTCTCTCTCTCTTTTTTTCCCCCCTTCGCTTGTTTGTTTTGTTTCTTAAATTCCACATATGAGTGAAATCATATGGTATTCGTCTTTCTCTGACTGACTCATTTCACTTAGCATTATATTCTCTAGCTCCATCCCTGTTGTCGCAAATGTCAAGATTTCATTCTTTTTCATGGCTGAATAATATTCTATTCTCTCTATATATCCCATCGTCTTTATCCATTCTCCATTCATCTATCGATGTACACTTGAGCTGCTCCCATACTTTGGCTATTGTAAATAATGCTCCTGCAAACATAGAGGTGTATGTATTTCTTTGAATTAATGTTTTTATATTTTGGGGATAAATACTCAGTAGTGTGATTACAGGATTTTAGGGTAGGTGATTCTATTTTAATTTTTCGAGGAACCCCCATACTACTTTCCACAGTGGCTGCACCAGTTTGCATTCCCACCAACAGTGCAAGAGGGTTCCTTTTCTCCACATCCTCACCAACACTCGTTTCTTGTGTTTTTGATTTTAGCCATTCTGACAGGTGTGAGGTGATATCTCACTGTGGTTTTGATTTGCATTTCCCTGATGATGAGTGATGTTGAATATCTTTTCAAGTGTCTGTTGGCCTTCTGGATGTCTTTGGAGAAATGTCTGTTCATGTCTTCTGCCCATTTTTTAATTGGATTATTTGTTTTGGAGGTGTTGAGTTGTATAAGTTCTTTATGTATTTTAGATACTAATCTTTTATTGGATATGTCATTTGCAAATATCTTCTCCCATTCCATAGGTTGCCTTTTAGTTTTGTTGATGGTTTCCTTCACTGTGCAGAAATTTTTCTTTTGATGTAGTCCCAGTAGTTTATTTTTGCTTTTATTTCCCTTGCCTCAGGAGACACATCTAGAAAAAGGCTGCTACGGCCAATATCAGAGACATTACTGCCTGTGCTCTCTTCTAGGATTTTTATGGTTTCAGGTCTCACATGTAGGTCTTTAATCCATTTTGAGTTTATTTTTGTGCATGGTGTAAGAGAGTGGTCTAGTTCCATTCTTTTGCATGTAGCTGATCAGTTTTCCCAGCACCATTTGTTGAAGAGACTGTCTTTTCCCATTGGATATTCTTTCCTGCTTTGTCAAAGATTAATTGATCGTATAATTGTGGGTTTATTTCTGGGTTTTCTATTTCATTCCATTGATCTATGTGTCTATTTTTGTGCCAGTACCATACTGTTCTGATTACTACAGCTTTGCAATATTACTTGAAATCTGGAATTGTGATACCTCTGGCTTTGCTTTTCTTTTTCAAAATTGCTTTGGCTATTCAGGGTCTTTTGTGGTTCCATACAAATTTTAGGATTGTTTGTTCTAGTTCTGTGGAAAAATGCTATTGGTATTCTGATAGGGATTGCATTAAATCTGTAGATTGCTTTGGGTAGTATAGACATTTTAACAATATGTGTTCTTCCAATCCATTAGTATGGAATAGCTTTCCATTTCTTTGTGTCATCTTCAGTTTTTTCTCACCAATGTTTTATAGTTTTCAGAATACAGGTCTTTCACCTCTTTGGTTAGGTTTATACCTAGGTATCTTATTATTTTTGGTGCAAATGTAAATGGGATTGTTTTCTTAATTTCTCTCTCTGCTGCTTCATTATTAGTGTACAGAAATGCAACAGATTTCTGTACATTGATTTTATAGCCTATGACTTTACTGATTTCACTTATCACTTCTAGTAGCTTTTTGGTGGAGTCTTGCAGGGTTTTCTATGTATAGTATCACGTCATCTGCACATAGTGAAAATTTTACTTCATCCTTTCCAATTTGGATGCCTTTTATTTATTTTTGTTGTCTGATTGCTGTGGCTAGGACTTCTGTGTTGAATAAAAGTGGTGAGAGTGGACATCCTTGTCTTGTTCCTCTTCTTAGGGGGAAAGCTCTCAGTTTTTCCCCACTGAGTGTGATATTTACTGGGGTTTTTCATATGTGGCCTTTATTAGAAACAGAATATTTTAAATTTTTAAGGTTATCACAGTGATACTCAACATCTGTTAGAAATTATGTGAACTTTTGGGGAGGTGCCTGGGTGGTGCAGTCTGATGGAGGTCCAACTCTTGGCTTTGGTTCAGGTCCTGATCTTGGGGTTGTGAGATTGAGCCCCACGTTGGGCTCTGCGCCCAGCACAGAGTCTGCTTAAGACTCTCTCTCCCCTGCCCCTGCTCTCTCTCTCTCAAATAAATGGATAAAAATTTTTAAAGATTTTATTTATTTGACAGAGACAGAGAGAGAAATAGAGCACAAGCGGGGGGGGGGGGAGGGGGCAGGCAGAGAGAGAGGGAGAAGCAGGTTTCCCCCTGAGCAGGGAGCGTGATGTAGGGATCATGACCTGAGCCGAAGGCAGATGCTTAATTGACTGAGCCACCCAGGGTGCCCCAATAAATAAATCTAAAAAAAAAAAAAAAGAAAGAAATTATATGAGCTTCTTTAAAAAAAAAAAAGAAAGTTAAAAAAAGGGGTGCCCAGCATTTAAAAATAAAATCTTAAAAAAAAAGAAATTATGTAACCTTCTAGTATGAGGTTGATCATGGTTTTGATGATGTCATATCTTTGCAAAGCTGGGTTTCCTGCAGTTGCTCTGATGAAATCAAGTACTGCATGAATTTCAGTATGGTGCAGGAAATGAGTGTGGCAGCATCTAATCTGAGCTTTAAAGTTGTACAGCACCCAACAGGCTCACGTATCCCATTAGGAAATAATTTGATTACTTAAAAATGAAATATGAATACTATTTGCTCCTTCAGTTTCTATTTTTAATGACTACTAAATTGTGAAATCATAAATCTATGTTAAGATATTTGGATCTAACAGGGCAGCTGGCTTGCTCAGTTGGTTGACCATCCAGCTCCTGATTTCAGCTCAGGTCATGATCTCAGTGTTCTGAGATCAGGGTCCTGAGATCAAGGTCCTGAGCCCGCATCGGGCTCCTCGCTGAGTGTGGAGCCCGGGTAAGATTCTCTCTGCCTCTCCCTCTACCCCTTCCCCTGCTCGCACATGCTCTCTCTCTCCAAAAAAAAAAAAAAAAAAGGTATTTGGATCTAACAACTTAATGAATGGAATTATTAAGTATTTCTTTTGGTGTGAGTTACCATGAAAAAATTACGGAGACACTAAGACCATAGTTAATCAAGAAAGTTTGAGAACCTTGGTTTTCTCAATCGTAAACTGAGTCTAATAATAGTGTCTACTACACAGGGTTGCAGTAAGATTAAATGGATTAATATATGAACAATATTTAGCATAGTATCTGGTGGGGGTGCCAGGCTGGCTTAGTTGGTAGAGCATGCAACTCTTGATCTCAGGGTCGTGAGTTCAAACCCCACATTGGATGTAGAGATTACTTAAAAAATTAAAATCTTAAAAAAAAAAAAGAATAGTATCTGGCAAGTTGTGACGAGAGTACTATTATCACCTCATTACCAGGTTATCAGGATGGTTTTGTTTGTTTGTTTGTTTAGTTCACATTTTCTCATTTATTATCAGCACTTAAAAACAAGGAGGCTTGGGGCACCTGGGTGGCTCAGTTGGTTAAGCGTCTGCCTTCGGCTCAGGTCATGATCTCAGGGTCCTGGGATCAAGCCCCACATCGGGCTTCCTGCTCAGTGGGGAGCCTGCTTCTCCCTCTCCCTCTGACCCTCCGCCTGCTTGTGCTCTCGCTCTCTCTCTCAAATAAATAAAATCTTAAAAAAAAAGAAAAACAAAAAATAAGGAGACTTAAAACAAACAAACAAAAACAACAAGGAGGCTTAATAAAAACAAGCAGAGAAACTGTTTTCTGTTCTCTCTCAAACCCACAAGACATAATGAATAAGGCCCAACGGGTCCCTCATCCCAGCAAGTCTAGGATCACTCAGGCAGGCAGCCCTACACAAAGCATAATGATGAAGAGTATAACCAGAAGCCACAAGTATATTTTTCTGTCACCTTTTCTTAGGTTATCAATGCATTTCAAGAATCTCTTGATTTCTTTGCAATGATTCAAAATCCCTAGAAGACAAATGGCCATTTACAGCAAGAATGTGCTCCATGTGCCAAGCTTCCACACCATGTCACTTTTTTGTTTTTTCAGCCTCAGAGCTTGCCAATGCAGGAACCTTGTCTCCAGAGCCAAGGTCTGTAGAGACTTTCTCAAACTGGCTGAGTAGAGCACCTGCATCTGCTGACAAGAAGGTCTTGTCATCTGCAGTCAGCTTCTCTCCAAGTGTCCTGAGAGCTGTTAGTATCTCCACTTTCTGTTGAGTGTAGAGGCCTCTTTCCAGCTTTTCCACCATGAGATCTCTATCCATCTCTACTAACCTTGTCCGAAGCTGACGTGGTTGTTTCTTTGCAAGTAATCTGATGACCTCCGGGGTTTGAAAGGCCTGGCTGATAGCTGCCTGGTTAGCCAGTTGCATTCAACTTAGCTCATCTACCAAAGTCATATTTCCGGGCATAATTTTCTTCAGTGAATCATTAAATTCACTTAGGTGCTCCAGAGTTTCCTTTTGTGGTTTCTTCATAGTCATCTGTATCAAGTTCCTCTCTGCATTCCTCCAAATCTTGTAATTGCTGCATTACTCTATCCAACTGTTCTTCTAAATTCTGCTTTGATTTGCTTGTCTCTGTCTTTCCTCTGGAAGCCATTTTGATCTCTTGTCTCTTAGTACTTTGAACTCTGCAGTGTTGACTGGTCCCAAAGTGCATAAACCTTCAACCGTTGAAGTTTCAAGTGTCATAAACCTGAGGAAACTAAAACTGTTCATCAGGACTACAAGAAGCTCAAAGTTCAAACCACTTGGAGGTGCAGTTGGCTCCTCAGGCCCTCAGTGTCCCCTCTCCCCAGGACAGTTCTTTTCAACGATCTTATACTTATTTCTATGTAATAGAAAAAGAAAAAACAGTTTTGGAGTATGTCTATGCATCAGTCACATTAAGACTTTATAACTGCCATAATGCTCATAAATTTCTATTTAAATTTACTATCTGGGAAGAGAACAGAAATGACTCCATTTCTTTATTGTTTGATTTCTTTGATTTTTAGGTCTCCTGGGATTGAAATCTTCATCCAACTGTTTATTTAACAACTAGAAACAGAATTTGTCCCTGGTACCTAACAGGGAGTTTTAAAAGTTGCTATCAAAAACTCTTTTCCAACAGGTTTACACCTTTTCAACCAAATATTTTTAGGGACGCCTGGCTGGCTCAATCAGTAGAGCATGCAACTCTTGATCTTGGGGCTGTAATTCTGAGCCCCACATTAGGTGTAGGGAGAGGCTACTTAAAAAAAATAAAATCTAAAAAAAAACCAAAATATTTTTTTAAAATTTGTTCAAGGAAACATGTAATAAGGTTTTTGACCTCCCACCACTCCCTTCTCCCCAAGTGATGGCTTCCCATAAGCTATTCTGCTAAGGAGGCAGGCGGAATCAACTCACTATACATTGATGACGGTTTTTGTCTTGCTGTAGCTTAGGAAATTCCTTGGAAGTGCTTTAATTACAATTTCTTTTTAATTTTTATGTAATTCCAAACTTACAGAAAAGTTGTAAAAACAGTACAAAAATATTACTGTATACCTCTCACCAAGATTTCCCATTCATATTTTACCACTATAAAATTTACTACTTTTCTCTTTGTAATTAATAAATATCTTGTGAGAACATACTTTGTGACTATGTAAATATCCTGTTTCTCATCCATCATTCCTTCTACATTTATTAGCTGACATTCTACTCTAAAGGCTTATTTTCCCTTGTCCCACATTTCTTATTTATTTATGTGTTTACATATTTTTATTTTATTCCATGGGTTATAATACATTACTATCATTTTTTATTTTTATGCTTAATTGTCCCAGATTTGGCTGGTAGGAGACCTTTCAGTATGGCTCTTTATCATTTCGACATGTCCCACCATCCTTTGAGCACTTTCTAACTTAGTAGCTTACTATGAGGCATCATATGACGTTCATCTTATTCTTTCCCAGCTCTAGCTCTGGAACCAGCCAATTCTCCAAGGAGCCCTGGTTCCTTTCAGTAGCAAATGGAATTTAGAAACCATGTTCTGGGTGCTAGGTGTGCTTATTGCTCCTGGGGTATCATTCCTTCAGAGCTTTCTCAGGGACAGAGCTAAAAAATTATATACATATATACACACATCCATATCTATCTATATTAAAAGCCATGAGTTCATACTGTCTTGTCCAACTCTAATCCAGTACTATAGGATATATTCTACTCTTCTCTCTTCCCCTATTTGAAACTCTTTTCTCTCGGTGAGAAATTTGAATCCCTTTGTCCATAATATTTTTACTTATTTACCCTATCCCAGAATACACAGAAAGTAGTTTTAGAATTGTTACCAAAAACAAACAAAACAAAGACAAAAGCCAACCATTGTTGGTTTTATAGTTCATTTTTTCTTTAGTCTGAGAGTATATAGTTTTTAAAAAATTATATTCTCAAGTTATTTGGCTTGAGTTAGTTTCCCTTCCCTCCCACCACACCTGCATTTCAGTGTGATCATATAATTCATTTGAAACTTAGGTTGATTTGTTCATATTCCATTATTAGGATTTTCCCCTATTTGTGTGTGTATATGTGTTTCTTTTTTTTTTTTAATATATGAATCATTAACATGGCTCTAAAAGAGAGAACCATACAAAAAGTAATATTCAGGGGGCACCTGGGTGGCTCAGTCTGTTAAGCATCTGCCTTCAGCTTAGGTCATGATCCCAGATGGGATCGAGTCCCGCATCGGGCTCCTTGCTCATCGAGGAGTCTACTTCTCGCTCTGCCTGCCGCTCCCCCTGCTTGTGCTCTCTCTCTCTCTCTCTCTGTCAGATAAATAAATGAAATCTTTTTTAAGAATGTTTAAAAAAAGGGGGGTGGGGGATGCGTTAGCCCGGTGATGGGTATTAAGGAGGGCACGTATTGCATGGAGCCCTGGGTGTTATATACAAACAATGAATCATGGAACACTACGTCAAAAACTGATGATGTAATGTATGGTGACTGACATAACATAATAAAATAAAATTAATTTTAAAAAAAGATGCTAAATAAAAAAAAAAAGTTAAAAAAAACCCCAAAAAGTAATATTCAGGAGAAATGTCACTTTCCATCTTCTGCTCAGTACCCACCCCCCGCCCCCCCCCACCCCGTCACACTTCCAAACACATTCCCACCCACCTCCTGTAAATAACCTATCTTGTTAGTCTCTGGTTTATCTTTCCTGTTTTCCTTTTTGATGAAAAAACAAGCACATGCATATTTTCTCACTTCCCTCCCCCCCCCGCCTTTTTTTTCTTACACAAAAGGTAGCATACTGTATACCTTTGTTCTTTGCTTTTCTCATTAAACAGTATATCCCTGGAAATCATTCCGTATCAGTTTGCAGACATCTACCTCCTTCTTTCTTACAGAGGTGTAAGATGTGTAAGCTCTGTTACATGCTTGCACCAGAGTTTATTCAACCACTCTCTTCTACATGAGCATTTAGATGGTCTCCAATATTTTGCAAATACAAACAATGCAGCAATAATTGACCTTGTGCACATGTCTCTCCATATTGTTGGAGGTGTATATTTAGGGTGAATTCTTAGAAGTAGGATTACAAGGCCAAAAGTAAACACTTCTGAAGTTTTTAGATACCTAAGAAGTTTTTAATGTAGAGATTTAAAGTCATTTTTGTGATAATGTTCATTATGTATTTATCCATATAGGTATTTTTGTTTTAGATTCTGGGCTACTAGGCTTTTATGCCTTTTAAGCAGCACAATTATATCTTAATAAATGTGTTCCGGTGATTATAAGCAATTGACTGACAAAATTCTTCTTAAGTACGTATTAGATTTTGTATGTGTGTGTTTAATTAGATTTTCGCACCAAGGGTAGTGTCAAAAATAAGGAAGGAACAAATCCCTTAGATCTGAAAAACAATAGGTATGTAAGGATAGATCACATTCTATCTAAAGGGATGACATAATATTTTTACATCACTAAGGAGGAGGGATTTCCTCCCAGAAGAGTTGATGACCTGAAGTCACTGGAAACGTGATGAATAGTGAGGGGAGCAAGTTTGCTGGTGCTACAAGGCTGGTTAATTATACTGTAAATCATGCAAACACCGACATTTCGAACAAAAAGCTCTCCAGATGTCATTTCCTTCTCACTAAAAGAACAGTTCTTTTAAAAATAGGAAGATTGGTAATTATCTTAGGCTGAGAATATACAAAATGTGGACATTAATGCCTAGAGATGCAGAGAAGCTTCATGGCTTTGAAGTCTGTAAGGCATTTTAAAAATGCCTTATAAATATGACTTGATACTCTTGATTAAGCATTGTAGAAGGAAGGACAACCAACTCCCACCTCTGTAGTCTATGGTCAGTATAATAATATTATTCTGGAGTTTTATTATTTATGTCTTTCTTTTGGGAGTCTTCCTTTATATAGAGTCTAGGATTCCCCAATAATTCTTTACCCCTTAGAAAGGTAAATGTTTCATTTGGAAACCTTTGTGGGATTTGAGCTTTCACAGATGAAGATCAAAGATAAAAATTAGTCCTCCGCTCCACTGCTGACTGATGTCAACAAATCCTCCCTTGTCCCCCCCTCTTCTTTTCCACTATAAAAGGAAAAGAATTTCTCTATGGCACAGATATTGTTATTTTACCACATTTGCTTTATCATTTAAACTTTGATGATTTTGTTAACATAGTGTCCGCAAGGATTCTCTACTGTAAATTTATTGTTTTTCTCTTTGTAATTAATAAGTACCTTGTGGGATATACACGTGACTCTGAATATCCTCATGTTTCTCATATGCAGGGAAGAGTTTCATGATGAGGCTTCAAATTCACAATAGGGGTCCTCACTATATCTCCTTAAATACGGTATTATTGAAATTACCTCATGCCAAACATCTATACCCAAAGAAAACCACGTTTCATTTGTTACTGCTTTCATCTTGGCATCACTAAGATGAAGCAATGCAGCGTTGCTTAAAGAGCTCAGGTTTGGGAATCACACAGATTGGGTTCAAAATGCAGCATGGCTGTATACTACCTATATAATTTCAGATGCAAGCTATTTAATGTCTTTGAGCCTCAGTTTCTTCTTCAGAAAAACAAGAATAATTATTAATCTCATAGGACTGTTGTGAGACTTCAATGAGCTCTTCTAATATGAAAAGTACCCAGAACTATGTGCAGCCAACAATAGGCACCAATATATGGTAGCTATTAAAAACTAATAATGTGAATATTATTTTCCTTAGTTTTAAGCCCTGATTGAATTTCTGTTTTCGATGGAGACATTCTGTATATTATAGACCTATATTATTGATCCAGCCTCAGGTCAGAGCTGATTTGAAATCAGAAAAGCAGGGCGCCTGGGTGGCTCAGTTGGTTAAGTGACTGCCTTCGGCCCAGGTCATGATCCTGGAGTCCAGGGATTGAGTCCCGCATCGCAGGGACTCCTGCTTGGCAGGGAGTCTTTTTTAATTAATACAAATGCATGCAAATTATTTATTCATATTAACTCCTTCTGACCCTCCCCCCTCTCATGTACTCTCTTTCTCTCTCATTCTCTCTCTCTCAAATAAAATAAATAAAATCTTAAAAAACAAAACAAAACAAAACAAAAAACAGAAAAGCAGGGGCGCCTGGGTGGCTTAGTCTGTTAAGCATCTGCCTTCAGCTCAGGTCATGATCACAGGGTCCTGGAGTCAGGCTCCCTGCTCAGTGGGGAGTCTCTTTCTCCCTTTGCGTTCGCCCCCCCCCCCCCCCCCCCCGCCCCGCTCGAGCTCTCTCTCTCTCTCTCTCTCCCCCTCCCTCTTTCTCTCTCAATCACCTCAAATAAATAAATTCTTAAAACCAGAAAAGCATATCCTCCCCTGTAAATCCTCCCCAGGAAGTTTCACTGTGGGGTCTATGGACCTAGAGTTTATGCCAACTCTACTTCAATGTGGACCATCCACTTACAAGTTAACATGATTCCAGAACCCTTTATTCTGACAAGACTGGAGTGCCACCGTGAGGTCAGCTTTGGTCCTGGTGATATTTACTTGAATTCTGTCCTGATTACAAGAATATTTGAGTGGTTACATTTACATTGCATTATACTTATATTAAAGCCTGAAAAGTACACTCTGTTGACCCTTGATGGCAAAAAAAAAAAAAAAGTACAAAAAGTATAAAAATTTGGATTTCTTATAGTACTTGATTTGGATTTCTTTCTTTCCCTTTCTTCTTTCCTTTTAACTAGGCTTCACACCCAGCTTGGGGCTTGAACTCACAACCCTGAGATCAAGAGGTCCATGCTCTACCAGGTGGGCCATCCAGGCACACCCCCTTGATTTGGACCTTTAACCTACTATAGTACTGGTGAATCTTGAGAATTTGAAAACTTAGCTTCAGGGACAGTGAGATTTTTCATCTAAGTGTGAGTGGCTGCTGATTTGTTCTCTTTGTCCCATCACCCTCTCCCCAATTTTATTTTATTATTTCCCCCCACCCCAACTTATATTTTAATTAAGACCCTGAAGCTGTGACCTAGAAGTCTCTAGCTCCCTTTGCAAACAAATAATTCGCATTTCCACATGACCGTTAGGAACTCCACTCAGGTGTGGAGTGGAAATCTCAAATGCAGCCTACTCAAAATTAAACTGGTTATATTGTCCTTACACAAACCTAGCCCTGCAGTATTCTCCGTCGTCTCCACGAACAAAGCCATTCTCACCCAGTCACATAGGTCTGAGACATGGGAGTTATCTTAGGTTTCTCCCTCTCCCCATTTTCCTCCAGCCAATCACTAAGGGAGTTCTAGCAGTGTTACCACCTTATTGTGCCTTAGTTCTGCTCTTTTAAACTCTTCCCTTTTGCTACTGCCTTATCCCCTCACTAGACTGACTACTGCACTATCCTTCTGGTCTCTGACTTCAGACTTGCCTCCCTTCCCTTCCATGTTGCTACTAGAGTGATCTTGTAAAATTAAAAACTGTTTATATCACTTGCTTAACATCCTTTAATGGCTGGGTGCCTACAAGATCAAGTCAAAACTCCTTGGTATCCTATAAGGAGTATGGAGCCCAGTCCTTACCCACCATTCAATTCCATCTCTTGCTGCATTATCTGCTTCCACCTTTTTTTTCTAATCAATACAAATGCATGCAAATTATTTATATTAACTCCTTCATTATTAGAATTTATAACTTCATGTCAATAAGTAACTTAGGTCATATATCTTTCCATCCAGAAATAGGGCAATTTAATATATTTTGTATCAATGGCAAAAAGACTTGTGTTTGTTTTATTTTGGTCCCAACTATGAAATTTCGGTGAAGATGTAAGGAATGAAAGGGTTCCTAGGGTAGCCCTACACTGAGGTTCATGGGATGAGGAATATTAGAAAGTAAGAGGCTGATCACTTTCTTCTGTTTGGCAAACCACTAGATCTCTGCACTAAGCGTCTATATTTTTATTCCAGTATAATTAACATATGGTGTTATATTAGTTTCAGGTGTACAATATAATGATTCAACAACTTTATATGTTACTCAGTGCTCACTGCGGTAGTGTATTCTTCTCCCATTCACCTATTCACCCATCCCCCCACCCACTCCCCCTCTGGCAACCACCAGTTTGTTTTCTGTTAAGAGTCTGGTTTTTTGTTGTTTAAGATTTTATTTATTTGTTTGTCAGAGAGAGAGGGAGCACAAGAAGGGGGAGCAGCAAGCAGAAGGAGAGGCAGGCTCCCCCCTGAGCAAGGCGTCCACTGCAGGACTCGATCCCAGAACCCTGGGATCATGACCTGAGCCGAAGGCAGATGCTTAATGGACTGAGCCACCCAGGCATCCCAAGAGTCTGTTTTTATCCACTTCCAGCTTTGCTGAACCACTAGTAGATCCCCAAACACAACAGGTATTTTTTCATACCACTTTGCACTTGTTATATTCCCCTTACTTAAAATAACTTTACCTGTCTTGTCTAATTTGTTGACATCTTATTTTTTAAGGGTATGCCAAATTTATCTCCCCCCTATAAACCTTTCCTAACTTTCCAGAAAGCCCATCCTATCCTGCCACCACAGAGTGACTACTCCCTTACCTGCTATAACTTACACAACTGTACCTATATAATCTTCTTGCTTTGTCTGAAAATAGCTCTCTACCCTTAGCAGACTTGAAGCTAGTCGAGAGCAAGGACCGTGTCCAATCCTTCTGTGTATCCCTAGGCCCTAGTCCATGCCGAGCCCACTGAAAACAACAACCACAAAGTTTGGGGTATGATAGGTGGGGAGTGGAGAAGAAAAAAATATTTTCAAAAACATAATTTTAAGGCATGGAGTGACCACTCTATTCAAAAAAACAAGATATCCCAAGTAGCTCCCACTACAGTGCTATCCAGACTTTGTGTTCTCACTTGCTACAGTTGAGAAACCATGAGTGTCTACCAGTCAGACCATACTGGTTTTTGGAGAAATTCCAGTTATACAAAACATGATTCAATGTCCTTGCCACTTTTATTGACAATGGTTCTAAATTGCTTTGTTTTGTTTTTTTTTCCCAAGAGGAAATGGTCCCTTAATGAGTCACCTGGACATTGTCAAGATCAGAATTGATAGAAGTCTGACAGTTCCTATTTGGCTTTATTTATTCAGCCCCGATTTATTACAAAGCACCAAGCAAAAGACATAGGTCCTTTCCTAAATCCGCAAGGTTGGCAATTTCAGGGATCTTTGTCTATTTTATTTCACCTCATTAACTCAACAAGATTTATTGGCCTCTTACTATGAAACGGGCTCCATGCTAAGCAAACATAATATGAGAATAAGTGAGATACAGGCCCAATCCCCCAAAAAGCTTAAAGTCTGGTGTGGGACGGATGTGGAAGCATAATTACAACACAAAAGGAAAAGAGCTAAAATAGAGGTATTTACGAAGTGGCATGAGAACTCATGGAAAGAAGACGGACTATGTCAAAGAGGGGACATTCAGGGTAAGCTTCACAGAGGAGAGGAGATATAAAACTGAGTTTTGAATAATACAAGGAGTTTGCCAGGAAAAGGAGAGAGGCCATATCAAAAAGAAAGAAAAATATGTACAAAGGTTCTGAGTCAGAAGAAGCCAAGCCAAAATGAGATGATAAAATTAAAGCTTAGAGAGGATAACTTGGCCTAAGGTCACATAGCTGGTAAGTAAAAAGGGTGGGGGGTGGGGGAGGTGAACCCCAGCTGAAATTATTCATGGGAGTGTGTCATATTTCTTGAGAGTATGGAGAATCATTGCTCAGGGCCTGGCATACAAGTTACAGGAGCTCAGACTACATTTAGCAGAAAATGAGGAATTATGAGAGGTTTTTAAGCAGAGAAACAACATGGTCCCATTGGGGCTTCAGAAAGATAATTCTAGCAGTGATTTTTAAACATTAAAAATAAACTTATTCATTAATATTTTTGAGCAGTGCTATTATGAACATGCATGTACATTTATATATTTGAGTACCTGTTTTCAGTTACTTTAGGTATTATATTTAGGGGTAGAACTTCTGGGTCATACAGTAATTCTATGTTTTGTTTTTTTTTTTTAAGATTTTATTTATTTATTTGACAGAGAGACACAGCGAGAGCAGGAACACAAGCAGGGGGAGTGGGAGAGGGAGAAGCAGGCTTCCCGCGGAGCAAGGAGCCCGATGTGGGGCTCGATCCCAGGACCCTGGGATCATGACCTGAGCCGAAGGCAGCCGCTTAACCGACTGAGCCACCCAGGCGCCCCACAGTAATTCTATGTTTAACGTTTGGTGGAACCAACAAATGTTTTTTCCACAGTGGCTGAGTCATTTTTACATTTTTAAAACAAATACATTTAACAGAAGTACATATATTTTTAACACAGTGTATGAGAGTTCCTATTTCTCCATGTTCACTAATTTGGCAAATACATACCAATTACTTTAAGTGTTCAAAATGTAGTGTGGGGCTATAAGGAGGAAAGAAATGGAACTGATATTTTAAGACATAATGAGGCCTGATGTCATCCACTTGATTAAATCATGACTGTATAATCTAATTCATCAAATTCTTCACATCTCACGATTTAAAAAAAAATTCTTGAAAACAATTGATACGCAGTGTTACATTAGTTCAGGTATAAAACAGTGATTCTACAAGTTTATGTGTTATGTTGTGCTCACCACAAGTGTATCTACCATCTGTCACCATACAACATTATTACACTATCATTGACTATATTCCTTATGCTGTACCTTTTATTCCTATGACTTACTCATTCCATAACTGGAAGCCTGTATCTCCTACCGGCCTTCATCCATTTTGCCCATCCCCCCACCCCAGCAGTGATTCTTAATCCTCACTGCAATTAGAATCACTTGAGAAGCCTTTCAGAAATTTTAGGCCTGCTACACTAAAACAGTTAAACCAGAATTTCTGGAACCCAGTTTTCTTTTTCTTTTTTCTTTTCTTTTCTTTTTTTTTTTTAAGTAGGCTCCCAGCCCAGCGTGAAGCCCATTGTGGGGCTTGAACTCACGACTCTGAGATCAAGAGCCAGACATTCAACCAACTGAGGCACCCAGGCACCCCATCTTTTGTTTTGTTTTTTAAGTTCCTCGGAGGATTCTAATGTGCAGTGAGGGTCAAGAACTACTCAACTAGGAGAATGGTCTGAAAGATAGAAAAGAACTAATATTTATTAAGCACTACTTTTATGAGATTTTATTCCAAATGCTTTATTCAATAACTATAATTTCTATATATTAGCAAATGTATATATATGGTATCCTGACCTACTTCTACCATTTTGAGCCCTGTGTGGTGAACAATCATATTATTCCTAACCTTCAAGGTAGATATTATAATCCTATAATCCCTATTTTACCAATGAGGAAATTGAGGCACAGACCAGTGAAATAACTTGTCTAAGATTATCACATTAGGTAGATACAGCTGGATTCACCCATAAGTCTTTCTGAGACTCCACACTCATGCTCTTTCCACTATACACCATTGCCTAAGAGCCTAGCTTAATTCTCAGAAGAATCCTGGGGTACGTCTCACGATCCTCATTTTACAGATGAGGAAATGAGTTCTAGACAGGTTAATTTGAATAGGTCACAGCTATTAGGTGGAAAGGCTGGGAGGTATTTAAACTTAGACTTGTTTAACATCAACTATATGCTTATGAAAGTAGAGTATATAGCATATATTCAACATTCAATACAATTCATTACTCTGAAAGAACAGAGGCATGATGGATTATGAATATAATCCAGAATATTATTCTTGGGCGCCTGGGTGGCTCAGTTGGTTAAGCGACTGCCTTCGGCTCAGGTCATGATCCTGGAGTCCTGGGATCGAGTCCCACATCGGGCTCCCTGCTCAGCGGGGAGTCTGCTTCTCCCTCTGACCCTCTTCCCTCGTGTGCTCTCTAACTCTCATTCTATCTCTCTCAAATAAATAAATAAAATCTTTAAAAAAAAAAAAACAGAATATTATTCTTGTTTTAAAAGATTTATTTATTGGGACGCCTGGGTGGTTCAGTCGGTTAAGCGTCTACCTTCGGCTCGGGTCATGATCCCAGGGTCCTAGGATCGAGTCCCATATCGGGCTCCCCGCTCAGCGGGGAGCCTGCTTCTCCCTCTGCCTGCCACTCCCCCTGCTTGTGCTTTCTCTCTCTCTCCTCAATGAATAAATAAAATCTTTAAAAAAAGATTATTTATTTATTTATTTATTTATTTGAGAGAGAGAATGGGGGAGGGACAGAGGGAGACAGAGTCTTAAGCAGACTCTGCTGAGTGCAGAGCCCAACACTGGGCTTGATCTTACAACCCTAGATCATGACCTGAGCAGAAACCAAGAGTCAGGGGCTTAACCAACTGTGCCACCCAGGTGCCCCCAGAGCATTATTCTTAATAAGGAGAGCCATCCCTAGGTCTTCCTTCTTAGGTCTCAGGATGCTAAACCTCTGTTGAACCACCAATTCCAGGGGGCTTTTTTTTATCGGGGGGAAAGAGGCACAAAGAATTCTGCCATAACCCTCTATCATATTTACCTGAAAAAACTTTAACCCTGACTAAGTTCAACACTACAATGTCTTCACACCCTTATCTAAGCAGCTGAATCATGCTGATTGGTTTCTTTTTTAATTCATTGTCTCCAACTCGAATGGGCATTCACTACTCAGCAGTTACGCATTTTCCTACTAAGTTCATTTTCCCACTCTAGAGGATATTATTTCATATGATTTCTTCATTTCCAACCCTCCAATGCTCCCTGACAGAATCTCATCTCACCCCCAGTCCACTAGTCTCCATTCTCCGTTGCATTATTGATTTCCATCTTTTCACTGGATCATTCCTTACACTTTACAAACATCCCCTAGCACCTATCTTTAAAACCATCAAAACCAAAAACGAAAAACCTCTTTTGAACTTTCATCTGCCTCTAGTTATCACCCTACTTCTCTGTTTTCCTTCGCAGCTAAACCTTTGCAAAGCACTGGCTTCATCATAGTCTCCAACCTCCACCTTTATCAAATCAACCATCTCCATGCACCATGCCACCAAAACTGATATTATCGGGGTCACTAGTGACCTCCTCAGCCTCTCAACAGCCTTTAAAACAGCTTATCACTACCTTCTTCCTGAAAGTTTCTCCTGGCTTTGGTGACTCCATATTCCTTGTCTTCTGTCACTGGTTGCTTCTCAAACTTTTGTTTTATAGGTGTATAAATTTGTTTTATAGGTAAGAAGGTTCCTTTTCCTCCACATCCTCACCAACACTTGTTGTTTCTTATGTTTTAGATTCTAGCCATTCTGACAGGTATGAGGTGGTATCTCATGGTAGTTTGGATTTGAATTTCCCTGATGATGAGTGATGTTGAGCATCTTTTCATGTGTCTGTTGGCCACACGATCATGCTTTTAACTGACTGACCCACCCAGGCACACCCACATTATCATGCTTTTAGGTATGGGTTTTCTACCACTTACATAAGGATTGGGTTCTGAAGTCAGCTCATAAAGAGAAGAAACCTCATGATGTAGAATTATTCTCAGAAATTCCTTAAATCACCTATAAAGTCTGGTAGTTGTGGTTTCATACATGTTGATCTTATACATGGTTGTGGCCATATTTATGTGCTGAACTGAAGGCCAACACTTCATTTCCTAATGAGCTCTAAGTCAATTCTTTTCCTCCCATATTGACATAAGTTGTTTTTATGATCCCATGTTGACATAAGTTGTTTTTATGAAGCAACAGTTGAAAGACTTGGGGCTTTCACTTAGGGGCTGGGTTTCAGGAAAAATACTTATTTTTAAAGAGTGGATACAACTGAAACAGCAAGATTTTCCCACTATGAGAGGGTATCAGGGACTGAATCCATCTGAGAATACAACAGATATACATCACCCATCTCGTGCTTACTCCACACTTGCTTTCCTTGAACGTAAAGGAATTACCCCACTATTTGAAGTATTTCTTAGACTCTTTGGTTGAATATGTATAACTTAACTTTAACAGATTAAATGCTTCTTAGATAGTATTCCATTGTACCATTTATATTTTGATGGCTCCTAAATTTATTTCTCCAGCCTTGACCTTTTTCCCTGAGATTCAGACTTATGGAACCAACTACCTCCTTGGACTTCTCCATTTAAAGTCAACCAGGCATCTTCACATGTCCAAAAGAGCCGTTGATTCCTCGCCACCACCACCACTCCCGTATCTCATCCTCACCAAAAAGCTGTTCTTCCATAATGGTTCCTGGCTCAGTAAATGGCGTTCCCAGGGTTTCAAGCAAAAAAATCTAGGAGTGGTCTGTGTGATTCCTCCCTTTCCCTCACTTCCACATAAAATCAATCTGGTACATTTAGCTCTACCTCCAAAATATATCCCAAATCTATCCATTCATTTCCATCAGTACAGAGACCCACCCTAATCCAAGCCACCATCATCATTTCTACTTTGACTAGCCTCCCTCTTTCCACTCTTAGCCTTTCTAGGATTCATTCTGCAAATTGCCAGAGTAATCTTTTATAAAACATTCACTTATTCAGTCACCAAATACTTATTGAAGAGTGCACAGAAACTGGGAATACAGCAGTAAAGCAAATTAGATCCCTGTGCTCATGGACTTTCATTCTAGAATGGAGAGAGACAATGCATAAGTGAATAATTTTGTACATTACAAATACAATGAAGAAAATAAATATAAAGTGATATGCTAAATCATTTTGTTCTCTCAGTACAAAAAAATTTTTAATACCTTCACACTGAGCTTAGATTAAAATCCAAATTCCTTACCACGACTTTGTTATAAGATTCTATGAGATCAGGTTTCTGTTTGCCCCTTCAGCCTTATCTGTACCACACTTCCTCATTACAACTTGGCTCCAGTCACCTGGGCCTTCTATTTCCTCACTGTTCCAAACCTTTCCCTTTCTTCAGACACGTGTTTCCTCTATGTGGAATGCCATTTCCCAGATCTGCGAAGGGCTGCCTTCTCTTAGCTAAAATATCACTTCTCCAGAATGAACCTGACTAATCTACCTAAAAGTGGCTCCCCAGCCCTTTCTCTATCAATTACACCGTTACTTGTTTCATAACACTTTTCACTTTTGGAAATTATCTTGCTTTTTTAACAATATCTTTGTCTCCACTAAAATGTAAGTTTCCTGAGGTGAGGAATCTTAAGGTGTTGTTCACCAAAGTACCCATAAAAGTCTAAAACAGTGCCCGGCATAAGAGGATCTTGATAAAAGAACAAATAATGTCAGGCTATACGAGGTAAAATGGTTTGGGTTCTCACAGCCGCCAGGCTCCGCCCCCCACAACCACTTCCGCCCACGGCCCAGCCCCAGACCTTCTGGGGGAGGAAGTTCTCTGCGCAGGCGTCCTGGGACCGCGGTGCTTTCTGGGTAAAAATGGATGCTCACGATCTCTTTCGCCGGCTTGGTGTGGGGGCCAAATTCGACGTGAGACGTTTCTCTGCGGACGCAGCGCGATTCCAGGTACTGTACGCAGGAAAACAGAAGCCCCAGTAACTGAGAGCGCAGGGGCCCGAGAATGATCTGGCTGCTGGGGGAGCCGGCACTGGGAGACCGCGGCCTTGTCGTGGGGCATGTTCCCTCTTTGCGTTGGGCTCGTGCTCAGACCTTACCTGGTCAAGTCCTGCCTTCGGAGTGAACTCTTAACCATTCTTTTGTAGACTTCGGTGGACCTAGCACAGAAACCCTTCTCCCTCCCTGCTTTTTAGTTTATTCAAAGCACAGTTAGAATCCTTTCAAAAGTAGCTTTTTCTCCGAAACTGTTAGAAAGGAATTTCGAAAACAGAATGAACCCAAAATGAAGAGAACAGATTCTTTCACTCTAGTCTACCCAGGTTGGCTTGGCATGCATATACCTTTAGTGGGCATGGGTCTTTTTATTCCTGTAACTTCATGACGTGTTAAGTAACCAGTGAGAAGAGCGACTTAGAAATGGGGACTCTTATATAGCAAAGTAGTGGGTGAATGGTAAATCGGGAGAAGTTAGTTGGAGCCCAATTATCAGCCTTGACATTGAGCAACACGTGTATTTCTCGTTTCTCTGGCGTTAGGTGTAGTTGTTGAGTTTGAACTCTGGAGCCGGATTATTTGGGTACAAATACTGGATCTGTCACAACTTTCGAGACCTCAAGTTATTTGACCTCCTAATGCCTTGATTTTTTTCATCTATAATATCGCTATTTACCCCTTAGCGTTGTTGAAGGATGAAGTAATTTAATATATATAAGCATGCTTAGAAGTCTGCCTGACAGCATATAGGTGTTATGCTGATAAGCATATAAATGGTAATTACTCTTATGATTGTTACAACAGTTAAAAGGTCAGAAAAGTTATCTTGTATTCCATTTGCTCAAACACGCTTGGCAGCTCAACAGATACTTGGTGAACGGATTAAAAAAAGGTGGGGAGTTATTAGACCCACGCTTTTACTGCCAGTATTGCTTGGGTGAAAGCAATGTCAGTCTGTCAGTAGATTGCATTTTAAATTTTTGGGGTTTTAGGTAGGAAAAAGGAAACATGACTTTGATTCTTCAGAGGTGCTGCACAGACGGGACTTCTTTGGAAACAAGAAGTCTGCTCCAGGTGAGTGTGGAGCATCAAGAACTCATCAGGAGCTTAAAGATGAAGAGAAAAAAGAAGAGAGCCTAACTGAAAAGAAGAGGGAACAGAGCAAGAAAAAGAGGAAAATGATGATGTCAGGTTAGTTCTTGGTTTCTTTTTCTTCCTTTTTTTTTTTCCAGTTGCAAAAATAATACAGGCTTAAGGTTACAAATCAGTATACTGTCATTCATTAGTTAATGGCATTCAGGTTGTTTCCAGGTATTTGCCATTACAAATATTGCTACAATAAAGATACTTATGTATATATCCTTTTGTACAGGTTCTGGTTTTTTTTTTTTTTTAAAGATTTATTTATTTGAGAGAGCGAGAATGAGAGAGAGAGAGTACATGAGAGAGGGGGAGGGTCAGAGGGAGAAGCAGGCTTCTTGCTGAGCAGGGAGCCCAATGCGGGACTCGATCCCAGGACTCCAGGATCACGACCTGAGCCAAAGGCAGTCGCTTAACCGAGCCACCCAGGTGCCCCTGTACAGGTTCTGTTATTTCTGTAATTAGCATCCCCAAAGTGGAATCACTGGCTGAAAGGGTATGCACACTTCTTTCTTTGAGTAGATAATGAAAAATGACTTCCCACATCTGTGTCAATGCTGGATAGTATTGGTCTTAAATTCTTTGTCAACCTAATGAATGAAACTAATTTTTGTATGTATTTTCTTGATAACTGGTGAGGTTGAGCATGTGTTCATATACTTTAGTGGATATTTATATCTCAGCAATTGTGAATTGTCTGTTCTTACTCTTTGCCTGTTTTTCACAGGGTTTTTTTTTCTGTACTTCAGGGATATTGATCTTTTTCTTGGTTATATCTGTTAAGTTTCCTAGCCATTTACCTTTTTCAGTAAAGTAAATACTTACACCTGGTTTTTAAAAGTTATACAGTGGTGAAAAGCAAATTTTCTTCCTACTATTTCTAGTCCCCTATTTCTCCAGAGGCAACTGCTGTTAATCATTTTCTTATGTATTTTTATAAAGATATCTATTCACTATATTTATACCTCCCTAAAAAAAACCTGAACAATAGCATACTGTATCTGTCCTATTCTGAACCTTCTCTCCTCCTCCACTTAAAAAAAAAAAAATACACACACACACACACACACACACACACACATCTTGGAGATTGTTTGGAATCAGTAGGAAGTGCCCTGCCTTTTTCATTTTAACACAAAATATATCCCATTATACATTCCATAATTGACTTAACAAGTTCGTTTATGATGGACATTTAGTTTGTTTCCTCACTTTTGCTATTACAGTGTTGCAATAAATGCCTATTCCACTTATCTTTGCGTGTATGCGGGTGTATCTGATAAATTCTTAGAAATGGAATTTCAGAGTTAACCAATAGGTTTATTTTCAGTTTAGGTATCTTGAAATTGTCCACCAGAAAGTTGTATCAGTAGGAAGTCCACTGCTTTGTTCATTGAATCATAGTATAGTATGCCATTACACACGTGTCAGGGACATTGACTTCAGTTCCACACTTTTGCTCTTACAGTTTTACACATTTTACTTCCCTGACAGCAAGGAAGTTCGATAAAGCCTTCCACCAAGAGTAGTTAAAAAAAAAAAAAAAAAAAGACCTGCCACAAACTTGGGAAAAGGATTCAACTATTGGGCAGCCAGAAACACATAGATATGTACTATAATGTAGCATATATGTGGCATAGTACAGAGTAATGTGGCATACCATGTTTTGATTGGACAACTAAATATTTTCTCCCTGAGGTGATCTATAGAATCAATGCAAAACAAACTCAATTAAAATTCCAGTAGGCTTTTAGGGTAGAAATTGACAAAGGACTTTTTTAAAAAGTTAGACATACACCTACCAAATGACCCACCTATTCCATTCCAAGAATTTACCTAAGAGAAAGGAAAATCTGTGTCCTCAGAAAGACTTCTACACAGGTGTTCATAGCACTATGCTTTATTTTCAGTAGCCAAAAACTGGAAATGACCCAAATGTCCTTCAACAGGTGAAGGATAAACAATTTATATATCCATAAAGTGGAATACTACCTTTAAATAAAAAATTAACTATTGATACATGCTCCAACGTGGATGAATCTCAAAATAACTATTCTGAGTGAAAGAAGCCAGACTAAATTTAGTACATACTACATGATTCCATTTATATAAAATTCCAAAAAAAGCAAATTGATCTACAGTGACAGAAAGCAGACAGGTGGTTGCTTAGGGATGGAGCAGTGCATTACAAGGGGCCACAAGGAGATTTTGGGTGGTGTTGGAAATGAATGTAATGATGATTTAACAGATGTATACATATGTCAAAATTCCTCAAATTGTATACTTTAAATAAATGCAATTTATTGTATATCAGTGGTACCTCAGTGAAATGAAAGAACTTTATTTTTTGTTGGAGAAGCAGACTCCCCGTTGATCAGGGAGCCTGACTCCGGGCTCCTTCCCAGGACCCTGAGATCATGACCTAAGCCAAAAAAAGAGAGAGAGAGAGAGAGAGAGAAAGTGTGAGTGGGGAGGGGCAGGGGGAGAGGGAGAAAGAACCCGAAGCAGACTCCGTGTTGAGCGCAGAGCCTGACTCAGGTGTCAATCCACAACCGTGATACCATGAACTGAGCGGAAACCAAGAGTTGGATGCTCAACCAACTGAGCCACCCAGGCACCCCTCCACATGAACTTTTAAAGTCAGCTAGTCTGGTTTCCAAAACAATCCTGCCATGACTTCACTGAACTAATTTTAGTTCTAGATTAGTGAGAATTACTATCTTCATATTAGTGACTAGTCCTTAAGTACTGTGCTGTGTTCATCACTATTAAAAGTGAAATCTATTCTTTCATCATATTTATTTTCTAACTGGTTGAATATAGAAAAGCCGGCTGCCTTATTGAAATCTCTTAAGTATTTTCAATTTAATCTGTTAATCAAGTATACAGTCATCTACATATCACACAGCTGAAATAACTAATGAAGAGAATGAACTTCAGAGCTCTGATTTTACCAACAAGAGAACTTGCCTCTCCTTTGTCCAATTGTTATTCCTCCTATTACTTTCTTTTCTCTGTTGTGTTAGCTAGTACTTTACTTGTGTTTAATGTGATGCTGTGGCCTGTTTGCTACTCTCAAGAATGTTGCACTTAAAAATCTTTTGATTTTTTAATATATATTTTAGAAATTACTTCTCAAGAAGAAGGTTCTACTATACAGTGGATATCATCTATAGAAGCAAAGATTGAAGATAAAAAAATTAAAAGAGATACTAAACTAACTTCAGGAAAGTTGGAGAATCTCAGAAAAGAAAAGGTTAGAAAAATGTCTTAGCCCCAGTTGCTTTTCTGACCTAGTGAATTTTTCCTTGTCCTTGGGTTATTCTCTTGGTAAAAGTGAATATAGTTTTGTGAAGATAGATTATATTAGTTTAGATTTCACTTTAATGGAAACTTAAAGTAGGTATTTGTGCTGTGGCTGAAAATTTTAAAGTTTAAAATTCTTCCCCCCCCCCTTAAGATTATCTGTTTATTTGAGAGAGTGAGCGAGAGAGAGAGCACAGGAGAAGGGGCAGAGAGAGAGAGAGAAGCAGACTCCCCTGCCGAGCAGGGAGTCCGATGCAGGGTTTGATCCTAGGACCCTAGGATCATGACCTGACCCAAAGGCAGACGCTTAACCAGCTGAGCCACCCAGGCACCCCTGAAGTTTAAAATTCTTGAAAGTATCTTTAAACTTGAACAGGTCAAAAGATTTGGTGTGTGTGTGTTTCTTCTCATAGTCTCATATACTATATACTGTGAATTTTTGACCTGTCCAAATTCCCATTTGGAATGAAATTTTTTAAATTTCATATCCCCTTTGATAAACATAAAATTTGCCCCCTTTCTCCTCTTTGTTAAGCTCACTGGTTTATTTATTATTTTTTCAAGATTTTATTTATTTTACAGAGAGCACAAGCAGGGGGAGCAGCAGCAAAGAGAGAGGGAGAAGCAGGCTCCTTGCCAAGCAGGGAGCCCAACTCGGGGCTCCATCCCAGGGTCCCAGGATCATGACCCAAAACTCACTGGTTTAGAAAGATTTCCTCTGACAGAGATTTGAGAGTTAGTTAGAATTCTTTTTTTTTTTTTTTTAAGATTTTATTTATTTATTTGAGAGAGAGCACGAGCAGGGTGGAGGGGGAGAGGGAGATGGAGAAGCAGACTCCCCAATTGATCAGGGAGCCTGACTCTGGGCTCCATCCCAGGACGCTGAGATCATGACCTAAGCCAAAGGCAGATGCTTAATGGACTGAGCCACACAGGTGCCCCAAGAGTTAGAATTAAGAAACCTATTTTATACCTTGGGGGGAGTAGAATACAGAACAAATGACAAAAACATCATTGTCATGTCTACTGTGCACCTGCTGTGTTGCAGATGAAGAGTATTGTTCAGCTCACTTCAGTAACCCTGAATCCAGAATTTGGCTGTCATTCTCACAGAGTGGGAAAACAAACCAAATCAACACGACTTGACTCTGCTTTTGGCCCTCAATTTTAATAAATAGAGTTTAGAGTAAATCATCAAAAAGCATTGGCATTAGTGTGCTAAGTGTCATATAAAGAAAAAACTAGATGGATTCAATGTCTGCCTTCTAGAAGCTTATATAAAATTATAAGTTATGATTATTGTGGCACATTAATATAAATAACCATTACTCATGCCCTTGACACATTAATACAAGAAAATGGATAGATAGGTTTTATTGTTATGAAGGCCTTTGTCTATGAAAGGGCATGAAGTGTATCTAATATCTGTATCTTTTAGGGCTTGGAATTTAACCAAAAAGTTTCATATGTTACTAAAACTTACCCTAGAAACCGTTACTGTTGCTTTACAACATCTCACAATGTATGTGACAGTCTGTGACCCCCTTATTTCACTTTTCAGATAAACTTCTTCCGGAATAAACACAAAATTCATGTCCAAGGAACTGATCTTCCTGACCCAATTGCTACATTTCAGCAACTTGACCAGGAATATAAAATCAATTCTCGACTGCTTCAGAACATTCTAGATGCAGGCTTCCAGATGCCTACACCAATCCAAATGCAAGCCATTCCAGTTATGTTGCATGTGAGTATGTTGGTCTAGAATGCCTCTAACATTCCTTCCTCTGTGTGTTAGCTCATTCTCTTCCCTGTTTCTGAAGTCTTCCTCTCTACTTTGTCTCTCCCTGTTGAAATCCTTCCTTTGCTTCTGAGGTCCATCTCAAATGCCTGGGCCTCCATGTCACTGCAATTAGATGTGATCTTTTTCTTTTACCAACACTCTTCCCTCTACCACCAGTTCTCCAAGGTATTTAATGTCTTCTTTTTTTTTTTTTGCAACATTTATCTTAAACTTTACCCTACTATATAGTTATACTAATTGTGTATACCTTTTACATTTTACTAGAGTGTAAACCCTCTGAGGATAGGGACTATGTTCTGTTTATTCATCCATGATTTAGTTTATTATTCCTAGGAACTATTTCAGAAATAGTGAATTCTTGTACGTAGCCTGACTTCTTTTTCCCCAGTACTTTTTGTTACTGAAGTATACTTTATATACAGTAAAATGCATAATTGTAAGTTCACAAACGGAGATGTGTTACATTTCTGTCACCCCAGAAAATTCTGTTGTGCCCTTTCCATTCAGTCCGCACCTCACCCCTGCCCAGGGAACTGCTGTTCTGATTTTTATTGCCATGTATTAGTTTTGCCTCTTTTATAGACTGTCATATAAGTGGTATCATCCATTATTTTTTAATTTGTGGTTTCTCTCACGCTGCGTATTGCTTTTGAGATTCATTCACATTGCACTTACAGTTTGTCAGTGAGTAGTATTCTGTTGTTTGAAAATACCACAATTTGTTTATCTACTGTTGATAAAGGCATGGATTAACTTAGAGTTTCGGAAATTAAATTTTTCTGAGGTTTTTTTTTTTTTGTCCTTATGAGAGCCGACTTTTTCCCCCATGTAGCCAAAGAATAGGAGTTACCTTTTCATCCGTACTAGTCCTTTTTGTTTTCTTTGGGAACTGAAGTGAGAATACATTTGAATAATGTTGTTGTCTCACATTATAGTAAATTTGCTTTTAATTTTCATCTAAGATTGTTTCTGTTACAACTTCAGCTTAAAGCTCTAAAAATCATAGTGATGTTTTGAAGACTGTCACCTAAAATTACTGTCATTCAAGTTGTTTTTTTTTTTTTTAAGTTATTTATTTGACAGAGAGAGAGACAGCGAGAGAGGGAACACAAGCAGGGGGGGAGTGGGAGAGGGAGAAGCAGGTTTCCTGTGGAGCAGGGAGCCCGATGCGGGGCTCAATCCCAGGACCCTGGGATCATGACCTGAGCTGAAGGCAGACACTTAACGACTGAGCCACCCAGGTGCTCCTGTCACTCAAGTTATTGCCACTTTTCATTTCTTATCTTTAGCCATTCTGTTACTTACTAAAACTCTCCCTAGCGATTGAGCAGTACAGATATCGGGGAAAAGTTGGTTTTATAATTTTGCTTTGATAAGAGAGTTTGGTGGGAAAGAAAAATTGAAATAATGGAAATACTTGAGGTTTTGAATTATCTTTGGATTTTAGTTATCCATATTCTTTACCCAGGTCAAATGGTATTTGGTGGCAATGGTCAGAAACTCCTTTGGCGAGGCACTGGTGGCAAGGGTGGATGATGTTAGAAAAGCAAATGTGGGAAAAATTAGACAAGCAGTGGGAATATGAATGATTACATGCATTATGATTATTTTGTTATTTCTATGGATGGTTGTATTACTTGACCAGGCTCTGAAAAGTTTATGTACTTACCTTATACTTAATATACCTTGTTTTTAGGGTCGAGAACTTCTGGCTTCTGCTCCTACTGGATCTGGAAAGACTTTGGCTTTTAGCATTCCCATTTTGATGCAACTAAAACAACCCACAAATAAAGGCTTCAGAGCTCTGATTATATCACCAACACGAGAACTTGCCAACCAGGTATGACTTGTAGCTTCGAAAGAGGATGTATTTGGTGTTTGCTTTAGTCATTTCTTATTTGAGGGTAGTAAAATGGTCTCAAAAAGAGTAAGGCCCATGTCTTTTGGCATAGGCAAATATTCTGTACTGTATCTTATTCTGTTCTGTAACTTACTACACATGGGCAAGTTTTTTTGAATCTTTTTATAATTTTCTAAAACAATGATTTAAACAATGATCTTTCTTTGGTAGATGCTCTAAGATCTTTTAAGTTGAGGCTACTGAGGCTACTGGAATATATAGTCCTTCTCTAAAATGTATTTTTCTCACCTAGAAAAATGAAACCTCACCCAGTTTTTGAGAAAGAAAAACTATATAGTGACCTCCACTCTTCCAATGTGCTTAATAGAAAATACATGCCAAGCATGAGATAGTTTTCTAATAGCACCGTATTCCAGAAACAGTATGTAGCAGATTGCAAAATGCCGAGATTCCAGGTTAATGCACATATTTTTATGGGTTTAATTTCAGTTATTCATGGGCTGGTAATAGGTTTATTTTAATAATGTAAACAAGACTATACATCTTATGTAAATATCTTAGCACCTAATATTTTTGTCATTTGCCATTTTAGATTCACAGAGAGTTAGTAAAAATCTCGGAGGGAACAGGATTCAGGATACACATGATCCACAAAGCAGCAGTGGCAGCCAAGAAATTTGGACCTAAATCATCTAAGAAGTTTGGTAAGGGATTCATGCTTGAGATACAGAGCGTATAAGGGATTTGCAAATTACAAATATCCTTAACTGCCACCTAAGAGTTCTTAAAAGTGTAGTCATACACACAATTAGTTTGGTTTTTAGAGAAACTGAAAGAGATTTCCGCACTCCCACTCGGTAGTTATATAGATATATACCAGTGATTCTCATCCAGAGGCAGTTTTGCCCCCCACCTCACCTTCCACCCCAGGGACATTTGGCAATGTCTGGACACATTTTAAGTTGTCAGAACTGGGGTGCTACTAACCTATGGTAGGTAGAGGTAAGAGCATCCCACAATGCACAAGACAGTCCCCTACAACAACATGTTATCTGGACCAAAATGGCAGAACCGCTAAGGCTGAGAAACCCTGCTTTATACTATTGATTTTTGATCTGCCATGGAAATACAATGCAGATAAGAATGGCTTATATCCCTACCCTTGTATCAGTCAGAAAATCAGCTTTTACCTGTCTTTCATTTTGAGCTTCTGAGTAAAATTTCATTTAAAGAAAGGATTTTCAAAAAAAAAAAAAAAAAACCTAAATATTTGAAAATAACACTGTTGGATTATAGTGTTCTTGCCTCTTAGAAGTTGAGAAGGCAGATCAAACATAATAAAAGGAAGAGTAAGCATATAGTAGTTTGTGCTATGATGGATTAAAAAAATACATATATTAGCTCACAAATAAGAAGGAACTTTTGTGGGGTTGGTGTAGTAAGATAGCAAGTATAACCGCCCCCTCCCCTCCCCTCTTCAGGTTCTTCACTGAAATTCAAGAGGCTTAATTCCCTTGTTTAAGAGAGATGAATCTTGCTTTTGCAATTTGTATCATTTGTTTTTTCTATAGATATTCTTGTGACTACTCCAAATCGACTAATCTATTTATTAAAGCAAGATCCTCCAGGAATAGATTTAACAAGGTACAGATAATATTTTAATCTCTTCTGTGTGTATTTTCATTTAGTTGATTCTGTTTTGTCCTTGACTGCTTGTCCTATGGCCCGTTGGAGCTTGCTATCTGCCAGCTTTCAGTCAGTGTTGGTGCTGAGAATAATGGTTTTCATTAGACTTGTAGGAAAGTAACTATCTGGTCTGGAAGAAAGTTACAGATTCTGATAAGCAGTTAGTACAGAATTCCCCTAGATGTTTTCACTTCTTTCAGCAATGGTGATGGAGTTTATTATAAGGTTTATGTGAAGCTCTGTTGTTGCTAATGGAACCTCATCTCTTTGAGGCTAAAGGAATAGAACATTGCTTAACGTTTATCTTGTTTTTACCTTTTTCCTGTTGATTTTTCTTCTGCCTTTTTCTGGTATGATGTGTGGATCTGAGAAGTAGCATAATGGTTTGACTACTTCATGTGTCCCCACAGTTTAGTGAAGTGTCTTGGATCTTCCATCCAGTTCAGTACCCACAAGATGTTTTGTTATTTCTCAGTGTTGAGTGGCTGGTAGTAGATGAATCAGACAAACTGTTTGAAGATGGCAAAACTGGGTTCAGAGACCAGCTGGCTTCCATTTTCCTGGCCTGCACATCGCATAAGGTCAGAAGAGCTATGTTCAGTGCAACTTTTGCATATGATGTTGAGCAGTGGTGCAAACTCAACCTGGACAATGTCATTACTGTATCCATTGGAGCAAGGTAATTGTTCTTCGTTATCCCACTGATTTTTTTTTTTTAATACAAGTCCCCTCCCTTTTTTTTAGACTCAAGGAGACAGGTTGTTTGGCTTTAGATTAGTAACAGGGAAAGTTTTACTGAAAGACATGTATTCTTTAAAGTCAAGATTGAGTAAGGATTTTCTATTTTATTTTATTTATTTTTTAGAGAGAAAGGCGAGGGGGAGGGGCAAAGGAAGAGGGAGAGAGAGAGAGTCTTAAGTAGGCTCCATGCCCACTACAGAACCTGACATGGGGCTCAGTCTTAAAACCCTGAGATCATGATTTGAGCCGAAATCAGGAGTCGGACACTTAACTGACTGAGCCACCCAGGTGCCCCAAAGATTTTCTATTTCAGAATAATCCAAAGGGAGATTCTCAAATTATCGTATTAGTATTTCTGTCATTATTTTTTCAGTTGATTTTTCCCATCTATCCATAAAGTGTGACAGGAGCTTTATAGCCACCCAGAGGATTTAGTTTCTTTGATGGCTTAAGTAGGACCATAGAGCCACTTAGTTTATAATCCTTTTAAAAAATATTAGGGGAAGTATTTTATACTAAATGAATGTGCACTAGTAGAAAAATGTTTTAGGAAATTGTAATATAGACACGTGATAGAATATTATGCGACCCATGAAATGGTAAGTATGAAGACTGTGCTTGGGGGCACCTGGGTGTCTCAGTCGGTTAAGTGTCTGCCTTCAGCTCGGGTCATGATCCCAGGGTCCTGGGATTGAGCCCCATGTTGGGTTTCCTGCTCAGCGGGGAGCCTGCTTCTCCCTCTACCTCTGTGTTCCTTCTCTCTCTCTCTCTTTTTTTTTTTTTAAAGATTTTTATTTATTTGAGAGAGAGAGAATGAGAGAGAGAGAGCACGAGAGGGAAGAGGGTCAGAGGGAGAAGCAGACTCCCTGCTGAGCAGGGAGCCCGATGTGGGACTCGATCCCGGGACTCCAGGATCATGACCTGAGCCGAAGGCAGTCGCTTAACTGACTGAGCCACCCAGGCGCCCTCTCTCTCTCTCTCTTAAGTAAATAATTTTTTTTTTTAAAGTGCTTGGAATACCATATTAAGTAAAATAGAAGCCAAATGGAACAATAAAAAATACTTTAAACTTAAAAACTTCTGTTTATAAAAAGAAAGAACAAATACACCATAAATACAAAGGCAGAAAACAGAAGGGAGGGGTGCCTGGGTGGCTCAGCGGGAAGCCTGCTTCTCCCTCTCCCACTCCCCCTGCTTGGGTTCCCTCTCCCGCCTTGTCTCTGTCTGTCAAATAAATAAATAAAATCTTAAAAAAAAAAAAAGGAAAAAATATTTATGATGCAGTGTAATGTACTACAGCAACATTTTTTTTTTCTTTAAGATTTTATTTGTTTGAGGGAGAGCGCAGAGAGACGGGGAGAAGGATCAGAGGGAAAGGGAGAAGCAGACGCCCTGCTGAGCAGGGAGCCTGACATGGGGCTCGATCCCAAGACCCTGGGATCATGACCAGAGCAGAAGGCAGACGCTTAACCAACTGAGCCACCCAGGCATCCCTCTACTACAGTATCTTATTAGTGTTTATAAAGCCTGTTAAGGCTCACCCCCACTGTCTATAAAAAAGCTCTTATTAATCGTTGAGAGAAAAAGCTCAGACCTGTAATAACCTTAAAAATGTTATCATTGTTCTATCCAGTAATTTTATTTTTAGAAATTTTTGTATGTAAATAATTAGATACATGAAAATTTGTGATTAGACTACAATAAAATGTCACAATTTATTCTAAAATGGTAGAATTGTAGACAGTTTGTTTTACTGTTTACATTTTTCCCATTTTTCAAATTTTTTTTAGATAACTTTTAAAGATTTTATTTATTTATTTGACAGAGAGAGACACAGCGAGAGAGGGAACACAAGCAGGGGGAGTGGGAGAGGGAGAAGCAGGCTTCCCGCGGAGCAGGGAGCCCGATGCGGGGCTCGATCCCAGGACCCCAGGATCATGACCTGAGCCAAAGGCAGATGCTTAACGACTGAGCCGCCCAGGCGCCCCTAGATAACATTTTTATAATTAGAATAAAACATTTAAAAATAACTTTGGGGGGCACCTGGATGGCTCAGTCAGTTGGGCATCTGGTTCTTGGTTTCAGCTTGGGTTGTGGTCTCAGGGTCGTGGGGTCAAGCCCCGAGTCAGGCTCCATGCGGAGTCTGCTTGTCTCTTTCCCTTTGCTCCTCCACTGCACATGCACGCACGTTCTCTCTCTCAAATAAACAAATAAAATCTTTTCAAAAACAAATGAAAAATAAAAATAACTTTGGGGCATCTGCCTGGCTCAGTTGGAAGAGCATGCGACTCTTGATCTCAGGGTGATGAGTTCAAGCCCCATGTTGGGTGTAGAGATTACTTGAATAAATTAAACTTTAAAATAAATAAATAACTTTGTCTTTATATTAAAGTATAAATAATTAAATGCTTATATTGACAATGGAAAACTTGATTCTGTTGGGGTTATTTTTTTCATTTATTTAGAATTCGGGGGGAAAAGCAAAAATTGGCTCTTGCAATCTACAAGGTATGTTTTCTTTTCAGGAATTCTGCAGTAGAGACTGTAGAACAAGAGCTTCTCTTTGTTGGGTCTGAGACTGGGAAACTTCTGGCCATGAGAGAACTTGTTAAAAAGGTATATTTGGGCTATCTTCTTGAATTTTGATGAAGTTCATCAAATCTTTTTTTTTTTTTTTAAGATTTTATTTATTTATTTGCCAGAGAGAGACACAGCGAGAGAGGGAACACAAGCAGGGGGAGGGGAAGGGGGAGAAGCAGGCTTCCCGCTGAGCAGGGAGCCCAATTCGGGGCTCGATCCCAGGACCCTGGGATCATGACCTAAACCAGAGGCAGATGCTTAATGACTGAGCCACCCATGCACCCAAGTTCATCAAATCTGATATGACTGGTGGGAGGCTGAGCACTATTCCTATATCATATTTAGTAACCTAGTGGTAAATTCTTAAGCACATTGAGTCAGCTGTTGTCCTAAGCAGGGAGGCTCACCACTTAGATTTAGATTAAGTTTTCTGTTCCCAGCTCAGGGTGGGCTAAGAAGAGACCTACCTGATGCCCTAAAAGCCTCCTTTTTCCACATCTACATCTGTTTTGGCTCATTTCATCTCCCCCCATCCCTCTGCTGGTTTCTTCTAGAACTCTAGGAGCATTGTAGAATGAGTAGGACACTGAGTGTGGTTTTCTGTTTTTATCCTTTCAGTAAATACTGAGTAGAAGCCATAATTTAAAAGTTAACTGTGAGGGCTTAGGGCAGGGGGAAATAAAACAAATAGAAATCTTAAGCCCTGCCCCTAGAATTTAGTCTTTTTTTTAGGGGATAAAAGAAATAGACTTGTGTAAGATAGTTTGCAATAAAGTGTCATAAAAGGCTATAGAGTGTTTTTCTTAAGCACCCATGTAGTCATAATGGGGCCAAGAGGGAGAGTTGAATTGGTTGGGGAAAGCCTTTTGGGGGAAATGCTACTAATTTGGTCCTCGGAAGGATCTGTGAGATAAGACCGCAAGGGAAGTTGATGGTTGGAGGAGCAGTGGAGGGGAACAGAGTGGGTTTAGAGACTTATGAAGAGATTACCTATCTAAGGCAAAGAGTTTATGGTGAGAATTAAAGAAGATCAGGTTGGACAGGAAGGTTGGGGTCACTTTAAGAGAAACCACTGGACATTTGAAGAAATGTAAGGAAAATTACTTAAACAGCGGTATATAAAATGTAATGGCAAGAGACTGAAAGTAAAGAAACCAATCAGTAGGTTGTTAAATTAGGCTGGTTAGAGATGAGGAGGAAATAAATGAGAGAAATGAGGGTGACAGCCTCAGCGGTGGAACGTTAAGAATAGTTGCGGGGGTGAAAGGGAAAGGTGTTTGCAAGTACCTAGTGACTACAGAAGTGGTTAAGAGCTTGAACTTTGGAGCCAGACTACCTGAATTGGAATTTTAGCTTTAGGCAAATTAACTTCACAGCTTCCTCATCTGTAAAATAGAAATGATAATATCTCATAGAATTGTTTTACTATTAATAACTTGATACAAACATAGTACTTAGAATAGTGTTCGGCACACCATGCCATGTACATTCGTTTCATTACTATTCTTAAAGGTATCATTTGGCACTAGGAATTTTAAGGTTTTCACATGGGTACTCACATGGAAATTATATATCAGGGATTTCTAGCCATGTATGAGCTTAGGAGGTCTGTGAGCCCTCTGAAGTTGTTAGATTTTGTGTGAACGTATGGTTGCCTATTAGAAAGCTTCACAGCTTTATTAGATTTCAAAAGGGGAGATTATGAACCAAAATAAAAAGGTAAAGCCCTAATAGGGCAGTTGAAAATAGAGAAAGCTGGTTTGAGAGAGAGGTGGGGTTTGATGATAGAAGTGTAAAAATCATCTGGTTAGAGTGGGTAGTTGATAACTGAGAGTATATTTAACATAAGATAATGACTATATTGAGAGAACTGAGAACCAGAGACTGAGCTTTGGAGGAATACCCACAATTAGGATAAACAGTGAATTAATAAAAGTTACTGCATTTTAGCAGAATTTAAAAATCTCTGAGCGCAGAAGCCAAGAGATGATTGTTCTAGGGAGTGGGTATCTCTCATTATAGGAAGGTAAAGGGGATTAATTAGACATAATTGTTGGAATTGGCAAGATGGAAATTAGAGTTTAAGTTGAGTAGAGAATGGATGGTGAAGAAGATGGAGGCAGATACTGATCTGAGAAATTTGGCAATAAAAAGTACACTAAATTGAATTGGGTTCTTTTATGAACTAAAATCATATGAACTACTGCTATTGTATTCTTGATTATGGGTTATATGTGCTGATTTTTGCCTTCTCTCTTTTAGGGTTTCAATCCACCTGTTCTTGTTTTTGTTCAGTCCATTGAAAGGGCTAAAGAACTTTTTCATGAGCTCATATATGAAGGTATTAATGTAGATGTTATTCATGCAGACAGAACACAGCAACAGGTAAAGTCAAGTGTATACTTTCAAAATGATAAAGAACTACTAAACTTTAAGATATTGGCATGAAATTTATAAAGTACTTGTTTTCTGTTCCTAGTAGTACTAAAACATTTAACATGTGTTTTATTAACCAGAGAGATAACACAGTCCACAGCTTCCGAGCTGGAAAAATCTGGGTTCTTATTTGTACAGCCTTGCTGGCCCGAGGGATTGATTTTAAAGGTGTGAACTTGGTGATCAACTATGACTTTCCAACCAGTTCAGTGGAATACATCCACAGGATAGGTGAGTTGTCTCTCCTGCTGCTACCCCTCTGCCCCCCACAACCTCTGCCACCCCCGGCCACTACTCGTCTGTCTTGCGCCTACTCCTTCCCTTCAAACATGCTCATTTTGTAGTGCTCATTTTAGTGAAAAGCCAATGACTTGTATGTGAATCTTGAAGTTCCCTTTCCCCAGAAAAGCGGGTTTTTTATGGTCTGGTCTTTTTTGTTTTTTGTTTTTTTTTAGGTCGAACTGGAAGAGCAGGGCATAAAGGAAAAGCTGTTACTTTTTTCACTGAAGATGATAAACCATTATTAAGAAGGTAAATTAGGAAAAATAACTTAGTATTAAGATGGCAAGACTGCTTCATTATTCTTGTATGCACACACAATCAACAGATAATTAAAAAATGGCCAGGTCCCAAATACGGTCATGGCATTAGTCAACCAGGTTTTAGCCATGACAAAAGGAAAAATGATCAGAGGGCTTTGTTTTTGCATTTTCATTATTAGAATTTGGAAGTATTCATAATGGAATGTTCATTATTAAATTTCAGACTCACAGGATTCTCCCAGTAGCCATTGGCTGATACTACTCACAATGTAATAGTGAAGTTTTTGGATTGGTGAATAAAGTTAACCCCTGAGTCTCTTCAGCCCAGTCGAAATTATCTCTTACCATGATGCACACTTCCCTTTACTCTTATGGGCAGATGGAGTTTTATATTTAGTCCTGGGAAAAACCATTTCAGTAACACACTCCCAATATTATTCAATTGTAGCTCTTTGAAGCCTGGGTAACACATGTACTTTTAGAATCTTGGGTCTTAATTTAGCCCAGTATCATAGATCTTAAAATAAAAGCTGAGTTTCTTACATTTTGGCTGCCTACAGTAATTTTAGACTGATGATAGCACTTTGCATTTCTAACCAATGAAATTGAGTTATGGCCAAAGGCAGTTTGTACTTTGATGTGTTTATCAGTTTTGGCAAAGATTTTGATTTCTGCCTTCTGAACCTTGGCTTTGTCAGCCTTGGATATATTTTGAGCAGACTTTACACGTTCATGTGTAGGGGAGTCTATTCCAAAAGCCTAGATTCACCTACATCTCTTCAGTAACTCCAAGCATGTGAATTTGATGACCTCCATGTCAATATAACCATGCCTCTCAGTTTTCCGTCCAGGCAAGGGGGATAATAATAGTATGTCGTTAGTAAAGGGTTGTTGTGTGGATTTGGATTGAAGAAGTCACATGTGAAAAGCCCAAGACAGTGCCAAGTGCATAGTAAGCACTATCATCTAATAAATTCTAGTCAGTGTCCTCATCCAAGATTGGGTTAGTAGCTTTTCAGGGTTTGGTAAATGTTGGGGAGGAACGGCTGCTAGATAAAATTACTCATTGGCACATGGATTTCAGTCCAGCAGACAGTTTTCTCAGCAATCCTGCGTGCTTACATCTGGTGATCATTTATAGCAGAACACTGTCCTGGATTACTTTCTTGTGGGTGTAGTTTTCATTCCTCTCAAATTGTGCAGAGGGTTTAAGTACGTAAACATCAATTTGACTAGATACAAATATATGTTTATGGGTTCCTTTTTCAGTGTTGCTAATGTTATACAGCAGGCCGGATGTCCTGTGCCAGAATACATAAAAGGTTTCCAAAAACTATTAAGGTACAATCTTGAATTTGCCTAGATGATCTCTCTCTCTCTCTCTCTCTCCCTCTATCCCTCCATATGCATTCTTGCTTTCACACTCTTAAAACTACAGTTCTAGCAATACTACTAGTTTTAGAAATTCTAAGATAAAAATTTTCCTTTTTAAATATCTGTGAATATGTTCTTTCCTTGACAGTTTTTTTATTCTTAAATTTTAATCAGATTTTAATGTAAGTGAAATATGCTTAGAATTTATTTTAGTTCATAAAACTGATAAAAAGCAGTTAATTGCCCCAAATCAAACTTTAATGCTTGTTGGCACAGGACGTAAGTGTGACTTAGGACATATTTTATTCATAATCAGTGCCTTTTTAAAAAATTGATCAAATTTATCATCCCTTTGGGTTATCTCTCTAAATGCTATTGGGTAATTTAGCATTTTAAAGTGGATATCGTGTCACCACAAACCATAAGTAGATTAAAAAGTGAATTTTTGTGATCAAGAATCAAAACTAGTTTTAGCTTAAGCTGTTTTCAATTAAGTTCTACTGAATTTCATTCTTTTCTCTTTTTACAACTTTCAGCAAACAAAAGAAAAAGATGATTAAGAAGCCATTGGAAAGGGAGAGCATTAGTACAACTCCAAAATATTTCTTAGAAAAAGCTAAGAATAAACAGTAAGTATATGATGACTGTTCAACTCTGTCATATGGTTATAGTAGGCATTATTTCTCCTTAGGATAAATTTTTCGAGGTAGAATTGATAGGTTCAGTCAGTTATAGAATGTAATAAAAGTAATATATTTTAGGTTGCCTGTGATTTGGGAACTTGGATGATTCAATCTCGGAATTTTTCTCTATCTGTATATTAATGATCTGGTTTTTTCCATCTTTGAAAGAATGATTTCAGTTCACTTTGAATTAGAATTGCATTGCCCACCACCTCCACACAGCCTACTTCAGGACATAGTGCTGAGGCATTGAGGGCTGTTGACTCACATTGATGGAATCTTCCTTGAAGGCTCCCTATTCTAGGCAGGATTTCAGTATAATCTTAGGCTTACGCTGAAGCACATTGTAACACCTCTAAAAAGTATGACTTGAATAAATTTGTAGTAGTTTAGCTGAGTTTTAGGAGGATGTTAAAGCATTGTTGTTTTTTTGTTTTGTTTTGTTTAGTATATACACAGGACTACCTTTTGATAGGGGTAATCGAGACTGTGCTAAACCTCTACTACTCTTTACACTATTTAAGGAAAATGACACTTCAAATTCTACCAGTACCAGTTTATATCTAATATATATAAAATGTAGGCATTTACCAAGTACCTTTTCTCCTGCCAGGTGCTTGGGTATGTGAATGAATCTAAAATGAGACCCCTTTCCTAGTATACATTAAAAAACATTAGAGAATAATTTTTAAATAAAATAGAAGTTTGGAGACGACAAATACTCTGAATTGGTGTAGTTACAAAAAGCTTCAAGGAGCTAGAACTATCTTTAAGGACAGGTAAAATTTAGGCATATGGAAGGGACAAGGTGAACAAAGGCAGGAAGACTGGCATGGCTTTCCATCTAAGTGGAACAAGTCTTACTTGATATTTTGTATTGACTGTGAGAAGTATAATGTTAAGTTCAAGGATTATAGAGTGTACACAGTGTCCCAAAGTTTTAGAGCAGTTTTAAGTTTTACTAACTTGGGAAGAATAAATGCAACAAACTTACAAAAGTATCATTTGAAAGCTTAAAACATTTTAATTGTATCTATACGTACTCATTTTTGTTAGTTCTTAGTATTAACACTTTTTATTTGACTTTTTTGTGGTGACAGTTTCTGGCTGACACTTAAACCAGTGGATTGGTAGAGATGGTCACCCTGCTTGGCCACCTTGGTTACCTGATCTATTAGTCTTTTTCTTGTAGCTGTATCAGAACTGTTGTGTATGCATCAGAACATTATTCTGTGGGTGATCTTAAAGCTACAATTAGAAATGTAATCTCTTCAGGCACTGAGCAGCAGCTGATGAAATTTGTAATAAAAAGTCAGAAATCACCTACAGTATTAAGATGGTGGCTATGTTGAATTTTAATAAGAAACATAATATTTTAAAGAATTATACTTTGGATGTTGATTTTTATACGTTTGTAGCATTTACACTTGAGGTGTGAAAACTTAGCTGCACTGAGACTTCGGGGACACTTGATATAAATCTTGTCACCTAAGCCCTCCATTTAAGATGCTGTGGTCATCTCCATTGTTTCACTTTTTTTTTTTTTTTAATATTTTATTTATTTGACAGAGACATAGTGAGAGAGGGAGCAGAAGCAGGGGAAGTAGGAGAGGCAGAAGCAGGCTTCCCCCCAAGCAGGGAGCCCGATGGAGGGCTCGATCCCAGAACCCTGGGACCATGACCTGAGCTGAAGGCACTTAACGACTGAGCCACCCAGGCGCTCCGTCCATTGTTTCACATTTAAAAGCCATCCTCCTTAATAGAGCCTGTAAACAACACCTGATCCAACTCCAGCTTATCTTTTTACTCTAGATGTTCCTTTAATGATCGTACCCACACCTTGCTGAGAACTCTGAAGTCTGTATCTCCAGGCCCAGCTTTCCATATACACCTGAATCCTCTTGCCTAGTGGACTTCACATCAGGCACTACAAACTCAGCCTGGTAGAGTGGAGGGAAAAATTGGATTTGGAGTCCGAAGGATCGGCTCTCATACCACCTTTTCCTGTGACTTTGGACAAATCACTTCCCCCTGTATATGATAGAAATAAGTATGTAAATCATGCCAACTCTGCTACTCAAAGTTGGTTGAGGATTAAATAAGTTAATACACATCCAGGAACTTTACATTACTAAACTGTAGAATGCAAACACTGGGTATTTTCTCCCAACATTTTTCCTTTTCTTCTGTTAACCTAATTGATGGCATTTACCAGACTCTAAAATCAGACTGTCAGGGTTCATATCTAACATTTAGTATCAGTGTGTGATGATCAGCAAGTTATTCAACCATTCTGCCTCATTTCCTCATCTGTAAAATGAGGGTAATATTAGAATCTTCTTCGTAAGTTAGGAAAATTATCTGAGCTGATTCATACAAAGCACTAAAACAGTATCTAGCACTTAATCAATGTGAACTCTTAGCTATTAGTAATGTCGGAGTCAGACTCCATTTTTTATACCATGTTGTGGTGTAGTTTACGATGATGTTTCTGTCTCGCTTAGGTGAGTGTGGTTTCCTAAAGGGCAGAAACCATGTCTAATGCATCCTTGTGTGCCTAGTGCCTCGTATACTTGATTATACAGGTTTCAAGAATTGTTTGTTAAACTGGCAGAGTTTTAGGGCGCCTGGGTGGCTCAGTTGGTTAAGCGACTGCCTTCGGCTCAGGTCATGATCCTGGAGTCCCGGGATCGAGTCCCGCATCGGGCTCCCTGCTCGGCAGGGAGTTTGCTTCTCCCTCTGACCCTCTTCCCTCTCGTGCTCTCTATCTCTCATTCTCTCTCTCTCAAATAAATAAATAAAAATCTTTAAAAAAAAAAAAAAAAAAAAACTGGCAGAGTTTTAGAAAGTACATATATCTAGAATTTTGGATTCAACTTTTCTTTAATTTTCTTGTCACAGGAAAAAGGTCACTGGTCAGAACAGCAAGAAGAAAGTAGCTCTTGAAGACAAAAGTTAAAAACGGACTTTTAAAAAGACTGTATCAGAAATGGAATTTTATGATCCCAGCATGAGTGTTGTTTTCATGAAATACTTCAAATCCTGTAATCACCTGTAACATTTGAAATCAACTACAAGAATGTGAGACTGATGAAAAATGATGCTTAAACTATCAATGCATCATGTCAAATTTTAATTTGTAGGTGACTTTTAAATGATTACACAATGGAAATAACATTCATTCACATTTCTGTGGTGTGAATCCAGAGAGAGATACTTCTTATAGAAGAACAAAAGCTTATGCTAAAATTAACAACACCCAAATGTGAACTCTTAAGGATTTTTTCCGTCAGTGTGAAGGAAGGTGTGATGTATGCTGTGGAGAGGCATCTGGAACCAAATTTCAAAATGAAGCCTTGAGATTAAATGCCCCTTTTCACCACCACCCTCACTTTTTTTTTTTTTTTTTGAATTGACAAGAAGCAGCACAGGCTGTCTACCAAGAAGAGACCTATTGCCCTCTTTATTTTACTATTTCTTAATTTGTTGATGGCCTTTTGTGGTAATGAGCCACAACAAAGAGCCTCTTCTGTGACTGGTTACTCAAGTTCCCTAGGATTTTAAATTCGTTGGTCTATTAAATATCCTTATACCTCGTCGGTAAAAGAGCTCATACCTTACTTTCATAATGTTGCAGCTACAAGATTATGGTCAGCCTCTCTCTTTCTTCCATTTTCCATCATTTAATCATGCTCCCCGTCTCTTTCCATTCAAGATGACTTTGCTCAAAAACTGATAAACACTTTATCCTGATAAGGAAGAATGTTCCTGTTACTTGATACACCTGCGGCTGCATTCTCTTACAGCTTGTCTTTCCTGAGGCTTTATGGCCCTGCATCCATTTAGTAAACAGGTCTCTGCCAAAGGTAAAGAGTCAAGCTTACACAGTGACGGAGACTATTCACTATTAGCAGATTTTTCTTAGTTGCTAGTTTTTGTACAGTTGGAATAAAAAATTGACTTCATACATGTAAGGTACTTAGAATGGCACCTGACATGAAGGTAGTTACTACCAATACTACTACAATACTGTAATGTAAACTTATCTTAGCAGCATTTGAATTAAACATATTAATTTCCTTTATTCTCAGCCTTTTATTCTAATGTCAGGACAGACAGACTCCAACTTGAATATTTTAAATGAGACAAATTGTTCATCTTCAGAATTTATGTAAATAGAGACCGTTTGCTACAAGGTACAAAAAATACATACAAGCATGTGATTTTTTTGTTGTTCTTGAAAACAGATTCTTGACTCTATATCCTGGAGGTAGTTGTGATGGTGCCACCTATTGCCAACTGTATGACTTTGACTAGGTTCTTTAATTTCTCAGAGCTTCGGTTTTTTTATGTATGAGATTGGGGGTAATACCAACTATGAGTATTGGAAGTGCCTAGCTCTGTGCCTGACACGTTATAAATTAATGCCAAATATTCCTTAAAGAAACATGATATATTTGGTTAGGAATACAAGGCTTAATAACACAGTCTGTGCCCTTAGAGTGTAGTGGTGGGTATAGAGTAAAAGAACAAATAGTGTGGCAGGCAAATGCTGTGTTAGACATAAGGCCAAGATGCTGAAGCATCAGAGGATGGCATCCAACGTCATGGAAGGCTGACCTCCTGTGCTGAGTCTAGCAAATGTAGGAATCCACAGGCAAAGGAGAACAAAGTATCCTGGCAGAAACAAGAGATCACATCTTCTATGATCCTGATATACTTTCTTCATTTGACTTTATTTCCTCTTTTTAGTATTTCCTCCTGTGTAACTACCCATCCTTAAATAACCGTGGCTATATACACCAGTATTAACTTGGCGTGTCAATGGATTAATACCGAATTTAGCACTTTTATTATCTGTTGGGACTACATGCTACACAAATTTCAGTTTCACCTTAAAGAAGAGAAATGAAATTAGTAGACCATTGTGAAAAGAGAATACATGATAGTTAAATAGCTGTGCTAGTGAAATGAGTAAGGACTTTTATGTGAAACACCTGGGTTTGAATCCTGGTCCTGCTGAGTTGCAACCCTATGACCTGGGCAAATTACAACTTCTTTTGACCTTAGTTTTCTCATCTGCAAAATGCCAATACTAACTCTTAGGGACACTGAAGACTTTGAAAAAATTCAGTAAGGTTCCTGACTAGTGATTTGTGCCCAATAAAAGATAACTATTATTACAAATGGTTTCCCTGTAGAAGCCTTGGGGCAAGAGTGAAAGATAAAGCTAATTATAATTAATCCACTACTTGCTAATAAGCAAACTGCTTGAAGGCTTGAAAAGGTTTACATTGGACTTTTGTATTTTACTTAACAGTAGTTCGAGTAGGGGGAAGAAATATGCCCAGATTTTATATATTTTATATAATATATCCAGATAAGTTCAGAGTAGTGATGAACTGCTTTGCAAACACCGTTTTGCCCCTGCTTGCAAGTATAGGAAAAGCAGGGATTATTGGGTGGCATGGTGGCGGAACCAAACGCATGGAACGGTGCGCGTTGAAGGTTTTATATACAGGCTAGGTGTATTTGCGCTAGGGTGCTTCACTGAATTTTAAATACCTTCATCTTCTGGGGTGGGTGCCAAAAGGAAGCTGCCGAATTCTCGGGAAAAAGAGAGGTGATCACTGATCAGCGCTGTAAAGCTATCAAAGGAGCGTCCAGGATCCACCTATTCTTTAAGTGTAAAAAGAATAAAATAGCCGTGCACCCATCATTCCAGCTTAAGGATTCGATCTCCTCTTTTCACTAACCAACCTGACGGTTTTTCAAACGGAGGGACAACGCTTTGCCGCTCGGCCGCCAGCCGGACCTTCCGTAGGGCCTTGCCAGAGAATGAATCAGCTGCCCTGAACCGCCCAGGCAACCCCAGAACCAGAATCGCACTCGGAGGACCCCCAGCGGCGGTCGTGCCACGTGACGAGGGCGCGCCGCAATCCCCCCTCCCCGGGGCGCGGAGGGTCACGTGGGCGCACGGCTCCGCCCCGTCGCCCGGTCCGCGGCGTGGAGGGGCTGGCGTTTGCCCCGGAAGTGGCTGTCTTCAGCTGACAGCTGCTTGTAAGGTGGCGGCGGCGGGCCCGGAGCAAGATGGCGCTGCGGCCGGGAGCGGGAGCTGGCGGCGGTGGGGCCGCGGGAGCCGGCGCTGGGGCTCCCGGGGGAGGCAGGTGGGTGTGAAGAGCCGGGCCGGGCCCCAGGGCTGGCCCCGCCGGGGCGAGGGCTGTGTGGCGGTATGGCGGTTTTCGCCCGCTTCGACCCCTTTTCCTTTGGCACTGGGTTACGGGAGAAGGGGGTCCTCCGGGGACCTAGGCCGAGGGGGCGGGGAGAACCCGGCGCCCGACTCCTGTCTCCCAGGCTCGGGGGCACTGGTGCTGGGGCCGAGCAGCGAGCGAGAGCGTCCCAGTGCGGGGAGGGGAGGAGGAAGAGGAGCAGGAGGTGAGGGTCCGCTCGGCTGGGCTGGCACCCGGCCGGGGCTGGGGAAGGCAGGAACCCCGACGTCTCGCTTCTCGCCCGGGCTGGCTCCGAGCGACCAGACTTCCCTTTCCCAGGGCTTTCCGGGCTTGACCGGGGTTAGGGTAGTGAAGGCTCTGAAAAATCTGGTCACAAAACTGAACAGCTGATCCCAAGATTTGTGTGTGTGTACTGTCTGTCTGCCCCCGTTTAGAATGCCCTGTCCTTTTTATCACCTTAGGAACGCACGAGAAACAGCAGGAAAAGGTAAAGACCTTTGCATTAATAGAGCTTTTGTAGACGTACCTCTTAAGACTTGTCTCCTTATTAAAATCAAATCACTATTAAACAGCAGTTACACAGTTATTAGAACAAAGCTTCTAGGCTTTTACTTAGTCCTTAAATAAATCTGTCTTCTGTCATATAATAATTGCCTGTGGTTCTCATATCCAGAATGATAAAGGAGAAGAACGTCTGCGACTTGACAAGTTCATCGTTTAAGGAAATCCTTTATTCGGGGAAGTTTTCACCCCACTTCTGTAATGACCTCGTCTGAGTTTGTTTTGTTAACCAACACATAGTGCATATACATTTGAAGATAAAATTAGCTTTTTATCTTCAGCAGCCTAAATTATTTTCGGAAAGCAAAGTGTTAGTATTTTGATAGGCAGTGTTTTAATTTTGGAGTCAGGAACGCTAAGCAGTGTGAAGTCTTTAAAGTTATTACTTCCTGCAGGTGCTTATATATATGCTAGGAAAAAAGGGCAGTGGCTGTTGAATGAACCACCTGTGTGCAGCCCCCATTTTCCATTTCCTCAACACCTCTTTTACTTTAGGTTTAAAACTGTTTTCTTCTGTTTTCCAATCTACGCTGTTTCATTAGAGTCTTTCATGAATACTTGGTATGTCAGTTTCTGGCTGCAGAAGACAAATATGTAATCTATTTTCTGTATGTGATGACAGTTCCTAAAATGTTCTTGAGTGGCATTAATTTGACCAAGTATATGATTAATCATGGCACTAAGTTCTGAAAAAATATAAATTTGGTATTTTAGGCCTATGGGTTTTCTTTTGGTTGTTTGGTTTCTGTTTTTTGTGTGTGGGGAGGACCACGTGCAGAAAGTTGAGTGGATCATTCCCCTTAGTTTATAGTGTTTCAATGTCACTAGTCCACGAACACTCATTTTTAAAAATAAGTATGGCCTGAATTGTGATAGAGGTTAGATTGATTTTAAAATTTCTTTCATCTATAAAAAGTGGTTGGAGTAACATCGAATTCTAAAACTCTAGAGGAGAGGGACGCCTGGGTGGCTCAGTTGGTTAGTAGCTGCCTTCGGCTCAGGTCATGATCCCAGTGTCTTGGGATCCAGTCCCTCATTAGGCTCTCCTCTCTGCAGGAGCCTGCTTCTCCCTCTGCCTCCCGCTCCCCCTGCTTGTGTGCTTGCCCTGACAAATAAAACCTTTAAAAAATAAAAATAAAACTCTAGAGGATACATGGGAGAGAAAAGTGGCTTAAATGTTCCTTACCTTGCAAAATGTATGGTAAGTTTCCATATATTGGAAACTTTCTGAGGCCGAAAAGCTGTATGCTCAATAAGAAAAGAATATTACAGTTTTTAGAGAGCAGTGGTGAGGGCTGAAGTTATTTTATAAGGAAATTAACATTATGATAGCCTAAGTATATTTTAAGGGAAAAGAAAAAGAGCCAGGCAATCTTTCTCAGCTTCTAGTGGAGAAAATCCAGGAACTATAAGGTACCATATTTCTTAGATACTTGTTTCTGTTCTGAGACCCAAACAAAAATCAATGACATTTTCCAACTTCATTAACATTAGCCTACTTTTGATTGGTATCCTGGTTGGGCTACTTTAGAATAAATGGTAGAGTTATATAGAGGACAAAAGTTACCCAAGAGATGGGAAGTATAATTTAAAAAAAAAAAAAAAAAAAAAAAGAACAGTGGAGAGAAAAGAATTGAAAGATCTTGATTAGTCTGTATCCTTCTGGGATATTATCGTTTGTGAGCTTGTCTATGTTTTTCCTTCTCTTTTACAAGCTCCTTAAGGACTTCCTCATCTTTTCATCTTCCACTGCTTCTAGTACATTGTAACATAGAAAACATTCTGTAAATATTTGTGGATTCAAACTGCATTGAAAGCAAAGGAGGTATTTCAGCTGGGCCCCATTTGGAGGAAGAGGAAGGGGTCAAGGGATTGTCATAAGAAATATGCAGGCCTACTGAACACTAAGGGAACAGCAGATAAGGCCAGATGGATTGTGGCACTAAATGGGAGATGAGTTTTGTGAGCTAAAACTGAAAAAGTTGTGCTAAAACTGGAGGGGGCCATGGATATAAAGGAAGGAAATTCAACTTAAGGGGGAATCATTACGTAGTTTTAATCCCAGGAGTGGCCTCATCAAATGGTCCTTTAAGAAGATGCACCTCACCTGTGCTCTAGGAGCTGTATTAGGAGTTTGAGAGTCTGGAGGCGGAGAGGTGCTTTAGGAGGTTTTGTTGGAGTCCATGCCTGCCAAGGGAAGGTTAGTAGCAAAGGTAACTGAAAGGGAAGGATGAATGGGACAGGCGTGTGGCAAGTAGACCTCCTGGTTCTGCTTTCATACTCAGGTATTGGTAATAAATAGTGGTTTTACCTTTGAAATTAAATTGTTGGTCATCTTGCTGCCCAGTTTTTGGGTTTTGAGGTTTTTTTGTTTTTTTGCCAAACTTTTGCTGTCTTATCAGCGTCTTAGCTGCTTGTCTAACCAGTCTTGAAGCATGTTGATGTTAGTTGTCTAAACATTCCAGAGAATCAGATGAATAGTACATAGGTCACTAAAGAGTTTGGGTTGCTAAATAATTACTGGAGTAAGTCATGTTTGTCAGTACTGTTCTTAATTTAGTTTTTATTGGTTTTCAAGGTAACCTTTATACATCCTATACATTTATTCCTGTCTATTTGGTTATCTTAGTTGGGACCTTGGCAAACTTGCATTGTGTTGTCGTTTGACAGAGGGAAACAGGACAGGGTGGTGAAGGGGTTTGCATAGAACTTTACAGTTAATTTATGGCTGAACTGGAAAAAAGAAAATATAACTTGAGTTTCAGGTTTTTACTTAGCCACTAAGCCGTATTGGTAATTGTAATCTTTAAGTCTGATTTGGAGAAGTCTTGACAAGTTGATTACTTAAATGCATTGGTTCTAAGTTTATAAATCTTAGTATGTGTGAGTAGCTTTTTAAAAAAGTGATACTACCAAATTTCGACTTGCATTTTAAACATCTTATCCAGGTAACACACAGCTTAACTAATATATCTTGTGTGCAGTTCAGAAAAGCTGTTCACTATTCAAGCCTCTCTTTGGGTGTGGGCGTGCTTGTCGGCAGTAGAATTTGCTAACAGTTCAAATCCTCTACAAAGCTATAAATCACATATAACCAGATGGATATCCAACTAGAACTTTGTAAACCACTTTACACAATTATTTTTAATTAAAAATATTTTAGAGCTAAAAGACTCTAAATTTGGTTTTTAGCCTTTTTCCTGGGAAGAGGGTGTTATACAACAGAAAAATGCAAGGACACACAAATTTGGCATATAATTCCTGGATTTCACTAGATTCCTTAAAGATTATTCAAAACCCTCTTCAGATACTTTGACTCCCAAATTGAGTCTTTCCCACTCAGACTTTTTCTTCCTTGAATTTTCCCATTTTCTTTCCCTCCAGTCTTATAGAAAGAAGTTTCTCTTCCTTTTCAAAGCAGATCCTTTTTGCTACCTTCCTTTGTTAATCTCATTCCCTCAGAAACTTTGTTTTATCAGTTAGTAAGTATATCTTTTCTGTCCTAAACCTTTCTCTGTACGGGTCCAAGAGTTTCTCTTCCTCTTGACACTGTTTACTCAGAGATGAGCATTTTCAGAAGCAGTGAGCTTTTTTTGTTAATCCTCATTCTGATCACCTTTTCTAAAGCATTAGATACTGGTAACTACTTCCTTTCTGAAATGTGGTCCTTCCTTAGTTATCACTCAATTATAACTAACTCCCTTGGTTTTCAGTGGCCATTCCTTACTCAGTTTTCACCATAAGAATTCTCCAAGTTGCCCTTTGGTGTCTTCTCCCTATATATGCACATTCCCTTAGCTATTTCATTCACAACCAGGGCATAATTTAATTTTTTTTTTTACCTTTATTTAAAAGAGCCTCGCTAGGGGAGCCTGGGTGGCTCAGTCATTAAGGGTCTGCCTTCGGCTCAGGTCATGATCCCAGGGTCCTGGGATGGAGCCCTTCATCGGGCTCCCTGCTCAGCGGGGAGCCTGCTTCTCTCTCTCCCTCTGCAGTTCCTCCTGCTTGTGCTCTCTCTCTGTCAAATAAATAAAATCTTAAAAAAAAAAAAAGATTGTATTTATTTGACACAGAGAGACAGTGAGAGAGGGAACACACACACACACACACACACACATCTCTCTCTCTCTCCAAAAGAATTGACAGGGAGGACTCAAACAGATACTCGTACACCAATGTTCTTAGCAGCATTACTCACAATAGCCAAAAGATAGAAACAACCCAAGTGTCCATCAGCAGATGAGTAGATAAACAAAATGTGGTATGTACATAAAATGGAGTATTATTCAGCCATAACAAGGAAAGAAATGCTGATACCTGCTACAACATGGATGAATCTTGAAAACATTATGTTAAGTGAAATAAGCCACATACAGAAAGGACACTTATCTCGTATGATTCTACTTAATCTGAGGTAGCTAGAATAGGCAAATTCATAGAGACAAAAAGTAGTGACCACCAGGGGTTGGGGGAGGGAGTGATGCGGAGTTATTGTTTAATGGGTATAGAGTCTTTATTAGGGATGATGAAAAAGTTCTGGAAATGGATCGTGGTGATAGTGGTACAACATCATGAGTGAACTTAATGCTACAAACTATACACTTAAAACTGGTTAAAATGGTAAAATTTTGTGATGTGTATTTTACCACAATTAATAATCTCTGCCTTCATATAGTATTGAAAGGAAATTCAAAGGTCCTCCACAGTCTGCTTCTCTAATCCTATATCCTATATTCAACCTTAAATCATTTCTCTAAACACATAGCTCTGGCCTCAGAGCTTTCTCTCAAACTGTAGTTTGACTCTCTTTGAGGTTCAGCTTAAAAGATACCTTCACAAAACTCCGTGAGCTATAACCCATCGAATTAATCTTTTTCTTTTCATCTCTGTTAGTATTTTGGACCTCTCCCAGCACTTAGCACGTTCTGTCCGATATTAGAGTTAGTTGCTTGCATGCATGTCTTCAACAAGACCGTGAGCTGCTTCAATTCCTCCATGTAGTAGGTACTCAATAAATGTTCGCTGAATTGAATCTAATCCAGCCTTCTCGTATTATGGATGGATAAATTGGAATCTAGAGAAGCCACTCAGTGACAGGACCAGGACTAGTTTCAAGGTCTTTTGTTGTCTAGTTAAAAAATTTTCTCCCTTTGCTAACATGCTGTCATGCATCCTATGGAAGTTCAGTCTGTATTGATATTCAGTATTGTACTATAGAACAAATGGCAGGACCCTGTTTACACTTCTTTTGTTTATGTAAAAAATTACATGTTTTATTTGAAATCATTGTATATATTAAATAATCCTGATATGTTTTCGTTCTGTTCTCAGCTTCATGTTCCCTGTTGCAGGTGGAATGAGACCCCCTCAAGGTATGTGAAAGCTGAAGTTTTAAACTTTTCACTTTCATGTTTCTGAACTTGGGAATTAAGTGGATAAAAAAGTCTTGTTGCTGCTAAATAGAGTAAAATTTTCTTGCAGTCTTAAACCTATATATATGCCAGCTATTCTTAAAATTTCTCAAAAATTGTGTAATTCTAGATTGTTAGCTCCAAAGGGCAGAAGCTATGTCTGCCTTATGCTTGTCAGTATCTGCAGCACCCAGCGTACTGATAGAAAATTATAGGGTCTCTGTGGGTGTTTGTTGAACCCTTTAATTATTTTATACTACCATGTTTTCTCTATATGATTTGGTCTTATGTATGTAAGAGAGCATATATTCTGATACAGTATAAATTATTTCTTAAGTCTCAGTTTTATTCTTTTCAGTTTCTTTACTGGGTATATCCCTTCTGTTTCAGACGAGGGCCTACCAGTATCACTTCTAGCTGTGTCTTTAGGGCAACTGTAGTGAAGGGATACAATCTTGACTCAACGCCACTGTGCCACTGGGACACAACATTGAAGAAAGAATGTGTCTGCCTTTCTCTTCTTTCTGCTCACACCCTGACACATACCAATCTGCTTCTGAAAACTGTCCCTTCTCAGAAAGCCAGTGTTGATTGCTTATGGTGGAATTGCTAGAGAAACAGAGACTCCCAGGTCACCAATAGAGATGAAAGATAAAGAGTGGCTCAGTAGCAGGTGGTCACTGGCTCATACTGACTTTGTCTCCATTTGTAATCAGTGATGGAGGTTGAGTTTCAAGTAAATTTTTCCAAGGGTCAGTTGTATTATTTTCATTGTGCTGACATTTATGCATTATTAAAGCTGTCTGTAATTAGATGTGTCCCAGATTTAGACCAAATGGTTTGAGATCCTTTTGTTCTTTAGGAAGGCGTTACAGAATTATTCATTATTGTGGCTCAAGATTTTGCATTTTTATAAAACTTTCAAGTAAAAATCTGCATTTAGAGCAAGAAGAGAGCCCAAAAGTTTGCCTGATATTTTTTCTTCTGGAATTTGGAATTGTTTTTGAGATTTTTTTCTTTTTACAAAGTCTGTTAGTGTGGACTTTTTGATCATTACAAGGCTTTAAATTATGCATGGATTATTTCTGAAAGCATATACAAGAACCTGACAACAAGAGTAACCACAAGATCATGAGTAGGTAAACAGGAAACAAGAGAGAGATGAGAGTTTTCACTGTGCATACTTTCATGCCTTTAAATGTTGTACCAAATACCTGAGTTACCCATTCAAGAATTAAATAAAACTAATCCAAATGAACAAAATTTTAGGTCCAAAGGGTCAAGAGGGAAAACATGTAAGTTCCATCCGGGTAAGGACCTGGTTTTGTAGACTACCGTGTCCCTAGAATGGTGCCTGACAAGGAGTAGGCCCTCAAATGTTTGAATAAATGATTGAATGAATAAATGAATGCCACTAATAATGTTACCTGTAAATATGGATGTTCATGCTTCTGAAATTAAACTGTGTATAAATAACCTTTAAGGTACACAGAACTCACAAGGTAAACGTGGTATACTTTACCAGACTTTTAATTTTTTTAAATCAAAATTTGATTAAAAGCTCCTTATAGTAGAACCAACATAGATGTAATAAAGTGCAAAATTAAGTTGAAATTTGTGTTCAGGCCATGTAGGGATTTTGTTTTGTTCACAGTTGTATACCAACTCTCTAGAACTGTGCCTAAAATATAGTAGGCACTTAGTGTTTATTAAATTCCCAAAGGTATATATCTTTAGTCTTCTCCACTCTTGGGAATACTTCATTGGAAAAGTTTGGGAGTTCTTTTACTCTAAATCATGTTTTCATGATAGTTCTCCTGCCATTGCATTATATACTTTCCATGCTGATGGCTATTTAGTGGTAAATGTTATATTAACTATTCATTTAAGGAAAGAGAAGAGGAATACCATTTCTTCAAGCATATTAGGTATTAAACCGTTTGACAGATAAGAAACTGAGGCACAGGGGTGCCTGGGTGGCTCAGTCATTAAGCGTCTGCCTTCGGCTCAGGTCATGATCCCAGAGTCCTGGGATCGAGCCCCGCATCGGGCTCCCTGCTCAGCCAGGAGCCTGCTTCTCCCTCTCCTGCTCCCCCTGCTTGTGTTCCCTCTCTAGCTGTCTCTCTCTCTGTGTCAAATAAATAAATAAAATCTTAAAAAAAAAAAAAAAAAGAAACTGAGGCACAGGGGCGCCAGGGTGGCTCAGTTGTTAAGTGTCTGCCTTTGGCTCAGGTCATGATCCCAGGATCCTGGGATCGAGCCCCGCATCGGGCTCCAGTCCCGCATCGGGCTCCAGTCCCGCATCGGGCTCCCTGCTCCACTGGAAGCCTGCTTCTCCCTCTTCCGCTCCCCCTGCTTGTGTTCCCTCTCTCGCTGTGTCTCTCTGTGTCAAATAAATAAATAAAATCTTAAAAAAAAAAAAAAAGGAAACAGGCACAGAAGTTAAGCAAGTCCCAAAGGTACTAAGTGACATTTCTTATTGGCATCCACAGTTCATGCTATTAGTATATATGTTATTGTATAGTTACATGCTGCTGCATAAAAAAGTACTCCAAAACTTAAAAAATACACATTTTATTATTTCACATTGTATCCACAGATCAGGTATCTGGGAATGGCTTCACTGGGTGGTTTTGGCTCAGGACCAAAGAGATTGCAGTAAAGATGTCAACCAGGGCTGTAAGCATCTTAAGGTTAGTTAGGGCTGGGTGATCTGTTTCCAAGATGGCTCACTCATACAGATGACAAATTTGTGCTGCCTTTTGGCAAGAGGGTTCCAGTTCCATGCCATATGGATTCTTCATAGGACCTTGAGTATTCTTACCATGTGGCAGTAGCTTTCTCCGGAGCAAGTGATGGAAGAGAGCAAGGAAGCAGCCTTGGAAGTTATACACGGTCATTTCCACTATATTCTATCGGTTATACTGGTTAGCCCTATTCAGTGTGGGAGGAATGACAAGGGAATGAGTACCAAGAGGCGGAGATTGCTGGGGTCCATCTTGAAGGCCAAATATCACAATTAGGCTATCCTGTCCATTTTTTAAGTTGCACAAAAATTCTGTAGAAAAGTTATTATTATCTTCACTTTACAAATGAAGTTTTATAACTTGCCCAAGATCACATAGCTAAGTAACTGATGGAAGTGGAATTCATACTCAGGTCTGTCTGTCTCCACGGCCTGTGCTTTTTCCACTAAACTGTGCTGCCTCCCAGGTAACAAGTCCTTCATGTACTTATGGTTTTAAGAAAATAAACTTTAAAATACATTGACTTTAGGGGCACCTGGGTGGCTCAGTTGGTTAAGCATCTGATTCTTGATTATGGCTCTGGTCGTGATCTTGGGGTCGTCAGATCAAGCTCCGTGTTGGGCTCTGTGCTGGGTGTGGAGCCTGCTTGGGATTTTCTCCATCCCTCTGCCCCTCCCAAGCTCGCGTGCACACACACACTCTCTCAAAAAAAATTTTTTTTAATAAAAAATAAATACATTGACTTTAATGACACCTTTGTTTTTCAGCAGGACTGATGCCAATGCAGCAGCAAGGATTTCCTATGGTCTCTGTCATGCAGCCTAATATGCAAGGCATGCTAGGAATGAATTATAGTTCTCAAATGTCCCAAGGACCTATTGCCATGCAGGTACTTGCCTCTTTAACCAATTGTTTACAAAGTTATTGTTTGTTGTTATGTGTTACATACTAAGAGTTACGTACCAGGAGCTTAATATTATATTTGGAAATGTCTGCATCTTAGGTGGCTTCCTTCAAAATAGAATAATGTTCATAAGAATGGGGGAAGATAAATCATGTAAGGAAAATCTGGTGGTGACTACTTTATTTGATTTCTGGCTTAGAAGAATTTTAGAATGACATCTTGGAAAGTTCAGGGACCTGATGCCATGAAGAAGCATTGTTAGAAGTAACATTGTTCTCATGAAAGGAGCAGTGTCATTGTTTGGAAGACTTAGAGCCTTCTTTATATTGAAATATGTAATCCCCATAACTTTTTAAAGAGGTAGTGTCTCCATTTTTCTGAGAAGGAATCTGCAGCTTTGTGAGGATGCTTAAAGAGCATAGGAAGCCAGGATTTGAACCTAAGTCTCGAATAAGTCTGTTTTATCCAAATTAATACATTGAATTCTGTCTCAGTTGAATAGTTTAAAGCAGTGGAATGACACAGTCAGATTTGTATTTCAAAAAGATCATCCTGACTGCTGACTAGAGAAGGATTGGAGGGAGAGAGGAGGGAAAAGTAGATAGAAGGAGAATCATTAAAAGGCTGATGTAGTTAGAGCAGGTGAGATGTTGACTGATTAAAGCAAATAATGTTACATTTTAATTTTAGAATTGGTGAATGAAATTGATAGTATCAGGATTTAGTAAGCACTGCCTAAGATGGGCTTCTTCCATTTTGGATCTCTCTGTCTTTGTAAATTGTCGTCTTTAGCTATGATATCCATTTAAACCAAGTAGCCAAATAAACTGAATCCAGGAATCAGGTCTTTGAATGGCTGAATCCAAAGTGTTACGGTAATTTTTTTTTTTTTAAATAAACATATTGGGGGCATCTTGGTGCATTTGGTTAAGCGTCCAACTCTTGGTTTCTGCTCAGGTCATGATCTGAGTCGTGGAATCCAGCCCTATGTTGGGCTCCATGCTCAACACGGAATGAGCTTGAGACTCACTCTCACTTTCTCTCTCTCTCCCCCTCCCCCCTCCCTCCACCCCCTCTCCCCCCTCTCTCCCCTCTCTCCCCCTCCCCCCTCTCCCTCTGCCCCTCCCCCCACACCGTCTCTTTAAAATGAATAAATAAATCTATTCATTCACAAATAAGCCAGAACCAAGACTTTCCATACTGTTAATAAATATTATAATGGCATATATTTTGTTTTTGCTAATTATTTAAAATTTTCTATGTGTGTTTTATCATGTATACAAATATATTAGTATAGTAACACGTATATAATTTAGAAATACGTAATATTCAGCATTTACAATCAGAATTTAAGTTGAAACTATTGTCATGTTGAAGCCATTTAAGCAAATAAAGTTTCTGTGTTGTGTGTAAAGATTTGGGAGAACTTCCAGAATCATTCTTTATTCATTGCCAGTAAAAGAAGAAATGGGACTAAATTGAGCTTTTGTAGGTTTTAAATCCATGTTACTCAGCTTTTGCTATGTTACATAAATAGCAATCCCAAAATCTCTGACTTAGAAAAACAAAAGTTTATTTTTTCATTTGTGATACATGTCCTTTGTGGGTTGGCTGTGACTCCGATCCATGTTCTCTTTATCCTGAGACCCTTACCTGGGACATCCCAGACTCTTGACATAAGGAAAAGAGATGGACAAACACTGTTACAACTTTTAAAGCTTCCTCTCAGAGGTGGCATTTATCAGTTACTTCTACTCACCAAAGTAATGTGGTCAAAACAAACAGCAGTAGGGGAAGAATATACCAGGAAGAATGCACATCACATAGGAATGTATAATCTTTGAGTAAAGACAGCAAATAGCTGGAAACAATCTACCATAGAATGCAATGTTGTTGTTGTTTATTGAAGTATAGTTAATATACAGTGTTATATTAGTTTCAGGTGTATAATATAATGATTAACCAATTCTATATATTACTCAGTGCTCATCAAGATAAGCATACTCTTGATCCCCTTTTTTTCACCCCCCCTTCCATCCACCTCCATCTGGCACACACTAGTTCTCTCAAGAGTTTGTTTCTTGGTTTCTCTCTCTCTCTCTCTCTTTTTTTTCGGTTCCCTTGTTTTGTTTCTTAAATTCCACATATGGGTGAAATCATATAGTGTTTGTCTTTCTCTGAGTGACTTATTTCACTGTGTCATGGCAAATGGCAAGATCTCATTCTTTTTTATGGCTGAGTCATATTCCATTATATATATGTATATATATGGCACATCTTCTTTAGCCATTCATCTTTTCATAGACACTTGGTTTGTTTCCACATCTTGGCTATTATAAATAATGCAGCAATAAACATAGTACATAGTGTTTTCGTTTTCTTTTTTTTGTTGTTAAAGATTTTATTTATTTATTTGAGAGGGAGAGCATGAGTTGTGGGCAGAGGGAGAGGGAGAAGCAGACTCCCCACTGAGCAGGGAGCCTGATGTGCAGCTCAATCACAGGACCTCGAGATGATGACCTGAGCTGAAGGCAGACGCTTAACTGACTGAGCCACCCAGGTGCCCTGTGTTTTCATTTTCTTTGGGTAAATACCTAGTGGTGGAATTACTGGATCATATGTAATTCTATTTTTAATTTTTTGAGGACCCTCCATACTGTTTTCCAGTGACTGTAGCAGTTTGAATTCCACCAAAGATGCATGAGGGTTCCTTTTTCTCCACATCCTTGCCAACACTTGTTATTTCTTGTGTTTTTTACTTTATCCATTCTGACTGGTGTGAGGTGTTATCTTTGTAATTTTGATTTGCATTTCCGTGATGATGAGTGATATTGAGCATCTTTTCATGTGTCTTTTGGCCATCTGATGTCTTCCTTGGAAAAATGTCTATTCAGGTCCCATCTTTAATCACCTTGTTTGTGTTTTTGGTGTTGAATTATATATATTGAATAGATAGCTAAATATTGAATTATTTTGGATATTAACCCCTTATTGAATACATTATTTACAAATACCTTCTCCCATTCAGTAGGTTGCCTTTTTGTTTTGTTGATGATTTCCTTTGCTGTGCACAAGCATTTTATTTTGGTGTAGTCCCAATAGTTTAATTTTGCTTTTGTTTCCCTTGTCTGAGGAGACATATCTAGAAAAATGTTTCTATGGCCAATGTCAAAGAAATTACAGCCTGTGTTTTCTTCTAGGAGTTTTATAATTTCAGGTCTCACATTTAGGTCTTTAATTTTGAGTTTATTTTTGTGTATGGTATAAGAAAGTGGCCCAATTTCATTATTTTGCCTGTAGTTGTCCAGTTTTCCTAGCACCATTAGTTGAAGAGGCTGTCTTCTTCCCCATTGTATGTTCTTGCCTCTCTTTTATTGTAGATTAATTGACCATATAAGTGTGGATTTATTTCTAGGCTCTCTATCCTCTTCCATTGATCTGTGTGTCCTTATTTTTGTGCCAATACCATATTGTTGGGGTTTTTTTTTTTTTTTTTAGATTTTATTTATTTGAGAGAGATTGAGAGAAGGAGAGCATGAGCAGGGAGAAGGGCAGAGGGAGAGGAAGAAGCGGACTCCGCACTGAGCAGGGAGCCTGATGCCAAGCTCGATCCCAGGACCCTGAGATCATGACCTGAGCAGAAGGCAGACACTTAACCAACTGAACCAGCCAGGCGCCCCAGTACCATATTGTTTTGATTACTACAGCTTTGTAGTATATCTTGAAATCTGGGATGGTGATAACCTCCAGCTTTCTCAAGATTGCTTTGGCTATTCAAGCTCTTTTGTGATTCCATACAAATTTTAGTATTATTTGTTCTAGTTCTGTAAAAAATGTTGTTGGTATTTTGATAGGGATTGCATTGAATCTGTAGGTTGCTTTGGGTAATATGAATATTTTAACAATATTAATTCTTCCAGTCCATGAGCATGAACTGTCTTTCCATTTGTGTCATCTTCAGTCTCTTTCATCAATATCTTATAGTTTTCAGAGTAGAGGTCTTTTGACTCCTTGGTTCAATTTATTCCTAGGTATTTTATGACTTTTAGTGTAATTATAAATGGGATTGTTTTCTTAATTTCTCTTTCTGCTACTTCCATTATTAGTGTATAGAAATGCAACAGATTTCTGTTTATTAATTTTGTATCCTGAAACTTTACTAAATTCATTTATCAATTCTGATAGTCTTTTGGTAGTCTTTAGGGTTTCCTACTTATAGTATCATGTCATCTGCAAATACTGACAGTTTTACTTCCTTATCATTTAGGATGCCTTTTATTTCTTTTTCTTGTCTGATGGCTGTGGCTAAGACTTCCAGTACTATGTTGAATTAAAGTGGTGAGAATGGATATCCTTGTCTTGTTCCTAGTGTTAGAGGAAAAGCTCTCAGTTTTTCACTATTGAGTATAATGTTAGCTGTTTGTTTTTTATATACAGCTTTTACTGTATTGAGGTATGTTCCCTCTAAACCCATTTTGTTGAGTTTTTAATCATGAATGGATATTGTATTTTGTCAAATCCTTTGCCCACATCTACTGAAATTATCACACAGTTCTTATCCTTTCTCTTGTTAATGTGATATATCAATGCTGATTGCAAATATTGAGCCACCCACCCTTGCATCCCTAAAATAAATCCCCCACTTGATATGGTGAATGATTTTTTTTAATGTATTGTTGGATTTGGTTTGCTGATATTTTGTTGAGGATTTTTACATCTATATTTCTCAGTGATACTGGCCTATAGTTTTCTTTTTTTGTAGTGTCTGTCTGGTTTTGGTATGAGGGTAATAATGCTGGCCTTGTGGAATGAATTTGGAAGCTTTCATTCCTATGCTATTTTTTGGACTAGTTTGAGAAGACTAGGCATTAACTTTTCTTTATTTTTTTTTATTTTATTTATTTATTTTGACAGAGAGAGAGACACAGCAAACGAGAGAGAACACAAGCAGGGGGAGTGGGAGAGGGAGAAGCAGGCTTCCCACTGAGTAGGGAGCCTGATGCGGGGCTCGATCCCGGGACTCCAGGATCATGACCTGAGCCGAAGGCAGACGCTTAACGACTGAGCCACCCAGGCGCCCCCATTAACTTTTCTTTAAATGTTTGGTAGAATTCGCCTATGAAAGCATCTGGTCCTGGACTTTTGTTTTTTGGGAATTTTTTTTTTTTTTTAAAAGATCTTATTTATTTGACAGAGAGAGACAGCGAGAGCAGGAACACAAGCAGGGGGAGTGGGAGAGGGAGAAGCAGGCTTCCCGCTGAGCAGGGAGCCCGATGTGGGACTCGATCCCAGGACCCTGGGATCATGACCAGAGCTGAAGGCAGATGCTTAACGACTGAGCCACCCAGGTGCCCATGTTTTTTGGGAATTTTTTGATTATTGATTCAGTTTCATTGCTATCAGTGTGTTCAGATTTTCTATTTCTTCCTCATTCAGTTTTGGAATATTACATATTCCTAGGAATTTATCCATTTCTTCTGGGTTGTCCAGTTTGTTGGTATATAATTTTTCATTGTATTCTCTTATAATCTTTTGTATTTCTGTGGTATTTGTTATTTCTCCTTCATTTCTGGTTTTATTTATTTGAATCCTTTTTTTCTTGAGTCTGGCTAAAGGTTTATCAATTTTGTTTTTCTTTACAAAGAACCAACTCCTGGGGCACCTGGGTGGCTCAGTTGGTTAAGCGACTGCCTTCGGCTCAGGTCATGATCCCAGGGTCCTGGGATCGAGCCCCGCATCGGGCTCCCTGCTCAGCGGGAAGCCTGCTTCTCCCGTTCCCACTCCCCCTGCTTGTGTTCCCTCTCTCGCTGTTTCTCTCTCTGTCAGATAAAGAAAGTCTTTAAAAAAACAAACAAACAAACAAAAAAACAAAGAGCCAACTCCTGGTATCATTGATCTGTTCTTTTTTTTTTTTTATAGTCTATTTCATTTACTCCTGCAATCTTTATTATTTCCTTCTACTGGCTTTGGGCTTTGTTTTTTGTGTGTGTGTTTTTGTTTGTTTGTTTTTCCTAGTTCCTTCAGGTGTAAGATTAGATTCTTTATTTGAGATTTTTCTGAGATAGGACTGTATTGTTATAATCTTCCCTCATAGAACAGCTTTTGTTGCATCTCAAAGATTTTGGACCATTGTATTTTCATTTTCATTTGTCTCCATATATTTTGAGATTTCCTCTTTGATTTCTTGGTTGACCCATTCATTGTTTAGTAGCATGTTATTTGTGTTCTTTCCAGATATTTTCTTGTGGTTGATTTCTAGTTTCATCCTGTTGTGGTTGGAAAAAATGCGTAATATGATTTCAGTTTTTTAAAATTTATTGAGACTTGTGGACTAAGATGTCATCTATCATGGAGAATGTTGCATGTGCACTTGAAAAGAATGTGTAGTCCACTGTTTTGGGGTGGAATGGTCTGAATATATCTTAGGTCCATCTGATCTGCTGTGTCATTCAAACATGATCTCTCCATTGATGTAAGTGAGTGTTAAAGTCTCTTACTGTTGTTGTATTACTGTCAATTTTTCTCTTTATGCCTGTTAATATTTGCTTTATGTATGTATCCTATGTGGGGTGTATAGATATTGATAATTGTTATGTCCTCTTGTTGTCCTTTTGTCTCTTGTTATAGTCTGTTTTAATGTCTATTTTGTCTGATGTAAGTATTGCTACCCTAGCTTCCTTTTGACTTCCATTTGCATGGTAAATGTTTTTACATCCCTTATTACTTTCAATCTGCACGTGTCTTTAGCTCTGAAGCAAGTGTTTTGTAGGCAGCATATAGGTGGGTCTTGTTTTTTATCCATCCAGTCACCCTGTGTCTTTTGATTTGAACATTTAATCCATTTACATTTAATTATTGAGGAGCACCTGGCTGGCTCAGTCAGTAAAGCATGCAACTCTTTTTTTTTTTTTTTTTAAAGATTATAGACTTATTGAGAGATTTTATTTATTTATTTATTTATTTATTTATTTTTTAGATTTTATTTATTTATTTGAGAGAGAGAGAGAATGAGAGATAGAAAGCACGAGAGGGAAGAGGGTCAGAGGGAGAAGCAGACTCCCTGCTGAGCAGGAAGCCCGATGTGGGACTCGATCCCGGGACTCCTGGATCACGACCTGAGCCGAAGGCAGTCGCTTAACCAACTGAGCCACCCAGGCGCCCCAAGCATGCAACTCTTGATCTCCGGGTCATGAGTTTGAGCCCTACTTTGGACATAGAGCTTACTTTAAAAAAAAAAAAATGAAAACAGATCTTTTAAATAAAGTAATTATTGATAATCATGTACTTATTACCATTTTGTTACTTCTTTATTGTTGTTTTCGTCATTCTTTTTTGTTCCTTGCTGTCTTTCCTTGTGGTTTGATGGCTTCCTTTAGTATTATGTTTGAATTCCTCTCTCTTTACTTTTTTGTATCTATTACAGGTTTTTGATTTGTACTTACCATTAGGTTCATTCATAACATCTTAATGCATGTAGCAGTCTATTAAGTTGATGGTCGCTTAAGTCTGAACTCATTCTAATAGCTAAATTTTTACCCCCTGCCCCCATATTTTATGTATATGATGTCATACTTTACATCCTTCTATTTTGCAAGTCACTTGGCTGATTTTTATAGATATAATTGGTTTTACTGCTTTTTTGCTTTAACCTCCATGCTGGTTTTATAAGTGATTAATCACTACTTTTATTACATATTTGCATTTACCTGTGAAATTTTTTTCCTTTCATCATTTTCTTACTCCTGATTATGACCTTTTCTTGCCAAAGAATTCCCTTTAACATTTCTTGTAAGGCTGGTTTAGTGATAAACTCCTCTAACTTTTTTTTTTTTTAAGGTTTTATTTATTTATTTGACAGAGAGAGACACAACGAGAGAGGGAACACAGCAGGGGGAGTGGGAGAGGGAGAAGCAGGCTCTCCGTGGGAGCAGGGAGCCCGATGCGGGGCTTGATCCCAGGACCCTGGGATCACGACCTGAGCCGAACGCAGACGCTTGATGACTGAGCCACCCAGGCGCCCCACTCCTTTAGCTTTTGTATGTTTGGGAAACTCTTTATCTCATATTATTCATGATAACCTTACACGGTAGAGGATTCTTGTTTGCAGGATTTTTTCTTTCAGCACTTTGAATATATCATGCCACTGCTTTCTGGCCTGCAAAGTGTCTCCTGAAAAATGAGCTAATAGTTTTATGGGGTTTCTCTTGTATATAACTGTTTTCTTTTGCTGCTTTTAAAATTCTCCCTTTATCACCTCTTTTTAATTATTGTGTGTCTTGATGTGGACTTCCTTGGGTTCATCTTGTTAGGGACTCTCTGATTCCTGATCTGGATGTCTGTTTCCTTCCCCAGATGAGGGAAGTTTTCAGCTATTATTTCTTTAAATATGTTTTCTGCCCCCTCCTCTGTATCTTCTTCTGGGATCCCTGTAAAGTGAATGTTGTTATGCTTGGTGATATTGCAGTTTCCTTAACCTGTTCTCATTTATTATTACTCTTTTTGTTGTTGCTCTTCAGCTTGGTTGCATTTCATTAAGCTGTCTTCCAGATTGCTGATCCATTCTTGTGCTTCCTCTAATCTGTTGTTGATTCCCCCTAGTGTATTTTTAAATTTTAGTTATTGAATTCTTTAGCCCTGACTGGTTCTTTTTAATATTTTCTATCTCTTTGTTGATGGTCTCACTGAGATCCTCTACTGTTTTCTCAAGCCGAGTGAGTATCTTTGTGACCATTACTTTGAACTCTTTATCAGGCATATTGCTTATCTCCATTTCATTTAGCTCCCCTCCTACCCTTTTTGTTATGGCGTTCTCTCTATAATTAGCTGTGGAAGGTCTATTCTGCCAGTCTTCAGGTTGTTTTCAGAGTTAGTCACATAGATGTAGTTCCTGTCTCATTGTGTCCATGGGAGGAGGTGAGCTCAGGATCCTCCTGCTCTGCCATCTTCCCCAAACTACCCCCATTCTGTTTTTGTTTTTACTTTTGTTTTCTTAAGTAAGCTGTACACCCAACATGGGGCTTGAACTCATGACCTGAGATCAAGAGTTGCATGCTCTACCAATTGAGCCAGCCAGGTGCCCCCTGTTTTTTTTTTTTTTTTTGGTAGTAGCTGTTTTAATGGGTGTGAGGTAGTATCTCATTGTAGTTTTGATTTGCATTTCTCTAATGAAGTTGAGTATCTTCTCATGTGGTTATTGGCCATTTGTATATCTTCTTTGGAGAAATGTTTATTGAAGTCTCCTGTCCATTTTGGAATTGAGTTTTTTGTTGAATTGTAAGAGTTCTCTATATGTTTTAGATATTAATCCCTTATCAGATGTATGATTTGCAAATATTTTCTTCCATTCTGTGGGCTCCCCTTTTACTCTGTGGATAGTGTTTCTTGATGTACAAATTTTTAAGGTTTTCATGGACTCCGAGTTGTTTATTATTATTATTTTTTTAATGTTTGGTAGAATTCACCAGCAAAGTCATCAGGTGCAGGACTTTTCTTGTTGGAAGATTTTGATTACTGACTAAATATCTGTGGCTATATGACAAGTCTTCCCATGTTATTCTTTTCAAAATTATTTTAACTATTCTAGTTCTTTTATCTTTCCATATAAGTTTTAGAATAATGTCTATATGAAAAGTCTTATTGGAGTTTTGATAGGAATTATTAATTACCTTTTTATCAATTTGGGGGAAATTGACATTTTTAATATGTGAATTCTTGCAATATATGAGCATGATATGTCTCCCTATTTATTTAGGTCTTTGATTTCTGTCATCCGCATTGTATAGTTTTCAGCATATAAGTGCTTTAAATGTTTTGTTAGATTTACATCCAGGCATTTCATTCTTTTGAGTAATTGTAAATGGCCTTGTAGTTTTTATTTCAGTGTCCTGTTCATTGCTAGTATATAGAAATGATTGATCTGGGTATGTTTGTTTTATAACCTGCAATTTGGGTGAACTCACTTATTGTAGGAATTTTTTTGTAGATTCCTCAGGATTTTCTATGAAGATATTCATATCCTTTTATCCAATTTTAACATACCATATTTGCTTCATATTTTTAAAAGAATTGAACAAAACAGTTACAGTTCCATTCTTCTACTTCCCCAGAGATGGTTATCACTATCAAGAAATCATTGCTTATTGTTTTCATATGTATTCTTATACTTCTACTATTTTACATGTTTGAATATTCATGGACATTATATATTTTTTAGGTTTTGTACCCTTCTGTTTTGATTTTTTTATTTGACATTGTTTCTCCCCTAGATTTATCCCTGTTATAGAGTGAAGCCAAGTTTGTTCATATAGCTGCTGTGTAGTGTTCCAGTGCATGAGTATATATACGTCTGTTGATGGACATTTAAGTTGCTCCAATTTTTTGCTATTTGTTCCAGTGTTATTGATTTCTAAGAGTTCATTGTATATTCTGGAGTCTTGCCTTTGTGGTTATTTGTGTTGCCAGTATCTCCTCCTAAACTTCGGTTTGTCTTTTAATTTTGGTGGTGGTGTCCTGTGTTGTAAAAGTTAAGTCAGATGGATAAATAATTTCTTTTATGGTTTTGAGTTTTGTGTCTCAGACATAGTCCTACTCTGAGATCATAATGTTATTCTCCTATATTTTCTTATTAAACCTATCTGGAATTGTTCTTTGGTATCAGTGTGAGTCTGAAGTTCTAATTTTATTATTTTCCATTTGAGTAGCCAATTGTCTCCAAATCATTTATCAATATCCTATTCTTTGCTCATTGATTTCTAAGATTACTCCTATACTATCTAATTTCTTTATATGCTTTGGATTAGTTTCTGAGCTCTTCTATTTATCCCATTGCTATTTCTGTCTATCCCTGCATCAGTAACTATCTTAGTCTCCTAATTTTTCTAGCCTAAGATAAGCCTTGATATCTGCTAGTGTGATCTTCTTAGTTCTTCTTTTAAAGAATTTTAGCTCTTCATGATTCTTTCCTCTTCAGTATAAATTTTAAGATAAGCTTGTCAAATTCCATGTAAAATTTGTTGGGATTTTGATTGAAATTGATATTTTTACTTTTTTAGTCTGTCGTATCTCTCCAGTTACTCAAATCTTTAGTAGCCTTCAGTATTCGTCATCTAGGGAGTGAACTTCTTTATCTTTAGTGTTTTTAGCAGTTTATGGGATATATCTCAGATTTCTGAGTTATTTCTTTTGTCATGTCATCCACCCAGTATATAACTAAAGATTAGTATTTTTTAACCTTTTGGTGTATCTAGATTTCAAAAGAATGTATTAAAAAACTGTAAAAGTGTATAAACTAACTTTTCAGTAGTAGGAGAAAGGCAAAATATCATTTAGCAAGTTTGATTCTTCTTGAAGAACAGAATTTTGTAAATAGGAAGGCAATGTGCATAGTAATGCCTTTCCTTCTTTCATTTTTTTTTTAAGATTTTATTTATTTATTTTGACAGAGAGAGAGAGAGACACAGCAAGTGAGAGAGAACACAAGCAGGGGGAGTGGGAGAGGGAGAAGCAGGCTTCCTGCTGAGCAGGGAGCCTGACGTGGGGCTCGATCTCAGGACCTCGGGATCATGACCTGAGCTGAAGGCAGACGCTTAATGACTGAGCCACTCAGGTGCCTCTCCTTCTTTCATTCTTTATTATTTTTTTGTGGAATATCTGGTCTTTTGGCCTATATGAGTTGAGTGGGGTTTTTTGCATTTTATGTGCCTCGGGTAAACTAAGTCAATTTAAAAAGGAACTTAATCCCTCACCACAAGAAAGAAATGGTGATTATGTGACATGATGGAAGTGTTAATGCTGTGTTAGTAATCATTTTGCAATATGTATCACATCAACAGGTTGCATACCTTAGAATTACAGTGTTATGTCAGCTATATCTGAGTAAAGCTGGAAAAAAATAGGGAATTGATTAAGTTATTATATTTAAATAGAGCTGGAAAAAATAAATGTAATCCTAGGACTACAGTGCTAATTTTTAGCAGCAAGAGAACCACACTATGACTAAAAGTAAGTATACATTGCCACCCTCACCCAAGATTTAGAATAGAACGTGTTAGTAATTAAGCAATATGAATTATTTGTAATTCCCCTTCTAAGGTCCTAAAACCATTCATAAGCCTCCCAAGCTGCTGCTATTCATTAAGCAGGTATATGACTGAGCATGTGAATAGACACACAACAGAACACATTAAAATTGTTTTTAAGTCTAAATCTGTGGTAATTGTTGGTAATTGGAGAGGCAGCATGGCCTAATGGTGGAGAACATGGACTTTGGAACCAGACGCTGCCTGGTTCTAATACTGGTTCTGCCACTTACCAGCAATAAGTAAGGTCGTTAAATATTTTGTACTTTAATTTCCTCATCTGTAAAATGAGGAATAATAGTTATTATTAGTTATTATTATTACTATTATAATAGTAATGGATCTTAGTCTTGTTAAAAAAACAAACTTCATTAAAAATGAATTGCTGAGGGGCACGTGGCTGGCTCAGTCAGTGGAGCATGTGACTTGATCTTGGGGTTGTGAGTTCCAGCCTCTTGGGTATAGAGATTACTTAAAAAGTAAAAAATCTTTAAAAAAAGAAAAAAAAGAAGTGATAAAAATCTGACTATATTAATTCCCAGAGTGTGAATCTAATCTTTACCTTAAAGTAATTTAAATTTGGTAGTTTACATTAACCAAGTTTGTATAAGGTTAGGGGAGTTACACTTCATTACAAACACATCCTTCATCCTCTATAACTGAAAGTAGCCATCCTGGAATAATGGACTAGGCAATTTGGGCAACTGAAGTAGCTGGATGCATGTATTCAGGTTTTTGAAGGAAGAGAGAGGATAAAAGGTTTAGAAGAAGCAAGGAGGAATATTCCCCTTCTTTGCAGGAAATGTGGAAGAGAAGCAGTAGTCTCCAGATGAGAGAGCGCTTTTGGGGACAACCAGGTTTCAGTTAGGGAACAGAAGGGAAGCCTTTCAGGGAGAAGGCTGAGGAGTAGAATTTCCACTCAGTGTAAATTAGCCATTATCATCATTATCAGTGTCCTCCTCATCATTATTAACATTAGATTTTGTGATTATCTATTGTGTAATACTATTCTTCTGGACGCTTGAATAAACTTTATACTGCGGTGTTGCTATATCATTTATTGCTGATTAAATACATTTTACTTTCTGTAAAAGTTTGGATATCATGTCTGTGATAATAAACATCAAAATATTCATTATCCTATCATACTTATTGGAAAAGCATGTTTAATCTCATTTTTGGATTAACTACCATATGCCAGGCTCTAATCTGTTGCTGGAAATACAAAGACATGTAAGATATGATACCTCTTTTCAAGGAGTATGGGTTAGCGAGCTCACCAGCATATACCCCGTGTGTGCTTCCATGCACACACGCCCTCAGACTGTTAGCAGTGGTCACCTCTAAGACAAGGAAATGAAAGAGGTGAGATAGTAAGGGGAGATTTCCATTTTTAGCCTTTATTTTTTTACTCTATTATTTTAAAAAATCATCATATAGTTCATTAATATATTAAGAATTTATGGAAGTCATATTTTTTCTTTGTAACAATTAAAAGGAGGAATTGTGGGGTGCCTGGGTGGCTCAGTTGGTTCAGTGGCTGCCTTTGGCTCGGGTCACGATCCTGGAGTCCCAGGATCGAGTCTGCATCGGGCTCCCTGCTCATTGGGGAGTCTGCTTCTCCCTCTGACCCTCCCCCGTCTTGTGCTCTCTCTGTCTCTCAAATAAATAAATAAAATCTTTTTAAAAAATTAAAAAAATAATAAAAGGAGGAATTTTGTTTTTTAAGCCTTTGTTTCTTTCAGGCAGGGATACCAATGGGACCAATGCCAGCACCAGGAATGCCTTACCTGGGACAAACACCTTTCCTGGGAATGCGTCCTCCGGGCCCACAGTACACTCCAGACATGCAGAAGCAGTTTGCTGAAGAGCAGCAGTAAGAGACCTCAGGAGTCAAGCATAAAGACACATGATAGCTGCTATTTTAAGAATGGTCAAATGTTTTTTAATGCAGATTTGAAGCCAGTACAGTCGTGTTGCCTTTAAGATACTTGCAATACATTATTATATATAAGTTTTAAGCAAGAATGGACCTTACGGATCCTCTACTTCAACCCTGTAATTTTACATTTAGGGAAAGTGCGGTTCAGAGGATGAAGTGACTTGTCAGTCCAGGTCACACAGTTACTAGCAAAGCCTGGACCCAAATGTAGGCCTCCTGATGCCCCCAAACATTGCTCTTTCTCCTGTACAACACTGTCTTCCCAAGTCAGAGTTTCCTTTTTGTCTACCTTTGTTTTTTGGGATTATTTTTGAATGCAAAAGATTGTCTTTTTCTCTTGCAAATTAGACAAGAAGTAAATTCATGTGTATAATTTAGGTAAATCTTTTTTTGGACTCGTTTCATATATTTTGAAATTAATGAGGAAATAGTATTGTCATAAGAAAATTAGATCTAATTAGCAGTGAGGTTTTTAGTTCTAGAAATGTAAGGTGATAATTGCCAAAACTATTAGAAGTAGGAATATAACACAGTTGACTCATTTCATTTATTTTGGAATTAATGGGGAAATAGTATTGTCATAAAAAAATCAGATATAATTAGCAGTGAGGTTTTTAGTTCTAGAAGTGTAAGGTGATATTGCTGAAACTATTAGAAATATGAATATAACACAGTTGATAATCTCTGAAGATAGTTCTTTACTAGATTGTTTTTCCTTCAGAAAACGATTTGAACAGCAACAGAAGCTCTTAGAAGAAGAAAGAAAAAGACGCCAGTTTGAAGAGCAGAAGCAAAAGCTCAGACTTCTGAGTAGCGTGAAACCTAAGGTAATATATTCCACCACCACAGCCCACATACACCCTGCATGTGCCTCTCACTCATTCAGTGGATTCTGTCACTTGGGCACCAGCCCAAGCTCAGGCTGTGGTTGATTCATTTGGGTCTGAGTCTAAAAGTGAAGAATTCTTCTTTTCCTGTAAGACACTGTATTATTGAACGGAATGAGATATCAACCATAATTTTTTCAACTCTTTTTTAATACCATTGGTATGTTTGTGATCCTTTCTTGGGAAGATTAATAATTGGTTTTAATACTAGTTAATATAGGATACTTAATATCATTTGTGTCCTGAAGTATTTATAAATGAACCCTTTAATATTTTTGTGTTTTATAGAGTGTCATTTTATGCCTTTGGTATACGTATACACTTATCAGTGTTTTTCTGACTTGGAGAATTCCCTATCTGAAGTATGTGGTAAAAATATTGAAAACAGACCAATATCTATACTTTTAATTTGGGAGGATCTAGGATGAAGTAAGCCATAAGTGAAGATATATCCATATATCTGTTGTCTCTTAGACAGGAGAGAAGAGTAGAGATGATGCTTTGGAAGCCATAAAAGGAAACTTGGATGGATTTTCCAGAGATGCTAAGATGCACCCTACTCCAGCATCACACCCTAAGAAACCAGGTAATTTTAATTTAAAATTTTTCTTTCATTGGAAGGTGATTTCCTGTGTGTTTAATTGACCATTATGTGTGTGTGGAGAGTCAGTGCTCATTTCATCCTTCAAGCTGAGTAAAGATTTGGATGTTTTAAAATTTATAAGGGGTTAAGAATAACATTTCATTAATAGATGAAGAGTTGGTGAATCATTCAGCCAACCAAGTACTCTTTTCTGCTGGCATATATTACTGCTGGCATAAAATTGATAAATTTTATCTTAGACTCTTGTACCTTTTATAGGTGATATCAGTAGGGAATAATCTAATACTGGCACAGTTACCAGTTCTTGACTTTCTGGGACAGCTTTAACTCTGGCCTATTAAATTCGCTTGTTAGATTATATACTCAGATTCTCATTCCAAATGTTCCCCAAAGTAAAATATATAGCAAGCTTGAAAAGAGAATGGATATAGCAGTCAGATTGAGTTCAGAAGGGAAAAACATAAATAAAAATGAAAATTATAAGCTAAATAACCACTCAGGAAGTAATTGAAAAATAGATACTGGAATGCTTGAAACTGGACCCTGCGTGGAACTTAGAAGAAGGCAGAGATGAATGGTCATTGTTAGGGCAAACCTTTTTGGACAAATGCCCTCTTTGGACAACTAGGTGTAGTTTATCAATCTCATTGTTAATAAATTGTTTTGATGTTTAAGTGGTCTCATGAATTCTGTCAACATGCATGCAGTTACCTGTTTCTAGTTAACTGCTTTATACTTACCCCAAAAAAGATTTTTTGAAGCAAGCCCAAGAAGTTTTCAGAGCTTCTCCAGTTAGGGACTTATACCTAGGCCTAAAGTACATAAAAAGAGTTTCAGCCTTTTACCCACCAAAGGCATCTGTTAATCCTCCTGCCCCCACTGACTGTTTACCTTAAAATGTGGAATATACAAACTATCACATAATTTTATACTTCTTCTTAATCATATATATCACTGTGAGAGTTTATAAGCCAAACATATATATCACATAGATTAACATAATTCTAGTCAAATGCAAAGAAACATTGGTTTAGCATTTGCCGCCTTATTGCTGGTAAACATTTAGGGTTCATTTAAAAAATACTCATAGTAGCTCTCCGTTTTCCATTATTACTATTTTCTACCAGTGCTGGTCTGAGAACCCAAATTGAGAACTTAAATCCACACTCTCATAACCATTTTTAGGAGGGGTGGGAATTCACTGGGTCATGGCTTTTTTTTTTAACAAAATTAATTAAGACAGTTTTGGATATTCATTTTTGCATCTTTCATAAAACCTGGAAGCATTGAAGATTCTATTTTATGAATCCAAAGGAGAAGTGTCCCAAAGAGAAGCATGTGGTGTCCCCATTTTTCAGATGAGAGCCTTTTTTAAAAAGACTGCTCCTGTGGCATTAGACTTTAGTAAATGTTAAAGCAATTAAAAGTAGTTAAAAATGTGAAGAAGGTTTACGTGTAGAAAACCCTAAAGACCACCAAAAAAATGGTAGAACTAGTAAATGAATTCAGTGAACTTATAGAGTACAAAGTCAATATGTAAAAATCTGTTGCACTTCTGTACACTAACAGCAAACTATCAGAAAAATTAAGAAAACAGTTTCATTTACACTTGCATCAAATAGAATAAAAAACCTAGGAATAAATTTAACCAAGATGAAAGACCTGTATACTGAAAACTTTAAGACATTGATGAAAGTAATTGAAGAAGACACACACAAAAAAGGAAAGATACTTTGTGCTCATGGATTGAAAAAATGAATATTATTAAAATGTCCATGTTACCCAAAGCAACCTACAGATTTCAGTGCAATTCCTATCAAAATTCCAGTGGCATTTTTTTACAGAAATAGAACAATCCTAAAGTTTGTATAGAACCACAAAAGACCTCAAATAGCCAAAGCAGTCTTAAGAAAGAAGACTAATCATGACGTACCTTCATTTCAAAGTATATCACAAAGCTGTAGTAATCAAAACAATATGATACTAGCATAGAAACAGAAACATAGATCAGTGGAACAGAATAGAGAGTCCAGAAATAAATCCAAACATATATGGTCAATTTATGACAAAGGAAGCAAGAATACACAATGGGGAAAGGACAGTCTGTTCAATAAATGGTGTTGGGAAAACTGAACAGCCACATGCAAAAGAATAAAACTAGATTACTATCTTATACCATACACAAAACTTAACTCAAAATGGATTAAAGACGGGGCACCTGGGTGGCTCAGTTGGTTAAGCAGCTGCCTTCAGCTCAGGTCATGATCCCAGGGTCTTGGGATCGAGCCCCGCATCGGGCTCCCTGCTTGGCGGGAAGCCTGTTTCTCCTTCTCCCACTCCTCCTGCTTGTGTTCTTTCTCTAGCTGTCTCTCTCTCTCTCTCTGTGTCAGTTAAATAAATAAATAAAATTAAAAAAAAAATGGATTAAAGACTTGAATGTAAGACCTGAAACCATAATACCCTTAGAAGAAAACATAGGTGGTAAGCTTTTGACACTGATTTTGGCAGTGATTTTTTTGGATCTGATTCCAAAATCAAAGGCAACAAAAGCAAAAATAAAGAAGTGGAACAACATCAAACTAAAAAGTTTCTGCATAGCAGAGGAAGCCATCGACAAAATAAAAAGGCAACCAACTGCATGGGAGAAAATATTTGCAAATCATATATCCATAAGGGCTGATATCCAAAATAGACAAAGAATTCCTACAACTGAATAGCAAAAAAAAAAAAAAAAAAAAATCTGATGAAAAAAATGGGCAGAGGATCTGAATAGACGTTTTGACAGAGAAGACATACAGATGGTCAACAGGCACATGAAAAGATGCTCAGCATCACTAATCTTTAGGGAAATGCAAATCGCATTGCAAACTACAATGAGATACCACCTCATACCTGTTAGAATGACTGTCACCAAAAAGACAAACAATAAGTGTTGGCAAGGATGTGGAGGAAAGAGAACCCTCATGCATTGTTGGTGGGAATGTAGGTTGGTGCAGCCACTGTGCAAAACAGTGTGAAGGTTCCTCAAAAAATTAAAAATAGAGCTACCATATGATCAGCAATTCCACTACTGTGTATTTATTCAAAGAAAATAACACTAACTCAAAAAAATATATACACCCCATATTCATTGCAGCATTATTTACAATAGCCAGGGTATGGAAGCAACCTAAGTGTACATTGATGGATGAATTGGTAAAGAAGATATAGTGTATGTATACAACAGAATGCTACTCAGCCATAAAAAAGAATGGAATCTTGCCATTGGCAACAATGTGGATGGATCTTGGGGTGCCTGGGTGGCTCAGATGGTTAAGCGTCTGCCTTCGGCTCAGGTCATGATCCCAGGGTCATGGGATCGAGCCCCACATCGGGCTCCTGGCTCAGCGGGGAGCCTGCTTCTCCCTCTGCCTCTCTCCCTGCTCATGCTTTCTCTCTCTGTATCTCTGTGTCTCAAATGAATAAATAAAATCTTAAAAAAAAAAAAAAACAATGTGGATGGATCTTGAGGGTATTAGGCTAAGTGAAATAAGTCAGAGAAAGACAAACCATATGATTTTACTTGTATGTGGAATCTGAAAAACGGAGGAAGGAGAACAGAACGGTAGTTGACAGGAAAGTAGGGGGTGGGAGGTGGGTGAAATGGGTGAAGGTGCTCAAGAGGCTCAAACTTCCAGTTATAAATAAGTCATGGGGTTGTAATGTACAGCATGAGGACTATAGTCAGTAATTTTGTAGTGCATATTTGAAAGTTAGCTTAAAGTTCTCATGAGGGAAAAAAATTTTTTTGTAACTATGGTAACAAATGGTAATGAGACTTATTGTGGTGATCATCTCATGGTGTATATACTATTATCGAATCACTGTGTTGTACACCTGAAACTATATGTGTTAGCCATACCTCAACAACAACAAAAAAGGCAGATTGAGAGGCACATGGTCCAGTTTGAAGCTGGCTGCGGACGATGGAGGGACAGAGATGGAGATAGTCAGGGATGATGTTGCCTTTATCTGTGTATCTGTGTGTGACTGTAGTATTTAAAGTTGATTTATTTAAAATAAATTTTGTGGATTTTGAGAAAAGAATGTGAAGAAGCAAAAATAGTATTATTAAATGAAGTCCCTATAGAGAAGGCTTATTACATAAGTAAATCTCACATTTAACAGTAAAGAGCTGCAGTGATGTGTATAGACTTTAGAGGCAAAGGTCTTTTAAACATAGTCCTCAGTCAGGATTTACTTTCTTAAATTGTTGCGTTGTTTGACTTAGCACTTTATGGTGTCCCAATTTTTATGCTTTTTACAATACCACCTTGGTATTTGGTTTAATGTTCTTTTGTAATTTTCATTCCTCAAGTGGTAGCTTTACTGATGTGAACTATGTATGCAAAGTGTATGGATTAGGCATGATATATTGAAAATGACAAGTATGTATCATGCATTGTTTCTAACTGGCATAATGAAATTTAATCATCAGAGTATGTATCTGTCCAAAATGTATTCAGCAGCATGGAGGTAGGTTTTCTAATATGTGGTACATACTGGTTTGAGAGGATGTAATCTAAACAGATGACTTGGGTGTCAAAAGTAATCACCACTTTGATGTAAATTACTAGTGGTCTCAGGGAAAAAAACTGGTATGAACCTAATAAAAGAAGGAAGGAAATTTTGAGTTTAAATTTTCTTGTTTTTGAACAAAATGTAAAATAACTATAAAACTTTTTGAAAAGAAAAAAAATTGTGTGTAAATAGACATCAAAGTGTTTTTCATTCATTTCATAATTCCATTTGACTCTCATTGCATGTTAGTTCTTGTTCACCTCTGCTATTTATGTTTCAGTATATTCTTTTGGAATTGCACTACATCTTAATTTCTTTTTTCCTTGCTGATTTTCATTTCTGAGTGTTTCATTGCCATTTTCCATTTTGCAGATTATTCCACATCATCTCATTCTACTAAAACTGTCTCCCCATCATCTGCCTTTCTTGATGAAGAAGAATTCAGTGACTTTATGCAGGGGCCTGTTGAAGTGCCCACCTGTGGTCCTTCTTCCACTTCCCAGCCTTTTCAGTCTTTCCATCCCACCACCCCACTTGGCCAGTTGCATACACAGAAGGCTGGAGCACAGCCTCTCCCTCCAGGTCAGATTCCAGTGTCTTTTGCCTTACATGGTGTCCCTGGGCAAATTCCTTCTTTCTCTACTGCTGCAGCCTCATACAATATACAGAAAGCAGGTAACTCCTAGAATATTAATGAAAGCATTCTTAAGATAATCTTGGATAATTTATTTCTCTTATATAAGTAGAATAATACACTGTTGTTGGTAAAAAAAAAAAAAAAAAAGTACCTGAATATATGACTACTCTTGAAATTCACCCAAATAAGAATCTAGATTTTTTAATTCTGGGGGCCTTCCATTCCAGAAAAAGGATTTAAAACTTTTGTTCCTAAATTAGAGCTATTTAAACCACCTTCAAACTTTAAAAACAAACTGATTTCTACAGAGTACTCTTGTTTGAGAAAATCACCAATATTTTGTTCAGAGTAATGAGTCAAGAAAAGCTGCTTTAGAAAGTGCTCTCTCTGGTTCCGTGGTAGAGCACTTGGGGGGCAGAAGCCCGGGTTCTCCATTTATTGTCAGTGTGTCCTTGGACAGATCTTTAAACTGTACCTTAGTTTAGCACTTGTGAAAAGATGGGAGGGGGGGACAGTTACACCTTCATTCTTGAGACATAGATCCTAGCAAACATGTACTTAGTCCAAACTTCCCCAGTTGGCAGATGTAGAAACACACCCAGAGATGGGTGTGTGACTGGCCAAGGGCCTCCCCAGCAGTGAGTAGAAGTGTCTCTATCTTGTGGAGGTCGTCAGATTTCTAAGGTAGCTCTCCTTCCACTATACCATTCTACCTGCTGGCTCATAGAATTCTTGAGAACCAAAGTAGATAATGATGTTTAAGTTCTCTACAACCTCTAAAGTCTTTCAGGTCCTATACAAGTATGTAGTGACTGGATTATTTCAAAATTTACATTATGTGTGGCAGGGCCTACCCTTGAGAATCTGGGGATGGAAATGGATAATTGGAAAAAAATCAGAAATTTGCAATTTTATACAAATAACCCTTCATGCTGTTTGTTTAGGCCCTTCCTTGGAGGAGAAGCTCCTAGTATCTTGTGATATAAGTACGTCTGGGCAGGAACAAATTAAATTAAATACCTCTGAAGTTGGGCACAAAGCCCTAGGCCCAGGTTCCAGTAAGAACCATCCCAGTTTAACGACCAAAAACGGGGGTGCTATAGATGGACGTGTAAGTGGTACCACCACTGCAGAGGCAGAAAAGACTTCAGACCAAAACCTGACCATTGAAGAGAGTGGTGAGCTCATGAAATACTCAGCAAAAAGTTTATTTAACCAAATGTCGCTCCAATGCTAACACCTTAAGCATTAATCTTCAAATGAATGCTGCTTCATTTTGCTAATCAGTATTTTGCTTAAAATATTTTTAATGCATTCCTTTCTCCAATTAACCCCTACGATTTTGCTCTGAATTCTTTCAGCACAGTTATTCCTTTTAAAAATTTTCTGATAACCAGTTTTTTAAATCAGAATCATTCCTGATTTTAAATTTCTTTTCTTTTTATTTTATAAAAATTCTTTCTCCCCTCTTACACTTTCTGTTCTTCCATAAGGTTGAAAGTGAAAATTTAACTGGAAAAGTCACCAATGAGAAATAGTTTTGTTTTTCTGAAATAAATCATACACACTGCTGCCTAAAAGATCCAAGTTTTTATAAACTCAGCTTGCAGAGATAAATTAGAATCTGTGTGGCCTAGGAGACAGACTTTTGGAGGATTTTTTTCTGAACAAAATAAAAATAAAAAATCCCATATATCTAAGGCAGCAGGGTCATATTTGGGTTAAAAAAATTAGACTTTGCAAAGAAATATTATGAAAAGCTGCAAGGAAAGCTTGAGCCAATTACATTTTTTTTTACATGTGTAATTTTTAAACCACTGGCCGTCATGTTTTCTCCTTTAATTTGTGATACATGTGAAATGCTGCAAGCCTTATGTGATTCAGAATATTGATTTGGTACATCTTAGTTGTTTTCGCTTTCTCTTTATGACATAGTTAATGTACAGAGTTGTTTAGAAACCAAATCTTTTAATTGTATTGGTGACTTTTTTTTAGTATCTTCAGCCAGCGCTCTTCTTATAAAAAAGGGTGGCTCAGTGCAATTTCCCCATCATCTGCATGGACCGTTATGTACATTAAATGTTTCTTATCTCCTAGGTGTGGGAGTATTTCCCTCACAGGATCCTGTTCAGCCCAGAATGCCTCCTTGGATTTACAATGAGAATTTGGTTCCAGGTAAAAAAGCTGCTTTGTCCAGGATTCCCGTCTGGATCTTTCACTTAAAGTGTTGAAAACAGAGTTGTGAATATCTACTGTTGTGGTTACAAAATATGCAGAAGGAATTTTAACTTTTTTCTTGTTTATTTTTTTCTGAAAGAGTACAGAAAATTTAAAAGATCTGATATTTCTAAAGACAGCCTTATATGTGAAATAGCTATATAAATGTGGGAGAAATGTTTTGCTTTAATGTTTTATTGACCATCATAGACTTTTATTTCTAAAAGCTTCGCTTAGATGTATCATGCTTTAAAAGATATTGTTATTTCATAGATTATTAATAACCTCTCAAGAATAGTACTGATACGAGCGTCTGGGTGGCTCAGTTGGTTAAGTGTCTGCCTTCGGCTCAGGTCATGATCCTGGGGTCCTGGGATTGAGCCCCACGTCAGGCTCCCTGCTCAGTGGGGAGCCTGCTTCTCCCTCTCCTCTGCTGCTCCCCCTGCTTGTGCTCTCTCGCTCTCTCGTAAATAAATATATAAAATTAAAAAAAAAAAGTACTAATACATTTAATGTAATTTTCTGAACTCGTGATTAATTTTTATATTTTAAAATATATTTGTTTTATGACTTATGTGAAGTAAAAGACCAAGTAGCATCTTTTACAACATTGGATGGTGGTGTTTACTTTTTACTTTATGTGTATTATTACTGCGGAGCCAAAAAAATCCCTAAGGTGTATATTTTGTGATAGTATTCAGTTGATACGAGGAAATACTCTGTTGAGCCATGGCTGATGTGCCCACAGTAATGACTATTATAGCAGCATGTGTTAATCTTAATATATTGTAACATGTTCAGTTTGCTGTATTTTGCCAGTCCCTGGAAAATTGTAGCTGAACTTCTTTTTGGGGAAAAACCAGTAATGTCTACTTTACATTATAATCATATACTCACCAATTGAAAGGCTAATTTTCCCAAATCCTATGGGACTTCAGTTGTACATAAAAATAATAGGTTTTCTTCCAAGTGCCCATTAGACAGTTTGCATCTTCCTACTCTCTGTCTTCAAGCCAAACAAACAAACAAAACCCGCATCTTGGCGCGCCTGGGTGGCTCAGTTGTTAAGCGTCTGCCTTCGGCTCAGGTCATGATCCCAGGTCCTGGGATTGAGCCCCACATTAGGCTCCCTGCTCAGAGGGAAGCCTGCTTTCCCCTCTCCCACTCCCCCTGTTTGTGTTCCCTCTCTCATTGTGTCTCTCTCTGTCAAATCAATTAAAAAAAACAAAAATCTTTAAAAAAAAACAAACAAACCCAGATCTGATATATTTTGGAGTTCCTTCCATTTTCTGCCAGCTTGTATTTCTCCCTCCTTCCAAACATACATGCACACATAATTTCCTAGCCAAAATATGTGTTCTTATAGCCAGCCTACTAACCTATAATCCATATTCAAATCCGGGATGTAAATTTTTTGCTTTAAACATTTTTTTTTTCTGTCTGCCTTAGCCCTACCCACTGTCATCCTCCAAAACTCATCTAACTAGGGTTGCCAGATTTAGCAAATAAGTGTATATAACATCCATTCAATTTTGAATTTCAGATAAATAGTAAATGTTTAGTATAAAAGTATGTCCCATGTGATATTAGCATCCTCTGTTTTATATGGCAACCTCATCTCTAAGAGCTTTTCCCAGTTTGTCCTTCAGAAACCCCATTTGATTGTGGAAAAACTCCTCAGCAGTTCCTTCCCTTTTTTTTGAAACATGTATTCTGCTTTATCAACTTGACTGAAAATTGCTTTCTCTGAAGGCTCTATTCCCATAGCACCTTACCCAGTACTATTTTTGCTCATAGCCTCTAATTCACTGGGGGAGGAGACAGGTGGTATTGGTACAGTTCTCGCCTCCCTACTGCTATTTTCAAACTATTCCCACCATCATTACTCTACAACTTCTCTTTTAAAGTACAAAGCATCTATTTATACCACCTCCATCTTAGTATTGTTACTATCTTCTGAATTTTAAGACTTTCTCTGACCTTTAGCCCCAAATCTTCATCTTCAGGACCAAGTTCCAACCTGTCTTCTAAGCTGTAGGCTCTGTGTGTTGGAAAGTTCCATTTGAATAACCTTTACAGCAATTCAAACCCTGACATGGCTTCAGTTCTGTTAAAGCAGTTCGACTTAAGATTATTCTTGTGTAAGCAACAATGACAACAAAAAAGAGCAATCATTTTTAATATGTTTACATTTGTAATCTGGTCTTTCCTTTGATAGATGCGTATAAGAAAATTTTAGAAATCACAGTGACTCCAACTGGAATAGATACTGCTAAACTTTATCCCATCCTGATGTCATCTGGACTTCCCAGGGAAACTCTTGGACAGATATGGGCCTTAGCTAATCGAACTACACCTGGCAAACTTACTAAGGAAGAACTTTATACTGTTCTCGCCATGATAGCAGTAACACAGGTAGACATTGTTTCTTAAGTTTGATCAAATAACTTTTCAATATAAATCCTATTGACTACAACCTTGTAGAACTCCTTGTACATTAAAATTTAGATTATTTTTAGGATACAGTACTCAGAGATGTAGAGTTTTATATGATGCACATACTAGCAAAATATTCTTTTGTTTAAAGACTGTTTAGTATATGAACATTCTCTGACCTAACTGTATCCTTTCTGAACTTGAAAGTTATTCAATAATAGATGAAATTACTCTTCTTGTTTCTGAAGTCCTTTTTTAAAATTCCTTAGATTTAAGTATTCTTGGTCTGGTAACAATTTTTCTCATAATACAGAATCATTTTAAATGATTTGATTATAATGAATTAACCAAACTTGTCAGAAAGTACAGTGTCACCATCGAGCTGTGTTAACTATTTCTTTGATATTAGGTTTACATGAACCTTGTAAGTTATTTTCTTGTGTCAAATTCATGAGTTTTGGGACTCAGGGTAGAAAGCTATCAGGACTACAGATTTTACATTTAGGTCTCCCTTTGCTGGATTTAGATTATATGTGGTTTTCAATCCCCTAAAATGTTTCCATTTTCCTTCTATTCTGTATAGAGGGGTGTTCCTGCCATGAGTCCTGATGCTTTAAACCAATTTCCAGCTGCTCCTATTCCAACTTTAAGTGGCTTTCCTATGACTTTGCCTACTGCGGTGAGTCAGCCAACTGGGATGTCTTCAGGCCCTGCAGGCTCCATACCCCTCAACCTCGGACAACCAGTCATGGGCATTAACCTTGTTGGACCAGTTGGGGGAGCTGCAGCCCAGGCTTCCAGTGGCTTCATGCCAACTTACCCTGCAAATCAGGTAAGTGGAGAAGCTGTGCATATTCCATATAATCTCTGAAAGTGAATCTGGCAGCTTTTTTCCCAAGGATGCAGAGAAGATTGTTGTATTATGATGGACACTGGAGGTGAAAATTAAACAGAAGTAAAACAATACAAAATTTCATTTCTCATTATTTAAAAAAAATGAAGAAATTTCTTAAGCCTTAAGAGATTTGAATTTTGGCTATAAGTTTATATAGTTCTTTATAGTATATACATTTTAAACATCAAGCTTAATGAGGTTAACTAAATTCTTAGACTGTGTCTTTTGGAAAAGCTAGTAAACCTGAAATTCAAATGCTTCCATTTACTTTTCACTTCTCAGATTAGCAAAAAGTTTAGAAAACATAATAGTGTCAAGGAAAATGGTTTGCTGGTACAGCCTTCTTAGAAGGCAGGTTTGGCAATAGCTGCCCAAATTCTAAATGTCTGTATATTCTGACCTAGCAGTCACACTATTAGGAATCTATCCCATAGAAATAGTAACTCAGATTAACAAAAATATGCAAGGATATTTGTTACAGCATTGTTTGTTAGAGTAAAAAGTTAGAAATAGCTAAATGTCCCTCAGAAGAAGGAGGGTAAATAAGTTTTGCTTCATCTGTATAGTGGTAAACTATTTGATCATTAAAATGAAGGAACTACTACATGTACAACATGGAAAAAATGTCCACATTATAATTACATCTTTTTTTTAAAGTGCAGAACAACATAGTATAAGCTCATTTTTCTATAAAACAAATGAACTGTTCACAGTACTTACTTCCAGAGCATGTGATTAGGAGTCAGTGTTCATTGTTGACTTTGTACATATACTAATGGATTATAACAAGCTTGTATCACTTTTGTAATTTATATCGTGTGTAAAATGTTTTTTAAAGATGGCAGGTTCTCAGTAATAAATGTGATTCAGCTGCTTTAAAATTGTGTAGATTAGTTCTTTAAACCAGTCTTTTACCATTTGTACAAGAGAGTAGCTAAAAGTACAAGACGGGGGGCACCTTTAAGCGACTGCCTTCGGCTCAGGTCATGATCCTGGAGTCCCGGAATTGAGTCCTGCATCGGGCTCCCTTCTTGGCGGGGAGTCTGCTTCTCTCTCTGACCCTCCCCATCTTGTGCTCTCTCATTCTCTCTCAAACAAATAAGTGGAATCTTCAAAAATAAATAATAAATAAATAAAATAAAAATACAAGACAGGGGCACCTGGGTGGCTTAGTCAGTTCAACTTCTGACTCTTGATTTTGGCTCAGGTCACGATTTCAGGTCGTGAGTTTGAGCCACGCATCAGGTTCCACACTGGGGGTGAAGTCTGCTTAAGATTCTCTCTCTCCCTCTCCCTGTGACCCTCCCACCACCTCCCAAAATAAAAAAAATACAAGACAGATCCTTGCTTTAGATACTTGAGTTGGTGTTATATCTAAAGTGTGTTCTTCTAAAATTAGATAGTCATGCCTACCTAATTTAGGTACCTAAACTGGGAGATTTAAAAGGTAGTTTTTGAGTTTGACAGTTGTAAATTTGTTATTTACTCTTTTATCAATTCTCTCTATTTAAATGTCCTCTATACACCTAGGTGGTAAAACCAGAAGAAGATGACTTCCAGGATTTTCAAGATGCTTCTAAGTCAGGCTCCCTTGATGACTCATTCAGTGATTTCCAAGAGTTGCCTGCTTCTTCAAAAACAAGTAATTCCCAGCATGGAAACAGGTATAAAAGGGTTGAATATAGTTAACATTGTGTTTAATAAATGAGAAAGAGGCATCCATTTATTTGTGGCTCCGCGCCCTCTCCCTTAGCACCACCAACTCTGTCAGCTCTGCTTGGCCTGGAAAAAGGCTGTGTATGCTCTGGCCGCTGCCTGTTCTCTTGACCATTGCCCTTCCTGCACAGCTTATGCTCCAGCGATGCCAGAACGACTCCAAACTGATCCTGCTTTTTCAGGCTTCTGACCTTTTACCTTCTTCAATCTGAAATTCTCTCTATAGTTCATTCTGGTTCTATTTCAAAAATCAGTTTAACATAGAAAGTTTTTACTAAATCCCTCTGCATTAATTGTCACCTCAAAGATGAGGGCCCTTCCCTTTTTACTGCCCTGGTGCCTTACAGAGATCTGTGCCCTGGTTACTGGTTTACCTGTTTCCCTTACTAGGCTGTCGTACCTGAAGACAGTCTTTCATGGCTATATTTGTAGTACTTAACCATATTATGTAATTAATAAAGGATTACTGGATGAATGTGTTACAGTATGAAGGTTATAAACCAGATTCATCAAATTAGTGGTTTACTCCTCTGGGGAAAAAAAAACACTCTCAGTGGGTGAAACTTTAAGATGGTGGCCAGATCCAAGATATATGGGTTATTAGCAATTTTGTGTGGCATTATCTCCACATAATAGTTTACTTTCATACATAGTCATACGTTGTAGACTTTTTTTCAGCTCTGACTTGATTACTTCCATGCTTACATGAAAACGTTTTGCTCATGTCTAAGAATCCACACTCATTGTTTATTTACTCACTGAAAAACATTTACTTAACCATCTGCTATATGCCAGACACTGGGGTAGGCACTAGAACTACATAAGCAGAAAACGCAATTCCTGCTCTAAAGAAGCTTAGCTTTATCTGGGTATTTATCTGATAAGATTCTCTTAGAATTGGTCCTTCAGTCTTTGTGTGGGTGTACATGTATAATGAATTCCCTAGTTAATGATCTGTATTCCATATTATGAGTTTATTTTACAGGGATATTTGTTAAATGATGATTTCTAGGTGAGACTGCTTTGGGCAGCACTTTTTTTTTAAATTTTTTTTAAAGATTTTATTTATTTGAGAGAGTGAGAATGAGAGAGAGCACATGAGAGGGGGGAGGGTCAGAGGGAGAAGCAGACTCCCTGCTGAGCAGGGAGCCTGATGTGGGACTCGATCCTGGGACTCCAGGATCATGACCTGAGCCGAAGGCAGTCGCTTAACCAACTAAGCCACCCAGGCGCCCCAGCACTTTTTTTAAGTGGGCTCCACACTGGGAGCCCATCGTGGGGCTTGAACTCATAACCCTGAGATCAAGACCTAAGCTGAGACCATGACTCAGACTCTTTTTTTTTTTTCCCAAAGATTTTATTTATTTATTTGACAGAGAGAGAAAGCACGAGCAGGGGGAGCAGGAGAGGGAGAAGCAGGCTCCCCAACCCAGGAGGGAGCCCAATGTGGGACTTGATCCCAGGACCCAGGGATCATGACCTGAGCCGAAGGCAGATGCTTAACCCTCTGAGCCACCCAGGCGCCCAATGACTCAGACTCTTAACCGATGAACTACCCAGACGCCCCTTGGGTAACATTTTTAAGCAAAAAATGGGCATTATTTGTCCAAGAAGATGAAAAGCCAAGTAAGGTGTTAAGTAGGCTGGAGTGGAGAGTATTGTTAGTCTGTGAAAAAAAAAAAATCTCATTAGTTAAGGGCAGCAACAATGTGGGATGGCTTATGATTTGTGACGTAATCTGTAAAGTGTTTTAGAGATAAGAAGTGGCCTGAGGAAAGTGATCCCTGCTACTGTGTGGGTAAATTCAGCTGCCATTGTGATCCTGTGGTGAGCTGCTGAGGGGTACTCTGGGTTTAGAGTAAGGCACTGAAAAGTGTGCGTCTGAGAAGTGGGTCAGACGCGTTGTCGAACTGGATGTCAGAGGAGAAATAGCCCTTGAGTCGGCATGAAAGGGGATCTGGAAGTCAGCAGTGTCATTCATTTATGCATTCACAAAATACTTAACTGTGAGCCGGGCACTGGGGAGCCTGGAACAGTAGACACCACAGACATGGGGTACCGATGCTAAAATAGTTCAAAAAGGATTAAGGTGTAGGGGTTTTGAGTTGGTTAGCTTCATTTTACTTTTTAAGTGGCAGTATTTAGTGTGGTGTCTCTCCAATCAGACCCCAGATGTGGGGTGACAATAGGGTGGAAGGCAGTGGCAGCCCGTGGCGGCCCGTGATGCAGGGCTGTGAAAGGATTCACCCCTGGTAGAATAAAGGAGATAGAAGTTGATTGAATACACCGCAAGGGAGCATCAGGCAGGACAGCAAAGGAGAGACCATCTGCCACTAGGCAGTGGGTGGGGGCCGTTTTTAAAGGGGGATGATGGGGAAGTATGGCCACAGATGGAATTTTCCCTATTTGGTGGCGATGCCAAGTAGCCCACTGGTGTGTTAGGGCCTGTGGATATTTTGAGCTGAGTGGACTGATGGCCCTGTCTGTATTCAGCCAGGTGGTCGCTGTGAGCCCTTTTGCCTTGATTAAGTTTCCGTGGCTCAAGCCTGTTGTCTAAAATGTCTCTACCTTTAGCAGGGTAAGCAACTAAGTAAAATCATCTATGACAGAAACATGGAGTGATTGTAAAACAAATGGATGCGCTAGAGAAAAAGCAAAATACTTTTTTGTTTGGTAGCCAAATTCTCTGAAGTCTTATCTTTCAGTAGAATGCAGGTTCTTAAATTTTAAAACAATGTGCCTCTCTCACTGAGTATCTTTCACTAATATTAAATAGTAGAAATTACAGTTTTCACATTTGGAATAGATATGCACTTTATATAACTGGCCTAAACACTGTCATGGTGTTTACAGTTTGGTTTTTTTAAATAATTTCAGAGAACTAGAATGAATTATTCATTTGTAATATGCATAAAATTACAGTCTGAGTCAGCTTTTTTTTGAGTGGAATTTTGTTGACTTCAGTCAGTATTTCATTACCTGAAGTTCCTCTATTTTTTTCAAATGCTGAAAATAATTTTAAAATTAATAATAATTATATGTCACATTTAGTAGATTTTACCAGTGGGCTTTATAAGACCGTAGCTAAAGTTGGCAGTTCATGAAAAACAAATAGGTTGTTCAACTTTGTGATTTTTTCCTCCCTCAAACATTAATTACTTTTATTTATATGTAACATGTTATTCAATGAGTTGTAGTTTAATTGCTTATGGAACTTAAAAAATCCACCTATAATGTATAGATGATGACCTGTTTGTCAAGATCAAATATATCGCAGCTGTTTGGTAGTGATGTGAAATTATATTTGATAACACTAAGTCCTAAAGCACTGTGGACCTCCATTAGCATGCATGTGCAAAGAGCTGGGTTTTTTACCTTGCTTGTAGGTCACTGATAAGATGATTTAAATGACTGTGGAAAGATTTTTGCTTCTGGGCAAAGAACTCAATAGAAATCCATTTATATAACTTGTGTGTGTGGTATTGAATGACACAAACTAGTGGTGGAATGTAGTCATTCATATGTAAAGTTGTTCTTCCAGGGAGCTGCCTGGGTGTGATAAGGAAAAAAAAAAAAAGCTGTGCTTTTATAGTATGTGTTTAAGCCATCCAAGAATTACCCACACAGATACTACTCATTACACTATTTTTCCATCCAGCGAGAAATATGTCCACAGGCAAAAGTATCTTTATCTAATTTTGAAGTGATTGTTGTTTTGCTACAGAGATAGCTTCTGGAACCGCTGATGTGGTCCTTGTAAAAATGTAAATTATATTAACTCCACTGCTGCTTATCAGATGTGTGAACTTCTGCCAGTAAGCAATGCACTAAGATCAAATAAGAACAATTTACATCTTGGCTTGAACAACATTTCATAAATAGATGTTTATCTTAACTATTCTACCTGTGAGTTCTGAACCCATTTCAAAGAATAATTTATATGAAGGTTAACAGAATTTACTCTAAAATATTGGGTGTACATATTTGGAACAGTTCACTTTTGCAATTTTATGGACCTTAAGTTAAAATTCTAGGAGGTTCATCATTCGATGAGAATCTATTTCCAAAGCCATTCCAACTGTTTTTGTGACTTAGATGATAAGATGGTCAGTGTGGGTCTGACCCCTCTTCAGATAAGCAAACAAAGAATTATCACGTGGTCGGTGTGTCAGGATATTTTTACAAGAAAAAGGATGTTTAAAAAAAATGTTTTTTCATCTCTGTGGTGAATATAAATAGTTTCTAACTTTTAAAGCAGGGAGCCATGAATTTTAACTAGGTGCCTGTTCCCCATTTTAATTCTAAGCTTCTACTTGATGATAAGGGAAGGATTCAATGTTCTAGTCATTAAGAAATATTTCATTTTCCCTTATAGTGCCCCTTCTTTGTTGATGCCACTTCCTGGAACTAAAGCATCAACTTCGATGGATAAATATGCTGTGTTTAAAGGAATTACAGCTGACAAGTCCTCTGAAAATACTGTTCCATTTGGAGGTAAAAACACATTATCAATTCATAAACCTATGAATGTAAACCTTTTTAGTGGCGGCCTTTTGTGAGAAATGTATAGAATGCTTACACCACGTGTCAAATATGTATGGTTTGGTTAACCCAGTCTGCCTGCCTTACTTCCTTGAGTTTTAATCTCAAGGTTCTTAAACTTAATGGACTTTCTGTCTTTTCATCATAGAGCCTGGTGATAAATACAGTGCTTTCAGAGAACTTGAACAGACAGCAGAGAGTAAATCTTCAGGTAAGTTTTTGATTCCTTAAATGGATAAATTACTTCATTTTTTTTTTAAGATTTTTATTTATTTATTTGGCAGAGAGATAGAGAGCACAAGTAGGCAGAGCGGCAGGCAAAGGGAGAGGGAGAAACAGGCTTTCTGCTGAACAGGGAGCCTGACGCGGGGCTGGGTCCCACAACCCTGGGATCATGACCTGAGCCGAAGGCAGACGCTTAACTGGCTGAGCCACCCAGGCGCCCCTAAATTACTTCAATTTTTTAAAAATTTTATTTATTTTAAGTAATCTCTACACCCAACATGGGACTTGAACTCGTGGCCCCAAGATCCAAAAGTCGCATGTTCTTCTGACTAAGCCAGCCAGACACCCCTCCATTTTTAATAAAAAATATTTTTGATGGTTCTTTCAGTGATACTCCTGAACATGTCTTTATAATATTGTGTGTGTGTGTGTGAGGGTTTTTTGGCTTTGTGCCTGTGGAAATTATGAGGAAACAAAATGTGGTTCAGCTATTGGAAATTATTTTCTAAAATTTAGGGCAAACCCCAAATTGAGGCAGTTTCTTTTTTTTAAAAGATTTTATTTATTTATTTGACAGAGACACAGCGAGAGAGGGAACACAAGCAGGGGGAGTGGGAGAGGGAGAAGCGGGCTTCCCGCAGAGCAAGGAGCCCAATGTGGGGCTCAATCCCAGGACCCCAGGATCATGACCTAAGCCGAAGGCAGACGCTTAACAACTGAGCCACCCAGGCACCCCCAAGGCAATTTCTTTTGAAGCTAGTGCTGCGTTCCCTTTCACTGGAAGCCTTCAAGCCAAGTTAGACTTCTGTATCAATTGGAGGGCTGTGATTGGTCTCAGTTATTTTAATGTTTAACAAGAACTTGAACTGTTGTCAGTCTGTGGACTATGGAAAAGGTAGCAACCAGTCTTTTCAAGATTTTCAAAATTGTCTATAATAAGATGAGGTAAGAGGGATTTATAGAAGGGCTTAAAGAGAGTAGAAGGGAATATAGAATGATAGTTTGAGAGCTGTATGTTTAAAGACTGGAAGTTACATTTGTGGTTAAATCCTAACCTGATGTGTAGGGTTTAGATAATCCATAGGTCAAATTATGTCCTTCAAAGCTTAACTGCACATGCTGTGACATTTGTGTACTCTCATGAGGATTTCTTCCTCAGTACAGTGCCATATTCTACCTTTGTGTATTGAGTGCTCAAATTTGAAACATCCTTTGATAATCATTTGTTCTCACCCTTCTGTACAAGAGGGTGGGAGTGGCGGGGGGGGGGGGAGGTGAGAGGAGATTATGGGAAAGGTAATGTATGTGTGAAAGTTGAGGGGAAAAGTGTACTGCTTAGGGCGCCTGGGTGGCTCAGTCGGTTAAACGTCTGCCTTCCGCCCAGGTCATGATCCCACGGTCCTGGGATGGAACCCTGCATCAGGCCCCCTGCTTGGCGGCAGGGAGCCTGCTTCTCCCTCTCCCTCTGCTGTTCCCGCTGCTTGTGTGCACTTTCTCTCTGTTGCAAAAATAAATCTTTAGAAAAAAATTTTTTAAGTGTACTATTTAAATATCTCTAAAAAGAAAGACCCACCAGTTCTAAAAATATTCCGTCCCTTATAGCTGTTAAGTTCTAGAAGTGTTTCCTTGTTTCATTCAAGCCTTTAGGATGTAATAACTTTTTTCCTCAGTGCCTGTGTTAGGCACTAGGAGTACAAAGATAAACCTTAGAGGAACTTGGGGTACCTGGGTGGTTCAGTCTGTTGAGGGCCAACTCTTGATTTCAGCTCAGGTCATGATCTTGGTCCTGGGGTTGCACTCAGCAGGGAGTCTGCTTCAGGATTCTCTTTCCCTCTGCCCCTCCCCCTGCTCACTCACATGCTTTCTCTAAAATAATAAATAAATAAAACACACACACACACACACACACACACCCCACACACACACACACCCACACACACACACACACCCCCCCCAGAGGAACTTTTGGCTTGTTAGTTGGGTTTGACTCCCAGCAGTGCTTTCCTCACCTACCTCTTGGGCCAAGGCAAGTTTGGAGTAAAGAGCATGGTTTAATATCAGAGTTCTTTATGTAGGGCAGTATTAATCATCATATCATAGGTATGTTATTCCTGAGAAAGACAGTGGTGCCATCAAAATGGAAGCAGTACCTTAGTGCTGCTTTTATTAGTACTTTAGTAATAGAACCCCATATTGTTGCTGCCATGTTTGTTGGCTTGCTTTCATTCCTGCCTTAACTTAGAGTTCCAGGTAGAGGTGCCAACTCTTTGTTCATTTTAGAAGAATATATTTTATTCTGTTTTCATTAAAAATACATTGGCCTGAATGCATCAAGTATATTAGTGTCTTAGAATTTATGAAAAATCATGTAGTATTGTGTTCAGAACTGTGGGTTTTGTAGGTCACTAAGTGACAGAGATTAATGTTATTTCCTTTTTTCCTACCCCTACAGTTTTAAGGCATAAATTTAAGGAGATGAGAAAAATACTGTGTATGGAGAAGTGACCCTTCTTACTGAAGTTTTAGCAAAAAGTGACCTCTTTTGAAATGTTTTTAGGGCCTAAAAAGTGGCAAGTAGAGAGGGAGGGGAATTTATGGGGATTCAGAGGATTAATGTACCCTCTGATATGCAAACTTCCAATGCCTGCAACTAATTTATTTGCCCCCAAATTCTCTTTGTTTTTGAACTTGTAAACCCACCCATTTTTATTTCTTTCTGACCCTTTCACACAGCTTACATTTCTAATGGAAACATTTACAATTCATCAGTAAGTTTAGTTTGCTGTGGTGATTTCTTTTTAAAAATAACAAAGCAAAACTTGTCAATTTCACAGATATTTCAAAGCAGCGCATCAAAAATTTAGACTGTGACTAAATTGGCTGCTTGTTACGTTTTCATTTACAGAAATGATACAAATATTATCAGTAATATACTTATCCAAAATTGTGGGGTGATTTTTTTAAAGTTTTACATCTGCTTCTCCTGTCAGTTTGTGAAATTGACTTGAGTTTTATTAGTGGTATGTCTTAAAAACATAAAATACAGAAATTTTGAATGCTGTTCCTCTCTTTCTAAAATTTCCCTAATAATATTAAATAGATTTCTCTCTGTTGATGAATTATGCTGGTGAATTGATTAAATCAACTTCCATTGTTTTCCGTGCTTTCTTCTTATGATATATCAAAGTATATCATGTTACAAACAATATATTTAAAGACTGTTTTATTTTAATGACAGTTTTAAAAATTAGATTTTGGTTTGAAATATACTTTTATAGCTCATCTGTTTCTATATCTCCTTTTTAGGGACAAATAGAATTTTAAAAATGGACAAAGAAATTAAAGCCTATATTTTAGTTTATAACTCTCCAGGATTTAGCACTTGTATTTTCACATAAGTGATGTTGGTATATCTACATTTATATTTTGGTTTATCTCTTGATTTTCATTACTTGGTAAAACCTAGTGGATTTTATGGAAGACCTTCACACAGCATTAGAAAAACTGAGATCATCTGCATTCTAACCTCATACTTATGAGTGATAATGTTACTCTGATAATAAAAGGAACTCTATTTAGAATCATGGGTCTAGATTTTTATCAGCATCTTGAGTCAGTTTATTTATTGGAAATACATTTTACCTATTTTCTCTAAAAAATGATGAAAAAAATTTTCAGTAACTCCTTCCTCAGAGTAGCACAATATGAAGTTTAAATCCTATCCTTTGAAATTTTTAATAATACAGTTGGTATTTACTCAAATCCCTCTGAATTTTAATAAATAAGAATAAGCACTCATTGGTACAGTGGGATGGGTGATTTCAAGAACAACCCAAGTACTCAGATTTTTTTTCTCATGAGATCGGCTTATTTGTTTTAGGGTATAGAAAAACCACTTTAAAATGTGTCCTTAGCAGAGGCACCTGGGTGGTGCAGTCAGTTAAGTGTCCGACTCTTCGTTTCTGCTTGGGTCTGATCTCAGGGTTGTTAGATCCAGCCCCGCATCAGGCTCCCTGCTCGGCGCAGAGTCTGCTTGAGATTCCCTTCCCTTCCCACTTATGCTCACATGAGCATACATGCTCGCTTGCTTTCTTTCTCTCTCTCTCTGTCTCTCTCAAATCTTAAAAAAAAAAAAAAAAAAGTGTCCTCAGCTAGAATGCTTTGCAAATAAGTAGATACCTTTTCAAAAATTTTCATCAAAGTTCCCTTCAAATTAATGCCTCCATATACTGGAGCAAGACCACAAAATATCTGACAATATGCTTACAGTGCCACGTTGAGCAAAGTGTTTCACATCCTAAATAGTAGATGCAGGATTTTTCATAATACTTAATTGGTACCTGTGACATTTTTTTCCTGGTTGATCACCATGTAAAACATTTTATCTTTAAAGGATCATTATTTCAACGTGTGTCTCTTCAGGATCCTCCAGCACATATTTCTCCTCCCCTTGTGTGCTTGGCTGGCTAGCTGTAGTGAGAAGTCCTGAGAGCAGTGCTTTTGGCCAACTGGAGGACCTGGCAATAGGAGACCTAGCACACTTAGATGAGCAAATGAAACTGACAGTGTTAGGTGTTCTTGGTTTGATTTGTATTTCTTTTGGTATCACTAGCCTTCAAGGTGGAAGCAGATGTGTAGTTTCCAAAGAGATGTTTTGGTAGGATTTACAGTGTAGTTAAATAATGTCAAGCTGGTGAGGGAAAAGTCTCTAAAAGTATGCTTGTAATTTAATATGCTGTGCATCATGTGGTTTTCAGCTCAGCATTCTTATTCATTTGGCTGTGTTGTGTTTTTTTTTTTTTTTTTCTTTCAGGAGAAAACTTTGCAGAATTCCGATCTGCAGGCACTGATGATGGCTTCACCGATTTTAAAACTGCCGACAGTCTATCACCACTAGAGCCACCAACAAAAGACCAAACTTTTCCAGCGGCCTTCCCCTCAGGAGCTATACAACAGAAACAACAAACACAAGTGAAAAGCCCTCTAAACTTAGCAGACCTAGACATGTTTTCCTCTGTTAACTGCAGCAGCGAGAAACCCTTGCCTTTTTCAGCTGCATTTAGTGCATCCAAAGCTGTTTCCACACGACCACCGCCAGCAGGATCTGCTGTGGCCACGACAGCGTTGGCATCAACGAAGATGTCTAGTTTGGCTGATGATTTTGGAGAATTCAACCTTTTTGGGGAATATTCTAGTCCAGCATCTGTTGGGGAGCAGGATGACTTTGCAGATTTTATGGCTTTCAGTAATAGCTCTGTTTCAGCTGAGCAAAAGGCCGATGACAAATACGATGCCCTTAAAGAGGAAGCTAGTCCTGTTCCTCTAACCGGCAGCTCGGGCAGTACAGTGAAGACTGGACAAAACTCAGCTGCCGCATCTACGAAATATGATGTCTTCAAACAACTTTCTCTGGAAGGATCTGGACTAGGTGGTGAAGAACTGAAAGATAACACTCCTTCAGGAAAAAGTGATGATGATTTTGCTGACTTCCACTCCAGTAAATTTTCTTCCATGAATTCAGACAAATCCCTGAGCGAGAAATCAGTGGCTTTCAGACACACCAAAGAAGACTCTGCTTCGGTGAAGTCCTTGGATCTCCCTTCCATCGGCGGCAGCAGTGTTGGCAAGGAGGACTCTGAAGATGCACTCTCTGTTCAGTTTGACATGAAACTGGCTGATGTGGGAGGAGATCTTAAGCATGTCATGTCTGATAGCTCTTTGGATTTACCAACAGTTAGTGGCCAGCATCCTCCTGCTGCAGGTGAGGAATTGGTGAGATTACTCTGGTGATGGTGATGGAGATTTCAAAGGTGGTTTGGTGGGCATCGATTTACAGTAGAGTGAGGCTCTGGCTCTTAACCCTTATGAATTTCTAACAACCTCTTCATTGCCAATCCCATTAAAGCAGTGTTAAATTTGATTCTATAGATATTTGGACATATGGAGCCCATGAATGCTGTGGAACTTAGATTGGATCGCTAAAATATTTTTACTTTCGAAATTGAACACCAACTTGGTGTTAGAGGCACATAAAAATCCACTGCTGAAGGAACCCTACATCACTAGGAATTTTATAAAAGACTTCTGCAGTGTCAGTAATGTTCCTCTATTTCTGTGAGTGAGGTCAGTGTTGCCCTCGCCTTCTCTCTTCTCTTGGGTCTGTTTGGCAGCTGCCAATGTAGTGTTCTGTTCGCTTTACAGAAACTGACTTCTTGGTAGGCCAAGAAAGTAAAAATGTCTAGCCGCTTGTATTGCAGTTGGCCACGTCCCCATAAGACATGAGGGAAAGAGCTTGTCTGTGGAGGTCCTGTGTGCCAGAGTCTGGCAAGGAGAAGGGCGTGAGTTGTTAGTGGAATTCAGGTACGGTTTTCGGCCTGAACTCTATGATTGGAAATATTAAATTGTAACAAATCTGTAGATGGTAGAATAGGGTAACTACTAACTTTCTCATAAAATGTTTGAAAACATCTTACAAGGGAGCCCTCTCTAAACTCTGTATGGATTTACTTGTAGCGGTTTATTCTGTAGTCCAGCTTCCTGTCATAAAAACTAGATTCCCAAGTGTCCTCGTTTTTATTTTGGTTTGTTATTTGGTATGTTATGTAGAAAGATAAACCCATTTTGTGGCCTTTAATAATGAGAACTCTCTCAGTATTACTGTATTACTCTAGAGAACATATTACGCATTTGAAGGGTTTGTTATGTTTTAACTAGAGAGGGACACACAAGACACTTCCAAGTTTACAGATTGTGGCAGAAACGTCAAAGTAATATGGCTTTTGTATATATCAAATTGGTAAGTCAGAGAACAAAATTGCATCCATCCTTTGGCGACTGAAGTGTCGGAGGTACCCTTGAACAGTGTGCTGGATCAGGAGCAGGTTCTCAGAGGCAGGACGTGTCTCACACGGCGGTTGGCTAGGGCACTGTCCGAGGGAGCGGGCTGTCTGCAGAGCTCCTTGCGCCCCACTGTCTACTTCCTTTTTTTGTATTTTTCCTCAGATGTTTTCCAATTTTTTTGCTGCTGTTTGTTTGATCGAGTGATTTTGTTTCTCTTTTTTGTATGAGCTGCTTGAGCCACAGTGGTCGGTTGCAAAGTGCTCTGTTTTTTGAAAAATATCTGATTTTTATTTAAAAATCTCATGACATGTATACTAGCCTTTTGGACTCCGAAATTATTAATTAGAAGCTATTTTTCTGAAAGTGAATCTATATTCTTTCATAGTGCCAAGCTAGATGTCTTTATGAGATGAGTCTAAATCAGGTTTGGGATGTCTTTTTCTTTTTCCTTCTTTTTAATTTTTTTCATTTTATTTGGGGAGGGGAGATTTTTTTTTTTGACTGAGCTTGTTTTGATTGACCTGTTAAAATAATCTGTGCTCATGTTCTTTTATGTATGTTTGGAACATCCCCAGCTTGGAACCTGTAATGTTCAAGCCAAGTCTCTTCAGTTTGAGGATATTCTTAAAAGCAGATTGTTTCCTCTTTTTGACCTGTAAACAGCCTGTCAGAAAGGAGCAGTATCCCTTTAGAGTGGTTGGTAAAAGGGGTTGATGTCTGACGAATGAGCTATACTGTTGTTGAGCAAAACTGCTGCATACATGTACTGTCAAAGGTAAATGGCAGGGACTTCTTCAGTGCAGTTTGGTTTTACTTTAACCTCATGTTGACCACAGTATCTCTTGCTCTCCTAGTTTGAGGGTTAAAGGTACTTCTTGTTGGAGAAATAAAAAGGGGGCTGATGAAAAGAGAATGAAACCTAGTAGATTGCTATCTCTGGACCTTAATCTTGTTTAGAAACCCTAACTTAACTCTGAAGGGGATACTGTCTCTTTCAACTCCTGCTATAATTCTTTGTATGGAAGGTAGATAATACTAATAATATTGCCTGATTTCTCTGCATATTATTACATTTAACCCTTTGAGCCCTTGCTGCATATAATTTCAACTAGGCTGCTTTTGTCCCCACCACCAAATTTAATCTCTCTGGCACTGAAGCATCTTGATGTGCCGTCATTACGATCATCTGGTTTTGTTGGCAGCAAGAGCTTCCCCTCATTTGTGCCACTCTCAAAGGGTCAGCAAGACCTCTCCTACCTACATGTAAAGTAGCTCTTCTTTGACATTGAAAATCGTTGTATTTTAATCAGCGCCTTATTATTGGTATTTTTTTTTTTTTTGGCTGCTTTTCTGATGTCTTTTTTTTCAATTTAGACATTTTCTGTGTGAATGTGCCTTTTCGAACTTGCTTTGGTATATTCCTCTGCAAATACTGATCTGCATGCTTATTCTGATGACTTCTTTTCCAGCTCTTCTGTACCACTCTCTTTTGTGATCTGTAAGTCCTATGTTAATAAATAATTCTTTGGCATATTTTGAAAGTGTGGGGATGTGTGTAATTTGTACTTTTTCAGGGTTAGACCAGAGAAATATCTGGTCTGTATCAAGTGAAAAGCAATAGCACCTCCTGTAATTAGAGGGTCTTTCCCTTTTGTATTGCTTCTTCAAATACCTTTCTCCTAAGAAAGTATTGCTGTAGCCTTTGCCCCTTATAATTCCATTTATAGAAATTTTTAACATGGCATTGGATTAAAACGTTAACTTTAACCTTACACTATGCAATAGGAAAAGTTTACTCCTTTCTTCTAGTGAAAAAATGGAGTAGATCTTATTGCTTAGTAAACATGACAGAGCCTGTCTTCAAGACAAGCGAGGGAGCAGCTGAGGAGACAAATCTAAGAGTTGAGTGTTGGGGACAGGGGATACATCTGTTAATAACTAGATACCTGTAAGTTTGACTGAAAATAAATCATGAAATGGTATTGAGATGGACTTCTGAGCACAGTACATGAACACTGAATTTAAATTGATAATCTCTGTAATGGAGAGTGTTCAGTGTTAATATCAGGAAGTCTTCAGGACTGAATTCAGTGTGAGTCTGAAATGGGCACTTGGGCTCTAATTGTAGAGCATGTTATCATTCCAGCTTCAGAATGTATCATGAAGCCACCCTGAGTCTTTTTTTTTTTTTTAACACTCATAGTCCATAAAGCAAGTTCTTTTTTTTTTAAAGATTTTATTTATTTATTTGACAAAGAGAGACACAGCAAAAGAGGGAACACAAGCAGGGGGAGTGGGAGAGGGAGAAGCAGGCTTCCCACTGAGCAGGGAGCCCGATGTGGGGCTTGATCCCAGGACCCTGGGATCATGACCTGAGCAGAAGGCAGCTGCTTAATAACTGAGCGACCCAGGCACCCTCATAAAGCAAGTTCTTAAAACAATTTTAGGGGATGTCCTCAAAGTAAAGCTTTAAACCACTTTCCTTTTTAAGAAAACAATTCTAGAAAGACACACAAAAGTTAACAATAAGAGAATGCCAAGTTTGGAAAATATTTTTTCCATTTTAGAGTATATTAATAGCAAAAAACCTTGGGAATGTTATTGTTTTTTTTTATCATAAACCCAAGACCAATAAAGACCTTGGAAAAAAAGTTTCCATGGTTGACTTCTTTTTTTCTTATATTTTGAGATTTTAGTTCTTTGTTCTTTTTTAAAAATTTGAGGCAGACAGGAAATTAAACCATTAAAGATGATTTTGAATAGGATTCTAGAGAGATCACTCACAGTATCTGAAATAGGCCATTTGAGAAAGAAAAATGTTGCATGTTGGGGTTTGGATTAATTCAGAGAAAAGCTGAGTCTGCCATTCAAACTATTATGTTTGGATAAATATATTATGTCTTAATTATGTGTGCTGCAAACTAAATTGGAAGAAAGAGATCTTGGTGTAGCCTCCATATAGTGATGATACCAACTGCCCTTTAGTTAGGATTTTCTTGTGCCATATTTAAGACTAATCTTGTGGTGGCTTTGGTGAGGAAATTCTTTTGTCAATGGAATTATCTAATGCTAGATTGGTCCATCTGGGACTGCTTTATTTTGCCCTTTCTGCATTTATCTGAACAGGCTGCAGAAAATAACTAAATATAACTGTGTGTAAAACATAATCACATTTAATAATATAATAATATAAACTTGTAATAAAGTTTGAAGAACTCTATACTATAGGTTCAGACAAACAAAAAATACTGTTCTGTTTACTCCTATGTCAAGTAAAGTAATACAGCTAGTGCTTGATGTCATATATCAGTGCCTGAGAAATACAAGTGTATTCATATTCTACAGTCACTCTATTGTTCACATTAAAATCTCTGCTGATTTTTAAAAGTAGCAGATGAACATGAAAGGGACACTGGCAGTATCGAAGAAGCCGGGCTAAATCCTAAAATAACTCAAAATCAAATTATTTTCTTTTTAAAGAGTTGCTTCTAGCTTTGTTTTCCATCGGTTGAATTCTTTTGATAAGTTGTTTTGGAAAACAGCCAATGGCTTTGAGAGCATGATAAGGTCACGGGCATAAGAGGATCTTTTGGGTGCTGCCCTCTCTCTTGCATGGCCAAAAGGCCCCACCTACAGTTGCCATCTTCTGTGCTCATTTGGTGGGTTTTTTAATGAGATTTTTCATGATGACCATGAGCAGTGCCACTGTATGGTTGATCCCTGAACAACATGGGGGTTAGGGACATTGACCCCCCCCCCCCCCAGTGTGGTCCAAAAATCCCCATACAGCTTTTGACTAATAGCCTACTGTTGACCAGAAGCCTTACTGATAATATAAAGTCAATTAACACATGTTTTGTATGTTATATGTATTAGGTATTATAATAAAGTAAACTAGCAAAAAGAAAATGTTACTAAGAAAATCACAAGGAAGAGAAAATACATTTACAGTGCTAAACTGTAATTTTTAAAAAATCCACGTATAAGTGGACCTGTGTGGTTCAAACCCGTATCATTTAAGAGTCAAGTGTATATCCTGACACTCTTCCTTGGCCTTCCAGCCTCTTCTGACTTAAAATATCCCCAGAATAGCTGCTTTTCTCTGTTGAACTTGAAAGCACTGGTGCAGAAACCTGGGCATGCTTACAGATAGTGTGGGTATCATTTAAACCATAGATTTCTGTGAGTCGGGACAAAGGAAGAATGGGAGGTTTCTATGCAGATTAGGGAACACTAGAAGGCAATTATACCACAGCATTTTGTAGCCTGTCATACACTGTGATCACTTTCATTCCTCTTTTCTTGAACAACTAACTCTTTGAGTGTTTGAGACTTCCAGGACATAGCCAGGTTCTACGGTTAATAGAGCATGTGAAGGTAGAACAGGGTCAGGGGTGGAAAGAAGTTGAGATGTATGAATATTTCATGGTTTGCTTTGGCAAGTGAAGTTTGGATTAAATCAGTATGGGAAATTAAAAGATATTTCTTCCTTAGTCCCATAAACATTTTTATTGCTATATAAAGCCCTGGAGAATAGTGGACTTTGCACATGTATCCTTTCTGCTTTTTCTAAACTCCCTTCTCAAAATCCAGGATCTTAATCACCTGGGCATATGCTTACTGCTTTAGAAAACTTCCATGGAAATCAGTATGGCCTTTGCGTCATGTAGTGGCAGCTCACATTCTTTGTTCCAAGAAATATCTTGTTTTTGTCTTCAACATCCGTTCAGAGGGGATTTGAACAGAGGTTATGGAAGAGACTGCTAGGGTTACTTGCCAGCATAAGCAAGAAATCCATGTCTTGATTTGAGCTCCATGATGGAAAGGAGCTCGCCTACTTGATTCCTCTGGCCTTTGTAATAGGACATTCCTGGTTGCCAACAAATACCAGTATTACAGCACACAATTTGGCCTATTATCTGTGTGCAATTGCTGTTCAACCTAGCACAGCCCCAGAGCTCTCCAGGAGAACTGGAAATACAGTAGTGATTCTCTTTTCATTTTATTGCATCCATTCTCTGTTTTCTTTTTCCTTTTTCTCCCGCAATTTTCAGAATTCAGCTATCGAATGAAAAACCCATCTATAGAAACTTCAGCAATGACAAAATGTGGGTTATTCCACATCATTTTTCCAGACAGGGTTTCCATCACTTATGTTGTGGGTCTTACAGCATCTTTAATATTTTGAAAACCATCATACAGTAATACATGTAATTTGACTGCTTAGAAAATGTAGAATTGTTAACATGGGAAATGAGAAATTTTCTTGGTTTAACCTTCCCTCAGTGAACTGATTTACTACATTTTTCTTAGAAAATGGCTTACTAATATTCCCCATTCCAGGAAATACTACTCAGTTTTTATATTATTTATAAATGCTAAGACTTAGAAAGACAGTGTTCTCATTTTCCTTATGTAATTCAGTGTTAGTACTTCCTTATGTGTTTAAATGCATTGCACTTCAGTAGATTTTTTTTTACACTCTAGTAGCCAAGGAATAAGCAAAGTAAAATTTTAAAATCAACGTTGAGGCTGGATTTTGGTATATCTTGTATATTCACTCTTCTTTTTTTGTTATAAATTTTTTTTAATCTTTCATTTGGTCATTTCTCTGAGTTGCTCCAAAAGGCAAAATATTATGCCTCTCATTTTTAATAAAAGTAAGGTTTGTTGAAGATCTGTAGTATTATAAAAATATTTAAAAGCTCCTCAGCTAACGTAATCTCTTATTGTTTATAATGCCTTTTACCTGATTATATTGCAATCATTTCTGTTGTTTTTTTTCAAACCCTTGGTTTTTTTCTTATTGCATAATTGCGCAAAAGGGTCTTTTTATTAACGTAGCAACTGGGTTGTTTTTGAACTAGAGCTTGACTTTTCATTAAATTTACCTTTGGTCTTTGGGAAAATTGCTACCCTTTTAGTAGATGAGATTCTTGGAGCAGTTCATAATACAGCTTCCTCAAAAAGCTTTCTAGTAGGGTCTGATAATAAAAAATACCCATGTTGTGAGACATTTTTCTGAATGCACCCCTTGAAGACGATTCTCGTGTTTAACTGCATCTGCCTCCTGATTGCAGTTCACCTCATTGAGTGAGGGCACCTGCTGATCCCTTTCACTATTTGGGGGAGGGGTGGGAGGAACAAAACACTACAGCCAAAGCATTTTTGCCTGGGGCCTCTTTTTATTCATTCTAAACTGTACATTTCTCACCTGAATCTTTTTTCCCCCCTTCTGTTTAACCAGCCAGATTTGAAGGGTACCGTTCACACCACAGAGGTTTAAAAAACACTGTTCTGTGAAAGTTATCTGCTTTTTGCTTGTTTGCCTTTTGTGTAATCCACAGTTTTTCCACTTTTATTATTTGGTGCCCATTTCCTAATTGAGTTGAAAGAGAAAACGAGAGGTTTGGAGTCTACTCTTAGAAGAGCTGTGGAAATGTGAGGAATCCCTTCATCCTCAGGGGAAGACAGACACAAGGACCTAGTGTGGTTCACCTGTTGACTTAGCAAAACCTGGGTCACAGGACTTTCGAGAATTGCCTTGCCAACCACGCTTGCGGTGGTGAAAGAGAGGGAGTCTTGGCCTGGCCCGCCGAGCGGGAAATGAAACTCAGCCGGTCAGCCAGACTGGACGGGCGGCCCGCAGGAGGCGTGGCTCCGCAGCCTCAGCTGCTTTGCTCTTTGAAAACGGGCAGGAAACTCCCCCCAGTTAAGACCATTAAAAGGATGAGTTGACATTTCATTTGTACTCTGAAATAATTCCATTTTAGGCCCTAAGGCAGCAACTAAATGTCAGATGAAGGCCGGCGGCCTCTGTCGGCGGCCTCTGTGCTGTGTACAAGGCCCGCTCTCGCGCATTGCTCCTCAGGGGCTGAGCCGGGCCCTCTACACACGTCACGGCACCGCCCTTCCAAGGCCATGGTCGTCTAGGTTTACGGAGAAGCAAACCAAAGTTATGAGAACTGTTAAATAACTTGCGTCGTGTCACGCAAGCAGTAGGTGGCACCGTGGAGTTGAACCGTGATCTGTCTAAATCAAAAAGCTACATTCTTGGGGTGCCTGGGTGGCTCGGTCGGTTAAGCCTCTGACTCTTGATCTCAGCACAGGTCTTGATCTCATGGTCATGAGTTCAAGCCCCACATTGGGCTCCACGCTGGACATGGAGCCTACTTAAAACAAAACCTTACATTCCCTCTGCTGTTTTATGCTACCTCTTAAATTATTTAAACGAATATTAAGACTACTTTGTAAAATGAGTCTTCTGCCCCAAAATTTCTTTCTTTTCTTTTTTCTTTTTTTAATGAGGGGCTGATACATAGTTGAAGGAGAAACAGGAACCCACCAGAACCCCGAAGTTTGATTCTATTTTTTAGAGGCTAAAGTAGATTAGATTGATTTTTTTTTTCTTTCTCATACTCCATCACAGCAGTGTGGCGTCCATATTGACAATAACAACTAGGTAAGTAACTGCTTAATTAAAATCTTACCTTTGATCTTACCTGAGACAGAGACTCCTAAGAATGGGTTAAAAGTTAGGTAACATTATTTTCACTTCACTTTTGAGAAACTCTCAGTTTTTAAGTAGTTTGTCATGTACATTTAATATGTCCGTGTGTCAAAGGAATATTTCCCAACCAAGTCAAGATGAAAGGGACCAGTTTTAGGCAGGGAGTATTATAAGTACGTTTTAAACTTTATATGTGAACAGTTTATTAAATGACCTGAACCATGTCATACACTGGTAGATGATACTCCTGTCTTTTTATAGTAATCTTTACATGCAAAAAAAAAAAAAGGCTCTTTGTAACTAAATATAAATGCCAACTCAAAGCTAATGTGGGTTTTTAAAGATCAGATTTTACAGCCCGATTCCTTTAATTTTAGTACAAGCTCTAAATTTAGTTAACTCCAGCATAGCATAAAACTAATCAAATATGCTAGACATTTTGCTTCCGCAGAGTTTAGGGCATTTTGCCTAAATCATGAGCTTGCCTCTAATCGTGGGGTCTTATTTCCCTTTCAGATATAGAGGACTTAAAATATGCTGCTTTTGGAACCTACAGTAGCAATTTTGCAGTGAGCACACTTACGAGCTATGACTGGGCAGACAGGGATGATGCGTCTCAGGGCAGAAAACTCTCTCCATTTGTCCTCTCAGCAGGAAGCGGGTCCTCCTCAGCTGCCTCAGTTCTTCAAAAGAAAGAGACTTCATTTGGCAGTTCCGAAAACCTCACCATGACCTCTCTCTCCAAAGTAACAACCTTCACAAGTGAAGATGCTCTTCCAGAGACCGCCTTCCCAGCTTTTGCCAATTTTAAAGATGTGATTCCTCAGGCCAGTGAGCAAAAGGAATATGAAAGCGGGGAATATAAAGATTTCACAAGACAGGACTTGCCAACAGCCGAACGGAGCCAGGAGGCCACCTGTCCGAGCCCAGCTTCCAGCAGCACTTCTCACGACACCCCCAAAGAGGGTTCAGATGACTTTGGAGAGTTTCAAAGTGAAAAGCCCAAAATCAGCAAATTTGACTTTTTGGTGGCCAATTCACAGAGCAAAATGAAATCCAGTGAAGAAATGATCAAAAGTGAGCTGGCGACCTTTGACCTTTCTGTTCAAGGTGAGTAGCTTTCGGTGTAGACTGTTGTACTATACGGTTTCTTCTGCTGAGGTGATAGACGTTCTTTCATACGAATAAAAAGTTGGCCTCTGGTTTAGGGGGAAATAGATTTTGCAGCCTCTGAAGTCAGGGTCTGTTACACATAGCTGTAAAAAAAGTTTTGCAGCTGAACTGCAGGCAAGCAAATATCCCTCAGATAATTGCTTTTGGGACTAAAAACAAACAGCGCAGAGTCTGTTATTCATTAGCATGTTGGCTAGAGGGGTACTGTGTTAAAAGAGCCAGAGAAATGGATTTGATCCACTTGTGGGCAAGTTAGCTCCGCTCCTACTCTCTGGCTGTGGACGGTATTTTTTAATCCAGAGACTGCAACATGGTAGCCATGGATCTGGATCCGGTCTGCAGACTTTTGTTTTGATTGAGCCACACAGAAGGTTTTTTAATGTGTGGAACAGTTGCCAGTACATAAGAATCATGAGATTTCCTAGTCTGGATTTCTAGCTTTTCTTGAAAAGTTGTCCTGTCTGACACTACTAAGCCTGTGTCTCCCCTTTTGACAATCCCGTGGGGCTGAGTAGCACTCTGACAGATGGGACGCGCTGTCCCGGTGTCACAGGCCCACCACTTCTTGTCTCCGGCTGACCTACTTCAGTCATTTACTTGACCTGCCTGCTCCCCAAAGGCATTTGAGTGTGCCCCTCCTGCTTTAAGCCCGTCCTGACCAGAGGCATCATTGATTTCTGTTGGATTGGGAGTAGGTAGGAGCTTGGTGCAAATCCATGACTAATGACTGGAAAAGCAGCCCAACTCTTATGCACTGATATTTAAAATGCTCTTTATTGCACACTTAACAGACTACAGTGTAGGGTAAACATCACTTTTACATGCACTGGGAAACCATAAAAATTCATTGACTCACTTTATTGCAATACTCGCTTTATTGACGTGGTCTAGAACCAAAAGCACGCTATTTCTGAGATATGCTTGGATAGCTTGCCAGAGAAGAATGAACAAGGATTGTGTTTCTGAATGCTTCATGACATAAGCATCTAAAGAAGAGAGGGTCATGTTAGCAAGGAAAAGCCTCGGCTTGAATTAATCTGAGTGATGAGGACCTTTGACCGTGCCATCCACTCCTCCAGGATCACACAAAAGGAGTTTGAGCCTTGGTGATAAAGAAATAAGCCGTTCTTCTCCCTCTCCGGCTTCGGAACAGCCTTTCAGAGACCGTTCCAACACTCTGAGTGAGAAGCCAGCCCTGCCTGTCATCCGTGACAAGTACAAAGATCTGACAGGAGAGGTGGAGGTGAGTAGGGGAGTTTCCTCCAGGGGGCAGGTCGAAGACCAGCTGGGCACTGAGGGCCTCAAGAAAAGATACTTCCGGGGAAGCGGGGGCAGAAAGTCACAAGGAACCAGACATAAAATATTTAATTAGAGGGAGAGGATGGTAACATTAGCCCTGGATGAAAATACTTCTCAGATGGGACATCTGACAAAAGTTGTCAGCGACCCTAAAATTGAAATTGTTCATGAGACTTCACGAGGACGAAAGTGTTTAAAGGAACTTTTCTTTGAGCGCTTAGACTTTATCGTTTTAGACTTAGCGTCTAAACGTCTTTGACGTTAAGACGTCAAAATAGAGGAGAGGGGGAAAATGTTCCAGATCTTTGTTGGCTGCGTCTTAGTCCCACACTGTCTTCCTCCCACAGCCAATGCTCTTAACTCTCCGCCTTGCCTCTCCTTGTCACTCATACGCGCACAGCGGCCTAGCTGTGGTGCAGGAAGCCAGTGGTTTAGGCTTAGCTCTTGTACGAAACATCTATGTGGTGAGCACCTTTGAAGCAGTTAACGCTATTACTAGAACAAATGAGGCAACATTTGCAGAGGGAAACTGCTACAAAACATTTCCCTGAGATTTGCAAATCCTGTGCTCAGAAGTTACACGTATTAATAATTTTGAATAGTCATTAGTGGTTTCCAAAAGATAAACTGTGCTTGAAGTAGAGTGATTTTAATAAAAAGGAGAGTCTTCTAGTGCTCTTTAAATGGACAGAAGTCAGAGGATTCCGGCCTTCCTGGTTTAACCCAGTTCTTGTTATAAATTTCACAGGAGAATGAGAGATATGCATACGAATGGCAGAGATGCCTGGGGAGTGCCCTAGATGTGAGTATGTCATTTTTGTGGTGCTCACATGCTCATAAGTGCTGTCTTGTGCCATTTTGCCTTCTTTTGGTTCATTTGAGTGGACAGAGGAAAACCCGAGGAGAGCCCTCCGTTGATGGCCTCGTGCAAAGGGAAGCTCTATGGAAAGTCAGACAGCTAAAGGGAGGCTTCTTTCACATATATGATAACAAACACTGGCTCATTTGTCACTTGTGTCCTCACCTGTCACTGTGTTTAAAAAATAACAAAATGATATCATTAACGCTGCCTAAATTAAAATAGTATTTAAAGAACCTCTCTCTTTTCCAAAGAAATGGAGGATTGTTTCTTCAGGGTTAAAATTAAGTTCTCAGATTCATGTCCGCATAGTCATAAACATCTATCGCCCGTCGTGCTTTTTCATACCTCCTGGCTTCTCCGTTGGGTTTTCTCCTAATAGGAAATTGATTTGCAGTGACTTTTCTCGATTATCTAAGGTGATGTGATTTCATTTCCCATAGGTCATTAAGAAGGCAAATGATACTTTAAATGGAATCAGTAGTAGTTGTGTGTGCACAGAAGTAATCCAGTCAGCTCAAGGCATGGAGTATTTATTAGGTATGTTCTTTTGTGTTTTACTTATTCAAAATCTTGACACTTCACAATATTTTCAGTTTTCCCTTATGGTAAGTATTTTAATCTAGATCTTTCAAGCTACATGTGACTTCACTAAGTAGCATCTGCATTTGTAGGTAAGATGCTTAGGTCACAGAAACAATTGTTTGACTTAAGGTCCCTGTGGCGAAGTTTCTCAGTCCTTATACACATACCAGCAACAGTATAAACTTGGGTCTGCGTTACTGGTTTATCAAAGAACCTGACCTAGATGAGGCATTAGAATGAAATCCTTGTGGGGGCTCCTGGGTGGTTCCATCGGTTAAGCGTCCAACTCCTGATCTCAGCAAAATTCTTGGGTCTCCAGTTAATGCCTTACCATGCTTATGCTCTGTCGATTCTTCCTCTGTACCCCTTAATGACTTCACAGATTCTTTACCTCCCTGACCATCTTCAGCTATTAAATGTCCCAGTCCAACTTGAGACCCCAGTCTCTGTTCAGTCCAGTGTTGCTCTCCTCCTGAAGTTTATGCTTGGCCATGGCCAGAGCCACGTGCACGACCCTAGTCGTTTTCAGATCTCTGCTCAGGTGCCACCTTCTGAGTGAGGTCTTCCCTGGCCTCCCTCTCTCATAACTGTGTCCCCTAACCCTGCCCTTGCACTTTGTGTCCCTTTCCCTGCTTGATGTCTCCTTTGCCCTGTGGCCTTTAATAGCTTGTATATTTTACTTATTTTTGCTGATGATCTCTTTCCCTCCCTGGAATGAACCTCCAAGAAGGGAGTGATTCGGTCTGTTTTGAGCCCCGCTATGCCTCTCACACCCCGACTCGTGCCTGGCACACGGTAGTCACTCAGACGTGCCCTGACCGAGCAGACAGTGAAGGGCTGCAGTCTCTCCTTCGCTTCTGCCGCCTCGCTCTAGCTCCTGCCCCCTGCTCAGTCAGACCCAGTCCCACTGCACAGACACACCAGGTAGGAGGGTGCCTGTCTGTCCTCGTCTCGATTCCCTGGTGTCTGTGAAAGATTGTCTTAGAAGCCCCCTCCCTCAGCTCAGGGTCGGCAGTCATTCCTGCCCTTCCTCTGGGGAAAGAGGAAAAGCAGAGCACTGTACCCCAGCTGCTGGTGCCTTACTCGGAAGACCCCCTGGAATTCCTCCAGTCCTCTCTTCTAGAGGCGCGGGGGAAAGTTGGGCATGTGTCTGGTGGCTGTCCTTAGAAAGTGAAGATACTTGGCACCTTTCATCCTGGCTGGAAGAATTCAGCCACAATTCAGAGACCACAGGAGAGGAACCATCCTATGTTCTGTTAAGTATATATAAAAGATGCATGAAGCCACAGGGTTTGTAAATCATTGGGCATTCGGAGAAGTGAGATATTTCTTAATTACTTTGTGATGATGTTGACATTCAGATTCTTTTAGGCTTTTGATGTTCCCATTTTCTGCCAGTTTAATGGGATTTCCCAACTTAAACAGATGGACTTATAAAGAAGCCAGAAAAAAATGAGTTAATACTTCCATAGTGTCTCTTGTTCTCTGGGCACTGTTCTAAGCCTTTTACAGTATTAACCCATTTAATCCTCTCTGGTGAGGTGCTTTTATTATCCTCATTTTACAGATGAAGAAAGTAAGGTCCAGAGAGGTTATGTGACTTGCCCAGAGTGGACACAGCTAGTAAGTGGCAGAGCCGCGGATTTGAACCCAGGTAGTGTAGTGGTGGTGTGAGCTCTTACACTGCAGCACTGTGTAGACTGGTCCCAGGGAGTAGTACGTTATAGTCCATATTTCCAGCTAAGATACCAGCAAGCGGTAGTGGGGCCCTGTGCTGCCCATCTCTCTGCACTCCCCGCCCTCACCTGGTGCTCTCACCCTGCAGGTGTCGTTGAGGTGTACAGAGTGACCAAGCGCGTGGAGCTCGGGATAAAAGCCACCGCAGTGTGCAGTGAGAAGCTCCAGCAGCTGCTGAAGGACATCGATAAAGTATGGAATAACCTCATTGGCTTCATGTCCCTGGCCACACTCACGGTAAGGCCGTTAGATGCTCAGCACTTGCTTTCCTTTCCAGAAACCTCAGTGGTAAAGCGAAGTGTACATTCCTGCAGTGGCACTTCCTGCAGTATGAAGGTGAGGTGCCTGCTGGATCGTGGGACTTAACGGTGAAGGAAGGAGATCAGTGTGCCGTTAGCTGAACAGCACTAAGAAACTTGGCTTCTTGCTAGCCCCCAGGCCTGCGGTGCCACAGAAATCAAGAGCATAGGAAATCAGTCACTCTGTCAACATCCTGCTGCTTCCTTTTTTCCCCAATTTTATTCATTTAAATAATCTCTCCACCCAACGTGGGGCTCAAACTCACGACCCCGAGATCGAGAGTCGCACACTCTTCCGCCTGAGCCAACCAAGCGCCCCGTCTGCATCCTTCTTAAGTCACATACATAGAAGCACATTTTGCAGAGCCTCAGTGAGTTCCTGGGTTTGCTCTTCTAGTTCCGAATGGCCCCATATGTGTCCTTTTAAAAAGCTGAGCAACACACGTTGTTGCTGTCCTGTGGTTCATTTAGCCTTTTTACTTGCTTAGGTCCTTGGATTATTTCCACTTCTTCCTGTTGTGAATAGTTCCATCTGAATCTCATTAAACACATGACTATTTGTCCTTTCCGGGATATAGTTCCTCCAAGTGGACTTAACAGGTAGGAACGTGTGTTTGCACACGTGCGTGCGTTCATACGTAGCTGTTGTCACTTTTCTTGCGTGGCTTTCCAGAGAGCTTGGGCTAGCGGGCAGTGCTTCCGACAGTATGGAAGTGTACTTTTCTTTACATTGTGTTCCAGCTTTCTTTGTCCGCTACTTCATTTAGCAAGTGTGTAGTGAGTCCCTAAAGGTGTTTTGTTTTGTTTTTAAAGATTTTATTTTTAAGTAATCTCTACACCCAGTGTGGGGTTTGAACTCACAACCCCAAGATCAAGAGTCACACACTACGGACTGAGCCAGCCAGGCGCCCCCCTTCAGGTGTTTGTATGTGTCATTCATTTTGTAGAGGCTGTGCAGTATTCCAAAGGATAATTTACTCTTATTTCCTTTATGTGTAAGTTGATCATCTATCTGTTTTGACCGTTTGACCATCTATTCAATGAAATGCTGTTATTAACCTTACACATTTCATATTTGTAATAGATTTATATATACACACAGACGTAGACTGGCAAGCTTATATCTGTTATTTTCTTCATCTTCTATTTTCTCTTCGTTTTCCATTTCATTGGGCAAAACTATTTTATTTTTATATATTCATACCTATTCAGTTTGTCTCTGATATTATCCTTTATTTCACAATAGTCAGAAATTTATCTTCCTTCCACAGCTGGAATAAATATGCTATTCCATTTTCTTCCTTTCTTTTTTCCCCCTCACATATAACTGTGTGACCCATCTGAACGGGCCTGCAGCTATGGGGTAGGAAGCGGTTCTTACTGCGCTGTGCAGATAGGCAGGTGGATACCAGCTCTCCCAACAACATGCCTTCAACGGCGGATCTTCTCACCATTGTTATGTTGCTTCTGGTTTGTAATATTAAGTTCTTAAAGAGTTTAAATCATTTCCAAAATCTCTATTTTGTTCCCTTGGACTATTTTTCAATTTATAGCCTAAAATCATAGAGTTTGGGTAATTATTTTTAAAAAATACAGTTCTGGCCAGTACAATAAGAAATGAAGTATAAATATTTGAAAAGAAGAGATAAAATTATGTTTATTTGGTGATATGAAATACAGAAATCTGAATTCAAGAGGTTAAATTTATTGAGTTTGGCAAAAATTCATAGCATTCTTACATATTAATCGTAGCTAGAAAGTGTAATAAAAGTGGGAACCTCAGTTTTCTTAATGTATTAAATCACTCAGGTCCTTATCACTTCTGACTGCGTCGCTGGAGTTGCTGGTTCATTTTGTTATCCCTTATCGATCTGTCCTGCACGCCCTCCCAGCCCGTTCTTTCTGAAATGCCAGTCTGGTTGTGTCATTTAAATCCCATTTAAAATCCTGCAATGGGCTCTCCATAGTCTTCAGGATCAAGTTTCAATTCCGTAGCTCAATGTATAAGGCCTTTTCCATCCCTTGGACTGCCTTTGCCTCTTTCTCTGTCAGACTGCTTTTCCCTCTGGACTCTGCATTGCTTCTCCAAGAAGTCATTCCAAAGAGCCCTTCAGTCTGAATTTGATGCCCTTCCTGTGTGTCCACAGCCACATTTGTCTCTGTCCGAGCACTTAACATGCCTGTTGATAATCTTGTGTTTGCTTGTTCTTGCCCGCTAGGTTGTCCGCTCCTTAAAAGCCAGACCGTGTCCTTTATTGCTTTGTGTTCTAATGCAATGTTTGGTGGGACTTTGTACATGTTGTTTTATACCCTTTTGAGCCTTCCAATTTTGTTCAAACTAGAGATGCACTTTTTATACCTTATAATGTTAATAACTGGTTTAAATTTTTTAAATAAATGGATAAGAAAAATGAAACAGGGGAAGAAGAAAGGAGGGGAGATAATATAAAGCCAGGAATGAAGTTAAGTATACAAAAGTGTGTGTGTTTTTGTTTTGTTTTGTTTTCTGGATATTGATCTTTTATTCTTCAACCTTGTTCTTTAAATTTTATTGTTATGTTAATCACCATACATTACATCATTAGTTTGTGATGTAGTGTTCCATGATTCATTGTTTGTGCATAACACCCAGTGCTCCACGCAGAACGTGCCCTCTTTAATACCCATCACCAGACTAACCCATCCCCCGCACCCCCCTCCCCTCTGGAACCATCAGTTTGTTTTTCAGAGTCCCTCATCTCTCATGGTTCCAAAACTGTGTGCTTTTAAAGGCTTACATTTGCAGGTGGTGAGCTGTACAGTTAGTTGACTTTACCCTTTCTAGGAATTGACGTAAAGAAGACATGATGAGTTCCATGTTCATAACGTAAAAATAAACCCACGCTTGGGAGACGCATAATTATTGCTGGTACTGATACCAGAAATTTCGCATTTCTTTTGTGGGCTTTTGTAAAGAGGAAACTAATGTAACCTATGTTATCTTCAACCTCCTTTCAGCAAATAAAGCAGTAGTTTTCACTGAGTCGTTTCTTAGGAAATCTCTCCGTATAGGCCAAATGGCGTAGCTCCAAGTACAAGTTAGTGGAAGTCATTCTGAATGTGGGAAAATAGACTGAATGGGAGCTGGGAAATAGCCCAGCAGGGCATACAGGCGGTGGGCTCATGTCTTTGCTCCATAAAGAAAACCGGCAAGTAAACGAGAAATAGACCAACATCCCAGTAAAATCTGAGCAAGACCGTGAAGTGACTTGTGAAAGGGGAGGCACAGCTAATCAGTAAACATTAATGGAGACCCAAGCAAGATTTCATTTTCTACCTAATAATAAATCCAGTTTTTGTTTGGTCTGCTTATTGGAATCCTAATGGGGTCAATGTGGTAAGAGGGGGACGATTCCTTAGGGAATTATTAAGAAATATAAATCGGTATCACCCTATAGAGTGTTTAGCAATATACTTTCCCCCTGTCTATGAACTCCTTGAGGACAAGGACCAAGACCACGTTTTGTTCATGTTTTGTTCTCTATGTGAGCACAGTGCCAGGCACTGCATAAATACCCAGTAAAAGTCAAAATGAATTAAAGAACTTACGTTCAGAGTAGTTGGCTGAGCAGTTCCACCTGTAGGAAAACTTCCCAAGGCAACAGTTCTACATACAAGCTCACAAAAAGAAGCAAGATAAATGCACAAGTTGTTCTTTGTAAGAGTGAAAAATCTAGAGGATCAGTCAAGTCAGTTGTGTGAATCTTCATATTAGGACGTTGTGTGGCCGTTTGTTTAAAGGAGCACCAAGTTTGAAATAACACAGAACTGCTACTACAGGGCTGGAAGGAACTTAGCCACGGTGACAATAGGGTTGTGTTTGGGTGATGAAACCTTGGGTTTTCTAATGTTTCTAGCACCAGCTACAAACCAAGTGGGTTGGCTCATGACATTCAAGGGTGGCTGTGGAACGGGGAAGGACATGTTACCAGTTGTTTATCATGGAGTTCACCGTGGTGTGACCTTTACTTCATCTGAGCCTCTCTGGCTAGTCTTACGGAAGTCTTACCTCAAAACTCAAATGTGGCATGTTTTTTTATAGCAACAGGATATTTAAGACCAGGAATCGGCAATCTAGAGGTGATGCGTCTGGATCTCTCCTAATCCACCCATCTTTTGCTTCCTAACTTTGTGCTAACGTGAACCAGATTAAGCGTGAATATCTTCATCATCATCAGCCAACTTTTACTGAGCGCTGACCGTGTGCTATTCCCTGTTCTTAACCCTTAACTTTTTAATTTACTTAATACAGAACTTTTGAGGGTAGATACTATCATTCTCCCCCCTTTACAGGTGAAGAAACTGAGGCACCAAGATATTAGACCTGGGTTCAATCTCAAAGTCAGGAGTTTGCTTTTCAACCACTATACTCTGTTGCCTCCTTGAAATGGGCAAACTGGGTGGGGAAAACCAGAGATGTGCAAAAGCCTTTTTGGGGAAAGAGGGTCATTACTTAGCATCTGAGTTAATGAGGTGAAACACTAGGCGCCTCTCCTGGCAGCAATTTGATAGAAAAAAATCAAGTTCTTTTCTGTACATTTTTCCCCTATTTTGTATCCCAGGACTAGAGAGCAGCTTAAGAACCTCCCCTTTCCATTTAGATTGTAAGACTCTTGATTTGGTGGCAGTTTCTCATGTAATTAATGCTTTGAAAACTAGATTTCTGTACAAACCCTCCAATCAGGGGCACCTGGCTGGCCCAGTCATTTGACGGTCTGACTCTTGGTTTCAGCTCAGGTCATGATATCTGGGTCATGAGATCAAACCCTGCATTGGGCTCTGTGCTGGGTGTGGAGCCTGCTTAAGATTCTCTCTCTCCCTCTCCTCCCACCCCACTCGTGGGTATGCTAAATAAGTAAATAAATAAATAAAATTCTTTAAAAAAAAATACCTCAAATCAGCTACCCATCTCTTCTCTCCTGGTGCTGGTAGAAAAAGATGGCTATGATAGCAAAGCATCTTTCTTTGTCATGAGCTCTTTGAAGAAAAATTATCATGAAAGACCAAGCACCTTAACCAAGCTCCTTCTGTATTAATCCTTTTCAGTCTGGGGCGAATTGAGGAGAATCCTGGTGTGGGTTGCTATCGTGTATTTACTTCTTGAGGTGTAGCTACTGTCACTGGGTGAGGTGGAAGCCAGGTTCATCTGTGTACGTCTTCTCAGACTCGCAGGTTCCCTGGTGCTACCGCTGCTGCTCGTGAGAAGGGCTTGCCTCCTAGACTGCCCCTCCAGGCCAGCCTGCCTGCCTGCCTCTAGAAAAATGCAAAACTCGGTTATACCACTCAGTAAGTTGTGTTACTTAAACCATTGAGCTTTGACAAGTGCGTACCCCAAACAACTAATACCCCTATCAAGATCCAGGCTGTCCCATCATTCCAGAAGGGTTCCTTATGCTCGTTCTTTGTCATCATCCCACTCCGAGATTGTCATCTCTGTTTTGATTTTTTTATACCAAGGATTAATTTTGTTCAGACCTTTTTAGGGAAGCCACGGGGGGGGGGGGGGCGCATGGCTGGCTCAGTTGGTAGAGTATGCGACTCTTTTTTTTTTTCCTTAAGATTTATTTATTTGTTTTAGGGAGCATGCACACATGTGAGTCAGGGGAGGGGCAGAGGGACAGACTCTTCAAGAAGACTCCCTGCTGAGCATGGAGCCAATGCAGGGCTCGATCGCAGGACCCTGAGATCACAACCTGAGCCAAAACCAAGAGTCAGATAGATGCCCAACCCACTGAGCCACCCAGGCGCCCTGAGCATGTGACTCTTAATCTTGGGGTTGTAAATTGGAGCCTTACATTGGGTGTATAGAGATTACTTAAAAATAGAATCTTTTAAAACAACAACAAAAAAAAGCCATGGAATTTGCTTTTGTGATTTCAAAGAAAGCCTGTTGGGTCTGGTTACCCATCTAACCTGGGAAGTGTTGCCCTTTCACATGTGGTGATTCTAAATCCCTCGGTGTGGCAGGTAGTGAGGTAAATGGGAAGAGTTGCCAGACATTCATGCCCTCTCCATCAAGCTCCCATGAGGAACCTCCATATCTAGCATCTGTGTCTAGTGAGTGATGTTACTTGACATTCTTTTTAGACACAGGATAACAGTATAGGGATTAATTAGTCTGCAACTAGACAACCCAGGAATGCTCGCAAATTGTACATGAACACAACTGAGTGTTCATTCCTCTAATTACCCATGCTTTTCCACTCGTGCCTTTTTCACCAAGTTAGCTGTGACAGAAAAACAATCCTTCTCTGCTTGGTTGTTATTCCTCATTATACCATGTCATTGCCTTTTGGATAACTTGCAGGTCTTTGGTCTATAAAACTTGCTTGAATTGCCCACTGCATGAAGAATAGTGTGCATTCTCCAGAGAAAGTATAAGATATGACTTGTCACAAAGAAACTTTACTCTAAAAATAGATATGCGAATGTAAATGACACAAACCAACATCTATGTAGTTCAGTTGGAACAAAACTCTGCAAACTCCAGGGACTCTGGATGGGAGACTCAATGCAAAGAAATCATTACTAGAGAGAAGCAGGATCGAGGTTGTTAGGAAGCTTGTAACTGTTTATACTGTTGTTTCATTTTAGGTAGAATTTAAATTTAAAGTTCCTTAGTGAACCAAATTGCCATAGTCGGGCTCTTGATTCCAAACCTGTAATAGTTTATTTTGCACCTAGAACCTGTCAGGCATCGTGCTGTATGCTTTACCTTCATTCTCCTTGAACCCTGGTACTGTCCTGTGAGGTCAGTAGTACCATCCCCATTTGCAGCTGAAGAAATTAAGGTTCAGAGATGAACCTTGCCTGAAACTGACAAATCAGCAATTTGAATGCACATCCTAGTTTTATTTATTTATTTATTTTTTTAAGATTTATTTACAGGCGGCCTGGATGGTATAATGGGTTAAGCGTCCGACTCTTGGTTTGGCTCAGGTCGTGATCTCGGGGTCGTAAGATCAAGCCCCGCGTCAGGCTCCATGCTCAGTGCAGAGTTGGCTTAAGACTCTTTCTCCCTCCCCACTGTTTGTGCTTACTCTCTCTCTCTCAAATAAAATCTTTTAAAAAAAAATAAAGATTTATTTACTTATTTGAGAGAGAGTGAGAGCACGGGGGGGGGGGGGGCGTGGGAGGTGTCAAAGGGAGAGGGAGGAGGAGGAGGAAGACTCTGCGCTGAGGGCGGAGCCCCACTAGGGGCGCCATGTCACAACCCTGAGGTCGTGAGTTTCAAAAAGTCCGCTCTTCTTACTGTGTCCGTGCCAGCTTCCAGGATGCTAAAAAATAGACTTGTTTCTTCCGTGAAGACATCATGCAACTATTACCATCAGGAAGCAGCGGCATTACCTGTCTTCGGTGAAAAAGTCCTAGAGTGTTAGTGCTCTGTCACCGTAGTGGTGCTTGGGCTGAGGACCGCAAAGTCCACAGCCCCAGACTCCAGAGCGCGGCTCCCTGATAGTTACTGACGCTGGGAGGTCTCCGGCCGAGGCGCTCTTTATGCACAAACGCCCTCTTGTGGTGGAAGCATGCGCACCTCTGGGCGCAAACTGTGAAGGAGCTGGGTGTTTCTTAGGAGGTAAACATCATCTATTTTAGTGAGACGAGTGAATGGTTACCTAAGAGATGAAGTGCAGTAGGTTTGGAACAAAGACTCAGCCCTGGAAAACAAAACGGATCCATTTTGCCATATAAAATCCTGGAAGAGAGACAGGACTGTTAGTCCGCTAAAGTCCAGTCAACTGAAAATCACACAGGCTTTGATTCCACTGTTTTCCTCAGTACAGATTCTTTTGTACTTCCTTCCAATGTGAAATAAGCAATGAATTTCAGAGTACTTACTTCCCATTGCTGTGGCATGTCGGGAGGTCAGTTTATTTTTGGTAATGATAGCATTTTTGTCATCTGGCTGGTGCACACGTTGTTTTAGAGACCGAATCTTCATTATGTTTCTGCATGGCTATTCTCAGTTGACGGAAGGCGATAGGGTGATGGAATAAGGCGCACGCACAGACGACCATGTCCTGATCCTTGGGACCTGCGAATTTATTACCTTAGGTGGTGGAAGGGTCTTTACAGATGTCATTAAGCTAAGGGTCTTTAAATGGGGAATTTATCCTGGATTACCAGGCATAAAGTGAGCATGAGGAAAAGCCATATGACAGTTGGACCAAAGAGAAAGATGGGCAGATTCTCTGCTGTTGGCTTTGAAGATAAAAGGTGGGACCATGAATCGAATGTACAGGTGGTCTCTAGAAACTGGACAAGGTAAAGGAACAGATTTTCCCCTAGAATTTCCAGAAAGAATGCTATGTTGCTGGCCAACTTTAGAATTCTGACCTCCAGAACTCTAAAAGAATAAATTTAGGTTGTTTTAAACAACTAAATTTTTGCTACTTCATTAGGGCAGCAATAGGAAAAATTAGACAAAACATTGAAACTAAGAATGAAAATGGTTACATTGTAACTCACACCAAAAGTCTAGAATTACTTGTGGAACTGTGTTTAGATTATTTTTTGTATTAGTCAAACTAGGTCGGGTTTGCAATGGGAACACCTCCCCCCACCGTCTTAGTGACGTAAAACCACAGAGCTGTGTTGCTCCTGCTACATGTCCATGTCAAGTTGGAGGGGGTCCCTGTGGACAGGTCCTTCTCACTCAGGGACCTAGGGTGACAAAGCCTCCACCATGTGGAACATAGCTAATCACCGTGGGAGGGTCAAGGGAACGTGACAAACAGCACATCAGTCTTAAAGGCTTCCTCCCAGAAGTGACACCTGTGTCTTATGATCACAGTCTCTGGACTCTGCATGCTATGTGGCTGTGCATCATTTAAGGGAATAGGAAATGCCCATCCTACCATCTGTCCAGAAGAATTATAATGAGGATATTTGTAAAGAACACCAATTACTACTAAGTTCTTCCTCCTTGATAATGATTTTCTTGGACACCATTTTAGCAGTTTATTATTAGCTAGAGACTCAGGATTTATATATCCCAGTCTGACTTTGGTACTTACTGTATGCAGGCCATTTATACTGTAACTACTTATTAAAATCTTTACTAAATGCATGAAACACTTGCCAGTTAATGTAGGTGATGTTCAATTTAAAATGGCCTGTAGAGGGCGTACCTTCTTAAAGAATTGTGGCCACGGATTGGTGTCCTGCTGCCTCTATGTACAAAACAACCCCCCTGCTTATAGTTGTGTATTTACAAAGGTTAATTTTATCATTTGAAAGATTAATTTGACCACAGGGTAATTTATGAAGAGCCTTATGATTTTCACGGGAGAATTACAATATGACCTTTTCATTCGCTTTCCTTATGCCTTTGGTAAACAGATATTAAAGGGCTTTTCCTACGGCCATACCACCCTGAACGCGCCCGATCTCATCTCATAAAGGGCTTTTCTTAATTGGATTGATTTCAAGATTGGGTTTTCCCACATTCTAATTATTTCTCAAATAGCCCTTGTTCAGTAACATAAATATCTATAACGTAGATTATAGAAGTGCTACTATTTTTTTAACCTCTTAAAACTTGTTAGATTTTGTCAAGTAAATAATTTTAATAATCATTTAGAGCATTTCAGAGAACTTTTTATATATCTCTGAGGGTCCCAACAGCAACTGAGGAAGGTAGGAAGAACAAGTGAAATTGTTAACCATTTTATAGGATGTCAAAATTGGATAGCAAACAAAGTATAGCACAACCTGCTTCTAGATTTGACCAGAGTTGGCCATGATTGCACTAGAAAAGAAAAGTTATTGTCTATGGCTAAGGCCACGTAGGTTCATTTCAAGGTCAGAGTCCTCATGCACTTCAGTGAAACATCTGCCTCCCCTTTTCTTTGAGAACTGTCTGTCCTTCCTTCCCTAGGTGTGATCTAAATGGATTCAGCTCAGGTTAGTTTAAGAAAGGTTTGTGAAGCTAATACACAGTTTATGATTTCAAATTAGGGATGAGGAGGGACACCTGGGTGGCTCAGTTGGTTGAGCATCTGCCTTTGGCTCAGGTCATGATCCCAGGGTCCTAGGATCGAACCCCACATCAGGCTCCCTGCTCCGCAGGAAGTCTTCTTCCTCTGCCGCATCCTCCCTGCTTGTGCATGCTCCCTCTCTCTCTCAAATAAATAAAATCTTTTTTAAAAAGTGGGGGGGGGGGATGAGACCTATATAATCTATACATTTTTGTAGGGAGGAGCCATTTTTTCCCCCTAGCAAAGAATAATTCAATTTTTCAAATACAAAAACAGTACACTAACTCCTCAGTGGTTCAGCTTAAACTAAGTATAAAAAATGTAGCTATTATTTTGGCAGGAATTTGCCATCGTCCTGGGTCACCTTAGTATCCACTAGGACAAACCAGCCAACATGCCAGGCTCCCAGATCCTTGGCCACTGGCCTCAGGGACTCTTGTCTCCATGGCACTTCGGCCACCTGCTCACATGATCACCTCAAACAGCACAATGTGTGCCATCTTAAATTCAGACCTCTTTCTGAGCCCACATTGGTAACCCTCTGACTTGCTCACACCTGACTTACACTGCTCTCGTTTGGGGTTCTCGAGATAGTTGTTTGACCCTTTTACTTGGTTGCCATCGACTCCCATCCTTACTTCTTGTTCCCACCTACTTGGTTCCTTATGTTTATCCTTGGACAACCACTGATACCAGTTTGCTTAGGACTGGAGGGATTTCCTCAGAGCTGAAACTGGAACAGTCTTGAACAAACCAAGAAGTTGGTCACCCTGGTCTGTTACATCCACATCTGGAACACTATAGGATGGTACTGCAGGCATCTCTTCCCAGCACCATGTTCAGCAACATCACATTGGTACCTTGAAGTCAGCCACGGTGGCAGTATTTATACCAAGGAGGTCCACAGATGCTATATTGTGAATAGATCAAAAGCTGAGGAAATGTTCTCCAGTATTTGAGAACTGTTACCCAATTCAGCAGAGAGTCATTTACATATCTGACAGATGAGGGACATTCTGAGATCTGTCTGCTGTGCCACCTCAATCTCAGTCCTTAATGGAGAACCACCAAGCAGTGCTCACAACATCCACGCTCTGGTGAGTGCAAGCATAGGCTGACTGTGGATCCAGAGTTGGGCAAACATTTTCAAAAGAAGCACTGTAAGAATCAAGTGACTCAGGAATTTGCAGTAAAGATGATTGTATATTTTATTATTTGTAAATTGTGTGCTTTACAGTCTTTTTATATCAATAAATATTTATAATAAGCTCATGTACGTGTGTGTTTATATGTGTATATATATTTGTATGTGTGCATATTTTTTTTCTCTTTGGAAAGTCCATTCTTAATGGTGGAGGAGGGGGCGATTTTGCCCCCAAATTGGCTATGGACCCTGTTTAACATCCTCCAGTGCAGAGGACAGGCCCCACAATAAAGAATTATCCAGCTTAAAATGTCAGTGGTGCCAAGTTTGAGAAATCTCTGCTCAAGGGCACATAAAATCAAAATTAATTGGTGGGGCGCCTGGGTGGCTCAGTCGTTAAGCGTCTGCCTTCAGCTCAGGTCAGGATCCCAGGGTCCCGGGATCGAGCCCCACATCGGGCTCCCTGCTCAGCGGGAAGCCTGCTTCTCCCTCTCCCACTCCCCCTGCTTGTGTTCCCTCTCTCATTGTGTCTCTGTCAAAATAAATAAATAAAATCTTTTAAAAATAAATGAATTGGTTTAGGTATATCTAAAACTTCTTCACATTAAGAATACAACTTTTCTGGGGCACCTGGCTGGCTCAAGTCAGTAGAGAGTGCAACTCTTGATCTCAGGGTTGTGGGTTTGAGCCCCACATTGGATGTCGAAATTACTTTAAAATCTAAAAAAAAAAAACAAAAACTCTTCCGAAACTTTTTTTTTTTTGGTTTGTTTTGTTTTGGTTTTATAATTCAAGTGTTTTTCTTAATTGAGGGATAACTTAGTGAAATGCACAGATCTTAAATACATAGTTGAATCGGTTTCAACAAATGCATTTAGCCATCTCAGCCCACACCCTGTCAATTTATGGAGTGTTTTCATCACCTCTTCAAGTTCTGTCTTGCCATGATCTGATTCCAAAAACAACCACTGATCTATTTTCCATAGACTTCTATCACTATAGAGTTGCCTGTTCTAGAATTTCATATAGAATTACATAGTATATATGTGTTTTTGTGTCTGATTTCTTAGCATGTTTTAAAAATTCATTTACATTGTTGTATCAATTTGATCCCTTTTATCAGTGAGTCCTATTCCATTGTATTGATATACCATGGGTTTTTATCCAGTTTCTATAGAGATGTAACTATTTCCAGTTTGGCTAATGTGAATGGAGTTACTGTGAACACTTTTTGTGCAAGACTTGGTTAGCATGTTTTTATTTCTCTTGGTTAAATATCAAGGAGTGGAATTGCATATAAGTTCATATAGTAGATATGTATTTTAACTTTTAAGAAATGAAGAGCTTTCAGGGTGCTTGGGTGGCTCAGTTGGTTAAGTGACCAACTCTTGATTTCAGCTCAGATCTTGGTCTCAAGGTTGAGTTCAAGCCCCACACTGGACAGCATGGAGCTTACTTTAAAAAAAAAAAGAAGAAGAAGAAAAAGAAGTGAAGAACTTTCCAGGACCATCTGGCTGGCTCAGTCAGTAGAGCATGGGACTCTTGATTTTGGCATTATGAGTTTGAGCCCCCTGTAAGTTTTTTTAAAGGGGCAACCCCTTTGGGGGAGCTTTGTACTATCACTTTACTGTCCCTCAGTAGACCTTACTTTGCTGCCCACCAAAAAAGAAAAAAAATTTTTAAAGAAATTAACAGCTTTCCAAAGTTGGGACCTGCCCTGTTAATCATTGGGTTATACTCCTATTTCATAGATTTGTTGTAAGGAAGAAATTAGATAATGCATGTGAAGAGCTTAATGTGATACATAGCAAGTAAGGACTGATAATAGCTGTATGCTGTATTTATATTTTCTCTTTGTAGCTGATAACTTCTAAATCTCACAGTCTTGAGCACTAGAACTGTATATCCGTCTTACTGCTTACATAACATCAGAACTTGGCTGTCCCACAGGCAGTTCCAACTCAGCATATACCAAACTGAGCTCTATTTTTTTTTTAAGATTGTATTTATTTATTTGACAGAGCACAAGCTGGGGGAGCCACAGGCAGAGGGAGAGGGAGAAGCAGGCTCCCGGCTGAGCAGAGAGCCTGATGCGGGCCTCGATCCCAGGCCCCTGGGATCTTGACCTGAGCCAAAGGCTTAACCCACTGAGCCATCCAAGCGTCCCAGCAAACTGAACTCTTATCTCCAGCCCCAAACATGAGTCTCCTCTCATGTGCCTTATTATGGCAAATCCTGTTGGCTGCCTAGGCCCCTCCCGTTCTTGCACATCTCACACATCACGCAGGCTTTTTCAGGTGACCATTTCTCTCCATCCCCCACTGTTGCTCCCCTAGTTCTCACTTCCTTCACTGTCTATCTCCTGGACCACTTACAACAGTGTCATAACTGAGGCCCATACCTTGAGGATTGCCATCTGCAGTTGGTTGCCTACACTGCAATCAGAGGGATCTCTCCATAATACGGACCTGATCCTGTCATGGTCCAGTTAGAACCCTTAGTGGCTTCCCAAGATAAAGTCTCTTCTATTCCTTTATTCCTTTCAAGGCCTTCATGCTAGAGTTCCATCTCCTACCTCCTCTCATAAGCTTGGCTCCCACCCCCTAGATTTCTTCCCACAGCCGATCTTTTGCTTAGAGGCCTTTGCCTGTGTTGCTTGTTCTACATAGAACAAATACCATCCCCTCTCTTACTTCCCCCTTCCCATCCCCTTCACATAGCATATACCTCTTGAAACTCAGCCAAGGTGTTTCTAAGTGCTAGGAAGCATCCTCTGCCATCGGGCTCTTTTTCCCTTGGGTTGGAGTAGGTGCCGCCCAGCCCATGTGGCCTAGTGTGGCTCTTGTGGCACTTGTTGCCTGGTACCTACCCGGCCACCCACCCTGGACTGTGAGTTCTCAGAGGACAGAGACCACTTGTTGCTCATGCTAGCACCCCTAACACCTAGAACACAGCTGATATCCAGTAAACGTTTGGGAAATGGAATAATTGTACTGATGGTATCAGAAGTGACAATTTGCTGCTAGACCTGTTGGGGCTGAGTGATTGGGAGTGAAGCCAGCAGCATTTAGAACTGCTGCGCCCTTACCCATCTGTCTTGTCCTCACAGCCCGATGAAAATTCCCTGGATTTTTCCTCTTGTATGCTACGGCCTGGGATTAAAAATGCTCAGGAACTTGCCTGTGGCGTGTGCCTTTTAAACGTGGACTCCAGAAGCCGGGTAAGTGACACGCCTTCCCCCTGCCCCTGGCAAAGCGCTTCCCTCACGTGACCTCCGGGGACCACCCTGTCTGGCCCCCTTCCTGCCAGGCCTGTGACCGCAGGGAGAGATTTTGATGAAGCCCAGGAATCGGACCCAGAAGTACCTCGGTCCTTACAAAAGGCCAGTGCGGGGAGTGGTTGCATGAGGCGGGGGCAGAGGCCTTCCCTTCGGTGCCCTGAGCACAGCGGGGTGGTGAGGAGAGGAGGTTAAACGTGGGAGGCTTTGTTTGGAGGCATGAGGCCCTGTTCTGGGACTTCTGTTGACCTTACGGTTTCGGCGTTACTTCAGAAAGAAGAGAAGCCTGCAGAAGAACACCCTAAAAAAGTACGAGCCAGTCACACATTATCCTAGTGTCTCCATCTCAGTTTTGAGTGTGGAAGGCAAATCCACTGATTCCGCCACCACCCTGAACTGTTCTGGCCGGGAGCCCTTTGCCGAGGCCAGTCTGTTCCCATAACATCTGATTTAACCACTGAGTGGGGCGGGGGCGGGGGGGGGGGGCTCGTGTCGTGTTTGCACGTTTGTAGCTCATGATTGGTTTCTGGTGTTGCGGGCATTTTTCTCTGTGATGCACAAGGTAACAGATGGAGCAGCTTCTGGAAGACGAAGTTGTGGCACAGAAAATGAAATCAAAGAGCAGCAGGATTTGGCAGTTATCAGACAAACAAATTGGGGTTCGGAGTTCTGTTTACTTGTAGTGCTTTAGAGAACCCCCGGGGAGTTGAGGTTAGGGCTGGCTGAGTGGGACTTACCTGTAAGCATTAGTCGTCTGGGAGTAATTCTTAGGTGCTTTAGTATCTCTTTTTACAAACCCTGTGCCTGGTTGGACTTTTTAATTATGTTGATTCAGTTATCAGGCCCCAGTGGCATTAGTCCCCGAGAGCTTTCAATCCTGTGTTTTTTCTGCCGGAGGACTGTAGTCAGTCACAGAGCGGTGGGGGATCGCACGCACAGTTAAAGCCCGCCTTGGGGCAGGCCACCCCCGGCACAGTGAGGGATAAAAATCAGCCGCGGCCCTTGGCTGTGTCAGTTCCCTATATAATGAACACCCCCGCCCCCCATGGCCTCCCCCGGTTCAATCTCTGTCTGACTTTTCTGTGAAAGATTTGGCCTTCTTTGGCTGAAACTGGGTTTCATGGGAAAGATTTTTTTTAGAACTTTAATTAGCAGCGAAGAACTTCCTCACTTGAATTGCTGTAGCTCCCTGCTCAGCCTCTATGCGCGTCGCGGCCTCGGCGTGCGGCCCGGAGCGCTGTGCGTGCTGGCCGTGCCGAGTGGCGCTTGGCTGCAAAAGCAGCCTGACCTGCCCCACTGGTCTCTCCTTCCGGCAGGCGTTCAGCTCAGAGACAGACGGTTTCAAGCTGGCGTATGGAGGACACCAGTATCACGCCAGCTGTGCCAACTTCTGGATCAACTGTGTTGAACCAAAACCTCCCGGCCTCATCCTGCCGGATCTGCTCTGAAGAGCTCCTCGACAAAGTACCTACTGGGTGGTTGGGGTTTTTTTCCCCCTCATACCCCATGAGGTGACAGGGACCAAGAAACAGAAGGTTCACCTCCAGAAGCTATATGAAGAATCCCCCCAGCCACAGCAGGGAGAAGGAGCTGCTGGGTTCCCAGGCCTTCCTACAGACGACCTTTGTCCCCTGAGGTCCCACTGGCCCGTCTTGGGGGCTTGAGGTAAAATTGCCTTGCCCAGACTGCACGTGGTACCAGAAGTTTGCTAACTTATCTCTCGTTCTGGTAAGATGTTTGAAAATGTGGACCACAGTTTTCTTTAAAGAATAACTTGCTGCTGCAGTATTGAAACTGTGAAGAACTGATGTTTGAAGAAAAAGCAGTTGTTAATAGGACTGCAACTGGCAAGCATGTTTGGAGCCAGTGCTTCCTTTGATCTAGAACACTGTTGTCCTGTGAAGTAGAATGCACTTACTCACATTTAGTTTGTTGATATCTACATGAATAAAAAGGGGAAATTGTGATTCAACTGATTTTTTTTTATGTTAATCACCATACATTACATCATTAGTTTTTGACGTAGTGTTCCATGATTCATTGTTTGCGTATAACACCCGGTGCTCCATGCAGAACGTGCCCTCTTTAATACCCATCACCAGGCCAACCCATCCCCACCCCCCCCTCCCCTCTAGAACCCTCAGTTTGTTTTTCAGAGTCCACTGATGTTCTTTTTATAGAAAAACTTCCGCTCGTCTCCGTGGGACAAGACAAGGGCAGGTAGGTGAGGGTAGAGTCACCAACTTTACTGTCACAACTGAACCAGTTCTCCTTTTGTTCATTTCTAACTCTGTCAACTTTCAAGAAGACTTTTTCCTCCAAATATGCTTGGGCACTTTGCAATGGATTGAATATTCATTTTGACAAAGGCCCAAATCCTTGTGTGTCAGGATGAATAGCCTTCCCCTTAGGAGCCTCTACAGAAAACTTTGGTTTACCTCAAAGACTGTGAACGTGGTCCTTTTGTTCAGACAAGATTTGGAAAGGCAGCTGAATGAAACCTCTTTGCAGTGGCCTGTGTCCAAACTTGCAGAAATGATGGTGCAGGGACCAGTGCTGCCTGACTTGGCAGTATCTATGTGAGAGACCTGAAAAAACTTAGTTCAGGTTAGAAGCCGGAGTTCCTGGCCTACTGAGGTAAACAGTGAGATGGCTATTTACGGTAGAGGTAGAGGACTTAGATGCAGTGGAAGAAAATTGTTCTAAAATAGATGGCATTCTAGAAGGCTCACGCTTGCTATCTGGTGTAGGGGATTTTCTTTACCACTTAAACTGAATACATAAAATCAGTAGGGGGTTGGGGGGAAGCCAAATGGTTAAGGATCGTCAAGCCCTGGGAAGAATAGGCCAAACTAGGACATACATTTCTCTGAATTCTAAATTATGTGCTTTTATGAAGACTCTGAATATTGTGTTTCACATTGTAGGACTTAGGCCGTCTGACCTCGAGTTAGTTTTTATTTATAAACTGAACAGATTAGTTTTGTCTATAAAATTGCTGCTTTACATCACTAATTAGATTGTTTTCCCTTCCCAGGACAAAACTTGAAGGGATTCTAGTGTGTTCCATCTTACACCTGTTAGCCCCATCTTCTCCAAGAAAGGTATAGAATGTTTTCATTGAACAGCTCTTGTTGAGGCTTCTGCTTTACCTTGCTGTGCCCCAGAGTGCAGAGAAGTGAGGAGATGAATCTGCTTTTCTCTTTTGCTCCAGATTAATCTCCAGCTGACACAGCTGTCTGAATTGTTACCCTCAGGGTTGTTGTCCTCCGTGGGGCTCGCGGAGTGTTAGCAACCACACGAGTGGGCCGATTTCCCAGACTTCCCTGAGGCCTCCGTGCTCCACGTCAGCCTGAGCAGCACCTCGTTTCCTCATGGCCCCAGGATTCAAGCAGGCTTCTAATCTATCTTGTACATTCCATAAAGAACCATGATAACAGAATCTACCTTTGCTTGCAGTAAGAGTGTCTCCCAGTTAGAATTTACAGTGCTGAGACAGTTTTCGGGAATGCCATATGGACTATTACTCTGTCGCAGTGGCCTGTGTCAATGACATTTTCAAAAGTATGCTCACCTGCTAACTAGAATGGTTCCATTCCTGGATTCCAGAATGTAAGCGTAATTGCTGCTAGCCTTACCAAGTATGAGGGGTTTAGTCAGTCCGCGGGAGGTGTGGGAGGACACAGCAGACGTCACCAAGAAGCCTTGGCTACAAGAAATAGTACCCCCTTGTAGCATCTGCTTAGCAGTGGCATGTTCACTCACATGCCACCAATAAGGATTTCGGGAGTGTGGAATAACACTGCGTTTCCTTTATGTACACAAGTTAATTCGAATGGCTCCACATTGCATTCAGCTTCACCTCGGCTCTTCGCTGAGAGTCCAGTGTCCCTGGAAACAGTAACCAAGGTTACTTATTTCCGTACCGCAAATCGTGCAGGCAGCTCAACCCCACTGCTTGAGTGGTGATTAGTAAGCGCTCTTCTCTTTTGGTATTGTGTTGTGCTTTTCAACATTCTAGGGCTGTGTGTAATTTGATTTTTGTCCGGACGTGCTTGAGGTCGAAGAGGCACAGGCTCTGTTACTAGCCATGCTTTATTTTTTCTGCGGCTACTAGTTAGCACTCTCTATAGGTTGCATATTTTAAATTATTTTAATGTTTTGTATGCACGGACGTATTTTTGGTCGTTTAAGGATGCCTTCTACTTTTAATGACTTGTGTGATCTCAGGCTTTGGAAAGATTATAGGACCTTTACGTTATAGAAATTTGCAATGCTTTCTTGGCGCTGGGGATCACCACAGAAATTCCCCTAATGCCCTCTAGGTCACACACCTTCCTTTGTGACCCACTAATAAGCTCTGACATTTAGATAAGGTGTTAGGCTTCTTAAGTACTTAGTTACATCCCAGTCGTGGTGCTGGCTAGGATTTCTGCAGGAAATTTTCCTACCAAGAACATCTGTCACCAAGTGTTCCCTGTCTGTAGTACAGAGGTTATTTTTGGACTCTTAATCCACAGACTGCAAGACTTCCAATTTGCCTTCATCCTAGAGAAGCCACAGCCGTGGACCGTTTTGTTCTTCTGATTGATGTTTGACCATGTGCTGATATAGCATTTATGGGTTCCTCTGCTTTCCCATTGAAACTATTAACTTCATTTTAATTTTCCTGTTTAGACAATGGTGCATGTTTATAAAAGTAAATGGTATGAAGGTAGAATTTGGATGGAAACCATTGCCACAGACCAGGTAAGATCTAGAAACTATAATATATATAAACATGTAGCCATGGGCATTATATTTATGGCTTCTTGCCAAAATAGGCCAAAAATCTAGAAATTTATTCCGCGAGTAAGCAAGCGGCAACCTACCTGGCAGCATCGTGACAAAGCAAGGGCAGCTGGAGGAGTCCCAGTAGTTTGTAAGGGGTGTGGAATAGGGGAGAACCAAGTAAACTTCTACCAAGTCCCTGAGGAGTTATGTCATGTTTTTTAGGAGCAGTGAACTGGGTGACATTTTCAAGTTTCAACAAAGGAAGCCATTGTTACTTGCTTATCACTGGAGGTTTGGCCTATAGGGCATTTTTGTGTTTGTTAATGCGGCAAAGACATAGCTTTTGTTAAACAGTGTCTTTGATGGAGGCCTCCCCAGTTACGGAGAGACAGCTGAAAACAGGGCCTTTCCTCAAGAGTGCACGCTCTATGCCGTTTTCCACTGTTCTAGCATTGTGAATGGCATTAGAATCTGCCCACCTGCAAGATGCGGCGCGCTGACATAGTCCAGCTGGGGTATCTGTTTTAAGTAGCATTCACAGTTGTCACAGGAACCGTATTCTAATGGAGTTAGGGGAGAGCATCTCTCTTCCGGGATCAACACACGCATACACATACACACCCTGACATTCTTAGTAAAAATTCTAATACGTTATGCAGGTATATTTATTAAAAATAATGCTAATATAGTCCTGGGGCACAATGATTCCAAGAGGGTGTTTGCAGCAGATTTCATTATAATTACTTAACAACTAGATAATAAAGGTTTATGTTTTTAACTTACAGAGTCACTAAATAGGAAAGGAAAAAGTAGGGCTAATCCAGTAGAGACTGAAGCTGGTATCAATCTTCCTTAAGCATTGGTTTGGTCGGCAGCCTTGGGCAAAGCTGGTCGCTAAAGGGTTAATCAGGACCCAAAGTGATTTTTGCACTGAGCTCCTCCCGCACCTGCCATGATGCCTAAAGGCATGGGATTCAGAATATAGCAGAACCAGTTTATTAAACTGTTCAAATTGTTAAAAATGATTAAAAGCCAGTTAAAGATTTTCATAAACACTATTCCAAAATGTTAGTTTTAAAAATGTTACTAGCAATGTATGCATTCCCCTCATGTTCTTCCCCTCCCTCCCTAGCTTTTAAAATAAACTTGAACACCCAGTGTAAAAAACACTTCAGGGAGAACCAGAAGTCAACCATGTGAAAAGAAAGGTGAAGAGGGGAGCAGACGGTGTGTAGCAGATGCTGGTCCTGCTCAAGGGGCTGCTGATGCAGGCTTTGGTGGCTTTATATCCCCCAGTAAGGCATCAGGTGTCGGGACTCTTTCTCATAAACGTCTGGAACTATGCCATATGGCGTCTGTACCATTTTAACTGTTGACTTCCCAAAGAGCTGGCGCTCGTAGTCTATCAGCTGCCTCCAGAACCCTACGTTGGGCCTGATGACGGGCCTGCGGGCCTTCACCCAGTTGTAGGCCTCCAGCAGGCACACGCTGTGGCATTTCATCAGGTAAGCGATGCAGAGAGTGGCCGAGCGGCTCACCCCCGCGGCACAGTGCACCAGCGTGGCCCCGTGCTTCCTGCTCACGCTGTGGATCTTGTCGGCTACCGTGTCAAAGTACAGTCCAATGGGGGCGTGAGGCATGTCAGCCAGAGGCACTTTAACGTATTCAAACTGGGGCCAGTTGAAATTGGGGATCTCGATGGTAGCATTAACGATGCAGGTGATGCCACGAGCCTGCAGGAGGTGCCGGTTGGAGGCCACACTGCCTCTGCCCAGGAAGAGAGAGGAGGTGATCTGAGCGATGCCTCCTACATCGCCCTCAGAAATCATCCGAGGGGCCATGAGAGTCCGTGGAAGTGTGCTGTGACCTCTGGAGCTCATGAAGATGCCAGCGATCACACTTGCATCGTTGGAAGCAAGACCAGAGGGTTTGGTTTTCCTCCACCAAGGAATCCGAAATCACTGTCTCCTTCCTGAAAAACACAGGTATCTGTCAGTACTTTCCATGCTCCCGATTCTGGATGCATCACGGCCTTCTCTAGTTTTGTAGACTAGGAAGGTGAAAGGATTAGAAATGGTTCATTTTTTCAAGGATGTAGATAAATCATTTTCTATTGATTAACAGGAAAAGTAGTCAGTGTTAAAACTCAGCTCTCTGGTGATTCTATTTAAAAAAAGGGGGGTGTAAATGGAAATAGTCATCCTATTTTAGAAACAATTCTAAACTCAAACACGCCCAACTGATTCCTGAAAAACAATCTTGCAGGGCCTTGCTCTTATTGAAGGGGGAGTGGTGCTCCATGGTAATTCGGAAGAAATTAGAAATTCTGATTGCTCCAAGAGCCCTGTGCCTTCATATACCTCGTCTATTTCCATAGCTCTGAGGACTACATTTTCCTAAACCTAATTCTAGACAGATCTTACAAAGATATCAAAGGTATAAAAATGATACCACATTAGGTAATATATTCAAGGAACTGCTTTTATAAACTGAAAGGATAATGAATTCAGAATGAGTTACAGAAAAGCCAAGACATATGGTCACCTTAGCTAAGGCGCACCGAGGTAGCTCAGTCAGTTGAGCATCTGACTCTGTGATCTCAGGATCACAAGACTGAGCCCTGCTTCAGGCTGGGTGTGGAGCCTGCTTAAGGTTCCCCCTCTACGCACCCCCCTCCCCATACTCTCACACTCTAAAATACATCATTCATAAATTAATCACTAAATAGTAACATGCTGTGGCATTTCCATGGCAATAATCCCAGGCACTTTGAAGGCCATGATCTTACATTAGTCTACTGGGTGCCTGGCTGGCTCAGTCAGTAGAGCATGTGACTCTTGACCTCAGGGTCGTGAGTTTGAGCCCCACATTGCATGCAGAGATTACTTAATTTTTTAATAAATACATTAGTCTAGGGGCACCTGGGTGGCTCAGTCGGTTAAGCATCCGCCTTCAACTCAGGTCATGATCCCAGGGTCCCCTGCCCCTCCCTCCACTCGTGCACACCCTCTCTCTCTCAAATAAAATCTTAAAAAAAACATTAAGTTCATGAGCGTTTTAGTTGACCTGACCCTGGGTGTGGTTAAATGAGAACATCACCTTCCTCAGCCAACTCTCAACTCCAAGACGAATCCCACGGGCTTCAGATGCTTGTTGGAATTAAATTTTAGTTTAATATTTGAAGATCTACCTTCTCTCAGTACAGTGTTTAAAAGACTTTAATATTATACAATGTCTATATAGGATACCAGTAACAAAAGAAATAGAAAACACTGGTTTCCTGAGATTTTAGATCACTTCCTCACACTACTATACAGTCTGGGCCTGTGGGAAACGTGCTCCTCCCCACCCAGGGTACTGTAGGGGCCCCTGAAATGATTGCAGTTGGACAAGAACATCCTCAGTGCCACAAAGGTGGTGCCGGTGCCAACTCACTTGTGAGGAATCTGGTTACTCCGCAGTCCTGGGTCAGGATCTGGAAAGTCCTAATTGAGAGTGCTGATCACAGTGGATACAAATCAGATCTGCAGAAAGACAAGGAGGCAACAATGTGGCCAATCAGGAAGTTCAAAAGAATTCCTCCTGGGTTTTATTACTAAACTGGGTTTGACTGGGATAAAACCAGCAAGTGGAAAGCTAACTAAAGAATGTACCAGTAAGAAATAGCAATCTGAGTCTCAGCTTTTTGGTAAGGACATGTAACTCCTGGTGTAACAACTGGTACGTACAGGTTTGGCCGTAACAAAGACAAATTCGTGAAAGGAAATGTAATAAGGCACTGCTCACAGAGCCTGGGAAAGATGCAGACCAAGCTAGAGCGTCTTCCCTGCGCCCTCGGTCCACTCAGCGGCCCGGCCAGACGCAGGGACCCGTGCACGAGCACCAACCGGCCGAGCGGTGGCTGCTGGGGCCAGACGGCACTCGGAGCCTGCACCTTCTCCTCCACACTGGACCTCTTAGCTGTTCGTTCACTTACGACATGATGAGCACCTATAAGCGTCGTTACAGTGCGTTCCTCCCCTCCCTGTCCCTCCGCTTTTCCCAGGTAACCATCACAAGTACTTTCACAGCCCTGTTGAGGTGTGACTGACACACCGCCTGACCAGGTGTACAACCTGATGAGTTTTAAATTCTGTGCGTGCACTCAACACACCATGACTCAACGTGATAAACCTCTCCATCACCCCCTCCAGGGTTCCTCATGCTCCTTTAACTCATCCCTTCCCTCACCCTCTAGCCCCTGCCAAGCAACGATGTTCAGTCACTATGTGTACATTTCCTACACTTTATATAATGGAATTCTCCTGTAGGGATTTTATTCATTTGGCCTTTCACTCAGCATAATTATTTTGACATTCCCCTATGTTGCTGCATATATCAACAGTTCATCCTTTTTGTTGCTGAGTACTATTCCATGGCACAGACACATCATGGTTTAATCACTTACTGATGGAAATTGGGTTGTTTGTAGTTTGAGGCTATTACAAGTAAAGCTGATGTATAATGTCACGTAAAACATTCATGTGTAGGTATCTGTGTGGACATATGCCTTCCTTTCTCCTGGTTAAATACCCAGGAGTGGAAGGGCTGGATCATAGGACATGTTCATATTTAACGTTTTTTAAAAGCTTTAAAAATAGTTCTAGCTTGGGGCCTGCGGGTCAGGCTTCTAAGTTAAACACATATGGATGTTAAGCATCCACTGCAGTCCTCTCCAGAATGCATTTCCCAGAAAGGAGCTTCTTCATGTGTCTGTGCCCTGGTTTTGGTGGCTGCCACCCAGGGGCCACCCACTGCCTGCCAGCTTGGTGCTCAGTGGGGCTTCCCTTCCTGGGCCCCATGAGACTCACAAACGAAGAGACCATTCTCACTGGCTACCACCCCCGGGGCACTGCACAGCCAGCCAACTTGGGGAAAAAAAAACAAACTTTTTCTGTGAAAAAGGCTATTGCTTGTCCTGGAGCTTTAGCCTCAAGGGCAGGCTTCTGCCTTGGCACACGTCTGGGGGCCCACCTGGGCTCACTCCAGGGACCAAAGCCAGGGGACGCCATCTTTGTGCTTTCCCTCTGCCCCACTCCAAGTGTCCAGTATCTCCTGGAAAGGAACTTGTACGCCTGTCTGGTGTCCTGATTTTTTACTGCTGTCTAGGGGACACCTCTAGATCACCGGGTTCTGCTGGCCAAGGAGACTGACACTTACAGTTCCACAGGACTATGCTTACCTGCATATGTTAAAAGCTGCTGAGTGACATCCTCCCCTTTAGAACACTGACAGGTCTTGTCACACAAGCAACGACTGGGAGCCACTAAAAATAAATAGGCTGCTGGGACAATCACAAAGGTCTGAGAGAAAGGCAAAACGAAGGCCGTACTGAATAAGTTTCATCGCCTATACGAGGCCACTCCTTTCAAGCCTGGGAGAGGTGGCTGTTTTATCTAATGCATAGAAACCAACACAGAGTTGAGGAAAATGAAGAAACAGAAAAATATGTTCCAAATGAAAGAACAAGATAAAATCTCAGAAAAAGTCCTTAATGGAGATAAGTGATTTACCTGAGAAAAGAGTTCAAAATAATGGTCAGAAAGATGCTCACTGAACTTGGGAGAAGAGTGAACATAGAGCTTCAACAGATAGAAAATGTAAGAAAGTACCAAAGAGAAATCATGGAGCTGAAGAACACACTAACTGAACTGAAAAATAAACTAGAGGGTTTCAATGGGAGAACTACCTGATACAATCAAGCAGCAAAAGAAAGAAAGTGAAGACAGCTTAAGGTATTTATGGGACAACATCAAGTGGACCAACATTCACATTACAGAGGTCCCAGAAGGAGAAGAAAAAGGAGCACAAAACTTATGTGGAAAAATAATGGCTAAGAAAGCTTCCCTAACCTGGCTGGCGAAGGAAACAGACATCCACATCGAGGAAGCTCAGAGAATTCCAAATAAGATGAACCTAAAGGGACACACACTAAGACACATTATAATTAAGCTGTTAAAATGTTAAAAGACAAAGAATCTTAAAAGCAGCAAAAGAACTTGTTACATACAAGGGACCCCTCCCCCCACAAGACGATCAGATTTTTCAGCAGCAACTTTGCAGGCCAGCAGAGAGGTGGCACAACCGATTCAAGGCAGTGAAAGAAAACACTTCCAAGAATACTCTACCCAGCAAAGCTGTCATACAGGAGTGAAGGAGAGAAAGAGTTTTGAACTATAGGAGTTCATCACCACTAAACTGGCCTTACAAGAAATGTTAAAGGGACTTCTTTAGGCTGAAAAGAAAGGGTGCTAATTCGTAACAGGAAAACACATGAAAGTATAAATCTCACTGGTGAAGGTAGATATAGTAAAATTTAGAATAACATAAAGGTGGTAGATTCGTCACTTATAAAGCTACTATGGGGACACCTGGGTGGCCCAGTTGGTTAAGCGGCTGCCTTCTGCTCGGGTCATGATCCCAGGGTCCTGGGATCGAGTCCCAAATGGAGCTCCCTGCTCAGTGGGGTGCCTGCTCTCCCTCGGTCTCTGCCCCTCCCCCTGCTTGTGTGTGTGTGCTCTCTGACACATAACATCTTAAAAAAAAAAAAAAAAGCTACTATGAAGGTTAAAAGAAGTAGTAAAAATAACTATAACCGCAATAACTAGTAAAGGGATATACAAGATAAAAAGATGTAAAATGGGACATCAAAGGGGCAGCTGGGTGGTTCAGCTGGTTAAGTGTCTGACTCTTGGTTTCACCTCAGGTCCTGATCTCAGGGCTGTGGAACAGAGCCCTGAGTCAGGCTCCACACTCAGTGGGCAGTCAGCTTCCCCCTCCCCCTCCCCAAACTCACAAGTGCACTCTCTAAAATAAATCTTTAAAAAGTAATTTAATGGGGCGCCTGGATGGCTCAGTCGGTTAAGCATCTGCCTTTGGTTCAGGTCATGATTCCAGGGTCTTGGGACTGAGCCCTGCATCGGGCTCTCTGCTCAGCGGAGAGCCTGCTTCTCCCTCTGCTTCTGCCCTCCCCCCACCCCACTGCTCGTGCTTGCTCGCTCACTCTCAGATAAATAAAATCTTAAAAAAATAAAATGTGACATCAAAAATATAAAATCGGGGGTGTGTGTAAAACTGTAGAGCTTTAGAATGTATTCAAAGTTATCAACTTAAAATAGACTCTTATAAGTTGTTATATGTAAGCCTCATGGTAACCACAAAGCAAAAGCCTATGGTAGGTACAGAGAAGATAAAGGAATCTAAGCATACCACAAAATCATCAAATCACAAAGGGAGCAAGAGAAGAAAGTAACAGGAATTACAAGACAGCCAGAAAACACTGAACAAAATGGCAGTATGAAAAAAGACCCGTCTATATGTTGCCTACAAAAGACTACCTTCAGATGTAAGGATACATGCAAACTGAAAGTGAAGGGATAGAAAAAGACATTACATGTAAATGGAAACCAAAAGAAAGCTGGAGTAACTAACTATATTTACATCAGACAAAAAAGACTTTTTAAAACAAAGACTAATAAGAGACAAGAAAGGCATGACATAATGATAAAGGGATCAATTCAACAAAAGGATATAACATTTGTAAATAATCATGTGCCAAGCAGGGGCGCCTGACTGGCTCAGTCAGTGGGGTGTGTGACTCTTGATCTCAGGATTATGAGCTTGAACCCCACCTTGGTGTAGAGATTACTTAAAAAAATTTTTTAAATTATGCACCCAACATAGGAACACCTAAATATATAAAGGAATATTAACAGACCTTAAAGGAAGAAATAGACGGCAATACAATAACAGGGGACTTTAACAACCCACTTTCATTAATGGATAAATCATCCAAGTCAGAAAATCAATAAGGAAACACTGGTCTTAACACCTTAGACCAGATGGACTTAACATATACAAAACATTTCATCTAGAAGAGAATACATATTCTCGGGCGCCTGGGTGGCTCAGTTGGTTAAGCGACTGCCTTCGGCTCAGGTCATGGTCCTGGAGTCCCGGGATCGAGTCCCACATCAGGCTCCCTGCTCAGCAGGGAGTCTGCCTCTCCCTCTGACCCTCTCCCCTCTCTTGCTATCTCTCATTCCCTTGCTCTCAAATAAAATCCTTAAAAAAAAAAAAAATACATATTCTCAAGAGTACATGGAACATTCTCCAGGATAGATTATAAGGCTACAAAAACAAGTCTTAATAAATTTAAGAAGACTCAAGTGATACCTACCATCTTTTCCAACCATAGTGGTATGAAACCAGAAATCAATTACAGGAAGAAAACTGGAAAATTAACAAATATGTGGAGATTAAACAACATGCTACTGAACAACCAATGGTTCACAGAAGTCAGAAACTACCTTGAGACAATTGGAAATGTAGCATACCAAAATTTAAGAGATGCAGCAAAAGCAGTTCTGAGAAGTTTACAGTGATAAATGCCTACATCAAGAATCAAAAAAGCTCTCCAAAGATTTAACTTTATACCTCAAGGAACTAGAAAAAGAAAAAGTCCAAAGTTAGAAGGAGATACCAAAGGTCAAAGTAAAAATAAATGAAATAGAGACTAAAAAGACACTAGAAAAGATCAATGAAACTAAGCTGTTTCTTTGAAAAGATAAAATTGACAACCTTCAGCTAGGCTTACCAAGAAAATAAAAAGACTCAATAAAATCAGAAATGCAAGAAGGGAAGTTATGACCCATACTACAAAGAAATACCAAGGATAAGAGACTACTATAAACAATTAAACCAACAAATTTGACAACCTAAAAGAAATGGACAAATTCCTAGAAAGATACAACCTGCCAAGAATGAATGATGAAGAAACAGAAACTATGAACAGATCAACAACTAGTAAGGAGACTGAATCAGAAATCAAAAACCTTCCAACAAATGGAAGTCCAGGACCACTCAGCTTCACTGGTGAATTCTACCAAACATTTAAAGAAGAATTAATACCACCATTCTCAAACTCTTACAGGACATAGAAAAGGAGGGGACACTTCCAAACTCATTTTACAAGGTCAGGATTATGCTGATACTAAAACCAGACATCACAAGAAAATTACAGGCCAATATCCCTGATGCACATAATGCAAAATCCTCAACAAAACACTAGCAAACTGAATTCAACAATACATTGAAAGAATCATACATCACAGTCAAGTGGGATTTGTTCCAGGGATGCAAGAATGGTTCAACATCTGTAAATCAGTGTGTTACATCCCAGTGAGATACTACCTTACACCTGTTACAATGGCTGTTCCAAAAAGACAGGAAGTAACAAGTGGTGGCAAGAATGTGGACAAAAAGGAACTTGTGCACTGTTGGCGGCAATGGAAACTGGTGCAGCCGCCGTTGAAAAGAATATGGAGGTTCCTCAAGAAATTAAAAATAGAATGACCAGGGGCGCCTGGCTGGCTCAGTCAGTGCCGTATGCGACTTTTGATTTCGGGGTCATGAGTTCAAGCCCCACAATCAGGGTAGAGATTACTTAAAAACAAGCAAAACAAAACAAAAAAACCTACCATATGATCCAGCAGTCCACGTCTGGGTACTTATTTGAAGAAAACAAAAGCACTAACTTGAAAAAATATATGCACCCCCATGTTCACTGCCAAGACACGGAAACCACCTGAGGGTCCACTGATAGATGGAAGAGATCAAGAAAATGTGGTATATAAACACAATGGAATGTTATTCAGCCATAAAGAAGATCTTACATTTGAGGTAACATGAATAGATCTTGAGGGCATTTTGCTAAGTGAAATAAGTCAGAAAAAGACAATTATTCTATCAGTTGTATGTGGAATCTAAAAAGAAAATGAAAACGAGCTCACAGACACACAGAACTGACTGGTAGTTACCAGAGGTGGGGGAGGGGGCACTAAATGGGCGGAGAAGGTCAAAAGATACAAACTTCCAGTTATAAAATAAATCATGGGGATGTATTATACAAGTTAATATTACTGTATTGCATATTTGAAAATTGCTGAGAGTAAATCTTATTAAAAGTTCTCATGACGCACCCCCATCATCTTCGAGACACCCCAGTTGTGATGTGGAGGAAGAAGAGCTGCCTGCAAGATGGACACGAGCGAGGGCGCCTGGGTGGCTCAGTTGGTTAAGCGACTGCCTTCGGCTCAGGTCATGATCCTGGAGTCCCGGGATCGAGTCCCACATCGGGCTTCCTGCTCGGCGGGGAGTCTGCTTCTCCCTCTGACCCTCTTCCCTCTCATGCTTTCTATCTCTCATTCTCTCTCTCTCTCTCAAATAAATAAATAAAATCTTTAAAAAAAAAAAAAAAAAAAAAAGATGGACACGAGCGACAAGCTGCACTGTGAACCCGGGCACTCCGTGCCGACGCCGCCAGCCTGCGGGTCTCTGAGGGGACCGCCCCCCCAGTCGGACTGCCAAATTCTCCAGTTTGCCCTGGGATATTATAGCAAATTATTTGTACGTTTAATGAAAATAAAACACACCTCGTGACAAAAAAAAAGTTCTCATTACAAAAAAAAATTTGTAACTATATAGTGATGGATGTTACTAGACTTACTGTGATGATCATTTTGTGCTAATGTAAATATCAAATTATGCTGTATACCTGAAACATATATCAATTACACCTCAATAAAAAGATAAATGAAACAGTTATAGCTTCATAATACAGTGATTCTCAAACTTTAGCCTGCATCAGAGTCTTGCTAAAACATTTCTGAACCATACCCCAGGAGTTTCTGATTCAGTAGCTGCAAGACGGGGAGGGGGGGGGACTGGCATCCCCAAGGTGATGCTGCCAGTCAGAGGACACACTTTGAGAACCACTGCAGAGGTCAACGCCGGGGTGAGCCATTGGTTCCCCACTTCAAGACCGAGACACTCAGAGTGCTGGTCCTGGTAAGTTCCAGAGTCTGCCCCTGTCTGAAGGGTGCTGCCTCCCCCAAGGTTCCAGCCTTCTCTGGGGGCCCGCAATTGGATACCGGCAGACACGCAGTATTTAGGTAAAATCGCACCATGAAGAGGAACAGGAAGTAGTCACCTAAGGAAATGTGTGCAGGTGTGTGTGTTAGATGGAAATGGGCAGAATTTATATAGGAGAACATCCTGTCCTGCTGCAAAGTACAGTCTCGCACCACTTCCACATCCTTCCCCGGCACAATCCCAGTGATTTAAAAAGCAAAGTCACTGTAGTAATAAACACAAAATCAGGCTCTCAGACTGCTGGTGCTAATTCCCTCCTGACTGAGGAAAAACTGGCAGATGCTAATCAAACTTCCAACCAGGCTATTTAGTCACTGTCTAATTACTAGTAACTCAGTCTTGTGGTCTCCCAAGTCATCATTCTGTTCAGGAAGCCACTTGCTCTCCTGAGACAAAGGTCCTAGACTCACTGGTCTTTACAGCAGAAGGGTCTTCATCAACGGTAAATAATGGGTGGCCCGGAAGCTTAACTTTGCTAACTCCTGTGTTGGGCAGTGAGAAGGTACTTGGTACTGCAGAGAAAACAGATTGTGAGTCCTCAGGGCAGAATCCAAGTGAGACAGACATGATGCTCCCTCCCTGCTGCTGCCAGTCAGTCTCATGCCAGCAAACCTGCACCAGATTGCCAAAGCTGGGTCCGAGGCTTAGAAAAACAACGTCTGCTGGAGAGCACGCAGAGGGGATGGCTCTTACTGGTGCTCCTCTGACTGACACTCCTGGCCCCTTTACAGACCAGAAAATAGAAGGCTCAGAGAGGGTGAGCTGATTCCCACTTAGAGACGAGACGTGCCAGAACCAGAAGGCCCAAGGTGTCTGGGCTCCTAGCTCAAGCCCACACGCTGCCCTTCTGCGTGACTGTGACCTCACTACCGGCCTTACAGCACTGCGACACCAGCAGCCAGCACCTTCAGTGTGGGATAGGGGTCTTGGATCTGCCGAGAACAATGGGGTTAAATGCTGCTTACAGAAAAGCCTAGATGGGCTGAGCTACTCCAGTTTCTCCGGCCGCCCAGAATAGGGAAATACTGCCACAGACTGGTGTACCATTCAGGACACAGACGGCCCCCCTTGAGAGCAGAGGGGCCTCAGCGAGGGATGGTTCCACGGAGGGCACAACAGGAAGCCCTAGTGTGCTCCAAGGCCAAGACCAGGAGATTCTGACCATGAAGAAGGAAAGAATTCATGTATATTACATCACAGGCTCGTCAAAATCATCTTGGTCAGCATGTACTGGAGGACAGAACGAGGAGCTCTATTAGCAGAGTAAAAGGGTACTCTCTGAGTGAGCACCCCACTGCAGTACACCTGTCTCTGAGGTGACCAGAGAAGTTCATGTCGCTGTCCATGGTGGTCAACGCAGTCCTTCCAAGTTGCTCTGGCAGCTGCATTTACCTCTTGGAGGGAAAAATGCTTTCCGGGCCAGGAGAATGGGGGTGGGGTGGGTGCAAGACAGAAGGGAGGAGCTATCCTAAACCAACCCCAGAGAGGTACTTCTTTTTTTTTTTTTCCCCACAAGTTCTAAGAAACATCTTGCCAGTCTGTCTGAATAATAAACATCAAAGCACTAAAGTGCTCAGCAAAAACGCACAGCTAGTGTCTGTCCAGGTGGCCCGTACTCTCGAGGCATAAGCTAGTGACACCAGACTGCTCCGTGCGCTGGGCAGTCCTGGGATGGGGGCGCCAGCCTTGCGTTACCACTGGTGTCCGTACCTGGCGCAGCCTTGGAATCGCTACCTGGGCTCACGATGTACTCGGAGCATCCATCCCAGTGCCATGGAGGCTAGTTTGCTTTCTTTTTTTTTTTTTTTTAAGATTTTATTTATTTGAGAGAGAGAGAGAGAATGAGAGATAGAGAGCACGAGAGGGAAGAGGGTCAGAGGGAGAAGCAGACTCCCCGCTGAGCAGGGAGCCCGATGTGGGACTCGATCCCGGGACTCCAGGATCATGACCTGAGCCGAAGGCAGTCGCTTAACCAACTGAGCCACCCAGGAGCCCTGCTTTTTTTTTTTAATCATAGCAAATAACCACTAGAATTAGCTGTTGGAAACTAAAAATCTATCTACTGCTTTCTCTCTTCTCACATTGAATAAGCAGAAAATGGCCATAAGGATGCTAGAGATGACCGTCTAAAATGATCTGACTAAATTACTTTTAGCTGCTTTAGGAATTTCAGAAGGACACAGTATATACTAGAGGCTGACACTGTTATTTTTTTATATCTGAAAAGCCTATGTAATCACATTAAGGTTTTTTTTTTTTTAAAGAACTAGCTAAAGTCACCTTTTTTTTTTAAGATTTTATTTATTCATTTGACAGAGAGAGACACAGTGAGACAGGGAACACAAGCAGGGGGAGTGGGAGAGGGAGAAGCAGGCCTCCCGCCGAGCAGGAAGCCCGATGCAGGGCTCGATCCCAGGACCCTGGGATTATGACCTGAGCTGAAGGCAGACGCTTAACAACTGAGCCACCCAGGCGCCCCTAAAGTCACCCTTTTTAAAATAGAAGCATGTTAGCCTACATTGCCATAAGTAAATAAATGCTACTTTTCTCATTAATTTTCATTATTAAATCAGAAATGTGTTCTGTTGGGGAAAAAATTAAAATACTCTTAAAAATAAAACTCATAGGGGCGCCTGGGTGGCTCAGTTGGTTGGGAGTCTGCCTTCAGCTCAGGTCATGACCCCAGGGTCCTGGGATCGAGCCCTGCATCGGGCTCCCTGCTCAGCGGGGAGCCTGCTTCTCCCTCTGCCTGCCGCTCCCCCTGCTCATGCTCTCTCTGACAAATAAAATCTCAAAAAAACAAACAAAACTCAGATGTTGAGTTATATTTGTATTTAAATGAAATAAAAGATACAAATTGTTCTCACCCGTCTGGAAAGCTTTAGTAATTTGGCTAAAACACCTCAGCATCTTACTTATGGAAGAGGGGTTGTTTTTGCTTTTCCCCACCACATACATGAACTGATATGAAGATGTATGTCCCGGGATGAGAATAAACATAAATAATACACATAAAACTAAGGACAGAGTCCCCGTTCTGGTTTGGCCACAGATATCCCCCCAGTGTGACACATAATGTGCGTGTACTGGAGGACAGAACGAGAGGCTCTATTAGCAGAGTAAAAGGCTAAGGCAGGTTGGAGGGTACTCTCGGAGTGAGCACCCCACTCACACTATTCTAAGTCATGTGGGGGTAGAGGGAAAAGGTCTTTGCCACAAATGACCACAATATCTCCCATCCCACTTGACCTTCTTACAATATGGTCAACTCAACCAAGAGTAGAGCAGAAATAATACTTCAAAGGCTAGATTATAAACACATCACACACTTCTACCTTGTTGTCTTGGGACTTGCTCTCAGAACCCAGCTGCTATGCCGTGAGGAAGCTCAACAGAGTTACCATGTGGTGAGGTCATACGCAGGTGTCTCAGAGAGCAGCCCAGGTGGTGTCAGCTGAGAGCCAGGATCAACTACGAAATATGAGTAAAGACAAATCGATGATTCTAGCTCCCAGACATTGAGTCACCTACAGTCTTTGACTATCCCACCACTGGCCCCAGACATTGTGGAGCAAAGACAAGTTGTCCCCACTACATGAAGTCCAAATTCCTGACCTACAGGAATCTGTGAGCAAAATAAAAATGGTTTTTACACCACTGAGTTTGGAATGGTGTGCTAGGCAGCAAAAGCTGAAACAAGGATATGAAGGTGTAACATAAACCATCACCCTATGCTAGGATTTTATCATCCTAAAGAGATGACACAAGATACGTTATAAAACAGTTGAATAATAGGAGATCGACTACCATTAAGTGACTCAAATGAGTGGTGCAAACAGTGGGTACCTGAGCAATTCAGAGAAGGCACAGGATCAAAGTAAAGTAAAACAGTCAATGGGGCTAAAAAACAGAGTTGTCTGTTTCTTGGGGAGGTGTCTCATAGAGGATACTATCGTACTTCTCCAGTCCATTTAAAACATACTGCCATTTATAGGCTCCTGGGTGGCTCAGTTGGTTAAGTGTCTGCCTTCAGCTCAGGTCATGATCTCAGGGTCCTGGGATCAAGCCCCGTGTCAGGCTCCTGCTTGGTGGGAAGTCTGTTTCTCCCTCTCCCTCTGCCATGCCCCCCCCCCCCCCCGCTCTGTGCACTCTCCCCCACTCTCTCTCAGATAAATAAAATCTTTATAAAAAATTTTAAAAAATAAGACTACCATTCTTGACATTCAAGAGCCTTCTTACTTTCAGATTCCAAATAGAGAACACAAGCCCCCCCCCTTTTTTTTTAAAGATTTATTTGAGAGAGAGAGAGAGAGCATGAGAACAGGGCGAGGGGCAGAGGGAGAAGCATACTCCCCGCTGAGCAGGGACCCCGATGCGGGACTCGATCCCAGGACCCTGAGATTATGACCTGAGCTGAAGGTGGTCGCTTAACCGACTGAGCCACACAGATGCCCCCAAGCCTTTTCTATAACCCCTCACTACTCCAAGTGTGATCCAAGACCCAGCAGCGTTAACCTGGAGCTTGACAGAAATGCATAATCTCAGGCCCCATCCCAGACCTATGGAATGGGATTCCACAGTGAACAGACCCCAGGTGATCTATATACACAGTAAAGTACGAGAAACATCGCTCTCAATCAGCCTCAGTCTGTCTCACTGGACTTGCTGGAGAAAAAAAAAAAAAAGCGCCTGTTTTGTTGAAGCTCCATGACATGCTCAGCCTCACGTGGATTAGTGTTGTTCTGTTGTCATGGTTCCCAGATGAGAAATCAGAGGTAAATGGAGGTTAAGAGGCTTTCCCAGACTTTACATAGAAAAGTAGTAACCCCACTGGGACCAGAACCCCTTTTCCAGGAGTTGTCCATTTGTTGATTAGTCATACAATCTGACTGGTCAACTGATCGGAAGACTACCAAAATGTCCCCATTTCACTGGGGAGGAAAACAAAAACTGCAAAGGAAAGAAATTAAGGCACATAAGGTCAGTCTCATTGTGCTTTATCAATAATGTAGATATGAATCTAAAAACTCCTAAACTGCTATGTGGTACAAGATGGTCTTAGGATGTGAAAAATCTGATAAACCTAAACCAAGAAAATGTGTGCAAAATCTTCCACAATCACATTTAAATCTGTTTGGTGATAACCAGAAACCAATTTGTGCCAGAGCCTATATAAATACTTGAAAATCTTCAAGGAGTAAGTGCCAAAAATTAAATATGAATCATAGACTCTTGGTTAAGCAGTGAACTTTGATTTATATAGGTCATAACATCTAGATGCAGAGTACTTTTAAAAAAAAACACAGCAATTAAACCCAAAATAGATAAAAATGTGCCTCAAAATTGCCAGTCATTACCACCCTCTGAGAAGCAAGACTATGAAATCTCAGAAAATGCAGATTTTTTTTTTATTAATAAGATCTCAGTCCTTAAAAGTTCATTATTACTTTAAGGAAGACAAAAAAGGATTTATATATTAAAGTTCATAGGACTAAAAGAGCTCAACAGTGAATAGCTGACAAACTTCGACCATTTTACTCTAATGTCTTAGTGGATGTACCAACACCCTTAAAACCCAAGCAGTGAGCCTCAACTTTCTCCATACAAGGATTTCTTTATCATACCCATGACCCAATTCCACATTTTTGGTGATTTCCTAGCAAATTAACTTCATTTATAAAGTATTGATAAATTAATTTCCCATTTTTCTTTATAAATCAAAGGCATCTAGTTACCCACTAGAGTTCCTTAGGAGAGTAAGATAACCAGCCAGGTAAGTCTCTTGAATTTACTAGGAAGAGGGAACCCGATGAAGCTCCGTGCCCTTTCCCTGCTGGGACAGCAGCCCTACCTCGCTCTGAGGGCAACTGGGTGTGTCTGGGCGCCCCTGTAGCAAAGGGAGGAATCAAGTTTTTAGCTAAATATAAGTGCAAAGGCAAAGGATCCTGAAGTTATTCCCTGGTCTTTATTTTTTATTCCCTTGTCTTTAATTGTCTCCTGAAAAAATAGTCTAATAGGACAATATACATAATTCTTTATTTATGACAATTGTTTATATTATATTATTAGCATAATTTATATAGATTGTATTACTGTTATTCACATACTATGGGAGAATGTGGTGGCCGGCGAACCTCACTCTACTCTGCTTCAAATCAGGGGTGGGCAAACCACAGCAGGCAGACCATGTCTAGCCCACCACGTTTTTGTACAGCTCATGAGCTCAGAATGGCTAAAAATTAAATCACAAGAACAGTACACTTCATGGCATATAAAAACAGTGTTCATGAATGAAGTTCTATTGTAACACCGCTACATTCATTTTTACAGATTAACTACAGCAGCTTTCTTGCTGTTAAGGTGAGTTAAGTAGTTGCTGGAGAAACCACATGGCCCAAGAGCCTAAAATATTTACTACCTGGCCTTTACAGAAAAGGTGTAGTTGAAATTATGTTCTGAAGCCATCATCCTATGGCAAAGGAATATTTTCAAAGTGTGGACCTAAGGACTGCTGCATGACAATCACATCAGCTACTGGTAGGCCCCACCTCAGACCTAGTAATCAGGATCTCTGGGGGTAAAGGCCTGAGAATTTTTATTTCTAGCAAGTATCTCTGCAAAAGGAATTTAAGATAATATTAGGGGGCACCTGGGTGGCTCAGGTGGTTAAGTGTCTGGACTCCTGATTTCAGCTCAGGTCTTGATCTCAGGGTCATGAGTTCAAGTCCTGTGCTGGGCGTGGAGCCTACTTAAAAAAATAAGATGGGAGCCTGGGTGGCTCAGTCGTTAAGCATCTGCCTTCCGCTCAGGTCATGATCCCAGGGTCCTGGGATCGAGCCCTGCATCGGGCTCCCTGCTGGGCGGGAAGCCTGCTTCTCCCTCTCCCACTCCCCCTGCCTCTGCTTGTGTTCCCTCTCTCGCAGCTGTCAAGTAAATAAAATCTAAAAAAAAAAAAAAAAAAATGATTACGCTATTGTGGAAAAGATATTTACTGTAATTTGTAGGAGGATAAATGGAATAAGAAACTCCATATACATTTTTAAAAATTATTTTTAAACAAAATAATACAGTAGATACTTGGACTTAAGACATAATCCAGTATTGGGGTGCCTGGGTGGCTCAGTCAGTTAAGCATATGACTCCTGATCTCAGCTCAGGTCTTGATCTCAGGGTTGTGAGTTCAAGCCCCACAAAAACAAATGAACAAACAAAAAGATGTAATCCAGTATGAAAACAAGTTTCACTTCATTTACATTTTGGATCCTCTGTATCTGAAAGTTTAAACCAGGTAGTTGAAACTCTGTAAAACATTGAATACTTATCCAGTTTTTAGCAAGAAATCATGTGAAATGATGTACAACCTCTAACCCTGAAAGAGTTCTGTCCCCTAAACACGACATAGGTGACAGTGCAAATTAAGGGCTATTGAAGATTTGTGTCCATCTGACATTCATCAAAAATACACTAGTTTAAATGAACAGATATTTAAATAAATCAAGTGGGCTGGAATGAAACCTCTCAAATTCATAGGGAAGGAAAGAAAGGGGCCCAAGGAAGATTCAACTTTATAATCCTCACCCTTTTTTTGATAAAAGAAAAGAAAGTATGACCAATTTGGGGTGGTAATGATATAAATTTGTTCTTTGTAATTTTCTATATGACTGCAATTTACTCATTTATTAGTATTTTTTGAGAGGGAGGGAGGGAGGGAGCGAGCATGAGGACGGCTGCGGGGAGAGAGAATCTCAAGCAGGATCCATGTCCAGCACAGAGCCCGATGCAGGCTCAATCTCACAACCCTGAGATCATGACCTGAGCCGAAATCAAGAGTTGGACACTTAACTGACTAAACCACCCAGGCGGTGCCCCAGTATATGACTGAAATTTCTAAAAATAAAAATTATTTGGAATAGAAGAAAATAAACTACAACAAATGGCTGTCAATACAAACCCCCCCTCCAGGCTCTGGCCTACACCTGCTGTCCACATGGGAGCCAGACTCACAGCTGATCTGGTAAAAGAGAACCTGGCAAGGACACCAGAGCGGCACAAGGGCTAAGTTAGTGAAATTCTTAATTATAAATTTTGATTTCAAATTTGTATGTAACTTGCAATGCTGACAGTACTCTCCCGGATTTTATTTTACCAGTACTTCCTCAAAACTTCAAGCAAGCTTACCTCATAGTCTCTCTCTTCCAGTCGAGGAAGGCTGGAGTTTCCCATGCTCGCTCTATCTGCCACAGAAATGTTTACTAGTTCAACAGAAGCAACATGCCCTACCTGAAGAGTCTTCTCCTGTGTTACCCACAAACTCAAAGACCTAAGGAGTCAAGAAGATCTGCTGCTATGCATAGGCCTGTGATGCTGAAACTATTCTGGGACAAAGGCAGAAGACCAGCAGTTGCATGTGAATTTCAAAAGGGCCCCTTGGGCTGAGACTTTGAGAAGGCACAGTGGGGGAGGGGGAGGAAGCTGGCCAAACTGACGGTGCCCTAGTACAGGTAGTTAAAACTGGGTCAGTGCTAAGAGCAAGAATGGCAAGTGGCAAGGGGAGCTAGGAGGGCCGTGGGTGTAGGTGATGTTGTGGTAGGGCCACGGCCTTGGCACCCACCCTCCAACCCCTTCCCTGCAACAGGTGGAATCCGGAGTTCCATCAAGTACTGCCCGCCAAAAGGGGTACCAACGAACACAATTAGGACTCTTCCCCCCATCACTCAGATTCAGAGGCTTGCACACTCCTTTTTGTCCTTTAAAACTTTTAATTTACGGGCGCCTGGGTGGCTCAGATGGTTAAGCGTCTGCCTTCGGCTCAGGTCATGATCCCAGGGTCCTGGGATCGAGCCCCACGTCCGGCTCCTGGCTCAGCGGGGAGCCTGCTTCTCCCTCTCCCTCTGCCTCTCTCCCTGCTCATGCTCGCTCGCTCTCTGTTTCTGTATCTCTGTGTCTCAAATGAATAAATAAAATCTTTAAAAAAAAAAACTTTTAATTTACATAGTTTTTAAAATTATGACCATTTTAGAGAATCTGAAAAAAAAAAACTTTAAGTGAAAAAGTTCTCGTGATTTATGAAAGCCGGAAAATAGAGCATATAGCCATTTTCTAAGATGCCTTACAGAAAAAATAAAAAAAGAACTACAAATCTCACGTTCTTTGGACTATTCTTCCTTTACCCCTCCAACTAAGAAAAAGGATAGCCCTGAAGGTATTTTCTAAACCTACAGAACTGTAGAACATTCTCAGGATGGAAGCAAACTGTTAGCAAATAATACTAGGCACTGTAGATACTCAACAAATACCTGTCCTGACATAACCTTCCCATCTCTCCCTATCCCTACCCCCTTCCCTTCCCTCTCTCCCCGGCCCCCACCTCTGTCTCTCCTGGACACACACTCCACACACACCTAGCTTTAAATCCACCTAGCAACACCAAACACAAGCAATTAAAGTTAACCTGGCTCTCCTCAAAAGCAGAAATTGTTTCAAAACCAGTTTTAACTATCTCTACTACGTTATACTAAGGAAGATTTGGAAAAAAGTACATTTTAAAGATTCCGAGAGAGTACTTTATTCCCATAGCAAAGAAGCTGTGGTTCCTTTGGAAACGCCAAGGAAAGAGGAGCCCTGGTCTGTGCTCAGTGCCTCTTCAAGGATCTGCACGCGCGCACAAGCATTCCCGGAGGGTCCTCCCAGAGTAGTTTAACGAGCGCTGGCCTGGGTTCCTGCACACATCACACCCTATAAAGCCAGCACCAACGGCCTGCACATTCAGGGCTGGGCACACGGCAGGCATTCACCAGCACAACGCAAGTCACCAAGTCAAGGCAGCATCGAGTGGCCCCAGAGGTAGGATTCACCCAAAACCCTTAAAAGACTTTTAGGGAGGGGAACCTGGCTGGCTCAGTCGGAAGAGCATGCAGCTCTTAATGCAAGGGTTGTGAGTTCATGCGCAATGCTGGGTGTAAAGATTACTGGAAAATAAATAAACTTTAAAAAAATCTTTTCAAAAAAAAAAATCCCTTAAAAAAAGTAAGACTTCTAGGTAACTAGATACTTTTTTTCTTCACTTTGCATATTTAAATTTTCCTATAACTACACATCTGTTTAAAAAAAAAAAGGGAAGGATTTTCTTGGGTATTTGTCAACCAAATAGAGTGGAAAAACCATCTCTGGCCTTTGGGTGGTATGTTGGTCCAACCCATACAATTAAGTATATATAAATACAATGGTACACAAAGGACCAGGGATCAGACCACCTAGGTGACATTCATTCATTCACACTGTGGATATCCAAACATACTGAGGTTCAACAACAAATACAGTGGATTATAAATTCAAGGCTGACAGCACTGGAGGAATGTAAATTGGTACCAACCACTTAGGAAATGAGGCATCACCTAGTAAAGCTGCAGATAAACACACCTGAAGGCCCTGGACGAGAAACTACCCAGCTGTCCGCCAACAGATGATGGGCAACTTGTGCTATGTTCATACAAAAATGAACTAATTAGTCACAGATAATATGAATGAATCTTTAAAAAAATACCACGCTGCAAGAATTTTAAAAAACTGTGTCTGTATGTATATTCCTATATACACACATATATATATACCCACGTATGATGTTGACCCCACAAAAAAAGTATTTAAAAGAATACCTACGTTGATTCCATTTGCATAAAGATGAAAACAGACAAAATGAAACTTGTTTAGATATTAATATTTAGGGGAGAGAAACTAGCAACAAGAAAGGAAGTGATTTCCACAAAAATGAGGCTAGGTTACTTCTGGGGTGAGGGGAGAGGTTGTCATTGGCAAAGTACGGGAGGAAGGTGCTTCTTGACCTTCGAGATGGTTACAGCTGGGTGTTCTTAAAAAAAATCATTAATTTACCCATTTGTTTCGTATGCTTTTCTGTGTTATAATTCACAATAAAAAGGTTAAGTAAACAAAATGTTGATGTCCAGGAATTCAGAACCATTACAATTCTGGCCAATGTGGGGAAAGAACACTTCCTCTCTAAATGTCGCTATTAGCCTATCAGTTTCATCAGTTTTCAGGGACCTTATTTGCCTTCTACCCCAATATTCAGCACTAGACCTTCAGCATGGTAAAAGTCCTCTAATATATAAACTCTTGATGTGAATTCTGTTTGAACTCATGTGTCTCCTGAAACTACTGATCTGAACTGTGCCCGCATTAACACTTCCCTTTGTTTCCCAGTGAAGCTTTCATAAATAACTAAAACTACTACCTTAAATGTTCACCTGTAAGTTTATACCCAGGGGCTGTTGCTTTAGCTACTCTCCCTGCCTTCCGCTCCCTTTTATGCTTCCTTTTAGGGTGAATACACTAGTAGTCCTAGATATTGTTTTTAATGGAAAAGTTTTCATTTTCATCTAAGAGTAACACCTAGGATCTTAACGGTTTAAGTGCTCTGAGGCTGTTTAAGAGGGGATCATTTGCCCATCGTCCTGAGAAACACTACCATGCCACAGAAGTAATGAACCTTTACAACCAGCTGTACTTAAAACACATGCTACCTCTTGTAGACAGAAACCAAAACTCTATGAACAGGACTGGTTAATTTTATAATAATTCATTTCAATTAAAAAATCACTTTGTGCAGACACTTATAAAAATACTTAGAAAAGTCTAAGAGGTTACACACAAATCGATAAAGATATACACAGCAGTTACTTTTGGGAAAGATGCTAAAAAAGAAGGCTTTAACCTTATCTGTAAAGTTCTTAGTTTTACAAAGAGAATTATTAATGAATTTCTGGTGACAGTGAGAAAAAGCATTTTCAATCCACCTTGCCTTAAGATCCCAAATGCAAAGGAATTTACGAAACACACATTCCTCCCTGTAGACCATCATTTAAAAATATTAAGGTTTTCATGCTATAGTTTTAAAGAACTGCCTGGGTTTGCACACCTGAGCAGTATTTTTTTATATGAATACACATTTATGCCATTCTATTAGGGAATATTACAGAAATCATACCTGCATTCAACCAATATGACAGATTTCAGATGAGAACTCAGCATAGACACATTTGACACTGACGTTAAAATGACTTGGAATGAAGGAAACCGTCTCCTGTTTTATGGGGGAAAGCCAAAAATATCAAGCAACTACCTTCTCCTCCCCCAAGCGTCAGAAGATGAGTCAGAGCTGGAGGCAGGAATAGGGCCCATGTGTCAAAGCCGCCTGTGCAGGGCGCCTTCCTACCTCCACCCGACAACCCTCCCCCCCCCACCCCAGGTCAGGGTCCCTGCCTCAGCTGGTCCCTGACAGGAATTCTCAGGTGTCCCTGGTGAAGAAGAGGCAGTTATTCATTCCGGGGTGCCTCATTCTCTGCATTTCTTAAAAGGAGCCCAAGAATGGGAGCCTTTATGAGTCCACCACAACTAACAATCACCAAATGCAGCTCAAGGGAGTGGAGCCTCCAGACACACTCACGTAACTTTTCAAAGAAGACAGCACCTTTGTTCCCCTCATCTTAAACAACAGGAAACATGTAGGGAGCAGCTGTGACTTGTCCAGTATCACTTAACTCTGTGACACAGCAGAGCCTCAACCACGCTGACACCGGGCCCCAGCCTCTCTGACTTTTAACTGCTCTGTACAATCTCAGGGAAGATGCTCCAACATTCCATTTTCCTTACGTGTAGCCTAATGGACTAGGAATTCCAGGAAACTCAGGGTTAAATATCTTGGTCCATATTAAGATTAGTAAAGAATCAGGACTTGCTTCTTTGCCTCTGTTTTTACATCTGTAAAACGGGATGGCAATGCTCTCTACCTACCCCTCCTAATAAAACTACAATGAACGGCTCGTTAACACATGCCAAATGCCTTGAGGTCCTGCTGGATGAAAAGTACAAGGTAGTTGTGTTGTTCTTTTTGTTTTGTTTTTTTGCTTTAAATCCCTACACAGTAGAACGGCAATTGTAAGTCACTCCTCCTTCCCTCGCCTCTGGGATGCCCAGTTACCATAACACTGGCTGGTACCAATGGCAACAACCACCTAAATAAAATATAGTTATACAATCCACAAAGGCAGCTCCAGCAGGCGACTCCTCTCACACACAAACAACTCAACTTCGCTTTGAAGAGAGGGTACTTAGGAGAAATAAAAAGACACGTTAGCACTGTGCACCCCAATCTACCACCAAAGAGAAACACTCAAGTTGAATACTTGGCATTGCTGAAAGTCAAGTTGCTTCTATCAATGCACCAGAAACCTATGGAAGAAGCAAAGGGCCACCGACAGCTCCAGAGGCTCGGAGCGGGTGGACGCTCACCGCGGGTGAGGAGCTGGAGAGACCATGGCGCGGCCGGAGTACCGAGGGTCAGGAAGGAGGAGGAGGGGAGAGGAGCCCACAGGATGCCGGCTAAGGAGCCCGAGGGCCGGGACGCGGGGCCGGGGCGTCGGCCGCACCCGAGCGCAGCCGGGGGGCGCGCGCCCAGAGCCGGCGAGGCGGGGTGTCGGGCGGCGAGGAGGGGGCGCTGCGGAGGGCCCCGGGCCTCGCTCCTCCCGGCCGCCCAGAGGATGCGAGAACCGCCCAAGAGCAGGTGTGGGTGCCGGCACAAAGTTTCCAGAAACGAGGGTCGCGCGGGGCCCCGGCCGCCGGGTCCCGCCAGCCCCCGCCGGGGTCGCGTCGGAGCCAAGTCCCGCCCGCCCCCCAGTCCTTGCCCGGGCCCGCGGCCCCCTACCGGCTCGGCCCCGCGGCTGCTGGCACTCCGTCCTCCTGCGCGGCTCCAGGCTTCTGCGGGCTACCCGCCGCGCGCGCCCCTCCTTCTCCCCTCCGCCCGCGCCCGGGGCGGGCCGCGCGCACGCTCCCTGCGCCCCACCGCCCTCTCCCGAGGGGGGGGCGGGCCGCTCGGGGCGGGGGAGGGGCCTCCGCGCTAGAGGCTCGCTGAGGGGCGGGGGGAAGCCGGCGGGGGACGCGGGGAGCGGCGGGCGGCGCGCGTGCGCATTGCGCCGTCCGCCGCGGAGCGGAGCTGCGGGGCGCGCGCCCCGCTGTCCTGGATGCCCCTCGGGTCGGGCTTTCCCTGGAGTCACCTGTGTTTCACAACATACGACCCCTCTGGTCGCCACTTCGGGGTTCGGGCGGGGGAGCAGGGGTGGTGTACTGGGGTACTTTCTGGATGCGAGAGGGTTAAAGGCAAGGAAACAACACAAATATAAAAGGTGTGAAGACTGCAGTAAGTGACTAATCACCGCCTCTCACCCCACCCCCACCTTGTATCCAGCACGAGAGAGCCCAGGAATTGGGACCGAAGAGTGAAGGGAAAATACATCTCATGGCAACTATTGGATGGATTTTGCTTGGGCAGGTACAGGCAGTTTCTCGTAACTCTGGGAGGCTATTTTGTCCGAGACTCAAAAGTAGCTACAGATAGGTCATCTCCTGCGGGCCCTGAGACCGGCAACTCACCATCCTACACCGCAGGTGCCATCGGACTCTCAAAACCCCAGATCCACAAACCGTGCCTCCCAGGTAGAGCTGTAGGGTGTCCGAAGCCCAGGCTGAACACATGGATTCGTGGAGGGCTTATTGGCTGTGTCACTGTGAGGGTCTTTTATTTATTTTTTTAAAAGATTTTATTTATTTGTTTGAGAGAGAGAATGAGATAGAGCATGAGAGGGGAGGGTCAGAGGGAGAAGGAGACTCACTGCTTAGCAAGGAGCCCGATGCGGGACTCGAACCCGGGACTCCAGGATCATGACCTGAGCTGAAGGCAGTCGCTTAACCAACTGAGCCACCCAGGCGCCCTGTGAGGGTCTTTTTAAATTTAGGTTTGCCCATCTATAACATGAGTAGATGCGAATGGACTTTTTCAGCACAACCTGCCCTGGCAGGTGAGGGGGGGGTATAAAGGACTTCCTCAAGGCTCTGCAGTGAGTCAGACACCCGAGTCCTGACCACGCCCAGCCCCTTTACTCACCAGCCGCAGCTCCTCACCGTTGTAAATCGTTGGCGTCAGAACTGCTGAACAAACGAGTAGTCCTAGGTTTGGGGGGAGGGGTTGGGGAGGGAGGTTAAAAACAAAACAAAACAACAACAACAACAAAAAAACAAAAACACGCGCTTTGGGTTTACATCTCCCCGGCATCTTCAACCAAAAGCTTCGAGGCTTTTTCATGCTCTTCCTGATCTCTGACTGGATTCAGAGTCATCCCGTGGGTGCAGTAATGCCTAAAAGTTCTGTTTCCCAGACAAAAATATAACATGAAGGCATTTTAGTGATAATCTTAGGGGAGTTAAAAAGGCCTGGGTTGGAGAGATTTGTTTATTTTTGCCTTCATTAGAGAGTTGAAACTTTAAAATTCGGCAAAATTAATCTTCTCGTCAGGAGAACAAAGCAATCTGATTCAAGAAAAAACACTAGTTCAAATCTTGCCTGGGAAAGGCATTTTTCCGGCACTAAATTGCTCCACCACCAATTCATCTAATGACTTATTTTGACATGCGAACACCAAAATAGCAAAATCTCTAATAGAAACGATTGTATGCAGCTTCGCTTCTCCCCCCCCCCGTCCCCCCCCCCGCAGACCTTCCTTCAGTCAATTCAATGACTCAGCAACACAAATAGATACATCCCTCTTCAGATTCAAGCTTGTTTGTTACTTACACAAGGCAGGTTTCCAGGACAGCTCTAGTTAGCCGGGCATTTTCACGGATTATAGGAACTAAATCTACCCTAAAGAATCATATCCTCATCAGTGAAAAGGAGGGAGGAGGGCTAAAACAGTTTGTGCTGAGTGTGATGTATGTGCAAAGATCTAGAGATTAAGGAAAAGTAGGAAGAAGTGCTAAAGTCGGTAAGACCATTCAGTGACTATATATATGTCCGTGGGCAGGGAGGTGCTTTACACCTTTAAGTGCAGGCTGACCTGTGCCTCTACAAAAATGCAATTTGAAGGTGTTATCTTCTAGATCAGACTGTCCAGTGTTGAATTTGGTGTGATAGAAATGTTCTGTATCTGCACTGTCCCACACAGTAGCCACTAGCCCCATGTGGCGTCTGAGCACTTGAAATGTGGCTCTAGTGTGCCTGAGACACTGGATTTTTTATTTAATTAATTTTAATAAATTTAAATAGCCACATGAGGCTAGTGACTGCCTTACTGGACAGCACACTAGACTGTACATAGATATTTTCATAACAACTATGTCAGATGTAGATACATCTTAGAGGCCATCTGCTACAGAAGTATGACTTGTCTATGCCCAGGGAAGGGGTGGTTCATCCCAACTACGTCTAAATAAGCAGTGCTTGAGAGCAGTGCAGCTTCTGTGCAGAATGAGAGTTGATCTGATTAGATGCAGTAAGTGGAGGGTGGAAACTTCTACTCTGCTTGGCTTCTGAAGTCTTTTCCAAAAATATTCTCCTTAATTGCTTGGGCAATGACTTAGACTAATCAGACCTTTATGAGTCCCTTAGAAAGAACAGTCGCATCTCCCATGCCTATCATTGCCTCTGGTTAACAAACTGGCAACAGCTTTGATGTATCTGTCAGCATTGGGGAACAGCTGTGATCAGTGTGCCCCTGACCTACAGAAGTCTATAGAAGTCTGATTTCTGGGTACCATCAGGTCCCAAGGCTCACAGATGTTTTGAACACCTGCTTGCTAATGCTCCTAATTCCAGAGTATATGCCATTGAAAGTTATAAAGATGCAAATCCCCTAAAGAAGCAAATCTTTATTGTCCTTTGACATGTTGGAGAAGAACAGTGGACACCAGGTATCTGGGAGGAAACTCATAAATGTGGAAAAGATAAAAGAATTAGGAGGACAATAGTCCCAGAACACATTTTATCGGGGCGCCTGGGTGGCTCAGTTGGTTGGGCATCTGCCTTTGGCTCACTCAGGTCATGATCCCAGGGTGCTGGGATCGAGTCTGGCATCAGGCTCCCTGCTTGGCGGGGAGTCCGCTTCTCCCTCTGCCACTCCCCCGCTTGTGCTCTCTCTCTCTGTCAAATAAATAGAATTTAAAACACACACATCTTATCTACTATAGAAATTTGCTGAAGTCTCGTGCTATTTTATAAGATGTAAGATAGCACCTTATATGGCTATCATAAGGATTAACTAATTTTATTACATGTCGAATATTCCAACCTTCTATTTTTAGAGTTTTCATCATTTTCATAAAATATTATCTTTCCAGGGGCGCCTGGGTGGCTCAGATAGTTAAGTGTCTACCTTCGGCTCAGGTCATGATCTCAGGGTCCTGGGATCGAGTCCCACATTGGGCTCCTTGCTTCGCAAGAAGCCTGCTTCTCCCTCTGCCTGCCACTCCCCCTGCTTGTACTCTCTCTCTCTCTGGCAAATAAATAAATAAAATCTTTTAAAAAAATATTATTTTTCCATTAATAAGCAAATGTCACATTACCAAAAAAGAGAGGAAGCATCACCCATAATTTTACTACTTTACCAAAACAACAATTAGCAGCTTTTCTTTCTGGTCTTTTTTCTATACATGATTTTTTAGTTTTATTTATACAGTTACAATAGTGTATACACAGTTTTGTGGCCTGACTTCAAGTTTCTTGAGCTAGGCATTATATAAGGGAATATTACAACATACCTATGATAACTAGGTCATTTAATATCTGTGTCTGAAGCTTTGTGCCCTTAATTCAGCCCTGGGGCTGTGACAATGATGCACAGTGATGAGAATTCCAAAGAAACATCCTTGAAAAAGGCGCATCTACCTGTTTTAACATTTGCTCTGTGTCTTTTAGATCTTACTGTCCCTCTGTGAGATATTAGCATAGTATGAATTGTGTGGTACGGGAAAATCAAGCGCTATTCATACCTGGCTGGAGTTAAATGAAAATATCAAAGGTTCGATGGGAAGGAAAAAGAAAGGAGGTGCTAGGTGTGTTATCCCACTTCATTTTCATCACACTAAGGTAGGTATTATCAACCACACGTTAGCCATGAGGGACTGAGAAACTTGCCCAAGGTTGCATTATTATTAAGTAGCAGAACAAGAATTAGCACTCAGGTCTTTCTAATACACTGGGGCAGGTAACAAGAAAGCATTTAATGTTATTAAAAAGGAAAAGAGAGGGGTTTTAACAAATTGTTTTGTTTTTTTGTTTTTAAGAGTTAACAAATTTTTTAAAAAGATTTATGTGAGAGAGCACACATGCATGAGCGGGGGAGGGGCAGAGGGCGAGGGAGAGGTTGGGGAGAAAGTCTCCAGCAGACTCTCTGCTGGGCATGGAGCCTGACGCGGGGCTCCATCTCAGGACCCTGAGATCATGACCTGAACCGAAATTAAGAGTCAGACTCTTAACTGACTGAGCCACCCAGGCACCCCGAGGGGTTTACAAATCTTTTTTACAACCAGAATATATGCATGTATTTCTTGGGAAAAAAGAAATGTTTTTAAAGAGAAACCTTTAAGGAAGAGTAAATGAAGAAGTAAGATATTTCTCCCCAAGAGTGAGTTAATCACCTCTGGTAGTAACAATACCAGAATTGGTAAGAGAGACACTTTTTAAAAAGATACTTAATTTTATTATTATTATGTTAAGTTAGCCAGCATATAGTACATCATTAGTTTTTGATGTAGTGTTCAATGATTCATCAGTTGCATATAACACCCAGTGCTCATCCCCACACGTGCCCTCCTTAATACCCATCACCTGGTTACCCCATCCCTGCACATCGCCCCCCACCCTTCTGTAACCCTGTAACCCTATTTGGTTCCCGGAGTCCGGAGTCTCTCATGGTTTGTCTCCCTCTCTGATTTCTTCCCATTCAGTCTTCCCTCCCTTTCCCTGTGGTCCTCCCCGCTATTCCTTATGTTCCACATATGAGTCAAACCGTATGATAATTGCCTTTCTCTGCTTGATTTATTTCACTTATTATCACTTAGCATAATCCCCTCCAGTTCCAACCATGTCGATGCAAATGGTGGGTATTCATCCTTTCTGATGGCTGAGTAATATCCCATTGTATACATGAACCACCTCTTTATCCATTCGTCTGTTGAAGGGCATCTCGGCTCCTTCCACAGTTTCGCTATCATGGACATTGCTGCCGTGAACATTGGGGAGCATGTGACATCCTGGGTAATTACGCTACTTTGCATAATCTACTATAACATCAAAGACAAAAAACCTGATCGCACTCAAGGGGAGTAAATGTCCATGTCAACTCAAGAGCCTGAGGACCTCCCTCTAGTTATGAATTGCTACTTAAGTTGAGCCTTTGACTTTGTAAATGAAAGAGTGGGATGTGAATGGGGCAGGGGTAGCAGAGGTTCCCAGGTAGGTTAAAAGGCGACATCTAACCTACTCTGTTGTTCACCAGCTCTCTGCTTTGCCAAATAGTAGCAAATCTGTGTTACAGGAAGTTGGAAGCCTCAAATAATTCTTTGCCAGACCTAAGATTACACACTGTAGTTGCAAACATATCCTGACTGCAAAGTGTCTCCCTAGAGCCTTGGAGCAACGTCTGCTTACCTCCCGGATGCTAATCTGGGGTATCTCCTTTCACCAGAGAGCCTGTAAGCCCCAACGCCTGTATCCACCCCATCTTGCCACATCTGCTGGAAAGCCATGACTTGCTTTTATCCCTCTCCGAGTTTCCATGGAGACCCAACAGTTTACTTTTTACCCCAACTCTCAGCCATGGTTATTTTTAACTGTAAAACTCTGAGCCAGGTCACAGCTGGGATCTGGAAGATGTAATGACGTCTATAGCCACCCTTCTCTCCCACAGACGCCTTCTTTTCTGCAGTTGCTGGGGGCGGAGGCACTCCTGGGAGAGGAGTTTTTGCTCTCAAAAGCATTTTGCTTTGCATTGTGAAGCTAAACCTATGCTGACTTCGATCTGACAGGTGTCCTGAATCTGAAACCGTGCACGCCAAGAAACAAGGCAAAGATTTTTGTGGGGTGGGGGAGGAAGTCTGCCAGGTAAGCTTGACGTTGCTGTCACGAATCTGTGGCTAGAGCTTAGGTAAAATACCCTCTGGTAAAAATAAATCAAAGTGCTCTCCTCTGGGGAAAAAAAATAAGGGCTCTGGCTCCTGCCCCCAATAGAGTGGCCTTTTTTTTTTTTTTTTTTTGCTGCAGCCTGTCCTTGGTTAAAAAGAGGCTCCTAAGAGGATACTGTATGAAGAACCGTTATACCTCTCCACAGCAGACAGCAAATTCCCATGGGGTCAGGGTGGGAACCCTGCTGTCCCCCTACTTCTCTACGGAGAGTTCAGATCAGTCCACCCACCCCTCAGGCCCCTGGTACTTGGGAGCTAGTGTCTTCATGGCATTTCTGAACTCTTCACTCCTTTTCAATATTTCTGTGGTGTGTGGGGGGGAAGCTATTAAATAACCCTGGAAATTGCCCTTCTCATCTTAGACAACATCCTAAGATTGAAAACGGACATAAAACATAAGACACTTAGCCCCAATTCAGTGTTTTCTCACAGGGGACACTGATTGGGAACATTAAAAAATTAAGCACCAGGGCACCTGGGTGGCTCAGTCGGTTAGCGTCTACCTTCGGCTCAGGTCACGATCCCAGGGTCCTGGGATCGAGTCTGCATCAGGCCCCCTACTCGGCAGGGAGTCTGCTTCTCCCTCTCCCTCTCTCTCCGTGTCAAATAAATAAAATCTTTAAAATTAAGCTCCCCAGTGCAGGTTCCATTAATTTATTTCTTAAAATAATACATTTTTATGTTTTTAAGGAATTCCCTAAATGAAGGGTGATCACAGGGGAAAATCCAAATCAGGAGTTATCTATTGTTTAATGGGAGAAAAGAGAAGGTTAGGTCATTGCAAATAATTTCAGAAACAGAGTAGATACTTGGCAGACAGCTCTCCAAGAAGAGAGACACATTACAAGTGTCATGACTTGGAACTTGGCTGTCAGTTCACTGAAGAAGGGTGATAAGATGACAGCATTTCAGCATTTTTACTTTGATTAATAAAGTGCTGGTTTCTTAAAACAACTATGAGGTCTCCTCCTTTCCACACTTCCTAAGATGCTACTTCTGTTCAACAAAACTCTAGACCAAGGCAGGATTATTAGCAGGCTTCCACGGAAGACCTCAGGGTAAAACAGAGCAAGCCAAGAAAAAAAAGTGTTGCTTGGTTAAGAATGATTAATTCAACCAAATAATTAGTGTGGTGCCACAGAAATCCACCTCCTGTGCTCCAAAGTAGAAAATAAGTGCCTCAGACTTAATTATCCAGCCCTGAAAGACATCTAACAAGTCTGGGCCGGCAAAGGTTAACTATAGGGCTTGCAAAGACAAAGACAAAGGGAGGTACATCTATTAAATCAATTTTTTTTTTTTTTTTTGTAGCTCTGTTTTGGGTTTTAAACCTTTTAATGGTCACTTTCTGGATTCTTATCTCAACTTCCTCATTACTCCTGCTCCTAACAGGGAAGAGGGCCCAGTACACAATACTTAACAAGCAAGTAACTCATTGTGACAAAGACTTTTAATGTCAGATTTAAGACAATCACGCTTCCCTTACATACCTGTCTCTTGACTTGTAAGCCTGGTCAAATCAAAGAGCAGCCGATACTCTTACCATGGCGCATCTCAACTGACAGAAGCCAAGGCAGCAGGCAAAACTGAACAGAAAAAGAACTCCCTTCCATTAAATTTACAAACTGGCTTCTCAAATGATTCACCTGTCCCTGCCTCCCAGCCCCCAACTCCTCAAAAGCAGCAAACTTAAGTTCTGGTGCATACTACATGGATAGGCTACTTACGTTCCAAAATATTCACTAAATGCTCACTTACTGCTCTCGCAAATTAAGTGCCTATGCTGGCATGCCCATGACCATCCTATCCAGGCTGCTCTGACCCTGTTTGCAATCAGAGATCCAGCTCGATCTCACATCGCACTCAGAAGAGGTGGTTATTGTGTCTGATTGAGAAATCCTTTGTCTTAGTTCCTACACAAGGCTACGGGCATGGCTGTGTCCCTTTCTAGCAGGTCAGGGAGAAGTTAACCACAGCTGGCTAAGCATACTAGGAAGGAAAGCAAAAACTTCCAGATCAGTACTTCCTGAACCAAACTTTAATTTTTAGAAATTCAGACAAACGATGGAGCGCCTGGGTGGCTCAGTCGTTAAGTGTCTGCCTTCAGCTGAGGTCATGATCCCAGTGCCCTGGGATCGAGCCCCGCATCAGGCTCCCTACTCAGCGGGAAGCCTGCTTCTCCCTTTCCCACTCCGCCTGCTTGTGTTCCCTCTCTTGCTGTCAAATAATTAAATAAAATCTTTAAAAAAAAATTCAAATGAAAAACCAGGTACACAGGAGTTGTGGAAAGGCTTTTTGCGTTAACAGTAATACAGCGTATATCTAGAAGGTACCCACAAAGACATCCTTAAAATTGTATGGGCAGTATTCCAGGATACTATTTAGAACACAGCACCACTCTCCTACCCAGAGATAAGTGGAAGAGTGTTACGGACGAGTTTTTCCAAGCTTCTCTCTACAATTTGGGTTTCTGATTCTTTACACTGGACATTTTAGTTCTCTTATTACATAGCTACAGAGTTCCTAAAGCTGGAGTGACTTACCAACTGGGATTTTGTTGTTGTTGATGAATGTCATTGGTCTTCTCCCCTTTCTGGCTGACCACAAGCTGGTTTCATGACTCAAAACTAGGAAGGTTGTTCTTACCTCTCCGCAAGGACAGGTCAGTTAGCGGAGTTCAGATTTAAATTGGGGAGGCGGGGGAGAGGAACACAGGGGGTACTGTAAACAAGAAAAGGATGAAAACTGGAACCCCAAAAGAGATAAACCATGGAGTTAAGTTGGTCTCAAGAGAGTCTAGATCTTTGAGCATGGAAAGGGTCATGACATGGGAAGAAATTTAATCTTTATTTCCCACCCCTGGCAGAAAAGGACGTATCTAAAATACCAGCAGAAACCTTTAACTTTAAATTGCAATAAAAATTCCTAACAGTAAAAAGTATTGATGTCACGGAGTTTTGAGTAAATGCTCCCTCTTCAGAATGATATGGACTAAGAGAGACCTCGACCAGTACAGTTGGTTTATAGCCAACTCTGTCTAGCAGCAAAGGGGAAGGACGGAATACACTTTTAAGGCCTTTGCTAGCTCTGAATTTTGAGTAACAAGAAGGGCCTCCTTTGGTGGTAAGAACATAGAAGGAAACAGTGTACGTACACCAGCCAAGTCAGATATCGGCAAGTGCTTTTCTACTGTAAGTGCAAAAAGATGGCGACTCTGACTGAAGAGTAGCCCTTACCCAAAATATGGCTTGATCTTTGAGAAACCTACCAGGGATTCTAGGTCATAAATTCTGTGGAGTTGGGCTTACCACAATTAATAACCCTACTTCCTAAAATCTAATCATTTGAAATTACAGCCTGATTTTTCTATCACTATTTTCAACCATGCCATTTTCCTCATCAAATCTAGATCCCTCCCCGACCCCATCAGTTTTTTCGGCGTTTGACTGGTTCCAAGGTTTCTATCAGACTGTGCCCCAACCTCCCACTAACTACCCCAGCTGCCCCTCGTGTCCTCGCCAACTAAACCTCTTGGCATCATTTTCCTCAACCCCACTGCTGCCTCCACATCATCCTCCACCCACCATGTCTGCAAGTCTCCCACTTCCACCTGCCACTTTCTCTCTCTCCTCCCAATCCTCTCATTGCCTCAAGAGCTCACCTCTCCCAGGGAGCCTTCCTTAATCAAGACTAAGGACTCTTGGAACTACAAGACACCACCTAACCTTGGTGTCTAAGGCATCCCCAATTTTTAGAACAGGAATTACCTTTTAGGAACAAGAGGAAATCCCTTTATAACCAAGTAGGGGTGATGGTGGTGGCAGAGCACATTTTCTAAGAGGTATGACAATGCAAAGACAAGACAGCATTTCCACAAGTCACCCTTTCTCAAGATTGAAGTCTTTTATTCTAATTCCCTCAGATCCTAAGAGTTTCCTTTTCATGTGCAACCCCCAGGTAAGCATGCATATTTACAGGAGTCAAAAAATTTGAGCAAATATTTCCAACAAAGCATATTTTACTTAGATATGTCGAATGCTGAAAGAATTGGAGAATCATTCAGCTACTGGAGGCAATTTGTGCAGATTCTGTATGTACTGCTACATACAACCTTGCTTCTAACAGAAATGGCATAACCATGACTCCATGTGTGGCTTATTTTGTAGAAAGGTTTGAGGATCAAGTTTCAGATGTGGTGGGGTTACTCACCCTCCTATGTAGTGAGTCCCATATATGAACTGCTTTACTTTTGTTTTAAAAGTTGTTTTTTAAATATTCTTTTTTTTTTAAGATTTTTTAAAAAAGATTTTATTTATTTATTTGAGAGTGAGAGAATGAGAGATAGAGAGCATGAGAGGGAAGGGGTGAGAGGGAGAAGCAGACTCCCTGCTGAGCAGGGAGCCCGATGTGGGACTCGATCCCGGGACTCCAGGATCATGACCTGAGCCGAAGGCAGTCGCTTAACCAACTGAGCCACCCAGGCACCCTTTTTTAAGATTTTTATTTATTTGTCAGAGAGAGAGAGAGCACAAGCAGGGGGAGCAGTAGAGGGAGAGGGAGAAGCAGGCTCCTCACTGAGCAAGGAGCCCGATGTGGGACTCGATCCCAGGACCCCGGGATCATGACCTGAGCCGAAGGCAGACGCTTAACGACCGAGCCACCCAGGTGTCCCTAAAAGTTGCTTTTATTGCAGACTAGCCTGTCACCACTGAGAAATTAGGGTTCAGGTCTCAATCCAAGCAAAGCCGAGGTTAGCTGTGTCATCTCCATCCTCAGGGGCCTGGTATCCTGGGAAACCCAGGGTAAGAACAGGGTGACCCCAGGACACACATGTTAGCAGAGACAGTGCAGCGTGATGAGGCGGGCACTCAACACCCTAAGTGTGCTTTAGTTACCAGAATACTTGACACACCCACAAATTAGGTAGCAAAACATTTTAATCCATTAATTCTAAAAATAACAGAGACATTTTATATCCGGTGCCACCTCCTCAAGAGTCTACTGCAGGTTAGACAGTCAAGTACAAAGCCAGACATTAAAAGGGAAAGATGTAGTTTGGGACAAGACCATCACGGGGAGATTTTTCCTCCCATTTGCTCATAAACGTTAAGTCATCAGCTTAAAAAAATCCTCAGAAGGAAAGAGAAAGCTTTCTCATGCTCTATAACCTTTCTCTTTATTTTAGATCTTTCTGTAATGTTTGAAGGCAAAACAGATAATCAGAAAACCAGCCTCCCAAGTACAAAGATCTGAGCTGGACTCCCAGGACTACAGACTGCTTCAGTTCTATTTCTACCGACACTCTGATGTGAGGTACTATGGTTCTTGTTTTAGTTACAAGAGGTGTTGGGAATAAAGGCCCACTCACATTTAATAATAGCTTATCTAGCACATAACTTTGCAGCACAACACCAACAACAGGAGTGTTTTAAAGCAGGGTGGAAAAGAAAGTAGATATTAATACAACGTAAGGTTCCCTTTGTCCTTCCTCTCTTTTTACAATGAGAACTCAGCTCAGCAATGAAACTCTCCAGAATGCCCGTGCTGTCCTTTGGCCTACCACATTCCAAATTTGTGATTTCTGATCCGAAGCCCTCAGAGCCTCAGGCTTTAGTGATGTATCCTTCTCGGATGAGGAAATCATAGATTTTCCGGGTTTTGTTCACATCTATCTTGATGAGTGATCTTGCCTGCGCCAGTCTCAAGCCTCCTTGCTTGTTACATTCGTTCAATAGAGCAGATTTGTATTCTAAATAGGCTCCTGGGACCAACCTCACCATCTGACAGAGCTGCAAGACATGGCGAATTTAATAAACATTAACATCTGTCATTCTCATAATTTAATCCTGTAGGTATAGCCAAAATAAAATTTAAAAAGTGACATCAACCTCCAACTATTTATAGGAGCTGCTGGGTGGCTGGACCACATTCCATTTAGTCTCTTCCTTGGACGACAGACACTTAGGAAGAGAAAGCCAGAGTCTGATCCTGGGAGAGACTTTAGCACCTGTCAGCAGGCTCACCTGGGTCTGTCGAGGAGCACAAGTATGTGTCCTGAGGAGCAGCCTGGGTCCACATAGCTCTCGGCCCAGCACATTTCAACACAGCCAGTCGGGGAAGAGCCACAGGACACAGTAGGGGCGGGGGTGCAGATACTTGGATTTCCAAGTGTGAATCACATTATTTTTAGTATCGGCATAAAGCAGTCAACGCTGCTTTTGTGATTACATTTCCTACTTTGAAGGAGAAGATACAGACCTTGCAAAGAGGCTACTTCAGCTGCTAAAAATCTAGAAGGCTGGCTCAGTCCCGGTTCACCTGCCATGGCAGCCCAGGGCAATGAGCAGTGTGAGGTCACTGCTTGTGGGTAAGGATAAAAACTGCTTGAAACTCCCGGCCATTCAATACTTGACTCAGAAAGGCCTGTGACCTCCTTCAGCAATACTGAAATAGAACATACACTCCTCTCTATTCCCAAACTAATCTTTACTGTTCCTGGTGGCTGAAACCAAAGACTAACAGCCCCCACTCCATGACTCCCCTTACTGTCTGACCTGAATTAATGATATGGAGTGGCAGATGGGGAGACTGATCTTGGGAACTGTAAAAGGAGCACATGAGGAACAGAAGAGGGTTCCTCTTTTGGAATGGACTTCAGGGCTAGGCACATTTTTTGGAAAATGCTTGAGGATGACTCCTTTGAGGCTGGCTTTAAATTTTTGAGACAGCCAAAAGTAGTATGAAGACAAGTCTGATGATTTTAGTGGAAAAGAAAAGTAGGTCATGGCATTTTTAATCAAAATTAGTGTATGTGATGATGAAGTTCCTTACTTATGGCTTACATACATGCTCTGGAGACAATCTTTTAAGTGATGGTTATACTGTTGGGATAAATGTAGAGCTCATCAAAGTGACCATTCTAATAGGAAATAACCATTTTCATATACAAGTTATTTTGGGTTTATAAACAATATCATTCACATGAAGCACTTAGTACAGTGTCTGGTACGTAGTAATGCTCAATGAACGATGGCGGCCATTATCTAGATTTCTATGTCATAATCAACCCTACCCTGGCTCCTCCAGCTCCCCTCCTCTTTGTTACCTCCTTTTCTCTTTCATTCAGCTTCTCTGTGCCAGGGAGGCCAGTGAGGTTCAAGGGCGGTGCACTTCGTCTACCTACAGACACAGAAAAAGGTATGTGTTTCAGAGGAGTGACAATTCCTCAGGTGTGAAGTAACACAGCCCACTGCAACCAGGCCAGTGAGGTACAAGGTCACAATGTCCGGCTCTAAGAAATCTCTACCCATCACCTCAGGCCTCAGTCTAGTTGGCAACGTGGGCACCCCAATGTTCGCCTGAAAATACAAGTGCTAATTCACGTGCCCTTTGCTCTGCTAAAATACACAATCACATACACCCTAGCAACCCAGTTGCTACTCTTTCCAACCCAGTAAGATTCTAAACTCTAAAGCCCAGATGTCACCCAGTGAAGAATAGTCATATGCTGCCCGCCCCGACGGCTGATGAATGGGAATAACAGCTCCACAGGAGAGACCCTTCCCAGCCCTCAGGACTCTGCCAGGAGCAGAGTACCATTTGCTTTTGGATCAAAGGCAGACTGTTAGGCCAGCAAAAGGCCTTTCTTATTTATTATGTGAGGGAATATCTGTTCCTTCCAAAGAAGCCCTGTTTACCTGAAAGATCCACACAGAGGAACAATGAGCCATTATATGGCAAACCAGAAGCTGAGGTGAACTCACATACTGAGAAAGAAACCCAAGTATGAGGTCACTGCCCAGGATGGTAAGTTTCATGTGTAAAATTTTTTGCTTTTGTTTTGAATATATATTTGGGTTAGTGTTCAGTTGGGAGATAGGTGGGCTGAGTTAGGCAAAAGAAAATGTAGAATAATGTATTAACCAAGTTTTATGGGGGCTGCCTTTAAGGAGGTGGAGAGAAATAGGGAGGGAGTGTTACAGGCTGCTCTGAGAGAAAACAGGCTTCTCTGTAGTATCAACAAGCGAATAAAAGCTTCTCCATAACCAGTAGGGCTAGCCTTCCCCTAAGTGCTCAAAAAGGGAGACTAAAATCATCTGGTACTTCACCAAAGTTACCAGAGGCTAGGTTGTAATTAATGATCCAGGCTTTCTACTTTGTACTGCCTTAGGAGCAACGGAGAGCATGAAGAGGAACAAGGGGTCTCCTCAACCTAAATACAGGGGGTGAGAAAGGCTAACACCAGCCTAGGAAGCAACAAAGAATAAATGAGTACGGATGGTTCCAAAAATGCAAACACCAAATTATTAATTATCATAAAAATTGTATTTTTCTTATTTGTATTTCTGTATTTAGATTCGGGGGGCAGGGTTAGAAGTAAGAAATTTGTAAAATAAAATTTGGATTTATCTGTCGTGACTACTCTCTAAAAGACTCTCTTTTCTCTTTTAAGTATTAAGAAATAATCACCTGAAACAAAGGAATCAATTTTTTAAAAAATATCCCTAGAGTAACCATCTCTGAGCCCTGTCTAGATCCTGAATCTGAGAGATTTTAAATGGGATCACAAGGTCTATTGTTTCAAGCTTCCAAAGAATGGTAAAACTGCAATTGGGTCATCTTTTTCACTAGTCCTGTCTCTACAGGGGAGTGGTCTGTATGTTCTGATACAGGAAAGTGGCTAATCTAGCATATGGAGCAGGGGTGAATAATAACCAAGAGAACTGGCAAAAAAAAAAAAACAACACTACAATTTTGGATCAGAGCTCTAGAAATCATACCACCCCAAAGTACGGATTACCAGATAACATCTGGCTTTAAGCTTGCTCTGAAAACTAACCTCAAAATAGAGGACATACCCAAAGAGATAAAGATAACAAACAGAAATACCTCAAGTCTCCAACTTATAAAGAAATCCTTGCGTTTCTGCTCAGGATACAAATCCTTTAATTGATCCCCTGTGAGACAAATCTCAAAGTTTGTGGTAGATACAACCACAGTAAACTAACTGCTCATGAACATTGGTGAAATACAAAAAACACCTCTCTGGAGCTCTTTCTTCCCTGTCTCTGTACTCAAACCCTGAAGATAATCCCTATCTGGCGATGAAGATTCTGAAAACTTGCTGATGTTTATAAACTGGGATAACACTTACTTACCTGATCTGCCTAAGGACCCTGCTTCCACAAGGGGTAAGGGACTACTGGGTAAATCCCTAGAACGAAAACTTCACAATCAAGACATGCTCCAGCCTGAAAAAAATTACCTGAATTCGAAGTCATCGGAATAGAAGGGCTCAGGCCAGAATCACTAAAACAAAGAAGAGGAATTTAACTTAAGTCACACCAAAGAAGGCAATTTCCAAAAGCCCACGTGGGACTGGGTGCCATTTATCAGGTTGGTTACTTTATTTATTTAAAAAATATATATATTTTTTATTTGAGGGATGTCTGGGTGGCTCAGTTAAGCAGCTGCCTTCGGCTCAGGTCATGATTCCAGGGTCCTGGGATCAAGGCCCACTTCGGGTTCCCTGCTCAGCGGGGAGTCTGCTTCTCCCTCTCCATCTGCCTGCAGCTCTCTCTCTGACAAATAAATAAATAAAATCTTAGGGGAAAAAAAAGATTTTTTTATTTGAGAGAGAGTGCGAGAAAGAGCATGAGCAGCGGGAGAGGCAGATGGAGAGGGACAGGCAGACTCCCTGCAGAGCAAGGAGTCCAATGCGGGGCTTGATCCCAGGACCCTGGGATCGTGACCTGAGCTGAAGGCAGATGCTTAACCAACTGAGCCACCCAGGTGCCCCAGGTTGGTTACTTTAAAGGGATGCAGAGAGAGATGGTACTGTTTTACAGGATATCCCACTATACTAACCAGGAAGGGTGATCTGTTCTGTGGGGTGTAAGAAATCGCCTAGAATTGGGCACCTGGGTGGCTCAGTCGGCTAACTGCCTGCCTTTGGCTCAGGTCATGATCCTGGGGTCCTGGGATCGAGCCCTGCGTCAGGCTCCCTGCTCGGCAGAGAGCCTGCTTCTCCCTCTACCTCTGTCTGCGGCTCTGCCTACTTGTGCTATCTCTGTTAAATAAATAAATAAAAATCTTAAAAAAAAAAAACTGCCTGGATTTGTTAAGAAGAGCTCTTAGTCTGGAACATCATGGAGACTAATCATGGGGAAATGACAGGGACATGATTCGCCAATGGAAATCAATCCATTAGATAATGGGGTGGAAAGAGGAGGCATGGTGGGGCGATTTACTAATTTTTAAAAAGAAGATCAAAGTAGCAAAGTAGGCCTCTACGGGCCGGCTATATTTCTCAAAACTATCAGTATCGCAGTGTTTCTGAGACAGACTGCTAAGATTAGAATTCTGAGTTTTTCTAGCTACCCAATTATTACGACTCTGCCATGTGGGTGGGGTCCCCATGGAAATGTCTGAAACTACCTGTAAAAGCCAAAGCATCCAAGAAGACGCCCCTCCTCCCTGGACTAATTACCCACATGTCAGCCTGCCGCCGGAGCCACTGATGGCAAGCACTGCTGTCCTGGATGTACTGCAGGACTTCCGAGAGCATGGTGCGTTTAAGGCGCTCCTCCTCTCGCGTCTTCTTGAGGTGGTCATAGGTTCTGGCACCTGAAGGTGATGAAAACAGCAGGACTGCGATGACAACGCAGCAGAACTAATTGAAAGGCTTCCTCACTGACCAGCAGTTTGCCGCTTTTTGGTTTCTTTTGCAAAACTGCTTCTGGGGCGCCCAGGTGGCTCAGTCGGTGAAGTGTCTGATTCTCGGTTTTGGCTGTGGTCATGATCTCAGGGTCGTGGGATGGAGCCCTGTGTGGGGCTCCGTGCTCAGTGGGGAGTCTGCTTGAGATTCTCTCCCTTTCCCTTAGCGCCTCCCACTCTCTCTCTAAAATAAATAAATTTTTAATAAAACACAAAAAACTGCTTCCACAATTATTTTTTTAAAAGATTTTATTTATTTTTTAAAGATTTATTTATTTGAGACAGTGAGTGAGCAAGAGAGAGCATGAGCAGGGGGAGAGACAGGCAGAGGGAGAAGCAGGCTCCCAAGTGGGGCTCCATCCCAGGACTCCGGGATCACGACCCAAGCTGAAGGCAGACACTTAACCAACTGAGCCACCCAGGCGCCGCTATTTATTTATTTTTTTAAGAGATTTATTTACTTGAGAGAAAGAGAAAGAGAGAGAGAGAGTGAGCAAGCATGAGCAGGGAGAGGTGCAGAGGGAGAGAATCTCAAGCAGACTCCACGCTGAGTGCAGAGCCCCACGCCAGGCTTGATCCCAAGACCATAAAATCATGATCTGAGCCGAAACTAAGAGTCAGACATTTAACCAACTGAACCACCCAGGTGCCCCTATTTATTTATTTTAGAGAGAGATCACGGGCAGGGGAAGAAACAGGGGGAAGGAGAAAGAATCTCAAGCAGATTCTGTGCTGAGTGGGGAGCCTGACACAGGGCTCAATTCACGACCCTGAGATCATGACCCGAGTCAAAACCAAAAGTTGGACACTCAACTGACTCAGCCACTGAGGCACTCCCCAAAATTATTTTTTTAAGAGCAACGTGATTCCCTTAGTTTGAAATCCCTTTTTTGACAAGAAATAATTAAATTTTTATTCTCTTCCTAGCTTTAAGAAATTTGGAGGCAAAAACCCCCAAACAGAAAAATACAAAGAAAGTAAGAGTCACTTATGTTTCCACCCCCCAAAAGTAACTAACTTTTAATATGGTCATGTTTTTCAAAGTTACACAAGTCCTATATGCATACACTCTTCTTTTAAAAACCAATTAAAATTACAAATAAAAATAAGTCCTCATTGACAGCACGATTCCTTTCCCAGATGCAATCAGTATCAGGTAAGCAAAACCTGGTATCAGCCTCTTATTAAACAAAGGTTGCATGGTGTTTTCTACATGTTAACAAAGGTGTACAGATTCCAAAGTAACCAAACCAGTGAGGTTTTAAGCCATGTTCCATAAAGCCCCAGGAGCCCATGAAAATATCTCAGGGGTTACTGTAAAGAACAAAGACACTACCATGTACAGGTGGTCTTGGGTTCTGTACATGACCTGCACCATCAGACTTCAAAGTAGTCCCACTTTCCTCTTATTTATAGATTAGGGCTCTACATAAAATTTCATTTTGAATTGGTTTCCATTGTTTAAAATAAAGAACCATTACACTAGGCTGAACTTACACCCCACAAGGCTACTTCTCATGGGTAGTGGGTGATAGCTTTCAAGCAACAGGAAGGAGGGAATGCTAAAGACCTAACAAAACATGGGGTGCCTGGGTGGCTCAGTCTGTTGGGCATCTGTCTTTGGCCCAGGTCATGATCCCACGGTCCTGGGACTGAGCCCCACATCAGGCTCCCTGCTCAGCGGGAAGCCTGCTTCTCCCTCTACCACTCCCCTTGCTTGTATTTCCTCTCTCACTGTCTCTCTCTCTGTCAAATAAATAAAAATCTTAAAAAAAAAAAAAAAGATCTAACAAAACAAGAGAAACTGCCATTTATTGAGCATTTACTGTGGGCCAGTTACTGTGCTGTTTTCATGCATTATCTCTAATTTAATCTTACTAACTCTTAGACTTGGAAAATTGAAACCCAAACAAAATTACAAATCTGATGAACAGGAGAGCCAGAACCCAAAGCCAACCTGTCCAATTCTAGACCTCAAGCTCTTTAACTACTGTAACACACTGCCTTCCCTTACGACCTGGCTCTATCACAAGTATCTCTTTAACCATTTCAAACCTTAGTTTCCTCATTACATGGAAATAACAATGCCTATCTCCTGTTTGTTATGAGAATCACATGATAACATCCAGGTGAAATACTTAGCACAGGGCCTGGTGTATGGTAAACAGCTGCTATTTAGATGTTAGCTGCTATTAATATAATTATTATTATTACCTTAAGTAACTGGGATGCAAGCACATAGAGCCATTTGAAGCTTGGTTAATACAAATGATCAGACCATGCATCACAAAATATTAAAAGGCTGAGGCTAAAAATTAGAATACAAAATCCTTTTTTCTTTTTTAAAGGCCACAGCAGATTCCCAAATCTAAAGCAGCACCTCTCTTTTGTGTAGTCACTTTTATTTTACCTGAGATAATCCATACAATGGAATTTATAAGGATTGAGACTTGACTGGAAAGATCAAAAACTTACTCCAAAAAAGGAAAGCTCGTTTAAAAAAAAATCCACATGGCCTCAAACAGAGACTTCCTCTATGTGTTTAGAAGACACTTGCCCCTGATACAATGTGTAGCTTAAGCATACTTACTACAAAAATTGGTAATGCCTGCTGTCCTGTATTCCTGGAGCCTCTTGATTTCCCTTCGGAGTTCAAATTCCACTGTTTATGCCAAGAAGAATGAAGGAGAAAAGTTGGAAAAACAAAATCATCATCAATGAGCACTTTTGCTATTGAATATTTTCAGTAATTCTGCTTTATATACGAGACCGGGCAATTCCGTTTGCGGGATCCTATACATTGGTGACATCTCATTAGAAATTTTACCCACAAGCTGAGGAAAGCCTATGCTAGTCATCTTTTGGCTGCCATGGCCAACTGGAAAATGCAGCTGGAACTGTCCCCCAGAAAACATACAGTGAACCGGCTGAGTTCATTTAGCTACAGAAGGAACAAATACAATTTCTTTAAACAACTAAGTTTCCCCGCTCTATTTATCCTCTATTAACAGGTCTATCCACATAACCAAATTCTTTTATAAAACCTGTCTCTGCTATTACTTGATGTGGCCCTTTTGCAAGCAAAAGACAAAAGCTCTGTGCTCAAGTCCCAGATAGTTTCTTTACAGCTTTTCTCCTATAGGAACAAAAGAGCATTGTTTTCCATAAACCAAAGATTTCTGCCTCCTCTGAGTGCACAGCTCAGGTTGCAACTGCTTGGATTATTACATGATAAAACATTCATATCTGAGTGCTTTGAAAGAGAGCATGATGAAGGACGAGCCTGAACAATCCATGGGGTGTAATTCTTTGGAATGACACATAAACCAGGGATGGCACAAACTGGGACAGGAAGTAAAAGACAGTCACCCAGTACAAACCACACAAAGAATGCCAACCAAACAGGGTGCTTGATGAGGACAACCAACCTGGCCCAGATAAATGCCTGCAATGCCATGCAGTAAATATCTGCATGATGAGAACAGGCCAAGATGCTTGGTAAAGCATTTTCCCAGAACTAAATTTGAGGGTCAAATACATAAATCTAGTGATGAAAGGTATAGCGTAAGCCACCCAGTCCAGATTACTATAAAGTGTAGGCCTCACTGCCTTAACAACTTCAATTTTTTTATTGTGAAAAATCAAATGGTAATTGGGTAGAGTCTCTCAGAAAGACAGGCAAAAGAATGGTGCAAGTACTGGGGAGCCTGGCTGGCTCGGTCCATACAGCACGGGACTCTTGATCTTGGGGTTGTGAGTTCGAGCCCCACACTGGGCACAGAGATTACTTAAGGAAATAAAAAAGCATTTTTTTTTTTTTACCTAAAAAAAAAAGAGAGAATGATGAGGGAGCCTGGGTGGCTCAGTTGGTTGGGAGTCTGCCTTCGGCTCTGGTCATAACCTCAGGGTCCTGGGATCGAGCCCCGCATCAGGCTCCCTGATCAGCGGGGAGTCTGCTTCTCCCTCTCCCCCTGCTTGTGCGCGCTCTCTCTCTCTCAAATGAATACATAAAATCTTAAAATAAAATAAAATAAAAACTTAAAAAAAGAGAGAATGATGGAGGTACTAGCTCCATGAGTTATCCAACTCTGTCCCCATTTTAAAAACTAGTTTTAATACTAAAATATTTGTGAGGGCGCCTGGGTGGCTCAGATGGTTAAGCGTCTGCCTTCGGCTCAGGTCATGATCCCAGGGTCCTGGGATCGAGTCCCGCATCGGGCTCCCTGCTCCTTGGGAGCCTGCTTCTCCCTCTGCCTCTCTCTCTCTCTCTGTCTCTCATGAATAAATAAATAAAATCTTTAAAAAAATAAAAAAATAAAAAAATAAAATAAAATATTTGTGAACAAAATGATCTGATGTCTGTGATTTGCTTCAAAATAATCCAGTTGAGGGTGAGAGAAAAGGGGGTGATAAAAATGAAGCTGGACTGGCCATGTGTTAATTGCTGAAGCTGGGTGATGGGTACATGGGGGTTCATTACACTATTATCTCTATCTTTGTATATATTTGAAAACTCCCATAATAAAAAGTGGGGGGAGAAACTACTAAACTACTGCTTAGCTGGGAAAAAAGAAAGCTACCAGCCTTTTTAACCTCTTCTGTCCCACCCCCAAGGTCCCAAATTTAGTTCATGGTAATAAAGGGGAAGAAAAGATAAAAATATCCATTTATTTATTTATAGAACTTCACCTAAAACATACCATTTCTCTCCTATTTATATCAACACACACACACACACACACACACACACACTTGCGCAAGGCTTGAAAAGCACCTACGTGCGTGGCTTTCAATGAACTTGTCGTGCTCCATTGGCCCCACTATCCTTGCAAATCGCCTCATTGTTTCGTAAAGGTCTTGGACTTCCTTGGGATACCGCCGTTCCATTACTACAGAGAACATAAAAAACAACCATGCCATAGAGAATATAAGAATCTCTAAGTTCTCTGCATTTCTTTTACAAGAAGTGAGATGGAAGGACACTATTCCTAACCTCACATGACTAATTTACCCATGACAGGAAGCAAACAGGAAAGCCAAGAATGCAAAACACTAATCAAAAAGATAAGAACATCCCAGTGACTATCACACAGGGATGTTGTTATCCCTGGAGAACTGAAGACCGTCTGCATCACTGAGCGCCTGGTGACCTCCACACCTCAAGCTCTTCATCTGTACAGATGCAGGGACTGTTGCCAGTAACGGGAAAGATGATTAAAGGCGTATCACTGTATTCTTAGGAACAATGTTGGGCAAAATTTCTGGTATTAACTTCCGTAGGAAAACAAGGAAAGTACAGATACAATAATCCATCTAGAAGAGGTGGACTAGCCTAGAAAAAAAGTGTGCTATCTTTCATGCCCCACCAGAAATCTCCCTACCAACATGGCCTCCAGTGAGGTGTTTATTTCTTCACTCTCTATTCGGGTCATTTTCCCTTCCTCTAAACTAAGTACCACAACTAAATTTACTACTAATGAAGTTATATTTTGATAACTATCATCCACGTAAATGGTATATACACAGGGTAGCCACAGTCAGTAACTCTGAGGATCACTAACGACCAAATTTCTAATAAAAAGTGGTATCGGCAAAGAAGATGGGGAGTAAAACCTACCAACAGTACGTGGTAGGTTGGAGTAGCCAGAAGTGCTACTTGGTCATTTCAATCAGATGAACTAGGCTGAAACTAGGGGATTAGATGAGCTAATCAGGAACTAAGCTAGTTCTGCTCACTTTTGGACTACAAGCTTTCTATCATGACAGTTATTTAAATTAAGTCCTTTCCTCAGCTGAACCTCTTCCCTTGAGGGAGACAGTCTTATCCATAAATTCCAGGCGCTGATTTGATGGGCAGCCACAGACTATTTTAACTACCAAACCCTCCCCCGCCAAAACCAAAAGCAAAAAAACACCCTACAGGGATAATACGGAAGAATTAGAGGAGTAAAAACTTTAAATTTGATGAAAAAACCCCTCTGCCTACAATATTAAGGTCACATACACTCACTATAATGGCAATTGAGACCTCTGAAACCAACAAAGCCTCCTCTCAGCTTCTAAACGTACAAAATAATTAAAAGAATAATCAGGCTAAACTGACCTCTGTTTACCAGCTGAGAATAGAGTTTATATGAGAGTCAAGGTCTATTGACCTTGGTCAAACCCCTACTGACCTATTATTGAAAGCCCAGGCATTCAGACATAGGAAGCCACTATTGTAGCTACTAGAATATGACCAATAATTGTCTATAGAAAGGGCAATGGAAATCTGATCCTGAGTTATTTTGCAAACCCACAGTCCTCAATGACGGATGAGGTTAAACAAGCAATCTCATCCATTGCTAGAAGGAATGTAAGTTGGTACAACCATCTTTTGGAAAAGAATCTGGCAGCGCAGGTCAAGCATTTTTAATGATCACATTTTTTGACCTATTACCTCCATTTCTGGGAATCTACCTTAAAGAAAATTCTACATATATATAAAGCTTTATTCACAAATTCATCATAGGATTATTTATAATGATTCAAAAAACTGAAAATAAGCTAAATAACAAAAGTTTAGCATGTTATATACTTATATATACACACAACATATTATATAACTATTAAGAGGGACATCTTCAAAACACCTCCATCACTTGAAAAAGTGTAACAGAAAGTGGAAAAAAAAATGTAACATACTTATGATCACAACTATATTAAAAAACATTTAACCCATGACTGGCTGACGTGAACCCTACAATGGCACAGAGTGTCAAGCCCTCTAAGATTCTATCAACTAGGATAAGAAGCACAATAATCGTTAGGAACTTCTACAAAAAGGACTACTGTGACATGCAAGTATTCTAACATTTCTATATAAATATTGTAATCATTATGAGTCATCATTCTTATTTGCTGAACAAACTCTACAGTGTAGAAGAAAAAGTACAGAGACTTTCTGCTCAGCCTAGGTATCTCCAATATTTAGAACAGTAGGTCAAAGCGTGCATTCACTTAGAAGTCATTATAGTTTTACTATCACCATCATACAATGCTAGATGCCTGTTTGTCCACTACTATGCAAAATAATGGTTGCTTTTCCCATAAAAATGTTTAACAACCCAATGATCAAGGTTAACATATAGTTCCTACCCAGTTCCAGAAAATGACCTATCAATATTCATGCTGTAATTACCATACTACTAAAAAAAAAAAAGGAAGTATCATACAAGTGTTGATCATACATTAATGGTTCTGAACTCTACTATGTAACAGAATTTCCTTGAAGATTTCTTAAAAATGCTCTAGCATTAACCCTCAGAGATTCTGACTTAATTCGTCTCAAGTGATACCCAGGCATCAGAATTTTTTTTAAAGCTTCCAACATGATATGCTGGGGCGCCTGGCTGGCTCAGTCGGTAGTGCATATGACTCCTGATCTTGGTGTCGTGAGTTTGAGCCCCACAATGGGTGTGGAGATTACTTAAAAAAAAAAAGCTACCTACATGATGCTAATATGCAACCTGGATTAAGAACTACTGCCATAAATGATTTGTTCAAGACTGTTCAATAATGTTGGAAGAAATTTTAAAATAAAGAAAGCAGCTAATACTTACACTGAAACTTTCTCAGGTTGATTAATCCATGGTCTCTTATAATTCTAGGACGAAAACCACAATACTGTATAATTAGTTCCACATCTAATGTCTTCCACATGCAGTTTTTATTACACATTTGAAACACTATGAGGTGGAATACTGAGGTTCAAAGACACCATCACTCCCCACAAAGTTCTGAAGGGTAGTGAGTCTGCTAACAAAATTTTAGGCTTTCAAGCATCATATATTTTTCCTCTCCTTGGACCTGATAGACTCTCAGCAACTATTTGCTGGATGAATGAATGAGCACTCAAAAATACTGAAAAACATGTCTATAACTTGGAATGAAACAGAAGGGAATCTGTGTCTGTGTCATAAGAATTAATCTGTTTAATTTAGGGAACTGATAATTGAGAACAGTCATTTAAAGGGAAACAGCTAAACCATAAAAGGGCGCCGTGATCACACCTTCAACATTTACAACTGTACATGTGTACATTCACAGAACGTTTTGAAGCTGTTTGAAATAAATATTGTGCATGTTTAGTGGAAGGGCCTCAACATAAGATCTAACAGCATCCTCAACCACTGAGTTCCACAATACTGGCTAGTTCGAATTATGTGTGTGTATGTGTGCACAGCAAAAACAGAATTTAGGTAAACCATGCAGAGCTGTGTCTGGAACTGCAGGTATTCATGACTAGTGACGAAGCTTCTCACAGGGGCAGCTGGGTAATCTCCTCCGGCACTTCTCAGAAGCTGACTCTAGGCACGCTTTACTTTAAGGTCACATCTTGGTCCCTCAAGAGTGCCTCCCAAGTCCTATTCCTTTTTTTGTTGTGATGCCATTGTGTTTCTAGTCTGTAACACCATGATAACATACACACATGCTCATACCCCCTGCATACCCTTTCCTGAACTGTTAACAGTCTCTGTAAGCTAACAGGGGTCTGGGATCCATAATTTCTCAGTCTGAATGCATGTTTTTTATTCTGCAGCAAAGAGAAGGAGTAACTGCCTGAAACCTGTTCAGAATTTCTTTGAAATCTTTTTAGGTAAGACTTCTCATAAAAAATGAGCAGTTAGAATGAATGCATTAAAAAAAAAAAGCATAACAATTTGATAACACCTTGAATTTATCTTGTTCCTTTTTTCCTTAAAACAGTGCACCCATATTATTCAATGGTCATCGTAACATCAAGGAAGGGTAAGAAAGAGCAAGTAAAAAACAAACAAACAAAGGACAAGTATTATTATCTGCATTTGACAGATGGAAAAATTAAGGACCAAGGAAAATAAGTGTCTTCCTCAAGGTCACAAGACAAGCCACAAGTAGAATGTTCTTATGGGCTATATGTGGTCAATAGTCCATACCTGAAAGAAGGCTGGATGGTTTTCTGTACTTACTTTTTTCGTCTTTGTCTCTCCTTTAACCTGGAATGATAGATATCTACTACAGCCATCTTCAGAGCTATAAACAAACACATACACACACACAGATATAAAGCCAAGACAAAAATAAATCTTTTATCCGAACGGTCTTAAACTTTGAACCTCATATTGCTAACTATTCCACACTCACTGGTCTAGGCACTTTGTCTCTTGGAAACAAAAATATCCTAGGATACTGAATTTCTTTGTCAGTAAATTACAGTGAAGATCTTTTTTCCTATGTATATGTTTATATGGCATTACCCTATAGATAACAATTTCTGCTTTCTACTGAACACCTCTTTTGGCCATGCCTTGTTATGCATATTACTAGGTTTCATACAACAGGAGTCTGAACTTTGGTCATACACGGACTAGAAATCGCATCTATTAGAGTAGTCATAAAATGAATATTGACCGGGGTTATAACCTCCAGGAGTAAGTTCAGGAGACAATATCAAAAAAGACTGATGTGAATAAGGTGCAGCAGAGACATTTTTCCAGAGTAGCACTTTTCAGTTGTGGAGCAACAACTATTTAGGGGATAGTTTTGCATGCAGTAGTGAAAAGTTCCACTAACTAGCCTAACAACCCCAAAGCTATGCTCTGCTTTGTTGCGCATGTCCCAATCCTTTCCTGGCTTTAGCCTCATGTTAAAGACACAGGGAGAAAACAGTCAGTAGACGGCAAAAGGTTTCATCAATACAGTAGTTCTGGTTCTCTTTCTTTCCCTGGCCAATTTTTCCAGCTTCAGAGTTCCTCAGGGTTCTGTTCTCATCTTTCTTTTCACCCCTCACCTTATTCCTATAAACTCATCCACTCCTATGGTTCCAAGTACATCAAAATATATAATCTCAGACTCAGATATTTATTTTAAGCTCCAGATCCTATCTGGGTATCTCTACTCACATAGTCCTCAGTTACAAACTTGTACTTTACCTCTTTCCCAAAACTCTGTTGTCCAAGACAGAAATCAGCCTGACTCTCCCTCCCCTCCCTCCATATCCAGTCAGTGAGTCTTACCTATATTGAATGCTTCAGTCTGTCTTGAATTCATCTCTTCCTCTTTGTCCCTAATCCTATTCCTTAGCTTCAGTATCTTGTCTCACCTAGAGCACTGTGTGTACTTTTTAGTAACTCCAGTTCTACCTTATTCTAATTCAACCCTTCAAGTGGTACCAGGGTAATGTTTTTAAGCATACTCTGATGGTGTATTTCCCCTGCTGACAATTTTTCCAGTGGCTTCCCATCCACTTACAGGAGTTCAAACCCTCACATATTATACAAAACTCCTTATTGCCTTGAATCTCCCCATCTTCCCAGTCTCGTTTCCTACCATTCCTTCATATGCCCTATACACCATGCAGGCGAAACCATCTGCCCTCGCTCACAGAGCTGCTAAGTACGGAGCAGGGATCCAAACCCAGTTTGATTCTAAAGCCTTGGAGTAGGAGAGACACTGAAATTGCCCAACATGTTTACTTTCTCTGTGAGAGTAATCTGGCTTAACTAAAAATGAAATGAGTGTTTAAAAAAAAAAACAAACTCAGAAGTAAACAACTTCCATAGGCTTTTTATAACCTGAAGACCCTCTGAAGTTAAGAAATAAAGACCAACCATTAACAGCTCTAGAAGAAACTATGAAGACTACTTGATTTGGCACTGTGCTACACAAACCATCCTTAACTATAATCCATGGATTCTGAAGGAAATTTTTTTTTAAGATTTTATTTATTTGAGAGAAAGAGAGAGAGGGAGAGAGAGCACAAGTGGGGGGAAGAGGGGCAGAGGGAGAAGCAGACTCCCAGCCAAGTGGGGAGACCGATGCCCGATGTGGGGCTCGATCCCAGGACCCTGGGATCATGACCTGAGCCGAAGGCAGACGCTTAACGACTGAGCCACCCAGGCACATGGATTCTGAAGGAATCTTAAAATTTAATGATTTCAGTAGATTCTGGAACTATCTTAATAACTTGTTATCCCCTTAGGCTTTGTGTAAGTTGAGAGTTTGATGGGTTTTGTTTTAATTACTGAATGTAGTCACAGAAGAAAGAGGCTCTAGAGCACAACATAATGACCTGACACGCGTCCTTTGAAAATCTAAAATATGCTATTCAGATGGTAGGTAATAAAATTTAACACACCAGGCGCGCAGCAAAGAATTTACTGTGTATGACAATCACGTCTTCCAGGGTAGTGAGCTTCACTGAACCAAAATAGAGCCTAGAGCCTCTGTAATACTGATAAACAAAAAAGGCAATATAATCTCATTGCTCATCAGAAGGATGTGAGATACAAATTCAAGTTTAACCCATGGGGGCAATGAGTCAACACAGATTTGCATGTTCTCCTAGAGTAACTTTTAAAACGTTGTTTTCAAATGTGTTCTTATCTGAAACGGACAAGTTAGATCAGCTTTAGCTGAACCTCTTCCTTACTCTACCTCCAGCGACCTTTCCCAGTAGTCTCTGAGGGTACCGCGGCGCAATAATTTGAAACCCACACTTTTGCTTCCTGAAACTAGATTTTAAGACAGGAAAAAAAATGCAACCAATCAAGGAAGAGAACAGTACAATGGCTCATTACAATCACGAATTTCTTTCACAATATAAAACAACAGAAGTTGAGTAATGTACAATTCTGAGGCAGTGTCAGTATAGTATTCCTGGCAAGATAATAGAAATAAATTCTGGATACTCCATGCTAACTCATTACTGTGCATCTCACTGCTACCTGCCCTCAGGATTAACTCAGATTAGAAGGAAGAAATACCAAAATCTAACATGTGGGGCTATGAACAGACGCACTATATATGTATGTAACTTCAATCACTGGGAAATGACCAGGAATACTTTATCTAGGCCATTCTGCCTTGAGTCTGAGATAAAAATAACAAATTCTAACTGGATGATCTGAAGAGGTAAGTGGATGCATTACTTTTTAAAGTTTAAGTATAAAGAAAAAAGTACTAGTTACTACAGATTTTCTTTGTTCATTTCTAGTAAGTTCAAAATTTTATTTATTTAAAGATTTTACTTAGGGGTGCCTAGGTGGCTCAGTCAGTTAAGTGTCTGCCTTCAGCTCAGGTCATGATCCCAGGATTCTGGGATTAAGCTTTGGGCTCCCTGCTCAGTGGGGAGTCTGCTTCTCCCTCTCCCCACTCCCCTGCTCCTGCTCTCTCACTATTGCTGTCAAATAAATAAATATTTATTTTTAATAAATCTTTAATAAAGAGAGAGAGAGAGAGTGCACGCATAAGTAGGGGGAGCAGGAGAGGGAGAAGCAGGCTCCCTGCTGAGGAGGGAGCCCGATGTGGGGCTCGATCCCAGGACCCTGGGATCATGACATGAGCCAAAGGCAGCCGCTTAACTGGCTGAGCCACCCAGACGATCCAGTAAGTTCAAAAAGCTAAACAACACTGCTTTATTTTTCCTCACAACCATTCACAACTAAAAATAATTCAGTAATATCAGATTCAAGATTTAAGGCAATGGTTTTCAAATTTTTTAGGTAGAACTCTTTCTATAAGTGAGCTCTTTCTTGATGTAGAGGGTTGTTCCATATAAAAGCCCAGGTATCATGAAATACTCCCACTGCTTTCTAACACCCTGCTGTAGTTTGATAAGCTCTAGACTGGTGTGCTGGTGGAGATGCACTTGATATCCCTGTGTGGTGGAACAGGCAGGTATGAACAGGGAGGAGAGGATGTGTCTCTAACCAAACACAAGTTTTAGAGTGGACTCTAACTCTTTTTCATATAAGAAACAGAATTAGGCAGTCAACAGTTCAAGGCAGGAGAAGCAAAAAAAGGAGGAAAAAAAAAAGCTACGTAAACAGCTAACACACAGCTGAGTACTTATCACATTCCAAGCTCTTTGTGGGTCTTATCTTATTTACCTACCCAAACAAGATGAGTTCAATAGGATAAAAAACGACTTGCAGATCCAGTGGAAATTATTGCTAATTCTGAAAACATATTTCTGTAATCTAAGATATTAACTTATCAGGTTGTTTCCTGAGATTTGTGTGGGAATGACTTAATTAACACAGAAAAAAAAACTGAAGAGACTACAAAAAAAAAAATCTATCAATACTGACAACTGGTTTCACTGCTTGATCACTTCAATAGTTTGGACTGTGCAACTGGCTCTGGAGAACAAATGGAAGGAAAGGCACACACAGAAACAAATGGGAGAACTGGAATTCTCCCAGAGGAAAATGCGTATTTGGAAGCCGTCTCTTTTCTTTGCACTCAGCAGCAACTGATTATAAAATCTTAACTGCATGAATAGCCCAGGGAGGACCACAGCACAGCAGGCAGAACAGAAATGAGAAGGCAGACACTGAAAGAATGAGAATCACAGGTTCACATTCTACTTAGAGTGACTGGAAGTTCCAGGAAAGCGGGTAAACAAAGCACCAGAGATCATTAAAAACAAACCAACCAAAACCAACCATAACCTATTCACTCCTGAAATCTCAGCTTTGGAGGAAGAATTGTGTCCCTGTGATTACACTGGGGACTGATAACAAAGTTTCTAAATGGCTGGCCTTAAAATATTTCAAGAAGTGGGCAGAAGTCAGAGGCAGTTCCTTCCCACTGCAGTGTATTTCTAACATTGTTCAAAATAGCTGGCAACATGTCTCTGTTTTCCTGACAGAAGGCACTTACTGCTTGCTTGGCAAGAAAACCAACTCAGAGACCTTAACTGCAGGGAAGCCAATCAAAATCCCTGTTGCAACCACACAAGCATAAACCTGTGACTCAGGTATTCCCCAGAAGCAGAGCTTTTTAAAAGTCATTTCCCCCAAAAGCTTTTGGTCAAGATGTACACAATTAATTCTGGGGAGGAAAGAAGATGATGGGACCTAATGGTTAAAGTCAGCAAGTAGGAAACCATAGTTACTTAAGTCCTTTGTGCACTTTCTTGAATGTAAAGTGGGAAAATATCTAGCCCTACTTCTCAGCAATGTGGTTAAGCTATAGAAGATAACAAATGTGACATTTCACAAACACACACAAAAAAACTCAGCAATAAAAATGCAAGGTTGTAAAGATGATAAATATTGTACAGTATTAACAACATAGATTCTGGAGATGGCTCTGTCACTAGCAGGTTATATGACCTGAGGCAAGTTACTTGATATTTCCATTCTTCAGTTTCCTCATCTACAAAACAGAGATGTGGATGATGATGACAATAATGCCAAACTCATAGAGTTTTGTGAGGATTTTTTTTTTTTTTTTTTTTTAAAGATTTATTTATTATTTATTTTGAGAGAGTGAGAATGAGAAATAGAGAGCACGAGAGGGAAGAGGGTCAGAGGGAGAAGCAGACTCCCCGCCGAGCAGGGAACCCGATGCGGGACTCGATCCAGGGACTCCAGGATCATGACCTGAGCCGAAGGCAGTCGCTTAACCAACTGAGCCACCCAGGCGCCCGAGTTTTGTGAGGATTAAATGAGGTCACGTGTGAAGGGCATAGAATGGTACCTGGCAAACAGTAAGGGCTGTATGTATCAGCTATTATTACTAACAGCATTTATGTCTAAGATGTCCTAAGCATAAAACTTTACATGCTTTACATGCCTTTAAAGGGAAGGGTACTGCCAATAGGTAGCTAAGTATACACAGTGACAAGGCCGGACCTCTAATCTACTAACCATTCAATTATCTAAAGGCTGACAATATGAGCCTCAAAGAAGAGAAAAAAGGAAAAAAAAAAAAAAAAGGTGGGGGAGTATCCATGCCTGGCCAAGAAATTGTGCTGAAATTAGCTTTCCAAATAGAGGAAGAGTAATCTGTCCTAATGGGCAACCCTATGAAGATACTGCACTCAGGGTTTTAGAACCTGTGAAACTCTGGGAAAGGGGATTCCACAAATCGAGGAGCAGTTTTCCCAAATGGAAGCACACTGGGGAGAGATGGCCCACAGGAAAAAGGAACACCACTGTGCATCTACACTGAGATCCCAAACATACCAGGACACAGGAGAATGCCAAGTTATGAGTCTTCTGCGTCGCTCTTTCTGAGCCAATAATTTCTGCTTATTTCAATAAATACATGGTGGTGTCATTCAGGGATCCCAGAACTTCCTTATTTTCTTCCTCAGACACTGCTTCACTTGCAGTATCCTTTCCAGGCCCATTCTGAAAGCCTCTGGTATGGCTGGAATGCAATCAATTATCCCTCCACTGTATCCCAGGCCTCTATAATGGACAATTCAAACCATCATATTAGACAAATTCCATGAATCATAGCAAAAATTTGGGGTGAGGAAAAGAGCTTGGTGGCTTCGGCCCTGGGGTGGAATCTAAAACCCAGCTAGTTTGTTTCCTTGCCATAGTTATATAAGTGAGGGAACATAAAAGGAATGTTACTAATGCTCAGTAATATTAAGAGTATAATGGTGTAATGGAATGGTAATAACACCCAATCTCAATTACATATCATCTTCACTGGAGACATTCATACTCTGACTAAACAGTGTTACCCCTCCTTTACTGGCAGTGGACACACACAGAAAAAAAAAAAACCAGCAAGCAAGATTGCAAAGACTTGCCCAAGATCACACAATGACTCAGAAGTAGGCCTGAAGTAGAATCAGTGTCCTAATTTGCACAAAATATGTGCGCCCTCTCTGTTCTAGGTGTGCTCAGAAAGCTCCTTCTCATTCCTGCCTGTCTCTGGCAAGAAAACCTCTTGCCACTGGGAGTGGGCTCCTAGTCCCTCCCCTTCACTGGGTATTCTGGGAGAAAGTGCTCAGCTCAGGGGCTTGGGGGCCATACATACCACACTGGATAGTGGGTCATGCAGCCAGAGGGGCTAAATAAGAACTCTAGACCATATAAACAAAGCCTCCTTTTGTAGCACCAGCAAGTCATCCCTTTGATCTCAAGCACGGCTAAACCTCTTTCAAATGTCAACATCTTTTAAAAAGCACCCATCTGAACATCTTATAGTTTGCCACTATGGGAGGGAAAAGGGAGGCAGGGCTGATGATTTGCATTCTGTTAAAGCTGCTTATTGTAACAGTCAGTAACTGATGCTTCGATTCTAGCTCAAATTAACTAGAATCAAGAGACTTACAAGGCTGTAGAAATTGCAGGAAGAACACAACTAAAGTATGTTCTAGGTTTGACAATGCTAACTGAAACAAAAACTGCTAATCAATAGCTTATTTCTGATTTTTTTTCCTGTTGCCCTACTTAGTTACAGAAAGAACCACAGTGTACCAAAAGAAATTGCAAGTCTTGCTTCTACAAAGAATGAAGAGTGAAATTAAATATCCACCATTACCACAGTTTTGTTGATAATGTTAAGACTAAAGAATGAAGACCTTGGGAAGAAGTGATCTGGCAAGTCTCTGACATAGTTGAGCCATTATTGACATGGAAAATCCTGACTTTGAAAAGTTGGTTACTTTTGAACAGTTACCTAAAAGGGTGACATTTATGGAGCTTTTTTTTTTTTTTTTTTGCATTCTGAGTAAGAAAGATGCAAGTCAGGAAACAATAGCATTTTAATTAAAGCTGGTGTGACTGACAAATACTGAGGCAGCAATCTGCACACTGCAGTTGGGGAACACCCCCAGAGGGGGGAAAAGAGCAGCACGCGAGTTACTGGGCTGGAAAGGAAGAGACTGAAGTGGAAGACTGAACAAATACAGTCTATCTAGTGAATGCTCGAGTAGTTTTGCTTTTCAAGCTTTCCTTTTAGTGCCATCTGCGTCACCTCCACTTTCCTTAAAGTCGTGTGGGAGAAAAAGGGAGGAATGAAATTTTGCGAAGAAAACAGCTCAAGAAATATGTCGATGGTAAATCCTGAAGGTAAAATTTTTAAGAGGACTCTTTCTCTGTCCCAGATCTGGTGTAACGAATGCCTAAATAGCTCTTGTATGGAGAGAAGAATCAAGTGCCCTTTTCAGTGACAGAGTATCAGTTAATGTAATATACAAACTTGATTTGCAATTCACAAGGATTCTCCTTGCCTTTCCTGCCTGGGATATAGATTTAAGAGAAACAATGAAGACACTGTTTGGGAATGTGGGAGAATCCAAGGAGGCATTACTCACCTATTGTATCACATTCATTCTAGACTAAAATGAAAGAAGATTGGGGATTATTTTAAATAGGTAATTCAATGTAAATGGAAAGAGAGGAAAAAAGAGATTCAATGGAAGTCTTAACCCCCCCACTTTTAAGAGCCCTGCTGGCATTAACTACTTATGTTATAACACAAGAATGGACATAAATCCTTAGAGGGCTCATCTTAGGTGAGAATTCAGAAATGCTGAAAATTCAACAGTACTGAGAAACAAGAATTTCCCAAGCTTGGTCTAAAAACCCTTGAAGAACTTCCATTCTTTTTCCCTGCTAAGAGAAATTTGGGGTAACAAATTATGGTGAACATCTAGCATCATCAGTTGCTACTGAAGTTCCCAAGGTGTTCACATTGACTCCCTTCCTTCTAAGGAGGCAGTGAGAGCCATTCAACCGACTACCTCATTGTAGGCTTACCTCAGTCAAAAGAAAGATCACACAGTCCAAGCCCGGGATACCAACCACCATTACATGATCCACATTCTCACCCTCATCACAAAATGATCTTTTTCATGTGGTCAAAACACAACAACAGGTAAATGCAGCAACTTACCCCACCAGGTTTTGAGTCCCATAAAGGCAGGGAACGTGTTTTATTTATCCTTTTATTCATTCCTAGCACCCAACACAGTGTCACCATATACTTTACAATTGATAAAAACATGTGCTGAAATAAAATGTTACCATGTAAAATGTCCGAGTCATCTTCAACAAAATCGATGTCTCTCAAGTCCCATTCTGCGTAATTGTCAAACTCCTGTTTGGGGAAAAAAATCCCCACCCCAAACCCATCAGCTTTGAGTAATGCCTTCACAGTAGCCATGCTTTAGAAGCAAACAGAAAAGAAACAAATAAAACAAAAAAGTACCGAATGGAGTAGTACATGGTCAGGAAACCACTATAAGAAAGAAGAAGTCACAGGAAAAAGCTTGAGAGGCTTTCAGGCAGTAGAGACAGCAAAAATATGAGAAAGTTTCAAGTCCAGGAATAAAGCCAAACCTAGTGTTCTAAAAATTAAAAGTAATCTGTTCATAAAATCTAAACTGAGAAATCTAACTCTGAATAGGCCATCAAGTGTTTAGATAAGAACACTGTCTACATTAATTCATCTACCTTACTTTTTACTACCTTTTGAGGCTCTATTTATTTGATATTGCTTATATAGTTCAATGGATAGATGTGTTCATATTTGACTCAATGAGTACAATTTGTAGGAGCAGTAAGTAACAGCTGCCATGAACAAAATGAAGACCTGTGTGTGGCTGGCAAAATTATTGTAGTTTGCTAAACTTTTAAATTATCTCCAGGAGCGTTGTCATTGTGGATCAGATGATAAATCAAGACACTTGTAATTGCTTTCACATGGTTTTTAACTCCATGGATGAACAAGGAATATACAGTTTTTATACACATTCATCATGCTTTATATACTTCTGAATACAGAACAGAGATCAGCAAACTACAGTCTATGGACAAATTTCAGCCCACTGCTTATTTTGTAAATAAAGTTTTATTGGAGCACAAGCATGTTTGTTTGTTTACACATTATTTATGTTGCTTTTGCATAGTAATGGCAGTTTAGTTGCGACAGAGACTTAATGGTCTACAAAAACTATTTACTGTCTGGTCCTTAAAGGAAAAAGTCTGCCAACCCCTGATACTGTACAACTTTGAAATGCCCGAGGGGTGGAATGAGAACCAGACCACAGAAACCCCATATCTATTAAGTAAATGAGAGCAACATCTTTGCAACTTAGAAATAGGTTCTTGGTATGTAAAACTACATTTTATATGTGAAAATGTCATGAATGAGAAAAGACACTCAAATGAAAGAAAACGTGGCTGCCTAAAGGCCCTATAAATTACAGTGCCTCGAAAATCTGTTTTTAGTGGTATGGAACCTATAGGTAAGAGATATAAGCCTCATGTGAAACAAAAACAAGTTTCTCCTACCTCGATAAAATCTGCTCGAGCTGGCATGTATCCTGCCATGTCCCGAGAAAGCAAGGAGTCAAAGGTAGGTCGGGGAGGGTCATCTGTAGCTGGAAGAATTTAGGTTCTTAGTTAGTTAATAAAATATTGGCATGAAAAAGTAACAGAGACATAGTCCTCATTTACGCTCTGAAATATTTTTGTTTGGGGAAAAAAACAGTGTCTGAGAGAATAAATAAAATTCAAAACATTTTTATAAAGGAAAAGTGAGAAAGATAAATATTACGGAAACAGACTGAATTCTTAAAAAGGAAACTAAAACTTAGGAAATTCTCTAAATAAAATGGGGAAATTCTTCTGAATTGTGCTTTCTTAACGTAATAGAAAACCAAAGATCTTCTCTTTAATATTACAGAAACATAAGTATTTACCCTGTCTGCTTCAGTTCCCTTACCCCTTAGGACCAATATCAATTTATAATCTCACCCAACTGGGCCAAAAAACCCCACAGGATTTGGAAGTTAGCTGGAATTGGGTCCCAGCTCTAATATCCTCTAGTCCCATGAAGCACAAATTATTTAACCTTTCTGAATCTGTTTCCTCATGCATAAAGCAAAAGCACTTGCTCTCCCTATCTCACTGGGTTGCTATGAGGAACAAATGATCTAATGGATTTGAAAACAAAATGTTACCACCCAAAGTGTTTTCCAAATAGGTATCGTCAGGCTTTGAGTTAGTCGGCTATGAAACTGTTTCTAGAGTCTGAGGAAAGGGGCGGGGAAGGGTGGTGGTGAAGAAAACATTCATATCTCATTATTTGTGCTTCTGGGAGTCATTCAGCAAAGACGTCCATTTATAACTCATCATGGTTTTAGTTTCGTTTTGTTAGAAGACCCATGAGTCCCTTAGCGACATGAGATTAAAAAAAAAAAAGCTTGCTATTACTACCATAACTAAGTGAACTAAAATAACAAGCTGCTTCTTGGACTCAACACTGGGATGATTAAATACAATGAATCAAATACTGGACTCTCATAACTAATATCTAGAATCTTAAACCCTCCAAAGCAGCAAAAGTTTGGTTCATTTTGGACATCTCATCCGCAGAAGCATTAAAGTTGGCTGATATGTTCACAGCCTCAGAGTGGGTGGGACTACACACTGTTTCTGGGCACTGGATTTCCGGTGCAGGACTCCAACCCCTTTTCCCCATTACAGCCCTGACTCTCAGCAACTGCCAGGCCAACCCCTCCCATCTTCCATAAGCTCTTCAGCTGCCCAAACCACTGTTCATCTGCTACAGCAACAGGGCCGGAGGGTGAGCTCAGCACCTCTTAGCGACACAGGAGGCACTTACACTGAAATGGTATGGCTGTGTCAGCAGTTTTCGCCTCCTCCGCGTGCTTCAGGTTCAGCAGGGGTAGACGCAAACAGAGGGTTATTGATGAAATGCCTTCATATAGTGCTTCTCACACTCCTCCTTGGTCTTGGTGCACATCTGATTGGCTACATCCTGCCCTAGAGGATCGTAAGAAGAGAAAGCTCTGACCATTTATACAAAGTGGTTCAAGCATGGTTTGCTCTTTCCATAGTTTAAGCCCCAGCTCAATAAATGTCCTGGAATTTGACACCTCCAAACCAGTATCATGGAGATATCAGCTGAACGATGAGAGAAATATAAGGCCTAATACTGGTGTAATCTGATGTGCCAAATCCGATTCTATTCCAAGATATAGAAATAAGATCTGAAAAGTGCTTTCCTTTCCACCAAAAGCAAGGAAGATCACTAGAAAATCTGTAAATTTCCGTGTGAGCTAGGCCTCAGGAAAAGAACTGCTATAATAAAACACTTCAGAACACTCAAAATGTACATCAGTGCAGTTTCATATTTGCATCATGTTTTATAGTTTACAAAACACTTCACATCAACAAACATTTCTTTACTAGAGTGCCCATGATAGGCCAAGCACGAAGCTAGAAACATTCATAACATAAATAAGTTAGCCTTAGTGTTATCCATGTAGTGTTGAGTACTTACTATCTCAGTTTCACAGATGAAAAAGAGGCCCAAAGAGATTAAGAAACTTGCTTGAGAAAATAAAACACGTAAGTGCACAAAGCCAGAATCTGTACTTCAGACCTGACTCCTAAGCCCAGATGGTGGAGGAGTAGAGATGTAAGCTCTCCAAGTTGCCTCTTGACCTCTCTCCTCTCCAGTACTTAACCTGCCCAACTACTAAGGCATCATTATGCTCTGCTTCGTGTACTCCAATCATACCTACGTACATTTTGATTTCCCTACTGGATTATAAGCTTCTTGAGAGCAGAATACATGTCATAATTTTTATCCCTACCACCCTCACCACCAAGTTTAGTGTCTTACTCACAGTTGACAGAAAAACAATAGTCTTTTTTTGTGTGGTCTTTACCAAGAGGGAAGGGGAACAGGGAGGATTAGTCCATTTGGAACATCAGAAAGGCAAGCAAAAAATGAAAAACTAGGGCCCAAGATGATTAGCAAGCTCCTCACAAGTGATCACTTTTTTCTGTTTTCTTTGGTATTCCCCATAGTACACAATATTTTATGATGCTTACTAAATGCTGAATAAATACAAGCAAAATGTGAACTGAACTAAAGTTTCCTTCTGCAGGGCCCCGGACACAATGGAGGTAGCACAGTATCTTCTATGGCTATTGGGATAGATTACTTACACTAGTAAGTCAGGACAGGGAGGATCTAGTTAGGAGTCCTTCACTAATAAGCTATGTGATCATAAGAAATGATCTTAACTCCTAAGCTTCAGATTCTTCATGAACGAAATATAATTTAATAATGTCCCTACTATCTATTTTCGCCAAAAGGAAATCATCAGTGTGAAAGTATTCCCAAAAGGTAAATGTGAAAGTGGTAATATCATTATTAGGTGGCATTGCCCTCCTAGGGCAACAGCAATGAATGCTGTTCAGTTCTGCCAGGCTTTGACTTATCTGCAAGCTAAAAACAGGGAATGCGAGTAACAGGTCTCCCAAACTTGAGCCTCAGGTAAGCTATGGCCATCTACCTAAAGTCTGACTCACTTAAATGATGAGGGTAATCTATAGTCAAGAAAAATCCCTAAAATCAGAAAGGAGCAATAACTAGTAAGTCTAAACTTCCCCAGTATTCAGAAAGAAACAACCAACCCTCCCCATCTTGATATATCCAAAGTGGCCTTTTAGAGCTGCCCAGTCATGGACAACTAAACATATCATACCTCTTTGAGGCATTTCAGCCATTGAAAATAATATGTAGAATGGAAGAGGACAGATCTCTAAGTCATGAGGTCAAGAGAAAAGTAACACATGGCCCCAAACTCCTCTTTCTAAGGCTCCTCCCTTTACCCTTCAACAGCACCTTCCTCTCTGAGCCCACTAGAGCAGGACAACCCTTAACACCAAGCTCTTACCAATTTCCAAAGCCACAGTCCATCACAGCTTCTAAAAGGGCCATTTCCTCTTGAGCAGTCCAGCTGGGGTCAAGAACAGGAAAATCTGAGGTCTAAGGAGGGAAAAATTTTGCCTAAGAACAGATGTAGAAATGGAACCCAGGCAACCTGAAATGTAGTACTAATTCATACTTAAATGACTATCATTCTCATGGTTTTGAGAGGTACCTAAAGTATATTCTTATTAGTTGTCCATCTCTCCCACCTCTATTTCCACCATTAACTACAAGAGTCTCCAATAGGGCGCCTGCGTGGCTCAGATGGTTAAGGCATCTGCCTTCGGCTCAGGTTATGATCCCAGGGTCCTGGGATCGAGGCCTGCATCGGGCTCCTTGCTCAGCAGGGAGTCTACTTCTCCCTCTGCCTCTCCCCCTGCTTGTTCTCTCTCTCTCTCGCAAATGAATAAATAAAATCTTTAAAAACAAAAAAAAGTCTCCATAAACATTATCACTCAGAAATGCCATGTAACTCATGTAGACATACATATTTTTGAAGATTTTATTTATTTAGTTAGAGAGAAAGAGTGAGCAAGCAGAGGGAATGGCAGAGGGAGAGGGAGAGAGAGAATCTCAAGCGCTCCACGCCAAGGGTGGAGCCCAACACGGGCTTGATCCCATGATCCTGAGATCATGACCGAGCTGAAATGAAGAGTTGGACGTTTAATTGACTGAGCCACCCAGGCACTCCAAAGTATTTTTTAAAACTTAGCACAAAGGTAGAGATAAATATTATAGTATGTTCCCACTTAGCTAAAAAAGAAGGCAATACAAATATGTGTATATTTATGTTTTTTTAAACAGAAGAATAAACGATATATTTTAAAAAATGGTTACCTATGGGGAAGGGAGGGACAGAAGCTAAACCTCTCTGAATATTCCTTGTTTGGTACATCTGACTTTGAAATATAAATACTGTATATTAACTACTAAATTTAAAATCTTAAGAGTCAAAAGCAAAATGTAACAAACCTATGAATTAATTTTAAGGCATAATCACCAGAAAGAAAATATCCCACATGACTTTAAAACAGGTGATTTGATTGTATATCTCTAGTAGAATACATCTTAGAAGAAAAAACGAACTGCTGGGCGCCTGGGTGGCTCAGTCATTAAGCGTCTGACTTCGGCTCAGGTCATGATCCCAGGGTCCTGAGATCGAGCCCCGCATGGGGCTCCCTGCTCCACACAAAGCCTGCTTCTCCCTCTCTCACTCCCCCTGCTTGTATTCCCTCTCTTGCTGTCTCTCTCTCTCTCTGTCAAATAAATAAATAAAAATCTTTTAAAAAAAAAGAAAAGAAAAGCGAACTGCCAAAAAAAAAAAATCTTACACTGTTTTCAGGAGTGCTGGTATAGTTATTCTGAGGTTATTATGGCAGATGTGTTATGGGGTAAAGCAAGTAAGAAATTGCGCTGGTGTCACTGGGCAGTGGGATTTCCGGCTTGGAGTTTAGAAATATATAGATACAAGACCTATGCTTACACAAAAACCTTATGGTCTTATATTTGAATTGGAAGTTTAGTATGAACTTACAATGTACTTTGTCTCAAAAGAATAATTTCCTAACACTGTTCAATGAAAAAGTCTAGAAATGATGACCAACCCAGTAGCAATGAACACTTCTAATGCCCAGTATGCAGTCACTAAATACTATTTCCCACTAAGGAAACAGGGCTCTTTGAAGAAAGACCTGAATCTAGGTTCGAGTAAGAAATGTACCAGAATGAGACTAGAACATTTTGTCATAATGGAAAGCAAAGAGGTTCTCAAAGCCAGTAAGGGTCATGTCAAAAGGATCAGAGGCCAACTTGTAGAAGCTCCCACTAACCAAAAAATGGAGTTGACAGAGAATTTAAGTAAACACCTAGATACATCAACAACAACAAAAATCTAATTTGAAGAAAAAGATGAAAGATTGAATTAAAAAAACAATATCAGAGTTGTGTGGGATAGCTTCAATATATTGAACACATTTGGACATTGGAGTCCCAGAGGGGAGGAGAAAGAGAGAATGGGACAGAAAAATTACTTAAGCAATACTGGCTGAAATGTTCTAAATTCAGCAAACTACTTAAATTTATAGACTGAAGAAGCTTAGGAAACTCCAAACAGATAAATTCAAAGGGAAGAATGAGTCACCATATTATAGTCAACTGCTAAAAAGCAAAGAGAAAGAAAACAATCTTGAAAGCAGCTCAAGAATAAACAACATGGTTTCTCCGGACGCTTTCCATTTCTTCAAGCCCTCAATGCGTGGATTCTCCATATTTAATGTGCAAAATAGCAGAATTTAATAATAATAATAATTTCACACATGCTGTTTAGCTACCACATATTCCCATTTTTCCTAAAGGAAAGATGCACAGGATACATATTAAGTGGAAGAACATTATTCTACACTCTATAGATTCAGGGGCAAATTCAGGATCTTCCTCTTCTTCAAATCTCAAAAGAAGAAGAGGAGGAAGAGGGAGAAGGAGGAGAAAAGAAAAGAGAGATGGGGCTTTTTCTGTATCCAACAAAATTTGGTTGAGAATTTAAGAATACAGATTTAAGAATAGAGAATTTAAGAATATAGATTTAAGAATACAGAATTTAAGAATATAGATTCTTAAATTGTAAGTGGTGAGATGTGAGCAAGCAGTTATTGAAGTATGTGTTACAGTATAAATAGGTCTTTGGAATTTGGGAAGACTGAGAGGTGAGAGTCCAGCTCTAAGTGACTCAAAAGGAGAGTAATCAGCTTTTGTAATATTGTCCTTTTCTGTGAGATACAAGAGGGGTGATTGGAGGTCATGAGAGAAGGGAATAGAAAAGATGGAGCATTTTGAGCATTAACAAGGATAATAACTGCAAAGAACTGAAATACATAACATCTAAATATTTAGAGGATGCCAGGGAACCAACTCATATTTTCAAAATTAGTAAACAAAGGGAAATAATCAGGTATTTTATCCTGCCTTTCCTGGGTGACCACAGAGATGAAACATTTCTTTTTATGGAATTATATTTATTTTTTTAAAGATTTTATTTATTTATTTGACAGACATATAGTGAAAAAGGAAACAGAGCAGCGGGAATGGGAGAGGAAGAAGCAGGCTTCCTGCTGAGCAGGGAGCCTGATGCGGGGCTTGATCACAGGACCCTGCGATCATGACCTGAGCCGAAGGCAGAAACTTAACGACTGAGCCACCCAGGTGCTCTAGAATTATTTTAACTCATAAATCAAAATGAGTTCTGGGGGGGCACTTAGGTGGCTCAGTCGCTTAAGCGTCTGACTCTGGATTTGACTCATGATCTCAAGGGTTGTGGGATCGAGCCCCATGTTGGGCTCTGCGCTGAGCATGGAACCTGTTTAAGATTCTCTCTCTCCCTCTCCATCTCCCTCTGCCCCTCTCCCCCACCCGGGCTCCCCTATCGTGCATGTACTTTCTCTTAAAAAAAAAAAACAGTGCTAGTGCTAAGGTTAAAAGATAACTGTTTTGCAATCCCTGATGAACAGATCTACACAATGATCAGAAATGAATCTGGTACAGCTGCTATATGTCACTAACAATTTATAGAAAACACAGAAGACCGAAGAACATGTTAAGAGCAAAATTCACACTCTACTAATATATGTAAGACAGAGAACTCATGTTTTTTAAAATCAAATAAACTATAAGAAACAAGAAAAAGAGTGGGGGAAGGGGGACAGGGAGAGTGGAACACCCCACAGAACAGAATACATGTAAGAGGCAACCAACCGGAATGTATGGACCTTATTTGTATCCCAATTAAAACAAACTGTAAAAGTAAAAAAAAATTCATGATACCACTACACTCATGAAACCCACTAGAATAGCTAAAATGAAGAAACCAACAATATCAAAAGTTTGCAAGCACGTGGAAACAATCAGAACTCTCATTCATTGCTGGCACAGGTGTAAAATACTACAGCCACTTAGGAAACTTGACAGTTTCTTAAAAGTTAAATATGAATAATCACCTATTCTATGGCCTAGCAATTCCACTCCTAAGTATTTATCCAAGGACAAAAAATGTGTGTCCACAGAAAGCCTTATACAAGAAAAGTTCATAACAGCTTGATTCATAATAGCATAAAACTAGGCAAAGCCCAGGTGTCCATCAACAAGAGAATGAACAGTGTCATATTCATACCACAGAATATTACTCAACAAAAAGGAATGAACTACTACATATAACATGAATACATCTCAAAAACATGCTGAAAGAAACCAGAAACAAGAGTACATGCAGTATGAATCCATTTATATGCAGTTCTAGAATATGCAAAACTGATCTATGGTGATAAAAATCAGAACAGGAATTATTTTCAGGGGTAGAGAAGGGAGCAGAGATATTTTTAAAAAGCTTTTATGACATGACTGGGGAATAAAGAAAAGTGACTTGAATTAAATTTTAGAGAGATCTAGTAAAACATTTATAGATGGAAAATAAGACGTCTGGGGATTTGCTTCAAAATAATCTGGAGAAGTGGGGGTTTAGATGAAACAAGATAGGCTAGGAGTTGATAATTTTAAGAGCTAGTAACAAGTATATGGGACTTATTACACTATACGTGGTAGTTGGGTTACAATGGTAGCCCCCTATTAACTTCTAGAATTCACATCCCTGGTGCAGTCCTGTCCCATTTAATATGGGCTGGACCTGTGACTTGCTTAAGGCCTGGCAGCTTCCATTTTTGTGGTTTTGGGAGCCCTGAACCACCACCATGTAAGAAACCTAGCCTCCTTGCTGGAAAGACCATGTGGAGAGGCCTTGGGGGGGGGGGGCAGCCAAGGCTACCTGGAGAAGAACCAGTTAGTTAAAATGTTCCCGCTGGGGGCACCTGGATGGCTCAGTGAGTTAAGTGGCCAACTCTTGGTTTCGGCTCAGGTCATGATCTCAGGGTTGTGAGATCAAGCCCCGCACTGGGCTCTGCGCTCAGCACAGAGTCTGCTTCAGATACTCTCCCTCTGCCTCCAGCTTGTAGGCTTTCTCAAATAAATAAACCATTAAAAAAAAAAATGTTCCAGGGGTCTCCCAACCAATTCAAGCCATTCTGAGGTACCAGCGGTGTGAAAAAAGCCCTGTGGACTTCTAACCTCCGCACATCATGTGGGCATGAAAGCCACCTTCACTGTGCCCAATCTGAATTCCTGACCTGCAGAACTATGGGAGACAAAAAAATAGTTGGTATTTTAAGCCACAACCTTTTGAAGTAGCTATCAGGTAGCAACAGATAACGAAAACACCATTCTATTTTAGGGTAAAAATAAAATTTTGTTTTTTTGAATTTTCAATAAGTTATTTTAAAAAGGTGACAGGAGAGGTCTCCAGATTACACAGGCATTTAGAAATTGTTATACTGGGGCACCTGGGTAGCTCAGTTGTTAAGTGTCTGCCTTCGGCTCAGGTCATGATCCCAGGGTCCTGGATTAAGCCCTGCATCAGGCCCCTGCTCTGTGGGGAGCCTGGTTCTCCCTCTCCCACTCCCCCTGCTTGTGTTCCCTCTCTCACTGTGTCTCTATCAAATAAATAAATAAAATCTTTAAAAAAAAATTGTTATACCTTTTGTTGATGACCAAAAAAAAAAAAAAAACTGATTTGTGAAATTACACTGCTAATAAGCAACACATTTTTATCTGAGTACATACTATGAATAGGCCCAGCACATGAGGTACCATGAGATCCAGAAGAGAAGTCGATGTCATATATTGTCTATGTCTATATCATCATAATCTGGCAAACAGCATAAATACATATAAATAGGAAAATCATAGTTGAAGAGCTTATGTTATTTCTAAAACTACTTAGGAAATTAATTAGTCCTCACCAACTTTACTGTGAGATAACAAGAAAGACTTTCTACACCAAAAAATAAACGGGCATAAGGGGAGTTTTTCTTAAAGTTGAATCAGTGTTATTCAATTCCTGGACCCAATCTCAGACTTACTAACCAGAATCTCTACAAGTAGGGCCTAGGAATCTACAATTTTAAGAAGCTCCCAGGTAATTCTTAGGCACTAAAGTTTAAAATCACTGGTATAAAGGGTGTGGCAGAAAGAGGTGCCTTGACTTGTTCAAGGTTCTAAGAATTATAAGACAAAAATAGGCATAGAACTCAGAAATCCTGATTAATGCACCACCCACCACAGCATGAGTAACTTCCAAAAATATAGCACTGTGAGATGACAAAAGTACTAAAACCCATTTAAAGTTTTCTGTGGCTTCATAAGCAAAAAAAAAAAAAAAAAAGTCAAGTTTCTGGTGGCTTCATGTCTAGAAAGTCAAAATTTGGTCATCATTCCTACAGAAGGAAAGATTCTTCTTTTCCTTATCTGGGAATAGATAAGATTGGCAGAAAAAAAGAGAGTATTAGTAACCTCCAAAAACTCCCCAAAGTAAAGGACAAAATTCTGAAATGTGTTTGTATGGGTGTTGAGTATGTGAGAAAAGGATGATGTAATCAGAAGACTTAATTGGCCTTGGAGTGAAACTCAGTGCCTTCAGCATTATGCGGAAGGCATGGTGCCCCGAACAGATAGAGCACAACTGCTTTCCTACAGTGGATAATCATCCATCTACCCAGCCTATATTGAGTTATCCCATAAGGAACTGTGAAAACAATTCCAAGGAAAAAATTTGTGTTCTGGTTCCAGGCATTTTTGTGTGAATTTGGAAGAATAAATCAATTTTCTGATAATTTGATATGCTGGTGAAATGAACTCAAAGTCATAGATACGTTGACCACATTTTCCCAACCCTTCATTCATTTTGCAATTGACAAAAGAGAAAAAAATTATTCATATGAAAAGACGTTTCACATATCTTATCAGAGAAGTGTCAATTAAACGAAAAGATGTCACCATACACCTATCAGAATGGCCCAAAATGCAGAACACTGATATCAATGCTGGTGAAGATGTGGAGCAAGAGGAACTCTTATTTGCTGCAGTTGGGAATGCAAAATGGTACAGCCACTTTGGAAGACAAGTTTGGCAGTTTCTTAGAGAACTAAACAACCTTATCACGTGATCAGCAATTGCACTCCTCAGTATTTACCCAAAGGAGCTGAAAACTTAGGTCCACAGAAAAACCTGCACATGGATGTTTATAACAGCTTTATTCATAATTGCCAAAACTTGGAAGCAATCAAGATGTCTTTCGGTAGGTGGATGGATAAACTGTGGTATGTCCAAACAATGGAATATTATTTATTGCTAAAAAGAAATGACCAATAAAGCCATGAAAAGACACGAAGAAAACTTAAATATTACCAAGTGAAAGAAGCAAATCTGAAAAGATTACATACTGCATGATTCCAATTATATGACATTCTGGGAAAAGCAAAACTATGGAGACTGTAAAAAGATCAGTGGTTGCCAGAGGTTGGGGGTCGGGGGTGGGGGGGGGAGATGGATGAACAGGCAAGGCACAGACGATTTTTAGGGCCATGAAACTACTCTGTAAAATACTATAATGGTGGATACATGACACTATATATTTGTATAAATCTACAGAATGTGTAACACCAAGAGCTGATTCTGATGTAAATGTGGACTCTGGATGATAATGAGGTGTCAATGTAGGTTCATCAGTTATAATCATCAGTTATAACAAATGTACCACTTTCGTGGGGGATGTTGTTAATGGGAGAGGACTATGCATGTGTTGGGGCAGAAGATATAGGGGAAATCTCTGTACCTTCTACTCAATTTCGCTGCAAACCTATAATTGCTCTGTAAAATAAAGTTTAATATAAAAATATCTTATTCCAAATCTTATAATTAGTGGAGAAACTGTAAGACTGAGGTGTTTTAGAGAGCAGTAGGGGAAGGCTAGTCAGTTGGCTGCCAAGAACTCTTAGTAAGGAGCATTTCTTTGATTAATTATGGACAGGATCTGACTCTCAGCATTAGAGGCTCATCTTAAACAGACCCCACAAATAATCAGACTCAGAAATGCTAATTCACCTTTCTAAACTTTAAAGAGACTGAAGTAGATACATTATGGCACTGTGGTAGGCAGAATTCCAAAGATGCACCCCTCTCCCCCCAAGATTCCTGTCCCCTGATTATTCAATCAAATAGTAACTAGATATTGCTGTGAGGGAACTCTGCTGATGGGATTAAGGCACTAATCAGCTGACCTTAAAATAGGGAGAGCAGCCTAGAAAATTTGGGTGGGTCCAACGTAATCACACAAGCCTTTAAAAGTAGAAGAGGGAGGTAAGAGAGGGGCATTTGACTGGCTTAGTCAGGAGAACATGTGACTCTTGATCTCAGGGTCATGAGTTTGAGTCCCATGTTGGGTGCAGAGATTACTTAAAATAAATAAAATTCCCTTTGGTTTATTTTTTTAAAGATTATTTATTTATTTGACACAGAGAGAGCACAAGTAGGCAGAGGGAGAGGGAGAAGCAGACTCCCCGCTGAGAAGAGAGCCCGATATGGGGCTGGATCTCAGGACCTTGGGATCATGATCCGAATGGAAGGCAAACACTTAACTTAAATCTCCTTTAAAGAAGAAGAAGGGGTGCACCTGGGTGGCTCAGTCGGTTAAGTGTCTGCCTTCGGCTCGGGTCGTGGTCTCGGTGTCCTGGGATTGAGCCCCAAATCGGATTCCCTGCTCAGCGGGGAGTCTGTTTCTCCCTCTCACTCTGCCTGCCGCTCCCCCTGCTTGTGCTCTATCAAACAAATGAATAAAGTCGAAGAAGGAAAGGAAAGGAAAGGAAAGGAAAAAGGAAAAAGGAAAAAGGGAAAAAGGAAAAAGGAAAAAGGAAAAAAGGAGGAGGAAAAAGAAAAAGAAAAAGGAAAAAGGAAAAAGGAAAAAGGAAAAAGGAAAGGAAAGGAAAGGAAAGGAAAGGAAAAGAAGAAGGAAAAAGGAAAAAAGAAAAAGGAAAGGAAAGGACAGGAAGGAAGGAAGGAAAGAAAGAAGAAAGAAAGAAAGCAAGAAAGAAAGAAAGCAAGAAAGAAAAAGAAAAAGAAAAAAAAAAAGAAAGCAAGCAAGCAGGCAGGAGATCAGCACAGAGGAAACAGGAGAGGTCAAAAGACTCCAGGCATTTTGCATCAATCACCCTCAAGAACTCCTGGACACTGCTAGCTTTGAATATGGGAGAAAGGAAGGTCTCAAGAGTCTGAGAGCAAGTCCTGGCCAACAGCCAATAAGGGAAGAGTGGCATCAGTTCTACAACCTCAAGGTGGGGAATTATTCAACAACCTCAATGAGAATAGCAGCAGACTGGAAGCAGAACTCTCCCCCAGGGCCTCTAGATAAAGCCCAGGCTAGCAACACCTTCATTTTCACATTATGGGACCTGCAGCAAACAAGGTGAGCCTAACGGTCTTCTGACCTACAGAATTGTGAGACAATAAATTTGTGTTATCTTACGCCACTTAATTTTTGATAATTTGGTATAGAAGCAATAGAAAACTAATACAAGTATAAATGGATTAATTCACAATGTGAAATTACTACTGTTAAGATGCCCAGCCAGTATTCTTTCCTGTAAAAAAAACAAAAACAAAAAAAACTGAATGGGAGGCCAAATGTAAGAAAACTACTTGGTGAATTATTTTCTGATAACTGACAAAACTATCTTGACAAAGATCTATACACCTCCCAAGCAGACCAGATATTCATTTTGGTTTATCAAAGTGCCCATTCCTCTGGCTAGAACTTGGAAGGGACACTACCAACATCTGCCTCTCATTCCTTCTTTAGAGGTAGCAATATAATCAATCAGGTTCCAGCCAAGTCTTATTCTGGCCCATAAGCCAGTCTATCATATCATTCACTCAATGTTCATCTTATAACTTCACTCTCAGAGGGTAACTAATTTCCCCAAGGCAGGAGGAGGGAGTGCGAGACATAAACTTCACCACTGCCCACATGAACCACATAATAAGATCATTAGCCCAAAAACAGCAACAACACATTTACTATATGTTTATCAGTGAACCTAAAACGCAGTGTACTTCTTATCCTTACATCAGTAAATCTCAGTACTTTTTTTTAATCTTTAGAATTTTTTTAAAGTAAACTCTCCCCCTAACATGGGGCTTGAACTCACAACCCTGAAGTCAAGAGTCACATGCTCTACTGACTGAGCCAGCCAGGAGCCCCTCAAATTCCTTCCAAGTTTGAAACAAAAATCAGAGTATATAAAATGATTTTTAGACTTAAATGCCTTAATAGTCCATAAAACCCTAAAACACTTACTAGGAAATGATTACCTAATTCAGAAGAGGAGGAAAGAAAAGGGAAGGAGATACTTGGAGAGGAAGAAAAATAGACATTCCCAGTACAACACTTGACAAATTAATGGAAATTCCCTGCAACTTCACCATTACCATGATCTCATAGGTATGATCACTTTGATGTTTCTTGTACTCAAATCCTCGAGTGAAACACTGCAAGAGAAAGGAAAAGTAAGTTACCAAAAAGCTACTTTTTGAAATGCCTTCTTATAGGATAAAAGATGGTTTGGGGGTGCTCTACTCTTATGATGACTTTTTAAGAATTCATTTAATCTCGTCTGCAGCCGCAAGAGGATGGTTACATACCTGATCACAGCTCTTCAGTGGCCCTCACAGAGGAAAAAATAATCTGAAAAAAAGACTTTTTCTAGGACTTCGCCTCTTTTGATAAGAGCATAAGCCCTGGAATCAGACTGAGTAAATTTGAATCCTGGCTCCAAACTTAAGTATTTAGGCAATTCTAAGACAGCTATTTTTTTATTTTAAAACTCCAAAATCAGGATTCATCTTATAATAAAAAGTATATTACAACTTCCATCAGCCGTTTATCATTTCTAAATTTGGGATGCTTCTTATAATCAATAGCATCTTGGAGCCAATAACATGGTATTTGCTGTGTGACCTTGAGCAAATTACTTAAACTCTCTTTGCCTGAGTTTCCTTTATAAAATGGGGATGCTAATCATACCTACTTCATAGGGTTATAGTGATGAACTAAAGGTTAATTCACATAAATTAGTGAATCAAAATAGTGCCCAACAACAAAGTAAGCACTTGTAATTAGTATTATTACTATCATCATCCACAGAATGATTTGTTCTCTCGTTTGTCACCTGCCCAAAGATCACTCTTCAATAACAGCATCATAGGTGCTATCAAAAGGAATAATCCTGGGGGTGCCTGGGTGCCTCAGTTGGTTAAGCGACTGCCTTTGGCTCAGGTCATGACCCTGGAGTCCCGGGATCGAGTCCCGCATCGGGCTCCCTGCTCAGCAAGGAGTCTGCTTCTCCCTCTGACCCTCCCCCTTCTCATGTGCTCTCTCCGCCATTCTCTCTCTCTCAAATAAATAAAATCTTTAAAAAAAAAAAAAAGGAATAATCCTCCAATTCTGTTTCCTATAGTCCCAATACTTTATTTTTGAAGGTTTTTATTTATTTGACACAGAGAGAGAGAGAACACAGGCAGGAGGAGTGGGAGAGGGAGAAACAGGCTCCCTGCTGAGCAGGGAGCCCGATGTGGGGCTCGATCCCAGGACTCCGAGATCATGACCCGACCTGAAGGCAGACACCCGACTGACTGAGCCACCCAGGCACTCCTGTAGTCCCAATACTTTAAATCTACTGGCAAAAACAGTGTTCAGCATTAGGCTGATACAGAGATATAGAATATTCAACAGTCTGTGTCATCCATCTGCTCTGTTCCCCAACTTTTCATTGGTAAAATGCGTAATGAAAGACCAAGTAGAAGGAATAGATTTAACAAGGTATGGTTCTTCTGAGTCTTTGATAGTCATCTCTGAATTTACTATATCCATAAAACTAGGCCAGGAGAGGCAAGCCTCTCCTTAATGAGTTACCTGTAAGCAGAGGAAAAAAGGAGGTGGCCCACATTCGGCACACTTGATATAAGGCTCCATGAGGTAGGAGGAGCAGCCTCGGCAAGGTGGCTTATCAGAGGGATCATCTAGAACAAAAAGAAAAATCTATCAGCTTCAAAACATGTTATGATTACCAAAGTGCAAGGTGAAAATCTGCAAATAACTACACAGGTGGTGAGCTGTGTGGAAGACTCAGCTTGTCTTATGGAGACAAGATGAGCTCTTTCTAAATAAGAAAAATAAAAAATCACGTTCCTTTTTCTTTGAAGGCAGCTTTGTTTCTTCCTATAGTAGTATCTACTACTATAGATAGCATTTAAGTAGATATGACCCCTGCAGAGAAATTTACCAACATAAGCTTTCCCTCCTAGTTATTTTTCCAGGAGAGAAAATGTTACATACTTACACAACACACATATATATTTTTAGATGAAGCAAATCTGACAAAATAGTAATGATTGTTGAATGCAGGTAGTGGCCAACCGTACTGTTCTTTCAAATTTTCTGTAAGTTCGCAAATTTTCATAGTAAAAAGTTGGGGTGAAAAACTCCTTTAAATATGTTTTGTGATACACTACTTTACATCTGAGTTAAGATTTAAACCCAGGAAAGCTCCCTTTCTCCCATGGTAAGCAGAGAGCATAGCTCACCTTCCTCTAGTTCCAATGACCATTATCGTATTGTCTCTGAAATATTAAGGCAAGAACTACAATCTAAACTGTCTAAAGTGATAAAAAAGCAGATTATGTGTGTCCCTGGTTGCCCCAAACTCTGCCTCTCTAGAGTTGTTTTCGGTGATGAACAGTAGGGGTCTAAGAAAACACAGGCTTTGAAGGTAGATGAAAGAATTTAATCTGCTTAGCCTGAGGCAGGATTTCTCACATTCTGTAATAGCATTTTCCTTCCTAAAGCCCAAGAAACACTCTTCAAGGCACCTTTCCCTCCTTCAAGTGATGATTATTGTTCATTTGTTTCTAAATGAAGACCTGGAAGAAAATAACAGGGGAAAGAAACATAATCCTTCTGACAATAGCTTCAAAATAAATATATATAACAGCAACTACGCCACTTCTCCCATTTCAAATTTTGACATGGAAGAACAAAAATTGTTGTATATTAAGTGTCAGATGACAATTTTTACCAAATTACTTCTTCCTCACCTCCTTTTATTTTAATGATATAAGCTTGTTTTTCTTTCCTCAGGAAAAAATCAGTTACTGACCAAAGTAGAGCTTTTAAACCCTTACATCAAGAAGTAATTATTTTGTAAAAGTAACCCAATTTGTAGTTTTAAAAATTTTAGACAACAAAAGCATAAAGTCATCCTCTATTAACATTCTGACTTCCAGCCTTTCTTCAATGTATGCATTTGTATATATTTTAACAAAAGTGATACTATATAGGATGTTTTATTGGCTTTTTTCTCACTTGACAATATACTGTCAACATCTTTCATGACAGTATGCTTACATCTTCCTTGTTCTTTTTAATGGATGAATAATATTCCATTGTGTCAATCATCTAACCTAATAGTTTTCAACTGCCCCCTAGAAAGGCATTTTGAAAATCTGAGGAAATGTTTTTTTTTTCCTGCCACAATAACTAAAGAGCACTACTGGCATTTAGCAGGTGAGGACCAGGGATGCTAGATATCCAACAAGGCTCAAGACATTCCTGCACAACAAAGAAGTGACCTGTGTCCTGTACAACTTTCAAATATCCTACCAGACATTCAAAGTTGGTGAGAAATCTGTTCATAATTACTTGCTAGAACCTAATTCCATGTTACTTATAAAACAAAATGTTTTTGACAGTTTTAATATATATTTAATTTTCCAGGAAGGCAATTGCATGTACTTCTACAGGAGATTATATCTTGTTTTGTTCGGAACTTTACCAAGAGTTATTCAAGCTTGTGGGATTTCTGAGTCACTAATACAACACACATGAATCACTGTGCTTTTGTAGTTGTAAGATTCACAGTGATTCAACATATGGGTGCAAGCATCTGACTACTTAAGTCATTATGTCTTCTACTGAAATCGTGTCTAAACATTGAGATACATATTATTTTATAATAAATTACATTAGTTCATTTTTCTCTTTTGTTTATCCTTTGTATTATAGTTAGGGCATTACTATTTGTTTCTTTGACATCATGGGTGTAGATGTGTTATGTTATCTATGTATTTCATTTCCAAAGAGGAAATGGGCTCTAAAAATATTATAAAAAGAAAAACATGGGATCTCGTAAGGTTGAAAACAGCTGATCTAATGAGTTCTCTACTGGTGGACATTTATGTTTCCAATTTTTCACTATTATGAAGAATGCTGTTGTGTTCCTCAGAATATATATTTTTCTAGAACTAGAACTATTGGGCGTGCAGAGGGTTTTTGATACACATAGCCAAACTATCCTTCACAAAGATATTTTAGAACTTTTCTATAACCTAAGAGTAAGGAAAGGCTTTTTTACCATCATTCAAAATCCAAAGGCAATGAAAGGTTAATAAATTTGACTACCTAAACAACACAAACAAAAAACTTCCTTGGCAAAAAACACCATATGCAATATAAAAAGGCAAATAAGCTAGAAGAAAATATTTGAAAACATATTACAGATAAAGGACTAACATCCCCAATATACAAAGAACTTTTAAAAATTGAGGGGAAAAAAGAACAAAAATCCTATTGCAAAAAAAAATGAAGAGATAATTAGAAAAAAAACAACAAAAAAAAATGGCCCTTAAACATATGGAAAGACACTCAACTTCACTCCTAAGAGAGAGCTAGACTGAGATATAACTTCTCACCCATCAGACTGACAAAAATTCAAAAGCTTGATAATGCTTTCTTAGTAAGAATGTGGAAAAATAGGCATTCTCATAAACTGCTGATGGGAATACATTAGAACATTATTTGGAATTACAAAATACTACCTAGTTATCCAAATGCTGGAGAGTACTGGAGTACCCAAACAATGAAGTACTATGCAACTATAAAAAAAAGAATGAGAACAACCTTTACAAACTAAAACAGTATTTCCAGAAGATTCTATTAAGTGAAAAAAACCAAACTTCAAAAAAAGCACACATAGGATGCTATCTTTCCTATACAAAATGAGGGGGAAAAACCCCAAACAAATATATGTATGCCTGCTTATCTTTGCAAAAAGAAATATAGGACAGCTAAACTAGAGAACAATGAAGTTGGATACCTACAAGGGGTTGGGGAGGGGGAATGGAATGGAGTGGAAGAGACACAGGAAGGAGTAACAATTCTCCAAATATATATTTTTGTATAGTTTTGACTTTTGGAAGTGTACTTACGTTCCTCAAATTTAAAAAATTGAATTAGTAAATATAAAAAGGGAAAACTAAAAGCAGTATGAACAGATGAACCTAATAGTTTTTCAGAAGAACACTGTAACCACACTGAAAAGGAAAAAAAAAATCTCAATAACTTACGGACATTTAACAATATACCTTCAGTCTTGGGTGACGCTAACAAATCCTGAACTTGTTGAAGGAGGTCTGTTTTATGCACTGGTATGTGAAAAGCAATTCTGACATAATTTTGGATGTATTAGAAGACTGAGCAAATGAGTAAAGGTGCTGATGCTGGATGTCAAGGTTCTCACTGAGGAAAGGACACACAAATAAGGAATGGGGGAAAACAAGAAAAAAGCTTATGCAGATAAACTGGAGGTATCAATGGGAACTCATGATTTCTTAAAAGTGTATGTACGGGTAAGTAGGTATGTATGTTGGTGTATAGGTATATAGCATATATGCACATATATTTCATAGCTCTGTGGGCCTATGAGCCAAGATACAAAACATGCTAGTAGCAATGACCAGATCTTGGTCTCTAATATCAGTTCTCTTTAAAAGGAACCAGGGCTCCTCGGAGCAGTAGCTGATTCCAGGGCTGGGGCAGAGGAAATGTAAGATTCACCTGGAACATGTAGGCAAAAGGTAAGGAGATGCTCAAAAAAGTGATGGGTGTTATTAAGGATGTAGGAGCCAGAATGAAGGAGCTCACAAGGGTCAAACTGGGACAATCTGAGAGCCAAAATAATTAAGTATGATAATGAATTATAAATCTTGAAAAAAAACAGGAATTCGCACGTCCACACTTACAATAAATATGTCAGTGAAATAAGGGAGCTAGATCTCTTGATTATATAATCAAGAAATTATATATATATCGTATATTACATGTAATAAATACAATTGTATGATTACATATATAATTATCTAAGTGCTAACTAGCAAACGTGGAGAGTGCTGGATTCATAAAAAAGTCATTTTGCATGATAGTGAAGATTGGATCAAGGAAAAATCATAATGGATGTTAAATCTAGGGAGAAATTTTGATGAGTGGGATACTTTATGGCCTCAAAGTGTCTCCCTATGGGTTGTTTATTATACCCAAGGGAAAAATACAAATTATACAGTGGAGAGACACTACGATTGGGTTTTCAAAACCATTATCACCAATGAGGTGTAGAGCAAGAACAAACCCAAAACAAGAAACCTCAATTTTAAAAAAGGGGAGGGAGGAAGGGCCTGTCTTCTTCAAGAGCGTGAATGTCACTAAAGACAAATGCTATGGAACAGTTTAAAGGAAGCTAAAGAAACACAGCATTAACGTAAGACCGACTCCTGACTGTGTCCTGTATTAGAAGGAAAAAAAACACCATGAAGGACAATTGAGTCAGCTTACAAAACTGAATGAACTAGATGGTAGATTGGATAAAAATATTTTATGGATGTTAAATTTACTAGTTGATAACCCTACTGATGTTATGTAATAGAATATCCCTATTCTTAGGAAATAAACACTAACGTGCTTGGGGTAAAGGGCCATGATATATGTCCCTTACCCTTAAATAATTCTGAAAAAAAAAGGGGGGGTATCTATATCTACCTAAACATACTATAGCATATAAATACATATTACATACAGTGTATATATTACATAGAATGTATATAATGTATATTCATACAGAAACAGAATACATGCAAATGGAGTAAGAAGTTAACAGTGTATGCGGATTCTTTGTACAATTCTTATTCTTCCAACTTTCCTGTTAAGTTTGAAATTATTCCAAATAAAAAGTTTTAAAATATTTTATTTATTTATTTTCGTATTTTAAAAAGGGAACGGGAATGGTTTCAGTTTACACTTCCAGCATAAGGAAAATCCATTTAGGTTTTCTTCATGTGTAAAATGAGAGATTTGAATTAGATGTGTTTGAAGCCTTCATTCTGTCCTAAATTTATACATATATAGGTGTGATGAGAGAGTAAGTAAGAGGTCCTTTAAGATATTGCTGAAAAGGAAACAATACCTCAAAAGTGCCTTTCTGTTTCTTCTCATTGGGACACTACTAACATCTAACGACAGAATTTCTATTTCTTCCAAATCTCTTATCATCAGAAACAAAGAAAAGGTAGTGTATTTTTTTCTCCATAGTTGTGGCTGCCTGAATTTATTTCACACACGCACCATAGTTTTCTGCATTATTATTATACTGTGGTTCACTCTTAGAACACAAGTTCCCCCTAAAAGGGAAGGGGGAAGAGAAGCATGTCTTTTATTCTACCACTGACATTATTTTTTATCAAGGCATCTAAAATATATTATCGAATCTAAAGAGAAATCCAACTACTTTCTTAAGTCTAACTGCAGGTTAATCATATGCCTGAGCATAGTTTTCTTACAAGACCTAGGGTGATACGATTGTGTCATGTGTTTAGTGGGCAATCAATAAGTATTGGTTAATTTTATTTTGATTTGATACTCTTTTTCCTTTAGTATCAGATTCGCAGGGCTTTGTTTAACTTCAAAGTGCTTATTTTTCTTCTTTGATCAACTTCCACTTGAGTTTGCCGTTAATATTCACCTGGGTCTTATTCCTACTATACTTACTGCTAAAGGAACCCAAACGGTCCATTCCCTAAAATTTGCAAACAATCTTGTTTTGATCTTCCTCAATGCGGCACTCCTTCAAGGAGACGTCAGAACTGGTCAACACATACAGCAAAGCTTGATGACTCCCTATGAACAAACAAAAGTGGCATATGGATCAGAAAATAATTCAAAAGGACAAGATGCAGAGAAGACAATGCAATGTACTCAATTCTACCACATCCTAGCTTTGTAATGCTAAGCAAATTATTTTATCTTTTTTTAAAATTTTGTTTTAAGGGTTTTTTTTTTTTTAAAGAATTATTTGAGAGAGAGAGAGAGAAAGTGCATGCAAGAGTTGAGGGAGGGAGAGAGAGAAAATCTCAAGTAGACTCCCCACTGATCACGGAGCCTGACACAGGGCTTGATCCCACGACCCCGAGATCATGACCTGAGCCAAAATCAAGAGTTGGACACTTAACCGACTGAGCCACCCAGGCACCCCTGTTTTATTTATTTAAGTAATCTCTACACCCAATGTGGAGCTCGAACCCATGACCCTGAGATCAAGAGTTATATGCTCTTCTGACTGAGCCAGCTAGGCTCCCCAATTATTTTGTCTTTATAAGCCTGTGTCCCCCTCTGTAAAGTGGGTATGAGAAACAGTATCTACCTCCTACAGTTATTGTGAAGACTAAATACCAAAATCCATATAAATAATGCACCGTGGTGGCTGGCCCTTGGTAAGCCCTCTATAAAAGGTACATATCTCTAATAAACAACTATTGTTTTTCTCTACCCAGTATCATTTCTCTCCTTAATCCTCTTTCCATTGGGACACTGACTCACCCACATTTCATATGGTTCTGGTGGGGTTACCAATCACAATACTCTAAACCCCACCCCGACAGCTAAAGCCACCAGATCTCTTATGAAAATCTCAATCTTGAGTAAGACATACAAGGACAGACGTCAAATGGGGCCCAGTCATTCACTAATCAAAGAATTTGGTCCAGAGCTCTGGCTATTGAGATCCCCATCCCCAAGCGTGGCCCAACTGTTTAGATTTTTTCTCATTTGTCTATCTTTCTAATAATACTTTAATATGAATGACTTTCTATTATGAAAAACCAAGGAACCCTGTCTATTACGACATACATTTGTTCACTTTCTCTTTGAATAAATACTTAATGTTTGAACAATGTACAAAGTATTTTCTTGAAGGCAGAAATGAAATCATACTTCACCCTAAGTCAAGAAAACATCTCTCCTTCTATAGTCCTACAGCTTCTTAGCTATCTCTTTTCTGGCAAACCATTCTACTTTTTGAGGGATTACTTCTGAATGCATATTTTTTTCCCATTTGTAGACTAAATGAAAGCAGGGACTACTATCCAATACACATCTGTACACTTCAAAGTGCCAAACACAGAGAAAGAACTCAATAAACCAAACGTAATGGACAAATGTTAGTTTTACAACAGGTTAATTCATCTTTAGTTCTCCTGGAGTGACTTCTTTCACCTGGTATGCTGAGCTTGGGGTATAATTCATCCTTAAGTCTGTATGACATTCAGATAACATGGCTGTCAATAAACTTGTCTTTTTTGAAGTGGGCTGGGATAGGGTGGTTCTTGCTCTACTCTCGTCCCAGAAGAGTTAGTCTTGAAGAAAAATGGGTTTAGCAAGAGGTATTATGCATTCAGTAATAAAATAATGGCCAACATTTACTGACTTTTCTCATATGCCAGGTACTGGGGTACCACTCACTGTATGTGGATTATCTCTGAATCCTCACAACCTTCAAGCATGCTGCTTTTTCAAAGAAGAAAGGACGCTCTGAAAGACTGCTACTTGCACAATGTCTTAAAGGTAGTGAACAGCAGCGACCTTCAACAAAGGTTAATAGAGATGGTCAAGTAAAGAATACGTAAACACTCCATGTCATAAGCACAATATTGCAAAAAGCAGAATTTTTTTTTCCTCTCCTTTTTTCTCACAAGAGACATTTCTGACACTGACATCCATAAAAGGGTGGGGGGTAGCTCCAAATTAACATCTACCAAATTCAAAGTCACTAGGAGGTAGAAGGCAGGCACCGCGAAGAATGGCATTCTGTGGTACAGAGTACAGGTGCAGGGTTTGGAGTTTTGCAGACAAGGCGGAGCTCCTCACTTTGTTCCTTAAGCTGTTTAATCTTGCGCAAGTCATTCTACCTGAGCCTCAGTCGGCCTCAAAATGGAGCTGAACTACCTAGTGTGTAAGGCCTACTTGAAAACTCGAAATGTAACGTCGGTCAGGTGCCCGACACAGAGCGGCTGTTCCCAGCGTAATTACGCGCGCCACCGCACAAATAGGAATCCCGAGGCTCTGGCAGTGCAGGGCCGCCCAGGGGGCGCAAGGGGCGGGGCGCGCCAGGCACGCCGCGGGGCGGGGCCGACCAGTCAGGCCGAGCCCGCGCCGCCCTCCCCCAAGCACGGCGTGGCCCGGCTCCGCAAGCCCGCCCGTCGCGTTTACCCCCTCGCCGCCGGGGCCCGCAGCCCGCCCCCGTCCCTGCCGCCCCTCGCCGCACCCGCCACCCCCTCGGCCGCTAGAGGGGCTCGCGCCCCGCCGCCACCCGCCCCGCAGCGCCTCGTGCCTCACCTCGCCAAGTCCCCCCTGCTCCGCGCCAAGGAGCCGCCAGCCGCGCTCGCCCCCGGGGGTACGTGCTCGCTCTCGAGTGACATAGGCGCGCGCGCGCGCGCCGCCTCCGCCCCGCCCAGGCCCTCGCGGCCCCGCCGTCGCCGCCGCCGCCGCCGCCGCCGCCGCCCCAGCCGCCCCAGCCGCCCCAGCCCTCCGCTCGGCCCGCGCTTCGGCCTCGCCGCGCGCCCGCCGCGGTTCTCTGGCAGAGGTCCGGGAGGTTAGGGCGGACTGAGCAGCTTGCCTGACTTGAGTCCGGGCAGCAGTCCCTTTTGCGTGAGGCGCGTTGCCGGGCGCCAGAGGCTTGCCGGTGCGTGGCGCCGCCGTTCGAGCCGCTCCAGAGTGCGGTGAGGTGGAGCGGGACGGTGCTGTCCTGCTTTTGTGTTCCTAACATTCCCACTACCCCCGCCCCTGTTGACGCGAACGCAGCTGAGGCCGAGCGGCTCTTGCAGCGCTGCTCGCGGATTAACCAGACTGAATGGTGTAAGGGTAAACAGGGTACGTTTTATTCAGGTGCTTCTGGAACGTCGAAATTCTCTTCCTTGGAAAGAACCATCCCCTCTTTGGGCTTCAGGGGCCCAGACTGAGGCGCAATGATGAGAGGATGTGGTGGTCCGCTCTGATGTCAATCTTGAGGGCTAGGTATGTCCCAACATCTCTTATTACTACTACTCATTATTATAATAGCTACCATTTGTCGAGTATTTATTGCATGCCAGGCATTGTTACAAAAGAGGTGGCATCCATGGTGTCATTTAATCTTCAAAAACAACCTTATGAGGTAGGCACTATTATTATCCCCATTTTGCAGGTGAAGACATTTAGACTGGCTTATAAATAACTTGGGAACACACGGCTAGAAAGTGCTGGGAAGGGGATTCAAGCCGTGGTAATCTGCACCATTATGCTCTTACATCTATTTAGAAGTCTGTCTTTCATAAATTTGCCCAACTTCTCTTTAAATTCATTTGCATTTTCTGCTGGTGTAGCCTCTTGATTCATCTTTTAGTATATGAATGCTACAAATTCGTCCTAAAAAATAATCAGAAAATTCACAGAAGCGAAAATTCACACCAGCTCCCACTGTGTTAAATAAACAGTTAACATTTTGGTATACTCTTCCAGATATTTTCCTATGCATCGTGTCAATAGATCTATTATAGTGTAGTTTTACATTTGATGTATCCTGAAAATCTATTTAGTCATTTAGTCAACAAATATTTAAGGAGCAGACCCTGTTCTAGGTGCTGAGAACTCAGCAGCGAACAAAACAGTCTCTGCCTCACATAATAGTGGGGGAGATTGACAAGAAACAATACACATATTACTAAATAACAGGTAGTGCCTGGTAATGTGGCAAGTTTTATGGGAGAAAAATAAATCAGAATAAAGGGATAAGAGTGATGTGGGCATGGTCTTTTAGATGAGGTAGACAAGGAAGGCCTCTTAATTGAAAGAGCACATAAGTAGAAACCTAATCATTAAGGGAGGCAGCACGTGGATTTCCAGAGGGAAACTGGAAGAGGAGCAGCAATTGCAATGGCCCTGAGATAGGGACTTGCTTGGTCTGTTGGAGAAGCAGCAAGGAGACCAGTGTGGCTGCAGTACAGCAAATTAGAGAAATAAGTTGTGAAACAGGCAGAAACCAGATCATGCATCATCTCGTAAGCCATGGTTGGACTTTGGATTTTGGGGGGATGTGGTAGAGTACCATGCAAAGGTTGAGAGCGAAGGAGTAATTGGATTTTTCGGGGGGGGGACTTCTTTTTAGGGTTTAACAGTTTGGAAAACTTATTTTGCCAAGGACGATGGATTCGATTTTTATGTCTTTTAGAGCAGTTTCTTTGCAGAGATGGCTCGTGAATGACTCCTTGGTGTGTGGTGGGGGAAGTAATCAGATTTATTTTAAAAGGATCAGTCTGGCAGCTGTGTGGAGAATAAGATGGTAGAAACATTAAAGTTACTCTTTAAAGCATTAATTGTCCTTTTATACAGCCATCATTCAACAGTTAATCAACATTGGTGTTTCACCTACACCTTTATACCTCTGCAACCACTCATCTCCACAAAGAGGAGATAGGGTCAGACACTTGAGGACTTGTCTTCATGTCTTTCTCGCCTAAACTGAAGTTTCTTGAGACTGGCTAGGGCATATATCCAGATCTGGATGTCGTGATTGTCAACAAATTGAATATGAGTCATCAGTGTTGTTCTATTGTGGAAAAAACAATCCCACATTAACACTGGGATCTATTCGTTAAAAACATAGCATTCAAGCACCTGAAAATTACCCTCTGCTTCAATTGATGTTAGGCCCTCATTAGAATTCTTAGCCCCAATTTAGTCATTGTGCTTAAGATGTGGAGAAATTAAAATGCACAGTGAGAGGAAGGGTAACACTGTTTAAGGCAGTGCTTTTCTGGGTTTTTGCCTTTAGCAACGTAATGGATAGTGGCATCAATTGTAAAACCAGCTGCAGGAATAACAGATTTGGAGGAGAAATTAAAAGTTCTGTTTTGGATTTGTTTTGCAATCTGAGTGGAAATGATATATATTAGATATGTATTAGAGCTTCGAGGTGTATAACTGTATCAGAACTGTTTCTTTGGATGTGTGTCTTCTTTAGACAGAGCTTGAAAACAGACACTATGTCTTTTCTCCTTGGTAACTTCTGTGCCCTTAAGTCCATCCTGGACAAATATTTGTGAAATGAGCAAGTAAAGGCAAAGGTATGGATGAAGTCACTAGGGCAAAATGTATAAAGTAAAAAGAGAAGAGATACCTGCTTTCACTGGAGGTCCAAGTACCTGAACATGATTTATAAATAGGGTGACCTGGGGTGCCTGGGTGGCTCAGTCATTAAGCGTCTGCCTTCGGCTCAGGTCATGATCCCAGGGTCCTGGGATCTAGCCCCGCATCAGTCTCCCTGCTCAGCGGGAAGCCTGCTTCTCCCTCTCCCACTCCCCCTGCTTATGTTCCCTCTCTGGCTATGTCTCTCTGTCAAATAAATAAAATCTTTAAAAATAAATAGGGTGACCAGAAGTCCCAATTTGCTCAGGACAGTCCTGGTTGACTCCTGTTGTCCCTTATAATTAGTAATATTGTCTCATTTCACTCTCAGAAATGTCTCAGTTTGGGGGCGCCTGGGTGGCTCATTTGGTTAAGCATCTGACTTTTGATTTCTGCTCAGGTCATGATCTCTGGGTCGTGAGATCAAGCCCTGTATTGGGCTCCTTGCTGGGCTTGGAGCCTGCTTAAGATTCTCTCTTCCCTCTTCCTCTGCCCCAACCCCTACCTCTCTCTCCGTCTCAAAAAGAAAAGAAAAGGCAGGAAGAAAGAAAAAGAAAAAATGAAAAGTAGGTCGATCTCAGCTTGTACGATAAATTAAATGGTCAGTCTTTGTAGAAGGCTCTTCAGGGTCTAGTGTCTTCATATTTCTTTGTCAGCACCTCCCCATCTTGTTCTTCATTCCCCAGCCAGGCAGAAGTACCTCCATTTCCCCTCATGTACTGTTACTTCCAGGCTACCTTTGCCAAGGTGTCTCCACTTCAACTTAGACATCACTTCCTCAGGAACATCTTTCCTGACCCCCCCCAAACTCTGGGTTAAGTACTTTCCAATATGCTTCCGGAGCACCTTGTACTTAACTTGTCATAGCAGAGATGACTAAGTGCCTTCTTTCTCCCCTCACTAAACATGTCTCTAAAGGAACCTAAAAAACATCTTTTTTTTTTACATCATTAGTTTTTAATGTAGTGTTCCATGATTCATTGTGCATAATACCCAGTCCTCCACGCAGAACGTGCCCTCTTTAATACGCATCACCAGGCTAACCTATCCCCCTCCCCCCCCAACATCTTTTTAATATACATATATATTAGGGAGAGAAAAGGGGGTGGGCAGAGGGAGAGAATCTTTAAAAAATTTTTTTAATTTATTCATTTGAGAGAGAGAGCAAGAGCATGAGCAGAGCGGAGGGGCAGAGGGAGAGGGAGAAGCAGACTCCCCACTGAGCAGGGAACCCAACATGCGGCTCAGTCCTAGGACCCTGAGATCATGACCTGAGCCAGAGGCAGATGCTTAACTGACTGAGCCACCCAGGCACCCCGGAGAGAGAGAATCTTAAACAGCCTCCATGTCCAGCACAGAGCCTGACATGGGTCTCATGACCCTGAAATCATGACCTGAGCAGAAATCAAGAGTAGGATGCCTAACTGACTGAGTGACCCAGGCACCCCAAGCCCTTCCATTCTCTCTCTCTCTCTTTTTTTTTAAAGATTTTATTTATTTATTTGTCAGAGAGAGAGAGTGCAAGCAGTGGGAGCGGCAGACAGAGGGAGAAGCAGGCTCCCTGCTTAGCAGGGAGCCCTATGCAGGACTTGATCCCAGGACCCTGGGAACATGACCTGAGTGGAAGGCAGACGCTTAACCGAACGAGCCACCCAGGCATTCCCCAAGCCCTTCCATTCTTAACAGAGGAGACTGGCCTTTGAACTTGAAACCCAGCAGGGAAAATTGTATCCTCCTGCCAGGGATTATAATGTAGCTGCCACTGACTGAGTCCAGAATATGCCAACAGCTCCTCTTCAACTGTAAAGCTGCTGTGTTTAGAATCAGAAGTGTACTTTCTGAGTTCCCTCCCTATGGAAATGATTCTCTATCATTTCTAGTTACTCGTCCTGAGTGCTGAAAGAGTTTATAAACTTTATCTCATCTAATACTTATATTTTTTCTAAGTGAGGTGGTTCTTTGTAGTCTGGTATACAAATAGATAAAAACAGAAAGTCTAAAAGTCTGTGCTTTCTTCTGGGTTTCAACTTCCTTTCCTTTAAGCTCTGAGGTATACCTAGTACATGTAAGTTAGCCAGAGATTTAGGTCCTGGAGCAGAGTCTTTTGCCAATTACAAGGGCTCTTCAAGGCAAGGGATCTTCCTGTGACACGCTCAGAAGAGAGGGTTTCACCCCACAAAAGACATGAGCCTCAAGGATTACAGCTCTTAGCTCTCAGCAGTGTGAGTTCACACACACTAAGTCACTTTCCCAGAAGCACAGTCTTCCCTGTGGCCTAGTTGAGGACTGGTTCTAGCCTCCTCAGGCTCTGCTGCGGAGTCTTGCATTCAGGAGCGTTGCTTTCCTCCTTCCTGCACCTTCACTCCACCTTCTATCTTTCTCTCTTTGTGACCACCCTCATCAAAGGAGTTAAGGAATCAATCCTTTTCTTTCCAGATGGTTCCTAGACTGCTTATTTAACTTGATCCACCTCAACTGTGACCAGTCTGCAGAGGAAAGGTGGAAGCAGTTCTGCTAATCTATTTACAGAAATATAAGGTCTATATAGACATTTCTCCACATGGTGGCATGTCTGGGTTGCTTCTGCATTAAGGAAGAGGGCCCTAAAGATCTCAGAGGTGAACAAGAGGGAAAAATTTTTTTTGCTAAAGGGCCCTGCTGCATCCTACGTTACAAATAAGGGAAAATAAGGCTCAGAAAGGGAAAACCACTTGCCCAGAGTCATTTAGTTACTAGGTAGCACAGCCAGGATGAAAGCCAAATCTGGCCAAATGTAACTAATAAACTACCTCTGACTCTTTAAAACTGAAAGGTTAGCAGGTATCAGGATTTTCATAATGCCGTAGCCATTAAGCAGAGTGTCCATGAATCCAGGCTTTTGCTACCCATCTTTTCTGCCTCTTCCTCACCATCCTGACTTCTTTTTGATCTATATAAAGTGCAGAGTATCTGTCTCGTGAGTCACCAGGCTTTGGGTAGAATCCAAAAAGTTAGGTGAACTAGGAATGTATTGTTGCTGAGTAACTTCTGTTTATCCGAAAAATTTAACTACTACCCTTTACCACCTTCAAGTATTTAAGCAAGTTACTATCTTTCTGTGCCTTTTTTCTCGTGTGTAAAATGAAAATTATAATACCTAATTCATAAGAGTTTTGTAAGGATATGACTATATATATAAAATACCTAGTTCATGGTGGGAGTCAAATAAATTATAATTGTGATTCTAATTCTAGAAGTGCTCCATAGGATGACCCTGGGCTTGTTTAGAAGTTGTAGGAGGCTAGGTTAGCCGGTGTTCAACATTAGAATTTTTTCATTATTTGAATCCTATCTACCTACTAGAAACCTGTTTCTAGAACACTGAGCAATTAAATAGAATTTCTTTTGCTGCTTGCTTCTTTAGTACCTTACTATACATAAGTAAGGGAGTGTACTTTATCTCCTAGGTCACAGAACAAATCCATACTTGCCAACAAGGATGGATAATCCAGCTTTACCTCTAGTGCAGAACAAACTCAGGAGCTATGTCCCATTTACTTAATGTAAATAGTGAACAGACTTAGGCATTGTGAGCAATTAACTCTAAGACTGTTCCTTAGAATACAGAATGAATACTTTCCTATTATAATCAAATAAAACTTATAACAAGGTTAATCTGATGCATATTTAATGATATATGTAATTGTCATTGTGCTGCATGATAATTAGGCCTTAAATGTTAAGCTGTTTCCATAAATGACTAATTGGTTATTTTTACACAGCAAAACATATTTTTTAGTGTTTGTCTACTCACTTTATTAATTTCCTAGAATCTATAATCATACCAAGGACAACAGTTTTCCCTGAGTCTTTACTGTTTAATCATGCATTCACACAAACACACTTTCAAAATGACACAGCAGGGTTCTCATCCTAATTTGGTACTAAAAGTAACTATTGTTCAAGGCTTTTTATATATGTATCTTTTCTCATTTTAGTCCTTAAAAACCCATTAAGGGAGGTGTTGTCACTCCCATTTTACTGATACAGAAACTGATGCTCAGAGAATGTAAACAGGTAGCATAGTAAAGATTCAAACTTCTGTTTCCAACTTGTAACCACTACTTTATACAACCTCAGAAGATGATGGATCCCAGCCAAGATATGTCAAGATTTTCAGGAAGTGGACTGGCTCCTGGGAAATACCAAATATGTATAGTATATCCAAAGGGAGAATGAGTCATCCTGAAAGAGGGAGGCATTAGTAATGGAAGTTTAAAGCCTATGGAAGCGACTTTCTGAGTGCGCATTCAAGGAAAAGAGTCTTGGCCAATGAATTTCATGTATAATCGCCCTGTTATAGGCTGTGATATTGTAGAGACACCATATCAGCCTAATGCCATCAAATATCTGAATTTTAGAATTAACCCTGCTAATTCTGATTCCTTAAGAAAGAATCAGTATGGGAGTTAAACTGGTGTTCTCAGGCTTTTTATCATGACTGTCAGCCCTGAAGAGCCTGAATTGCTTCCTCCATTGAAGTTTTAATACTACAGATATGCCAGATAAATATCTGTTTATGTACTGTATGTCTACCTGTACTTTATATATTTATTTTTTTTTAATTTTATTTATTTATTAGAGAGAGAGAATGAGAGATAGAGAGCATGAGAGGGAGAAGCAGACTCCCCGCCGAGCAGGGAGCCTGATGTGGGACTCGATCCCGGGACTCCAGGATCATGACCTGAGCCGAAGGCAGTCGCTTAACCAACTGAGCCACCCAGGCGCCCTGTACTTTATATATTTAAAGAAAGATTTTTTTTGCCCCTCAAGAATTAGGTGTTGTTTTTTTCTTCCATGTAGAGTACAAACAATTATGCATGAATAATGTAGCTTCCCTTCAGGTTCAGGATATGCTAGTTATACAGAGAATAGTATTTTTGTACTTATGGCAATTACATTACTAATTGTAATTAATAAATTGATAAATTTACATACAAGCTTGGTTAGTGTGAATCTGCTCCTACATAATGGGACCATTCTCTGTGTGTGGAAAATTTGGATTTCTAAGCCTGTAAAACAGCCTGAGAGGCCTTCAGACAGACAGCATGTTAGTCTTCTACAAGTCAACCTACAGAACATATCTTTTTATTTGAAATTTCTAGAACATTTTTTTTAAGATTTTATTTATTTATTTGACAGAGAGAGACACAGCGAGAGAGAGAGAGAGAGAGGGAACACAAGCAGGGGGAGTGGGAGAGGGAGAAGCAGGCTTCCCGCTGAGCAGGGAGCCCGATGTGGGGCCCGATCCCAGGATCCCGGGATCATGACCTGAGCTACAGGCAGACGCTTAATGACTGAGCCACCCAGGCGCCCCTAGAACATTTTTTTTTTAAGATTTTATTTATTTATTTGTCAGAGAGAGAGGGAGGGAACACAAGCACGGGGAGCAGCAGGCAGTGGGAGAAGCAGGCTCTCCACTGAGTAGGGAGCCCAATGTGTGACTCAATCCCAGGTCCCTGGGATCATGACTTGAGCTGAAGGCAGATGCTTAACTGACTGAGCCACCCAGACGTCCCACTTATAGAACATTCTTATGTGTTCATTCCTTTACCTTACAAACATTTTTTAGCCCTACTCTAGGATGAGGACTATGCCAGGTACTAGAGATTCAAAGACTAATAAAATAGTCTCTGCTCTCAAAAAGATGCCCATTGTCCAGGGGCGCCTGGGTGGTTCAGTTGGTTAAGCATCTGATTTCGGCTCAGATCGTGATCTCAGGGTCCTGGGATCGAGCTCTGCGTCAAGCCCCACATCAGGCTCCACACTCAGCAGGGAGTCTGCTTTTCCCTCTGCCCCTCATGTGCTTGCATTCTCTCTCTCAAAAATTTTTTTTTAAAGATGCTCACTGTCCAGTTGGGGAGACATATGCATGAAAATAATTACAATACAAGATAATACGTGTTATATCAGAGATGTGTTAGGTATACTAAAGGCTCCAAGAAGAGATTAGTCAATTGTAGGGAGAATTAAGGTGTAAGTCTCTGGAAAGTGATGAGTTAAGTCTTGGAGAGGAGTGAGAAGGAAATTCCAAGCAGAAGGAATAAATTATTCAAAGGACAGAAGCATGAAATAGGGTGGCCAGCTGGTCCATATGATTGGAGTACAGAGAACAAGAAAGGAGGGCCACTGTACATGACACGATATGGGTAGACAGAGGCCAGACCGTAGTGGGTTTGACTCTTTACTCAGAGGTCGTGGAGAGCCAGTGAAGCATTTTGAGTTGGGGAGCAGTGTTATCACTCATCTGAGTTTTAGACCTGAATCTCTCTGGCAGTGATGTGGACTGAAAAGTAGCAAAATGAAAGGCCAGGGGGTTCAGCAATCCAAGTAAGAGATGATGAGAGATTGAACTAGCACCATTGGAATGGGGATGAGGAAGAAGAAGTGGATTTAAGGCGTTTAAGAAGCAATTAATTAGGGCGCCTGCGTGGCTCAGGTCATAATCCTGGGGTCCCAGGATTGAGTCCCACTTTGGGCTCCCAGTATCTCCCTCTGATCCTCCCCCCCCTCATGCTCTGTCTCTCAAATAAATAAATAAAATCTTTTTTTAAAAGCAATTAATTAGGGGAAGAAAAGTGATAAATAAGTGGTAGAATTAAAAATGATTTTCCAGTGTCCAGCATAGTTGATGGATAATGGGCTACTCACCAAGAGAGGGACCATCAGGCAAAGAGCAGACCTAAAGGGGAAGGGGTAGGTTTTGTTCTGGATATGCTGAGTTTGAGATGTCTGTAGGATGTACAGGTGACCTTCACTAGACAGATTCAAAAGCTAAAGGAAAGGTCTAGGTCAGATAATACAGATTAGGGAGTTAGCACAAACTGATAGAAATTTTGAAGCCACAGGTGGCTCAGTCAGTAGACCATGTGATTCTTGATCTTCGGGTCATAAGTTGGAGCCCCATGTTGGGTGTAGAGTTTATTTAAAAAAAATTTTAGGGGTGTCTGGGTGGCTCAGTTGGTTAAGCTTCTGACTCTTGGTTTTGGGTCAGGTGATGAGTTGTGGGATCCAGTTCATGGGATCGAGCCCCGTGTGGGGCTCCACTCTGAGCACAGAGTCTGCTTGTCCCTCTCCTTCCCCTTCTGCTTCTCCTCTCTCTCTCTCTCTCTCTCTCTCTCATAAGTAAAATCTTGTGCGCCTGGGTGGCTCAGGTCATGGTCCTGGAGTCCCGGGATCAAGTCCCACATCAGGCTCCCTGCTCGGCAGGGAGTCTGCTTCTCCCTCTGACCCTCTTCCCTCTCATGTGCTCTCTCTCTCATTCTGTCTCTCAAATAAATAAATAAAATCTTTACAAAAAAAAAATAAGTAAAATCTTAAAAAAAATTTTTAATCTTTAAAATAAAAATATTATAAGCTATAAAGTATGTGTAGGGACAGCAAAATAAAGTTCTGATTTTTCCTCTGGTGACCTCTGCAAGTATATCTTCATCATTATTATTTTACTGCCCCTGACTTGCTAGTGCCCTAAGTACATGTTTATTCACCTACTCAGTAACCAATATAGCACTGAAAGTACATCAAAGAAAATGAATTAGTCAACAGTGCCAAATATTAGAGAAGTCAAAGGTAAAGGTTAAAAAATGCTCACTGGAGGGCACCTGGGTGGCTCAGTCATTAAGCGTCTGCCTTCGGCTCCGGTTATGATCCCAGAGTCCTGGGATCGAGCCCCGCATCGGGCTCCCTGCTCAGCAGGAACCTGCTTTTCCCTCTCCCACTCCCCCTGCTTGTGTTTCTGCTCTCGCTGTCTCTCTCTCTGTCAAATGAATAAATAAAATCCTTAAAAAAAAAAAAGACATAAAAAAATGCTCACTGGAGAAAAGAAAAAGTACCAATTATACAAGCATATAACAGAATAGAATATATAGAAGTAAACCAAAATAAATATAGGAACCTAGTATATAATAAAGGTGGGCTACTCAAAAAATGGTGTGGACAATTGAATAACATCCGGGAAAAAAATAAGTGTAATTTGTACCTCACACCAGGATAAACTCCAAATGGATTAAATATTTAAATAAAAATATAAAAATTGAAAACAAAATATGAGAAAATTCAGTTAGCATCTTGGCCCAGGGAAGGAAAATCTAATTATGATTCGGAATACAGAAGGCATAAAAGCAGAGATTAATAATTTGACTACACAAAGCTCCCAGTTTCTGCCAAACAAAATAACACCTTAAGCAATGTCAAAACGTAAGTGGCAAAATAGAAGAACGTTTGCAACTCATGTCACAAGGGGCTAATCATCCTAATAAAAAGAAGTAAAGAAAAAAAATAAGAGGTCGAACAGTCAAGAGAAATATCAATGAAAGATGTAATTGGCAGGGCTTATATGTAGTGGTTAAGAGTGTAGAGATTTTTGAGGTCACCTACCTGCATTGGAATCCTAGCTCTGTCACTAGCTCTGGGACCTTGGGCAAGTAAGTGGCTGATCCCTCACTTTTCCATAAAATACAGATAATAATTGTTCCTTCAGAGGGTAAGATGGGGACCAGGCTGGTGACTCATGGTAAAAGAAGGGGGGACATCAAGAAGATGGATTATAAATTTCTAGGATTGGGGTGCCTGGGTGGCTTAGTCGGTTAGGCGTGTCTGCCTTTGGCTCAGGTCATGATCTCAAACTCCTGGGATCAAGCCTGTGTGTCAGGCTTGCTGATCCACGGGGAGCCTGCTTCTCCCTCTCCCTCTGCCCCTCCACCTGCTCATGTTCTCTCTCTCTAAGATAAAATCTTAAAAGAAAAAAATGAAAAAAGCACGTTTCTAGGATCTGGGAACCTTGAAGGAAAGAGAGTCTGGGAAGAGAACCAACTCAGCCCCTATCTGTCTCACCTTTCATGAAAGGGACTTATTTATGAAATCCCTACACATGTCAGACACAGCTCTAGGACTAGGGACGCAATGTAAGTAAAACCGGCATGGTGCCTGCTCTCAATGTAGCTCACCTCTATGAGAGAGGCATCCATCAGATGGCACAGGAGAACAATTACAAACGGATTAATTCCATGGAGGAAATTTACACTATAAACCTAGTGGAGTTTGGGAGGTCAGGGAGGACTCTGTGAAGGAGGTAGCTGTTGAGTCAATATCTGAAATATGAGATAAAGGTAAACAGGCAGAGGGTAGTGAAGGAAGGGGAAGGTGGGGCAAGGGAATGGAAATGGTGTCAGAGGCACAGAGAACAGCATAGGCTCTGAGGCAAGAAAGAAGGAAGCTAGTCCACTGTGGCCGAAGCTAGAGTCAGGGGAACAGTGAGGGCAGATGAGACTGGAGAAGGAGACAGGCTAGACTATTCAGGGCCTTAGCAGTCTTGTTAAGGATTTGGGGCTTTATCCTGATAGTGGGGGGAAGCCACTGAATGGTTTTTAGCAGAGGAGTAACAGGATTGAATTTGCGTGTTGCAAAGCTCATTCTGGCTGCAGTGTGGAGAATGGTGTACAGATTAAAGAGAGGCATGAGAGCAACTATGGGGAGATAGAGTATGGTAGTTTAAGCCAGTGATACGCTTCTTAATCTACTTGTTTCCCTACTGTTACTTTAGCAGAACACGAAGCTTTTGTTCTTACATAACAGATGTGCATGAAATGTTAGCTGTTATTACAGTCTACAGTTAGAGGACAGGTTTAAACGTAATCCACCAGGAAGAATGAGTATGTGGGGAGGGAAAGGATTTCATTGAGAGGGTATGGGATTCAGATTCTTTCCTATCTGGATAGGAAGGAGGGGCTGGAAAGCATAAACAATGACATCTGCAACAGAGAAAAGGAGGCCACGCTTCCCTAAGATGATGTTGCTCTGGCACATGGACTGTCTCTTCTGCCAAAGTTCATTTTCCCATGCTTAGACAAATAAAAATGTTGGGCAAAGGTACTTTATGGCTTACCCTGGAGAGCTCTGTGCTTTTTAGTGGAAGACAGGCCCAGGAGGTTAGCTATCCCTGCAGGTTGCAATTCTCTTCAACGCTATGGAGTCATCACAAATGCCTGGGGAAAAAAATATCTAAATCAATCATCTTGAAATTGAACCTGTGCGTTACTTAGCTTGTTTAATTTCAAGAAGAACACAAAAACAGATACTAGTAGCTTCATGAGACCCGCTTTTTTTTCTCTTCCTGACATCAAGAATTGAATAGGGTTGGAAAATCTCATGACCCAGCTACCTTATTTTGTCATGTATGTGTTGGGCAAAGCAGAGTCCTTCAAGATGGGAGTGCTTGAAATCCTTCTAAGAAATACATTCAGTTTTGTGGGAGTTTTAATGTGTCAAACAGCTTTTTAAATGCAGCCATAGAAGCCAAAGTCAAAACAAATACTTGGAGCCAAATGGGATTCCCAGAGCTTCAGAGCCTGATGGTTGCTTTTTATGTATAAATCTGCATGTTGAGGAATAATATCTTAGAAATACACTTTTGATTGTAACATGTTTCACAGACAAACAATTAGTGTCCAAGAATATAGCCAAGAATACAGACTTCCATAACAGTAAAAAAAAAAGACTAACAGGGGTTCCTGGCTGGCTTAGTAGAACATGGGACTCTCGATCTCAGGGTTGTGAGTTTGAGCCCAATGTTGAGTGTAGAGATTACTTAAAAATAAAATCTTAAAAAAAAAGATTAACAACCCCCCTCCCCAAAAAAGGGGGAAAGGTTGTAAACAAGCAAGAGAAAACCTGAATGCAAATATGTGGAAGGAAACTCAACCTCATTATTAAGCAGGAAAACATACATAAGAACAACAATGACACATTACTTCATAGAGATAAGATTGGCAAAAATTTTAAAGTCTGGTTTTCAAGTTAGGGAGATAGTGGAATAATACTCTAATGCTGGGGAACGTATTTGGTACAACTGCTTTGGAAAACCATATGCAATCTAGCAAAGTTGAAGATGTATGTATCTGACAACCCATGAATTCTACTCCTTGTCATATGTCCTAGACATAGACGTGTCTGAGAAAATTCATTTCAATTACTATTTTTTTAAAGTAGGCTCCATGCCCAGCGTGGAGCCCAACGTAAGGCTTGAACTCACGACCCTGAGATCAAGACCTGAGTTGAGATCAAGAGTCGGATGCTAAACTGAGCCACTCAGGCAACCACCACCCCCAAGAAGATTCACTGTCCAAGAAATAAACTGCTATCTGGTGTTATCATATGTATAGTTTATAAGTCTTCAAATTCATTGTCTCTTCTGTTGAATGTTTGGTTCATCTAGAGGACAATAAGGAATTTATAGTATAGCCTGCACTGTTTATTCTTCTTTTCCAGTACATTGGGGAGCAGTCATGACCTGAATAAATCCTTGGAGAGTCTTCTGGACATTATCTTATTCTGTGGAGACCATGACACTATACTTCTGAACATATCCTTCTCCTTCCTATTTTAAATTTTAGAAAATAGGGGCGCCTGGGTGGCTCAGTCGTTAAGCGTCTGCCTTCGGCTCAGGTCATGATCCCGGGGTCCTGGGATCGAGCCCCGCGTCCGGCTCCCTGCTCCGCGGGAAGCCTGCTTCTCCCTCTCCCACTCCCCCTGCTTGTGTTCCTTCTCTCGCTGTCTCTATCTCTGTCAAATAAATAAATAAATAAATTTTAGAAAATAGACTTAAAATGGGGCAGAATCTTGGCGTTTATGAATGTTTTTTAACCCCTCTTTGGGCCAGTAATACATATGGACTTCACATTTATTTACGTTTGCTTATTTTCATTTATTTTTGCCCACTTTTTTCAGAGGATGAAGTTAGCGACTTCAGCCACTGGGTGGCGCAAATTCACAAGTGTCTGGTAAAAGTTTGTATATTCCAGCCCAAAATGCCCCCGTTGCTACACTCTACCGCATGAAGGAAGGTTAGTTAGAAAAAAGGCTTTGGGGACCTGAAATCTAACCATAGACATGGATCCAAGTTGTCTAGGAATTCCGATTAAGGGAAATTTCTGGTATTAGATGACTGGTGAGTCAGGTCACTAAGGAAAAGGAAAAGAAGGAAATGGGAAAGTGTTAGAATAAGGAACAGGAAGAGAAAGATGAAGGGATAAAGAAATACGAGAGAAAAATATATATAAGTCCAGAGAGATAAATTCAAGTGTTACCAACAGTTCTAGGATGGCCTCTCATTGGTTTGTGTTTACCTGGTAACCAATAGCAGCTTTGATTTAAAGTAAAGATTACCTCATTTTCTTCTAGGAAGTCAGTTATGCTGCCTCAGCTATCCATTTAGTGGAGTGACATTATCAGCACATGTGTTGAGTGTCTGCTCTGCACATGGTGCTTTGTCAGATTCAAAGTAATATAGACATGCAAATTAATACAGCTACTACAGGCTTCAAGCAGAGGAACTAGGCAGTAGAGAGGAAAAGGTAAATGGCAACGTGGGGCAGCATGTGTAAACCCCAGAAATAGAACCCTGAGAGTGGAGGATCCGAGTGTGAGGTGAGGAGGGGCCCTAAGACTGTCCACCAGTCCAAGGCAAAGAAAAAACAAGGATTCCTAGCTCCCAGTCCTAAGTATACATAGCAACTCTTCCTTGGAAAATGGCTATTTCTGGACAGAAACATGGGAAAAGTGCTTTGGGTCAGAATCCGCTGAACACTGCTCAAAGAGACTCTAAAATAAGTAGGGTCGGGTAAGAGGATGGTTAGGGGAGAACCATCCTTAAGTCCCTCTCTGATTAGTAACCCAGAAAAGGAGGGATGCTAATGTCCTGCTCAGGCCTTTCAGAGGTCCAGGGAGTCCTAGGTCGCTTTGCTTTTTGAGATCACAGGTATATAAACGAGTCACAGGTTAAAAATGAAGAAATGACAAAAAATATAAAACTGTTATATATTTTAAGTCTTTATATTGAAGAAAGTTATGCTTTTAACACAATTGCAACTATTAATGTGATTCAACAATAAAATTGTTTTTAATAATTTTTAATAAAATTTAAAAGTTTAAATTGGAGAGTTCCTGTGAATGTGCCTTTTCTGTCCTAAGCAATTACCCACCTTAATCTTTGGGCCTATCAGAAAGTTTTGGGGTCACTAAAGCCCAAGATAGAATGACTGCCACGCTTCTCAAGTCTAAGACTTGAAAAAAAAAAAAAGCACAACTTAATACTTGTGCCAACTGAGCCCAACTGGCTGGCTCAGTCAGTAGAACATGTGACTCTTAATCTCAGGGTCATGAGTTCAAGCCCCATGTTGGGCATAGAGATTACTTAAAAATTAAAAAAAAATCTTAAAAAAATAAAAAAATTACCTGTGCCAAGTGGAAACACAACAGTAATGTATTAACCAAAAAAGAAGGACAGGTTTAAAATAGTATGGAGAATATGATGTGATTTGTGAAACATGTGTCTTTATAATGTCTGTAGAGAGATACATCCAAGTATTAATAGTGGTTATCTTTGGGAGGGGGGATTAGGTATCATTTCTTTCTCGTTTTTTCATTTATTCTTTACACCTTCCAGCATTTCCTAAAAATTGTTATAATGAGAATGTCCTTTAATAATCAAAAAACAAAGTGTGGTAACTTAATGAGAATGAATTCGCCATAAAAATCTTCCTGGCTTGTCACTTCTCAGCGGAATAATTGGCACTCCTTAGAAACTGTTTTATCGAGGGGCACCTGGGTGGCTCAGTCATTAAGCATCTGCCTTCGGCTCAGGTCATGATCCCAGGGTCCTGGGATCGAGTCCCACATCGGGCTCCCTGCTCCGTGGGAAGCCTGCTTCTTCCTCTCCCACTCCCTCTGCTTGTGTTCCCTCTCTCGCTGTGTCTTTCTCTGTCAAATAAATAAATAAAATCTAAAAAAAAAAACAACTTTTATCGAGTGGAGTCTACAGCTGAGTCTAGAGTGGTGACGACAGGGAGAACTGTGCCTTGCTGTGAAGGGACTAAAAGTGCGCATCCCAAACTCCACATGAGAGTTCTCCCTTCCCTTCTGTTGTCTGTCCCGTCTCTGTTTTCAAAGATCCCTACCAGTTCGAGAGTATGGGATTCCAAACTGTTAACTAATTAGGGAGTCAGAAAAGCCTCAGAGGACCCTTGCTGTGTCAGAGGAAACACGTTGTCCTCAAAGCAAAGTACACAATTTTGATTCCATCAGTGAATTTCTATAAAGTCAGTACAAATGTTACCCAGATCATCCTCTTGCAGAAGATGTAAGAAATGTAAACTTTGCCACAGTTTTCATCTCCTAGGGAACCTCATGTTTCTGGATTAAAGGACATACTGTGGTGGGTGAGGCTGGGAAGGGTGGGGATGAATGTAGGCATCAGTCCTAGACCAAGAGTTTCTAAGTATAGAATGTTTTTAATCATCCTCCCTAGTGGTCTTGGGAAGGAGCAAGCTTTTTTTTCCCCCCCCATATCTCATGTTAGACCGAGCCCCAGGATAAACTGGAGGCGATGTCGTGAATCAGTGTGGGGTACAAATAATATGCTCATTTATCCAAATGGCAGCCCCAGTGTTCTGTCCTCTCCACATCCTGTATTTTCAAAACTATCATATTCCATGCTTTGTATCTGTTCTATCTCTTCCAGGCTTAGCTTGAATAATAAATTGGAGCTTGGAGTGAGATATTTTCCCCTGTTGGCATAGTTTAGAGAATAACTTTTTTGGACAGTACCTGAAGTGAAAGAGAGAAGGATACAATCCGTATCTAATTTTTACCCGAGAACTAAGAAAACAGAATTACTTAGTGACAGTATTACCCGAGAAGCCAGTCTTATCCCTCCCGCCGTTCCCTTTTCTTAACCTGTTCCCTTCAACATCCACTGTTTCTGCTTCCTTGCCAGACTCTTACTCGAGCAGGTCAGACTTGATTCAGAGCTGTGCCTTTGTAAGGAAGATCATCAGAATCATTTTGCTCTGGAATCCTTGTTCACAATGTATTCAGCTCAGCACTGTGGTTTAGGGTGTAATGTCAGGCCTGCTTGAAGAGTTGTGGATCATCAGGAGACCTCACGTGTGTCCTATTATATGCAGTCCCTAAGCCCTTTGGGGATGACTTAGAAGGACTTCTGGAATGCTTAGGGTCATGTTTCCCTCACCAGTGTGTGGATAGTTCCATGTAGGGCAGAGGCTAAGTCTTGAAACCCTGTGAACCTCAGCCTGGGAAGACAGGAACCACCACCCTCAGCCAGCTGAGAGCCAGTGAGCATGAATTCAGCTGTGAGGATGACAGAGGACTTGGTGAACTGTGCCCCACTGGTGGCTGTTTTGCCACTTGGAGACTATGTTTAAACCTTTTGTCAAAGAGAGCAATAGGTCCATTCATAGTGCTCAGAGGGAAGACTTTTTGTTCTCATCCAATGGGATGAAAAGATAACCCGTTTTCCGTGAGGGATGAAGTGAATCTCAGAGGCTTGTGGCTAAGATAGTAGCAGTGGCATGAGGGTAAGTCTGACTACTAAGCCCAGGCTCCCCCTTCATTGGCCTGGCATTACTGTTTGATTGTCATGTCCCTGCTGAAGATATGAGTGAATTCTCAAGAACCTGCCAATATTGGTTAATGATAGGGAGAAGACCGTGCGGTATCCTTCATTCCATGTGTGAAGCAGAAAAGAACTTTTCAGAAGTATGTCTCGTGGATGGTAGTGATCCCTGCAGCTTTCTTTGGGCTTGATGAGTTGGGAGCATCTTGTCCAACCTAGAGATTGAAAGGAAATGAGCGATAAAGAGGATGCAAATCGGTATTCCTTCATGTACCAACACGGAGATGGCTTAGTACAAAACCCAATTTAATTCCAAGTACACAACATTTTGCCTCCTTGTTACCCAGCAATTCTAGGAAAAGTTATTGTATTTACACAGAAAGTATCAGCAAGGTGCATTTATTTATGCATGAGAACCTACAATTGGTTGGACCCTATAACCCACTAGCAAAGAGCCCATCCACTCCTTGCTTGACCCGTTTGCCTTGAATGGAAAAGGCTACTTTGGATCCCAGTTGCACAGGGATTCTACTTCGTTTCTTGAATCAGACCCACACAATCTCACTATGTTTGAAAAGGGACAGAGATCTGAGTCTCTGTGGACCCAATATTTTATACTAATCCCATTTCGCTCTTGGTATATCTGATTCCATGTCCCATCTGATTTTCTGTGTTCTAAAGGCTTAACTATTTTTTTATAGATTTTATTTATTTATTTGAGAGAGAACACAAGTGGGATGAGGGGCAGAAAGAGAAGCAGGCTCTCTGCTGAGCAGGGAGCCCAATGCGGGGCTCGATCCTGGGTCTCCAGGATCATGACCTGAGCTGAAGGCAGACGCCCAATGACTGAGCCACCCAGGCGCCCCTGTCTAAATAAAGTCTTAAGTCAACTTCTTTGAGAGAGGTTTGGGGAAAGCAGAGGGAGTTGGAAGAAGGAGAGACCACCCAGCTTCACGCACTCCTCAATTTCATTCTTTCAGAAAGAAAATTTTTTAAGTAGGCTCCACCCAACATGGCCGCCAACATGGTGCTTGAACTCATGACCCTTATATCAAGACCTGAGCTGAGATCAAGAGTCAGACGCTTAACTGAGCCATCAGGCAACCCAGAAAGTAAATTTTTTTTAAGATTTTTTTTTAAGATTTTTTATTTATTCATTTGACACAGAGAGACACAGCGAGAGAGGGAACACAAGCAGGGGGAGTGGGAGAGGAAGAAGCAGGCTTCCTGCGGAGCAGGGAGCCCGATGCAGGGCTCTATCCCACGACCCCGGGATCATGACCTGAGCTGAAGGCAGACGCTTAACGACTGAGTCACCCAGGCGCCCCAAAGCAAATATTTTTAAATGAATATCCATTCTATACCAGGGACTGCTTCAGTACTTTGGATATATCTGTTGGATACATTCTAACAAGGGACCAAGGAGGGAGGAAGGAGGGTTGAGGGAGGACAGGGGGAAGCAGACAACAGTAAATACAGTAAACTTAATGTTATTTTTTTTGAAAGATTTTATTTGTTTATTTGAGAGGGAGCACAAGCAGGGGGAGCAGCAGGCGGAGGGAGAGGGAGAAGCTGACTCCCGTCTGAGCAGGGAGCCCGATACAGGACTTGATCCCAGGATCCTGGGATCATGACTTGAGCTGAAGGCAGATGCTTAACCGACTGGGCCACCCAGGAGCCCCAACTTTATGTTATTTTAGAAGGAGGTAAGTGCTACTTAAAAAAAAAAAAAACAAACTAAAAGCAGAGCAAGGTTAGGGAGCAGTCTGGGGGTGTAGGTGGGCAGTGGCTGGGCAACCTGCAATACAAGCTGGTTTCCTTGAGAAAAGAAGTGAGCCAAGGCTTGACGGAGGTGAGGATTAGCTAAGCACACACCTGGGAAAGCAGTGATCTAGGCAGAAGGGGCAGCTAGGGTGAAGGTCCTGAGGTGGTGTGAGTGTATCAGACGTGTTACAGTTTTAGAGGAGAAGCAAGGAGGCCAGTGAGACTGGAATGGAGTGAGCACAGGGCAGTTGGAGATGAGGAAAGTTCTAAAGGTAATGGGGAGCCCTTGTAAGCTACTTTAAGGTCTTTGGTTTTTATTATGATTGAAACGGGGATCCATTGCAAGGTTTTGAGCAGAAGAGTGATGGATGGCTTTGTTCCGAAAGGATCACTGAACGGCTGTGTTAGAAATAGACTGTAGGTAGCCAAGGGTCAAAGCAGAGAAACCTGTTAGGAGGCTATTGCAGAAACCCAAATGAAAGATGCTGGAGACTCAAACCAGCTGCTGAAGTGTTGAGACACAGTTGGATTCTGGCTGTGGTCTAACTAACTAACTAACTAACTAACTAACTAACTAACTAACTTCACTTGGCTCCAGAATTGACCTAATCTAATTCACACACTGGTTCCTATTTTGTTTCTAATGGTCTCTAATCATTGCTTATTGAATTAAGGTCTGTAAGTCCTACTTGACTTTTCTAAATCACTTTCCCAAGTCTTGATTAAGTCCATGTGAAATGATAGTTCTTGACTTCAGAGGCCAACAGCCACAGTACCAGGCACTGCACGTAAAATTACAGAGGAAGGAATAGTCCCTGCCTTCAGTTTAATCAGGAAGACAGTGTTGGCAAAGATCAGCAGAGACGGAGAGCCAACAGGCTGAGAAGGAAAAACAAGGAAATTATATTAAATATTTCCAGCATGGTGCCAGTCACTTCCCTGAAGTAATAACGTATGTGTTTCTGAGACATGAGATGGAAGATAAACAAATCTCAATTTGGACGAGTCACATAAGTTCTTTGTGTTTTGGTTTCCTCATCTGTAAGATGGTTATAATAAAGTAATTCTTGGCCTACCTATTTCACAGGGGTAATGGGAAGATCAGAAACAATAAAAATGAGGAAACAGGTGTGAAAATACTGCGCACTGAGTGATATTGTGATTGAAAGAGAAGGAAAAAACCTAGGGATCCACAGGGATAATGGTATTTCAATGTGGCATGTCTTCCCACCTCCGGGGAGCCACTGTTTCAAAGTCTCCTGAATAGGCTTCATCTGTCAGTGTATTTTCAGTTCTGCTTAAGCTTTGAAATTAATGTCCATCTATGTTGGCAGCTCTTTTAGGTCTCATCTGCTAGGTAACTGAGCATTAAGGTGGAGCACATCTGTAAATACAACCACTCCATTCCCAGTGATGATGGAATTGCAATATTAGTTTTTCATTGGCTAAGGATATTTGAGCAAGAATGCCCCCCTCTCAGGAGATGTACAAACTCCAAATCTGTGAAATGGATAACTTAGCAGTTGATGCTTTGCTTTATTACAAAATAATTTATTTTACATAGGGAACATTAGATACAGTATATTTAAATGGAAATCTCTCTTGGAGATTATTCTGTAATAATACTAGCAGGTCGAAAGGGCTTATTTGAGAGGCCTTACCTATTGCTGTTGAGTCTGTGCTTCAGATCTAAACCTCCCTTTATATATCTAGAAATGATATCATCTAGTCAAATCTCTCATTTGTAGCTGTAGAAACTGAGCACTGGAGAAATTAAGTAACTTGTCAGAGATGATAATTAATATCAGAATAAACACTTGTTTGATGTTATCCCTCCTACACCCTAGTTTCACATGGGGTAAACAGTCCTTAGAAATTGGTTCACACTAATCAAATTCCGAGGAGCCTAATCTATATACTAAAATGACATTTAAAAAAACTTACAAAGAATGTATCCATCAAATGGATCAGGTAGGATTTTTCTCTTCTAGGGATCCTGTTCTAAACATATAGGTTCTTTTGAAATCTAATTAGAAAGTCTAGATTCATATAGAATCTGAGCAATAGGAACTAGATGATAGTATAAACTATATCAAAAGTGAAAAACACCTAATGAGTCATCTTTGTCCACCAGAAAGAAATTTGGGGATATTTATAGTAGAGGATCTTTTCATTGGCCCAATTCCATAAACAGTAACAAATAGTCTCCATCTGACATTTTTCTACATTCCATGTTGACCCACATCTTCTAATGACGGTGTTGTAGTATATTATCATCCTTCGAGTTTCAAATTCCTACTTTGCTCTGGGAACATTTTCATAAACTGTCTTCTGATTGTTTCTGGGACATCCTTTTGTGCAGACTGATGTCAACCATAGTGTGGTAATTTCAGAGGGCATCTCTTTTATGACCTTGTATATTTGACCTTTTATTTAATTTTTATTTCTATCCTACTTGGTGTCTCTCACATCCTGGTATTCAATGTAAATGTAAATTCAGAATTGGCAGTTTCAAACTTATAAATGGAGTGATATTTCAAAAGTCCATTTATAAGTTGGTTGTTTGGAATTCACCATTATTACATAGAAACGTATCATGAATGTTGGTTAAGTCCACAAACTAGCCAACAAACATCCATTTAATCTCTGCACATTTCAAGTAGTACTGGGTATTAACTTACATTCTGCATTGAGGAACCAACCACCATGCCGTGAAGGAAGGAGGAAGAAACAAGCCCAGGGCAAATTTTGGAATTAGGTCAGGTTGATCTCTGGCGTCCTTCCACCCCCTTAATTGCCCAGTTTCCCTTGTTCCAAATTCCTAAGAACAAGTGTCCTTACTTGCCCAGAATCCTACAATGCATAGCACTATATCCAAGAAAAATCCATCCTGCACAGAGTGCTCTAGACTTTAGAATGACTTAAGTTCACTAATATTGACACTTGCCATTGGTGCTTCAAGGAGGGGTGTCGCATGTTAGGAAAACAATCTGGTTCAATTACTTTACATTAATATTGAGTAACCGAAAACCCCCAAATGCTGTCAGAATTTTTTTCAGTTTTTAATAAGAGGTGGTGGTTTTTTTCCCACACAAATCGTTACCATATAAACTTTAGAAAGTACAATAAAGGGAGTGAAAACATTCATATCATGTGAGGATATATAATTTACTGTACCTAGAATTACACCTCCCAAGAATCTCTCCACTTATTTCCCAATCTCTAGTCCTCTAAACAGACCATAGTTTTTGAAGTTTTTTTTTTCCATTATCCTACTTGGGAACCCCCAGTTTCTCTACAAGTGTTAAGTTTTATTGTATTTTTCCAGCAGTGCAGCAGTGGCATCTAGGGGATTGCCTATATGTAAAGGGAAACTGCCAAAATCATAAACTGCTTGACAGAAAGAATGGGTGGGGGAAGGAAAGGAGGGCAGAACAGAGAGACTTAACTGATGTCAAGAACCGTCCCCAAGGGGACGCCTGGGTGGCTTAGTTGTTAAGCGTCTGCCTTCGGCTCGGGTCATGATCCCAGGGTCCTGGGATCGAGTCCCACATTAGGCTCCTTGCTCAGTGGGGAGCCTGCTTCTCACTCTCCCTCTGCTGCTCCCCCTGCTTGTGCTCGCTCTCTGACAAATAAATAAATAAAAATCTTAAAAAAAAAAAAAAGAACCATTGCCAAGCAGCTTAGGGGGAACAGGCATTTTCCCGGTGGGGGTGGAAGGGCAAAGTGGAACCACCGGGATGGAAGGTAATGTGGCAATAGCTAACAAACCTTTGATGCAGCAGTCCTGCTTCTTGGAATTTACCAGGTGGATAAACTGCAGGTACACAGAGAAGAATGGATAAGGTCATTGCTTGCAATATTGTTTGTGTTTACAAAAGATTAGAAACCAAAATATCCATTGATAGGAACCTGGTGGAATAAATTATAGTACAGGGGCACCTGGCTGGCTCAGACGGTAGAGCATGTGATGCTTGATCTTGGGGTTGTGAGCTTGAGCCCCATGTTGGGCTTAGACATTACTTAAGGGAATAAACAAAAATTATAGTACAGGCATATAAAGGAATATTGTGCAATTGTTGAAAGAGACAAAGTCATACATACTGATATGAAACAACCTATAAGATACATTGTTAAATGGAAAAAAAGCAAGGTACAGAACAGAGTGTATGGTATGCTACCATTTAGGTTTTTAGATATATATGCCCATCTATGCTTAGAGTAGGAAGCAAATTCAGTTAAGTTGGTAATAGTGGTTCCCTAGAGAACTGGAAGATTGAGAGACTGGAGTAGGAGGGAGACTGACTTTTCACTATAAATCTGTGCTGTTTAAATATTTTACTGTCTGCATTCAAAATAAATAAAATTCCAATAACCATTGTCAAGAGAAGACCCATCAGAAATGAAAACCCCAGCATGTCAGGGTTAGAAGGGCCCATAGAGATTAAAAAAAAAAAACAATGTTCATGGGCGACTGGGTGGCTCAGTCGGTTAAGCGTCTGCCTTCAGCTCAGGTCATGATCCCGGGGTCCTGGGATGGAGCCCCACATCGGGCTTCCTGCTCAGCGGGAAGCCTGCTTCTCCCTCTCCCACTCCCCCTGCTTGTGTTCCCTCTCTCGCTATGTCTCTGTCAAATAAATAAATAAAAATCTTAAAAAAAACAAAAACAAAAACCGATGTTCAGAGAGGGCAACAGATCTGCCCAAGGAGAGGGTAATATGTATCCTTGAGGCTTTAGCTACCACTGAGCCCCACCTGGCTTTAAGGATGTCAGCTAAAAGTCAGTGCCTACCTCCATGTCATTTTCCAGTCTCACCTTTGCCTGTTAGAAGGGATCCAGTCTGAAACTTGGATGTGGGGGTTAAGTGACAGTTTGGGGAGGTAGTGCTGTTTCTGCGGGGAGCAGCAAGGACTCTCAGCGTCTGCTTGACCTTTGACCTTTTCTCTGAATACACAAGGTTGACTTTGACTTTGCTCCCAGAACCAAGGCACTGCAGCCACAGTCTGATTTTGAATGAATGTAGACCTTTTGGTTTCTGGAAGGAGAAAAGCTAGACAGAAAAAGGAAGCTGGTTCTTAATCTGAATGGTACCCAGCTAAACAGCTTCCATTCGTGACCCCTGTTAAAACTCTGCTGCTATACTTGCTTCTCTTTTTTTAGTTCACTTCTTCCTCAACATGTGTTTATGGTCCTAAGTATACAAGCCCTGCCTTTCCTCCTTCCTGCCATGGGTCTCAGGAAGATAGGTGACTGCGATAAATTCAGCCCAGAGAAATGCTCCTAGACTGTTTCCTCCAATGCAGAGAGGGTTGCGTGCTGCCTCCTTCTCTTTCTTCACCCTCAGTTGTTTGATTTACATAGCCATGCCTTAGGTCATGAGTGTTAATTTAAAAACTGGTTTCCAGAAAGCCTCTTGAGGGGATACATATCTTTAAAATAGGATATTTGAGATCTGGGCTGGGAATTGGGGGAGTCGGGCATCTTTTAAAGGTAAAGATTTTCCAGGATGGCAAGGGGATTTTTCAGGAAGGGCCCATTCCCTGCTTTGCATGAACACATCCCTGATTCTTCTCACATCCTTTGGGAAGAACCCTGGCAGCTGTCCCACATGGCAGCTGCTCTCTCTGAGTTCTGGAAACAAAAAGAGAAAAAGTCAGGATTTACAATTTATTGGGTACTGTTCAGAATTCCAGGTATTGGAGAGGGGGGTTGCAAAAGAATGCAGTGTCTTCTCATAGAGCTGGCAATTGGGGAGATCAAACACTATCAAAAAAAGATTTTAAGGGCACCTGGGTGGCTCAGTTGGTTAAGCGACTGCTTTCGGCTCAGGTCATGATCCCGGAGTCTCAGGATCGAGTCCCGCATCAGGCTCCCTGCTCAGCAGGGAGTCTGCTTCTCCCTCTGACCCTTCCCCCTCTCATGTGCTCTCTCTCTCTCTCATTCTCTCTCTCTCAAATAAATATATAAATAAATAAATAAAAAAGATTTTAAAATAATGATTTAATCTAGTACAAAGAAAACTGAGCACCAATTCATTACACTTAGGCGGTTAAAAAAGGTGAAATAGAGTTAAGTGAAATTAACTAATAAGTTAACGAAAAGACTAACCAACCCATTCCTTCAAATGCTGCTTGTTATCTCTTCTCCTCCATGTTCTACCTGCCTTCTTATTTTAAAACTTCTGAAAGTTTATTAAATGTAACTCTGAACAAGGTATCTCTTCAGGTTTCCATGGAACCACTAATGCTTTTTGGCACTTAACTCACAGGATGTTGTGAGTTTTCTTCATCTGTTAAATTTGTTGCTGCTGTGCCTTGAGCTGTTTGGCCGTGACTCTGATCAGCTAATTTTAGAGATGAAATGTTTGGACACTTTGGAAAAGCATGTTTTAAATAAACAGTTACCAGAGAGCAACAAATGGTGCCATTCCAGCCTACCCCCCTTACCCTCACCACTCCCTACCCAAGAGCATCCCCATCTGTTTGGATGTACCACCTTAAAAAAGGAAGACAGCATCTTTTGAGGCTTATGGATTTGGGAGTGGTAGGTGTTAATAATACTGAAACTGTGACAGCACCCTCCAGTAAAGAAAGCCATCTAATGGTGACAGCACTTTGAATGTTCGTTACATGAATAAGGCAGAAGAATGCATCATATTCTCTGAAGACTTCTCACCATGGGGGGCACCTGGGGGACTCAGTCTGTTAAGCATCTGCCTTCTGTTCAGGTCTTGATCCCAGCATCCTGGGACAGAGCCCCGCTTCCTGGGGCGTCTGCTTCTCCCTCTCCCTCTGCTCCGCCCCCGGCTTGTGCTCTCTCTCTTGCTCATTCTCTCAAATAAATAAATAAAATCTTAAAAAAGGGGGGGCGGGAATACTTCTCACCATGGAACAGCTATCTCTCTGAGTTGAAGTAAGTTACAGTCCTGCCTAGAAGCAAGAGAATACATGGGATGACTGTAAAGCGTCATCTACTGAGAGCTGGCTTTATCTCAATCTGGTAGAATAGACCCCCAAACAGTCTAGGTCTCTCTTTGGATTTTCTAGGATATTAGACTACAGAAGTACTTACCTTTCTTGCCGACATCATAGGACATAATGATTAGGCTAAAAACCAAGCACATGCTGTTAATCTGTCACAGCCCCTTCGTCTTCTTGCGAGGCGCTTGCATTACTGCCCTGGAACCAAGTTTGACCCCAGGAGAGTCTGGTTCCACCTATTTTTGCCCCATTTCCTGAAGACCCAGGAATAGAGCTGATTGGAGAGAGAACCAAATGTGCTTGTTAATGACTGACTCAAAAAGTCTTCCTCCGACTTCATAGCTGGTGCCGACATAAGGAACTGTAATTACCTAGAGGCTTCCCTAGGAGAAAGAACATATCACTGTGATATGCTTTACAAATACTTGCACATGGACACGTAGACATTCACATGCATACTCACTGACACGGGCACATAGATTTATACACTGACATAAAGAGATGTAGAGATTTCTCTTAAGGAAAACGATTGAAGAATAGAGCAGGGGGACGCCTGAGTGACTCAGTCACCCAGGTTAAGCATCTACCTTTGGCTCAGGTCATGATCCCAGAGTCCTGGGATCAAGTCCCGCATTGGGCTCTTTGCTTGGCGAGCCTGCTTTTCCCTCTACCTGCTGCTCCCCGTGCTTATGCTCTCTCTCTCTCTCTCTGACAAATAAATAAATAAAATCTTTTTTTTTTTTTTTTAAAGAATAGAGCAGGAAACTAGAACTGAATGAGTTAGTGAACTACACTGGAGAGAGCACCGGACTAAGAACTTGGTAGACTTGAGTTTTAGCATAAGCCCTGTTATTAATATCGCCTTGAGAAAATTGCTTGACTCCTCTGAATCTCCATTTTCTCTTCTATAACTGGAGAATTCCAACCAAATAATCTCTAGAATTCATTCACAGGTGTACACATAAACTCATGTTAACATAGATGTATGTGCTAGTTTTGCACATTTTCACACCCATGAATAGACCACATTGCCATGGCTATTGCATTAGGTAAGTGCTACTGTCTGCAGTTTGGGAAGGTTTTCCTAGACAGATAACCATTGTTGTAGAGTTTTTTAACTTTTAGCAAAGAGTTTACATCTAGTGTAATACTCCATAGACTTTGTGATAACATAGGTAGGCAGATCATACAGCAGAAATGAAGATCTATGCAGATCCTCTGCTGAAGTCATGAGCCTCTGCAGTCTTCCTACTCACCGTAAATTTTCTTCATTGGAGCCAACATAGGTCTGGCTATGCATAAGAAGGTCTTGGAGCCTGGGCGCCTAGGTGGCTCAGCTTGGTTAAGCAACTGCCTTCGGCTCAGGTCATGATCCTAGAGTCCCGGGATCGAGTCCTACATCGGGCTCCCTGCTCAGCAGGGAGTCTGCTTCTCCCTCTGACCCTCCCCCGTCTCATGTGCCCTCTCTCTCTCAAATAAATAAATAAATAAAATCTTAAAAAAAAAAAAAAAGAAGATCTTGGAGCCTGACACTCTGATAATGATGTGAAGGGAGCTAGAGGCAAGGGATTTTCCCTGAGGGAGTTCATGAGATCTGAGTCAGATCATAATTTAAATATTACCCTCTTTCCTGGCATTTTTAATTCAGGTTGAAATCTGGCTAAATTGAATTCAGGGGAAATCTTGATGGGGAAACAGAATGGAAAGAGATGTCACCAGAGGACAACATGCTGCCTGAAATGTGGAAGAAGGGCTGAGCATTCAGCCACAGTGCCTTTCACCCTTTCGTTCAACAAGTATGGTGGGCCTACTGTGTGCTGGCCACTGTTCTAGCAGTGAGCCAGACTAAGTCTGTGTTCACACGAAATGATGGGAAGCAGACAATAAATGCAGTTGGAGAGACAATGGTGCAGAGGGCTGGTGATAATACACTAATGCAAATACATGATAATTATAGGTTGTGATAGTTGTGAAGCAGCAAACGGGATGAGGTGAAGGACTATCAGCAGAGGTTACATTTACAGTGGTCAGGACAGACTTCTCCGAGGAGGTGACAGCTGAGCTAAGAAAACCAGGAGAGTGGATGGCAGAGAAGCCAATAAAGAAGAGTCTTGCAAGGAAGGAATCAGGTGGTCAAGTGCAGAGAGGTTGTGTAGAATGAAGACAATACCGGTGGGTTTGACAATTTTGTGACTGCAGTTCCAGCAGAGTGGCGGAAGCAGGACAGGGCTGAGACGAAATTGGAGGTGAAAAAGTGTACGTCACTTTTTCAAGGTGTTTTGCTGTGGAAAGGAACAGAGAAGCAAGGCCACTGAGTGGAAGGAACATAAGTACCTCAGATCTTTATTGGCCCAGAGCAACACTGTATTTCCTTTTTCCCTGGGGCAATTGGCTGATTCTCTTAGCAGGGCAGGTGGTTAGGGCAGAATAAAGGGCTGCATTGCCTTTCCTTTCATGATTTTTGCTTACTATTTCCTTCACATGATTACATGATTCTCTGCTCCCTTATGATATCAGACACTCCCCCCCACCCCCACCCCGTCTGTCTGTTTGAAATATTCTGTAGATGATTTCCTTCCTAGATGCCACTTAACAGTGCTGCCCCCTTGGAGCCGGGGTAGGAAAGAATCTAGGGCTTGCTATTGTCACTCTGTGTCACAAGGTGGCAGAAGAGCTCACTCTTCCCAAAGGAAACCTTGTGCTTGGACAAAGCGGAAGTTTTCTTTTCTTTTCTTTTTTTAAGATTTTATTTATTTTTTGACAGCGAAAGAGAGAACGCAAGCAGGGGGAGTGGGACAGGGAGACGCAGGCTTCCCGCGGAGCAGAGAGCCCGATGTGGGGCTCCATCCCAGGACCCCGGGGTCATGACCTGAGCCGAAGGCAGACGCTTAACGACTGAGCCACCCAGGCGCCCCTTGCGGAAGAGTTTTCTTTTCTCAATTTCCAGACCCTTCCCTTTTCCTTTGTGTCTCAAAGCCCTAAAAGTCAGCCTGCATGGGGAGTAGCTATACTGTGGGATACAGAGAAGCAAGAAAGCTTTGTCTGGGTCTCTTTCTGTACTACTGGATATTTTGACGGGTTTTCAAAACGTTTAGAGTATTTGTAGAGGAGAGGATTATCACTCCTGATCTCCTTTCCTCACAGCAAAGATTTCTAATTTAGGAGGGAAAAAAAAAAGTGCTATAACATAGGTGAGTTTTCTGATGTGTGTAGATGAGAGATGTGACTCTGGAAGATAACTGGAAGCTAGGACTGGATGGATCAATCAGGGTGGGTCTGTGGGAGGAGCACTTGACAAGAAGTCAGGAGGTTTACCTAGGTTCTAGATTAGGCTCTGTAATTGACTGAATCCCTTTGAGTAAGTCATTTAACTTCTCTGGCCTCTATTTCAGTTTCTTGAGATGGTTAGACAAGATGATTGTGAAGGCCTCTTACAGCTCTAAAATTATTATCTTAATGCCATGCTCTGCTCTTCTTTCTTATAAAGGTGCATTTTGGGTTGGTTGGTTTGGTTTATTTTGAATTCTTTTATTATGGAATGTATCATACATATAGAAGAGTATATACAACATAAGTATAGTTTGAATAATAATAACAGTAATAATAATGGGAACACTACGTAGCCATCACCCTAATGATGAAATTGAACATTGCCAGTGTCATAGAAGCTGTTTATCTTCTGATCACACTTCTTTCCCATTGTTTACCCCTGCTTTTTAAAAATAATGTACTCTCTGGTATATATATATATATCACTAAAAATAGGCTTTTTATTTTTGCCTGCTTTTGAACTTAAGTAAACGGAATCATTCTTTTATTATGTACAACACAAAATGGATATACCTCCCTTTGTGACTTCTCCCAATTACTACCTACCATCAGGAGTAATTGTTATGCAGACTTCTGCCACAGATGAGTTTTGCCTATTTTTGAACTTTATATAACAGGAAACATACTTTTTGTCTGGAATTTTTGCTCTACATTATATTTGTAAAATTAATCCGTATTTCATGTAGCAGCAGTTTGTTCATTCTCATTGTTTTGCAATACTCCATTGTATGAATGCCTCACAATCTATGTACCCATTCTACTGCTGAGACACATGGGGTTTTTTCCAGATTGGGGCCATAATGAACAGTGTTCCTGGGCATATATGAAAGTTTCTCCAGAGTATAAATTCAGCAATGAAAGCTGGGTTATAGGGTAGACAGGGGATGTTCAGCTTTACTAATTAATGCCAAACTCTTTTCTTTAAAGATTTTTTATTTATTTATTTGACAGACAGAGACATAGCAAGAGAGGGAACACAAGCAGGCGGAGTGGGAGAGGGAGAAGCAGGCTTCCTGCCGAGCAGGGAGCACGATACGGGGCTCGATCCCAGGACCCTGGGATCATGACCTGAGCCGAAGGCAGATGCTTAACGACTGAGCCACCCAGGCGCCCCCAAACTCTTTTCTAAGAGGTTGTCCCCATTTACACTTCTATCTGCAATATATGAAAGTTCCTGTTGTCCCATGTCCTTTCAAAAGAGGCCAAAGAGTCTTTTCAGTGTGGTACAACCATGGGACTGAACAGGGCTCAGAGTGCCAACCCTGAAATATTGGTTGGTTTTCAGAAGCCCAGGCCACAGTCACTTCTCCTGTTTACTTGCTCCATCCAAGTGAGGGTAAAGGATTCAAATGATCTCTAGGTCTCTGATCACATGCTCTGTTACACTGGGAATATTGGCCTTGGGTGAGTGGAGTGGTGAATTTAATAACATAATCATTCCTGAATGAAGTGAGCATCCATAGGATATTTTGTTCTTGTACTGAGCACTTGTAGGAGATGGAAGGGGGCACAGAAGGGAAAGAGGAAGTGATATTTTCAGTGTGCTTGTTATGTTCCAAGCTCTGTGTTAGAGACTTTACGTTTTGGTTATAACATTTCATGCAAAACACAACCTTCCAAGGTAGCTATTATACCTCAGTTTTATAGACAAGGAAACTGAGGCTCAGAAAAGGGGTCATTTGCTCAAGGTCACAGAGCTAATTATCGACAGAGTCAAGATTTAAAGCCTGGTCTATCTGATTAAAGAGCTCAAGCACTGTACAATATAGAACAAGTCCCTGCTGGGACACCTGGGTGGCTCAGTCGGTTAAGCGGCTGCCTTCAGCCCGGGTCATGATCCCAGGGTCCTGGGATCGAGTCCCACATTGGGCTCCTTGCTCAGCAGGGAGCCTGCTTCTCCCTCTCTCTCCCTCTGCTTGTGCTCGCTCTGTCAAATAAATAAAATCTTTAAAAAAAAAAAAAAAAAAAGAACAAGTCCCTGCTGCTCTTGAGGTGTTTTGACTTAGATTGTCAGTTCTCAGAATCAGCTCTTCTCATTTCTGCTTGCCTATATTGACCTCTAAAACTATGCTGTTCAATTTATTATGGCCATCTCATTCACTGATTGATTTATTTTTTTAAAAAGATTTTAAAATTTATTTATTTATTTATTTTAGAAAGCGGGGAGGGGCAGAGGGAGAGGGAGAGAGAATCCTATGCTGACTCCCCACTGAGTGTAGAGCCTGATGCAGGGCTCGATCCCAGGACCCTGAGATTATGACCTGACCAGAAATCAAGAGTCAGCCACTCAACCGACTGAGCTCCCCAGGTACCCCCCATTCATTGATTTAAACTACATTTTATTTTCATTCATTTTTGGTTTCCCTTATCCTTCTTTCTTCCTCTTCATTTTCATTAAGAAAATTCAGCCCATCGCCAAGACAGCAGGTCCACTGATGAGCAAGGCTTGTGTTGGGGACTTGGCTTTCTACCTGCTGGTCTGATGTGTTGACTAGAGCTGAGAGTAAGAAAGGACAGCAAGATTGTGAAATCTTCTGATCCAAGTTATGATATAGGAAAACTTTAAGACTGAAGAAAAGGATGAAAGGAAGTTGAGTGATGGCTTACTTTTCCTTGAAAGGAGAGCCTTGATAAAAGTTACTAATGTTGTATTTTATTATTTATTGTGTTGCATACAGAATAATACAATGGAGAGTGAGGGTATTTGGGGTAGATAGGTGGGGACCTAAACATGTAGCAGGAAAAAGCTGAGTCTGATATGTAAAGAGTAATGGAGACACTGGAGAAGTCTGAAGAGAAGGTGAGGACAGGAGTAGAAAGTAAACTCATCAGGAACATTTTCATTGGTTTGCAGGACAGTGAGGTCAGAGATGAGAAAAGTAAAGCTGATCAATATAAAATGTCAAAATCCCAGCGTTGGGCAAGACCTCAATGAGTTATCTTGTCCATTTTCCTCCCCTTAGATAAAACGGCCCTTTAAACGTTCTTTAGCTGTTTAGTTGTGATGTATGTAGAATTTAGAAAGATTAAAAAAAAAAAGATCTTGGAGGTGTTGTGGAAGAAGCAGCTAAGATTAGGTAACCACCAAATATGGATATGCACTAGGGATTCGGGATTAAGTAACAACGAGGGAGAGAGAACTGAAATGCCTTGTGAAAACCCAAGTACCCATGTGAAAACCCAAGTGTCCATGTGAAAACATCGTGGTGAGTCTGCACAATGAACTGTGCTTCATTTTGTAATCCTACCTTTCATCATCAGGACCAGACTTAATAAAGTGGCTTCCTTCAGGACACTTTCGGACTCTACGGTGTGAAGTTCCCTCAGGCACTTAACTCTGGAGAGACCTGAATGGCTGACTAGAGCAAAGAAGCATAGTGTTCAGATAAGGCCTTTATGTCTTCCCCTTATCTCACAACTGGAGCCACAATTCTGGTCAAGGCACTGACTTACTTGATGAAGTCTGTCCATCTATAAAGCAGCCAAATATCCTACTGGCGTCTTTGCCTCCCAGAGGTGACATGAAGATGGATAAGCAGACATCAGGAGCAGAGTGGCCTCTAAGGTACAGAGCTAATCTTTATTTCAGTCAGTGAAGCACTTACTAATATCTGTACTCTAAGAGCTACAGAGGGGAGTACCAATCTCTAAGAAAAGCTCTCTCCTTTTAAGATTATTAAAATTCAGTTGGTGAGCTAAAACCAACACACACACACACACACACAAAACGATAGCCTAATAAATGCTGAACCGTGTGGTGGTGACCAGATTGGTACAAGAATTCAGAGGAGAGATAGATCAGTGGAAGCTGGAGAAGTAAAAGAGATCTTCTTAGAGAAAATGGGGCTTCCAAGGACTGGAAAAATAGGAGGGAGGAAGAACGAGTTTGTTAGCATCACCAAGGTAAGAATAGGCATGGCAAGAACTAGAAGCCAGATTAGAGTCTATGTTATATCCCGGAGGCCAGTGGGAAATAACATCCCAGTGTTTCCTCTAGCCTCTATTGTAAAGGTTGATCACTGACCTTGCTACCTAAGGAATTTGGAACCATGGCCAACCACGGGGACAGGGGGCTCTTCACTGTTGCGTTTCCTATTAAGGCACGTTTCTTTCCTCCCTTGGTTTAACTCTGGCCTGACCTGAGACTCGTGTCTTAGAAGTGCAAGTGTAGGAGGCATTGCTGTTTAACAGAGACACTGGACCAAAGAGGGAACAATAATGATAAGACCTAAACTATTGTTCTCAAACTTCAGGGTGAGTAACTCCTCCTTTAAAAAGTCTGCGGTGGGGCTGGGAATCTGAGTTTTTAACAAGCACCTAGTGATTCTATTTCAGGTGGTCAGTGGAACATTAAGAAACACTGCCCTACGCTAGAATAGAACGGACAATAAAGTGCCAAAATGGCTTGGACGTTGACACACATACTGTTTATGTGTTTCAAGGCTTAACTCATATTTGAGAATTTATCCTCTCCCATCTGTGGCTTTTATAGAATCCACATGGCTAAGGAGCAAGACATAGACGCTGTTTGGGTGTTTAGGTTTGTCTTCCTAACTAGATTGTAATCACCTTAAAGACAGAGACTGCTCGGGAGTCTTCTTACTTTACCCACGGTAGGGTGAGAAACCATCTTTAAGGTTGGAAAGTAGCTGGAAGGCTCAGGATAAATCCCTGATACCTTCATATAACCTTCCTGAAAGACCTGGAAGCCATTTGGTATTTGGGAACTTGTATTCGTTTTCTAGGGCTGCCATAATAAAGTACCACAAGCTGGGTGGCTTAAACAACAGAAATTTATTTCTTCACAGTTCTGGAGGCTGTAAGTCCGAGATCAAGGTGTCTGCAGGGTTGGTCTCTTCTGAGGCTTCTCTCTTTGGCTTGTAGATGCCCATCTCCAGCGTAAGAGCCACAGTCCTGGTAAGTGCTTCATCAGTTGTGATTCACAGATGGTCTTCCCTCTGTCCTTATGTCCCGATCTCCTCTTCTTATAAGGACACAAGTCATTTGGAATGAGGGCCCACCTTAATGACCCCATTTTACATTTTAATTTCCTCCTTAAAGATCCTATCCCCCAATACACTCACATTTTGAGGTAATGGGGGTTAGGACTTTAACATATGAATTTTTGAATACAATTCAGCCCATTATAGTCATCTAGTTTCAGCTTCTAGAAGTGTGCCACTCCATTCACTCTCTTCCCTTCCACCTGTTAGTCTTGTACAGTAAGTTCTCTCCACCCTTTGGCTCTCCTCCTCCACTTCTTACAGATGTATTGGGTTGTGTGGCAAGAACTCAGGGAACATCTCTGAAGAGCCTGTACTAGAGACGGGCAGGTTGTGGCACGCACCAAACGACATAGCACTGAGGAGCTGTTGAAATTGTAGACGTATTGTTTTAAAGACATAGTTCTCTGCCCCTTCATCTTAACATTGGATAATCACTAGACCTTATATAAGTGGTTTTGGGATGTTCTAACTCATCCTTTGTTTTCTTCCACTGTAGTTCTTTCATCAGGCCTTGCCTTGTCTGGTTCTTTTTGGGGCTCAATTACTTCAAATATTCAGTGAGGACAAAAGCAGAGTAAGGGCTTGCTGAAGTTTCACATAAGGACAGTTTCTGAGAGAAACCCCCTGGTTTTGCAGTGCTCCTAAGGCTGATAAACAGCAACACCACTAAGAAACACTCTTGGCGCAAAGTTCCTATTATTTAATAAGAAGTAAGAAAGGTCTATGAAAAGAGGCAGCCTCAAGATTTTTAGTTCTTTCCAAAGTCTTTTTTTAAAGATTTTATTTAGGCGACTGCCTTCGGCTCAGGTCATGATCCTGGAGTCCCGGGATCGAGTCCCACATCGGGCTCCCTGCTCGGCAGGGAGTCTGCTTCTCCCTCTGACTCTCCCCCTCTCATGCTCTCTGTCTGTCACTATCTCTCTCAATAAATAAATAAAAATCTTTAAAATAAAAAATAAAGATTTTATTTATTTATTTGAGAGAGCGAATGAGGTAGAGTATGAGAGGGGGGAGGGTCAGAGGGAGAAGCAGACTCCCTGCCAAGCAGGGAGCCCGATGTGGGACTCGATCCCGGGACTCCAGGATCATGACCTGAGCCGAAGGCAGTCGCCTAAACAACTGAGCCACCCAGGTGCCCCCAAAGTCTTTTCCTTCATGCCAACTTGAGAGGGCACTATTAGGGAGAGGCAAAGCTTCCCTCTTCCTGAGGCCTTGTTTCCCCTAGTCAGTCAAGCCAAACATCTTGTTAAACCAAGAAGTTTTGCTCAATTATCTTTAAAATTTTTTTGTTTTATTTGAAAAATTATTTTTTAAGGATTTTATTTATTTGACAGAGAGAGAGAGCACACACGCAGCAGAGGGAGAGGGAGAAGCAGACTCCCCGCTGAGCAGGGAGCCCTACACGGGGCTTGATCCCAGCACCCTGGGGTCATGACCTGAGCCGAAGGCAGATGCTTAACCGACTGAGCCACCCAGACACCCCCAAAAAATAAAAAAAATTTTTTTGTATCAACTTTTTATTTAAATTCTAGTTAGTTAACATATAGTGTAATATTGGTTTCAGTAGAATTTAGTGATTCATCACTTACATATAGCACCCAGTGCTCATCACAGTTGCCCTCCTTAATACCCATCACCCATTTAGCCCATCCCCTGCCCACCTCCCCTCCAGCAATATGCCCAATTATCTTTAAGTTCTAACTTTCCTCTGTTCATTGACAGATGCATCCAATGACAGACACAGTTATTGTGAAATACGGTTCACTGCTCTGTAAAGTCCAAATCTTTCCAAATTTTTGTTTCCAGTCCCTTTTAAAGTAGGTTGGTAAACTCTTGGAGAAGCCACCACCTAGGTATTATAAGGAGTCCTAGGTGAATATTACTCTTGTTGACCAATCTTCCCATCTTTCTGCCTCTGCTTCTGCCCAAGAACTTCTGACCTCAGTGTGTATTTCTACCCTAGTCACTTTTTGCCCTCTGGCATAGAACTTCTTCCCACCAAATCATCATTCACCATACCTCTCCAGACCTTTAGCACAAGCCTGTGTAATGATCAGGAAAGTACTCTGGGTGCTTCATTAAATTCTTGTAAGGGGTTAAACTCACCCCATTGTTCTGAAGTGCAATTTTCTCCAATTTTCTTTCTTTTCCACTCAACAATTGTATTATATACTCGGACTCTTTCCTGTTACTATTACTTTTCAGCAGCCACCATGTCTTACTATGAAGTAACTGGCAAAGCTAGAGAATTGGTTGGCTCCTGTTCAATGACTTGGTGTAACCACAATGGAGTTTGGGAGGCAAGTTCCAATCCGAGAAATCGGGAATTTACTGCCCTCTATTTTCTCTGCTCAAGGCAGGCAGAAAGGACTGTTGTCCATTGGCATTCTGCCCTTCTTACTGAGCTTCCTTTAGTGAGGCTTTCCCTCAATGCTCCAGGATCTTGCACCTCAGAACCCTTTGGGGTGGGCTGCTTTGGGGCTGCTGAGCAAGCCGAGGGACTGGTTGTGTTGTTCCAGAATAGGGGTTAGTTAGCCTGTGCCAACTTGGAAACCAGCCTGTGTGATCCTGGGTAATTCTTGGATGCAATGTCCATCTCTTCAGGGGGTTAGTGTTGAAAACCATAAGGTCCTTCCAGGCCAGAACACTGCCTATCCCGCTCAGCCCTCTTTGGTTCTGGACTCCCTTCCGGTGCTGCAAGCCTGCCGGCCCCTCACTTTCTGCGGCCCGGGCGCCTCTCTCCCTCCTGGGAGGTGCACGTGGGGCCATTTCCCTCACCCCCCCGCCTCCGCCGGGAGGAGGAGAAGGCAGGCTGGCCCCGCCCCCACCTCCGGCAGACGGGGCGGTGAGGGCAAGGCCGAGCGGGGGGCGCCACGACTGCCCGGGACCCGCCCGCCCTCTCTCCGCTGGGCCCCGAATGGCAGAGCGGCGCTCGGACCATCGGCATCGCCTCACGTCGCTCCGCCCCACGCCGCCCTCTCATTGGCTGTCGCCCGGCCCTCGGGGCCCGCGCCTCTCCTCGAGGCCGGCCAGACAGCGCCGCAGCGGGGAGCGGGGTCGGAGGTGAACGGCCCGGAGTAACCCCGGACGTAGTCACCTCATGGTGCTCGCACGCTGAGGTAGGGGGCGGGGCGGGCGGGGGCGGGGCCGCCTCCAGTGAGGCCCCGCCCCCCTCCCCGTGTGCCGGGCCGGCCTGGTGCTGCGCGCCTGTCAGCCATCGCCGGAGCTGCCGGCGTCTCCTCCCGCCCGGCACCGTCTCTACGCAGGGGCCCCCCGGCACCGCCGGCCCCCGACGCCTCCGCCGTGAGGTGAGGTGAGGGCCGCCTTAGGGCCTGTGATCCAGGACCTGGCGAGGCCGGGGCCCGGGGAGGGGCCTTGGCAGCTGGGGGTGGGGGGGGTGCCGCCTCCCATCTTCCGCCCGCACGCGGCCCGGGCTCCATCCCGTCCCAACCTGTGCCGGGCAGCCCAGCCCTCGCCGCAGCCCTGGGCCCTTGAGTTCCCCCTCTGCGGAGACGCGGAGAGGACTGGGGTCTCGGAGTAGGGGGTGGGAGTTCAGACCCCGGAACTGGGAGTCGTACAGCCCAGGGCCTCTAAGGAGGGACTGGGGTGTCTGCCGGGAGCTGGCCACCATCCCCCTCCCCAACCTTGGTGTGGGCTGATTCCTTCCAGACCTCTCTCCAGTCCAGCCCCTCGCTCGGCAGAGGGAGAAGACCCACGTGGGAGAGGGATGTGGAGGTCCAGTTGCATTGAAAGTCCTCTTACTCTCGCAGAGTGAAGCGTGGGGTGCAGAGCCCCTGGCTTCTCTGTCTTTGTATCGTGGTGGGAGCCAGGGCCAGGCGAGTTGTCCCTTGCCAGTTCTTGCTCCTGGGATTTTATTATGTTTTCTGTGAGGGACATAGTCAATGTACATGCCTATTACTCTCCTTCCCGTTTGCTATACTGATCAAGGGAAGGTATTGGAGATAGAACGCAGGAAAGTGTATGTGAAGCTAATGATTTCAGAGGGATGTGCGTGAAGGTCCTGCTTCGGTCAGTACCAACATTATTTTGGATTCGAAGACGGGAAAGTAAACGCTAGTGGACCTTTGGAATCAGCCGTAAATATCAGGGACTTCTGTAGGCCTTGTGGGTTTTATAGAAGCATAAGAATGTAACTACTCAGGTAGGAGAAATACTCTAATTTCAGATATTTTTTGTTTGGGGGTCTAAGTTTAGGATGGAAATCAAAAGACCCGAGGACTTCCTAATTTTATCTCTATTTAAGCAGTGTTTGTAATTTCCTAATGTGTGATGGAATAAACCTAATAATTTGGTCTTCATTCTTTTTTTTTTTTTTTAAAGATTATTTATTTGAGTGAGAGAGAATGAGAGACAGAGAGCACGAGAGGGTAGAGGGTCAGAGGGAGAAGCAGACTCCCGCTGAACAGGGATCCTGGGACTCCAGGACCATGACCTGAGCCGAAGGCAGTGGCTTAACCAACTGAGCCATCCAGGCACCCTTTGGTCTTCATTCTCAGAAGTTGGTCCCCTTGAATCTCTTTTCATTCATTTTTTTCCCCCAACCCAAAGTGCAGATTGAGAAGCATGCTTGGGTTACCTGGTTTCTTTTTCCTCAGGGAATAGGAATTCTCTGATTTGCTTCTTGTTGGGGATGCCTTGGATGCCTGTGATGAGAAGTTCCGTGCTATTTGACAGGCACTTTTTTTTTTAAGATTTTATTTATTTAGGGCGCCTGGATGGCTCAGATGGTTGGGCGTCTGCCTTGGGCTCAGGTCATGACCCCGGGGTCCTGGGATCGAGTCCCGCGTTGGGCTCCTGCTCTTTGAGAGCCTGCTTCTCCTTCTGCCAATCTCTCTCTCTCTGTCTCTCATGAATAAATAAATAAAATCTTTAAAAAAAAGATTTTATTTATTTATTTGACAGAGAAAGAGAGCCAAACAGGGGGAGTGGGAGACAGAGAAGCAGGCTTCCTGCTGAGCAGGGAGGCAATATGGGGCTGGATCCCAGGACCCTGGGATCATGACGTGAGCCCAAGGCAGATGCTTAACCAACTGAGCCACCGCCTCTTGACAGGCACTTTTAAGGGAAGTATTGTGGTCCTATACAGTAGGACAGCAGCTGCAGTGTCCAGGTGGGTGCCTACTTGCTACAAAGTAGCAAGTCTCTTCCCACTTCTCTTGCCTCAGTTTCCTTTTTTCTAATTATACACGACTGTTGTAAATCCAAGAATAATTAAATATTGTAAAGTGGTCAAATGAAAGTTGTCAAAGGCATAGTATTAATTTACAAATCTGCCTGTGTTTATTTGCGTTGCAGAAGTTTTGTTTTGGTTTCAAAGATTTTTTTTTTAAGTAATCTCTACACCCAATGTGGGGTTTGAACCCACAATCCAGAGACCAAGAGTCCCATGTTTCACCGACTGAGCCAGCCAGGCGCCCCACAAGTTTTGTTTTGAATCACCAGTGCAGAATAGAAATATATCAAGCATAAGATTTAATTGTTTTAAAATGGAAGGAAAGATAGGGGAAAGGTGGCATTTGGTTTAATGAATTTACAGTTGAGATAATGACTAGGTTATGTCAAAGAATATGTCATTGTGAAAGCCAGCCTCAGAAGTCTCTCATCTGATACCGACCTCGCTTAAATGCTGTGAACTGGTTCAGGTGTAGATCACTATGTAACATTCTATTTCCTTTTCAGTCAATGACTAGGAAAATTTTTTTTACCCGTCACACTGACTGGCTTAACAGGTCTGGGGCTAGTGTTTTTCTTCCTTTAAAAACATTTTTTTGATAGCTAATATCCTAATAGTCTTGGTCGAAGAAAGAAGTAAAATAAAAATTGTTGGAATTAGACATTGGAATTTCTTTTTTTTAATTTTATTTATTTATTTTAGAGAAAAAGTACACCCACCTGGGAGGGAGGGCCAAAGGGAGAGAGAGAATCCCAAGCAGACGCCCCACTGAACACGGAGCCCAGCACGGGGCTTGAACTCACGACTCTGAGATCAAGACCTGAGCTGAGATCGAGTTGGATGCTTAATCAACTGAGCCACCCAGGCACCCCTACCTTAGGAATTTTCTAGTCCAGTTTTCTACTCATTATGAGAATATTTTATCTGATACTCCTGTTGAATACTTCCAACTATAGGCAGTTCATCATCTGACCTAATGCATCACAGGGCAATTAATTTTTCAGAGTTCTTCATTATTTTCAACTTAAAACTATCTCCCTAAAACCACGTAAGATGCTGTAATTCTGAGGTGCCTGGGTGGCTCAGTCGGTTAAGTATCTGCCTTGGCTTGGCTTCGGTCATGATCTCAGGGTTCTGGGATCAAGCCCTGTGTCAGCCTCCCTGTTTAGCAGGGAGCCTGCTTCTGCCTCTCCCTCTGCTGCTTCCCCCTCTGTTTAGGCACGCTCTCTCTCTCAAATAAATTAAATCTTTAAAAAAAAAAAAAGATGCTGTAATTCCAAGAGGATTAGAAATGTCTGTTTTAACCTGTAAATTTCTCCGTCTCTGCCAGGTAATGTAATCTACAGTGCCTTAATACATCCAGGGGACTTGGGGGGCCAAAAAAAAAAAAATCAAGCAATATTTCTTCAAGGAAGATATTGTTCTTATCTTTGAGACTCTGGAAGGCTGCTGACATACCTCAATCCTGGCTCCCTCTTTTTCTGAATGCTGTTCTATGAAATAAGATTATGAAGACGGGGGGCACCTGAGTGGCTCACTGGCTTAAGTAAGTGCCTGCCTTCGGCTGAGGTCATGATCCCAAGGTCCTGGGATCAAGCTCCTCATTGGGCTCCCTACTCGGCGGGGAGCCTGCTTCTCCCTAGCTCTCTGCCTGTTGCTCCCCCTGCTTGTGCTCTTTCTCTCTGTCAATTAAATAAAATCTTTAAAAAAAGAAAAAGACGGGGCGCCTGGGTGGTTCAGATGGTTGAGCGTCTGCCTTCGGCTCAGGTCATGATCCCAGAGTCCTGGGATCGAGTCCCGCGTCGGGATCCCTGCTCGGCGGGAAGCCTGCTTCTCCCTCTCCTGCTGCTCCCCCTGCTTGTGCTCTCTCGCTGTCTCTGTCAAATAAATAAAATCTTTAAAAAACAATAAATAAAAACAAAAAGACTATGAGGACGAATTGACTCATAATCCCAGAGCTTTTTGAATTCACAAAATGGCTTTTTACCTGGAGTCCTCCAAATGTTTCTAGAGGATAATATTTGAAATAAGCACGTGGCTCCTGTCTCCTAGTTTTGTAACTCCAATGTTCATTTGAATGCCTAGGGAACACTCAGCCTGCAAAGGCCTAGTGTTTACACAGCGTTGTGTGCTATGGGGGTGGTGGATCCAAAACAATCAGAAGAGATAATAACTTTCCCAGCTTCATTGAGGAGGTAACTCATAGTTACACAGTAACACTAACAAGGGAATGACATACCTGTTGTCTACTTAAATGTTCAGGCAGATATGAGATAAGGTATCAGAGTGGCATGGAATTTGGTAAAGTTTTTTATTAAACTTATTTGAAAAGCCTCAGTTGCTAACATGAGTAATACATTCAACATAGTTCAAAATTTTAAACATATAAAAAGGCAGTTTCCCCCCCAACCTTGTCTTGCAGCCACCCAGTTCCCGTCACAGGAGACAAGCAGTGTTCTTAATTTCTTTTTTTTTAAATATGTTTTAATTTTTTAAAAAATATTTTATTTATTTGAGAGAGAGATACACAGCGAGAGAGCACAGGTGAGGAGGAGAGGGAGTAGCAGGCTCCCCCCTGCCCCCAGCAGGGAGTCCGATGCCGGGCTCTATCCCAGAACCCTGGGATCATAATCTGAGCTGCAGGCAGACGCTGAACCAACTGAGCCACCAAGGCGCCCCTTAATTTCTTATTATAATTTCTCAATCATTCTCAGACATACTGATTTAAAGTTGTTAATTTCTTAGTAATTATCAGAGATTTTGTTCATGTTCAAACATGCTCATCTATCCCCCTCTGCCAATTTTTAAAATATAAATTGTGCACACTTTATACACCATTCTTCACCTTTTGTTTGCTTAACATTATAGGATGAACTTTTTACATTTTTATTTTCATCGAAGTTATACGTGCACATAGTTTAAAAAGTTGTATCGTTTTACAAAGTTTGCTACAATCAAACAGCATTCCCTCACCCCCTTCACACTTTCATTTATTTTAGCTGGTATATTTATTACTATACCCTTTCATCTGTATATAACATTGTCTTGCTACCTCTTGATTATTCATTTTTAGACATTTCCTATTGATGTCCTACTATGGAAGATGAGCATTTGACTTTTTTTTTTAACTGCATCACATCTGGAGGCAACTCATGTCAGTTTGTCCTAATGGTGATATTTAAACACTTAGAGTGATCACTGTATTTCTCCATTGTAAAAGTACCTATTCCCCTTTGTAATTAATATGTAACCTGTGAGGTGTTTCTTTCTTCAGTTTTTCTTGTTGTGGTAAAATACATATAAAATTTACCATCTTAACCATTTAAAGATGTGCAGTTCAGTATTAAATACATTTGTAACATTGTGCATCCGTTGCTACCACCCATCTCCAAAACTTTTTTCTTTTCTTTTTTTTTTAAGATTTATTTATTTATTTGACAGAGAGAGACACAGCGAGAGAGGGAACACAAGCAGGGGGAGTGGGAGAGGGAGAAGAAGGTTTCCCGCTGAGCAGGGAGCCTGATGCGGGGCTAGATCCCAGGACCCTGGGATGATGGCCTGAGCTGAAGGCAGACACTTAATGCCTGAGCCACCCAGGAGCCCCTCCAAAACTTTTCATCTTGTGAAACTGAACCTCTATACCCATTAAATAATAGTTCCCCATTCTCTGCTTCCCCAACCCCTGCCAACCACCATTCTACTTCCTGTCTATATGATTTTGACTAAGTACCTCATGTAAGTAGAATTATATAGCATTTGTCTTTTTGTGACTGGCTTACTTCACTTAGCATAATATCCTCAAGGTTCATCCACATTGTATCATACTGCAGAATTTCCTTCCATTTTAAGGCTGAATAGCATTGCATTGTATGTGTATATCACATTTTGCTTATCTATTCATTCATTAGTGCACACTTGGCTTTTTCCATGTTTAAGCTATTGTGCATAATACTGCTATAAACATGGACGTACAAATATATGTTTGAGAGCCTGTATTCAGTTTTTTGGGGTATATATCCAAAAGTGAAATTGCTGGATTTTATGGTAATTCTATTTTTAATTTTTTGAGGAACCACCAGACTGTTTTCCTTAGTGGCTGTACCAGTTTACATTCCTACTCATGGTGCCCAAGGGTTCCAGTTTCTCCACTTTTTTCTGTTTTTTTGATGGTAGCCATCTTGATGGGTATGAGTTGGTATCTTATTGTAGTTTTGATTTGTGTCTCCTTAATGATTAGTGATGTTGAGCATATTGATGTGCTTATTGGCCACTCATATATCTTTTTTGGAGAAATTTCATTTTAAGTCCTCTGCCCATTTTTGAATTGGGTTTGAGTTTTAGGAGTTCTTTATATATGCAGGTTATTAATCTCTTATCAGGTACATGATTTGCACATATTTTCTCCCATTTTTTGGTTTGCCTTTTTACTCTGTTGATAATGTTTTTTGCTGTGCAATTTTTTTAATTTTCAAGAAGTCCAGTTTGTCTATTTTTTCTTTTGTTAAGCTAGCTCTTGGTGTCATATCCAAGAAATCTCTTCCAAATCCAGTGTTATGAAGCTTTTGTCCTGTGTTTCTTCTAAGTTTTATTGGTTTAGGTTTTACATTTAAAACCTTGATGCATTTTGAGTTAATTTTTTTAATATGGTGTTAGGAAAAGGTCCAATTTCATTTGTATGTGGAGATCCAGTTTTCCCAGCACCATTTGTTGAAAAGGCTGCCCTTCATTAAATGGTCTTAGCACCCTTGTCAAATATCATTTGACCATGTATGGGAGGGTTTATTTCTGGGCTTTCTCTCTTTTTTTAATTGAAGTACAGTTAACATACACTGTTATATTAGTTTCAGGTGTATAATATAATTCAGCAATTCTAAACATTACTCAGGGCTCATCATGATACGTGTACTCTTAATCCCCTTCACCTATTTCACCCATCCCCCCACCCACCTCCCCTCTGACAACCCACCAGCTTCTTGTCTGTATTTGAGAGTCTGTTTTATTATTTGTCTCTCTCTCTCTCTCTCTTTTTTTTAAAGATTTTATTTATTTATTTGACAGAGAGAGACACAGCGAGAGAGGGAACACAAGCAGGGGGAGTGGGAGAGGGAGAAGCAGGTTTCCCGCCGAGCAGGGAGCCTGATGCGGGGCCCGATCCCAGGACCCTGCGACCACAACCCGAGCCCGGAGCCGAAGGCAGACGCCCAACGACTGAGCCACCCAGGCGCCCTTTGTCTCTCTTTTTTTTTAAAAGGATTGATTCATTTATTTTTAAAAGAGAGCTTTCGGGTTAGAGAGCACCAGTGGGGGGAGGGGCAGAGGGAGAGAATCTTCAAGAGGACTCTGTGCTGAGCCTGGAGCCCTATGGGCTTGATCTCAGGACCTATGAGATCATGACCTAAGCTGAAACCAAGAGTCAGATGCTCAACTGATTGAGCCATCCAGGTGCCCCCATTTGTCTTTTTAAATTAATTTGTTTCTTAAATTCCACAAGCGTGGAATCATCTGGTACTTGTCTTTCTCTAATTTTACTTAGTGTTATATTCTCTAGGTCTATGCTGTTGTTGCAGATGGCAAGATCTCATTCTTTTTGGCCTCTCTGTCCTGTTTCCCTGGTCTATATATCTGTCTTTATGTAAATACTGCAGCTCTGTAGTAAGTTTTGTTGGTTTTTTTTAAAGATTTTATTTATTTATTTGAGAGAGCATCAGCGGAGAGAGAGGCAGGGGGCCAGGGAGCCTGCCATGGGGCTTGATCCCAGGACCCTGAGATCATGACCTGAGCTGAAGGCAGGCGCTTAACTGACTAAACCACCCAGGTTGCCCCTGTAGTAAGTTTTAAAAATCAGGAAGCATGAGTCTTCTAGTTTTGTTCTTTTTCAAGATTTTTTTGGCTATTTGGGGGTCTCCTGGGATTCCATATGAATTTTAGGACAGCTTTTCTATTTCTGTAAAAAACATTTCTACATATAAAATCAAGTCACCTACTCCCCTCTCCCCCGTTTTTAACATTTTCTATTTCCACATAATCTCTAGTTGCATTTTTTTCCTATACGTAGTTGTTTTTGATTCTTTCATATTGGAGGTTTTTCTCAGACTATATAGGAATCTTTAATTGCTTAATTTTAACAGAGGATGATTGAAAAGCTAATTCAAGATTATGTGAATGAGGCTGGTTGACTATTAACTTCCTTATAGGGTGATCTGGTGGGGCATCTTACTTAGTGAACTCCAGCATTACTTTTTGAGGTTTTTTTCCCTTGGTCTGGTTAGATTCCGCAAAGAAGGATCGTCTAAATTTCCCTCCTGGTTGGTGAAAATTGGGGAAAGAAGGCTAGGAGCTCTTACTCAATATGCTTACTTAATTTCTTCATTTTCAACATGGTGCTCTCCCCTTTACTGTTGCTAGTATCCCCCAGTCTAGAAACCTCATGTTCAACCCTCTCTAGAGAATAAATCTTCAGTCTTTTATCAGTATGGTAGAGCAGCGGGCACCTGGCTTTACTAGTTGGGAAGGAAATCAAAGGATCTGAAGCCTCTGAAACAAAATTTCAACCAGATCCTCTCTATTTTAGCTCCATCATTCGCTTCCATTTTCTGAACATTTTCAAGATTCTTTGATATAAAGTGTATTGATTATGAGTTTACCACAGATGGCTTATGATTTAGTTTCCCAGGTTTGTGTAGTCATTTATCATGTTTCCATCTGCTTTCCAAGAAAATTATCTTGCTGTTGTCTCCCCTGACTTTCTTTTGCAGGGTGGGGGGTTTTGGGGTTGGGGAGGAGATGGAAGTCTTTTGTGAATTATACCTTTAAAAAAAAATTCCTTTATTTTTTTAAGATTTTATTTATTTACTTGAGAGAGAGAGGGAGAGTGAACACAAAAGAGAGCAAGAGAGCGCATACCAGAGGGAAGAGAGACAAAGGGAGGAGAGGCAGACTCCCCGCTGAGCAGGGAAGTTGGGGACGGACAACGTGGGGCTCAATCCTAGGACCCTGGGATCATGACCTGAGCTGAAGGCAGATGCTTAACTGAGTGAGCCACTCAGGTGCCCCTTTACTTTTGTTTTTTTAGTAGGATTTTAGGGAGGAACAAAATGGGTATGTATTCAACCTACCATCTTTATCCAGAAGTTTGGCAAGGCTTCTTTAAAGATTTCTTGAAAGATGCAGAAGCTTTCAACCAGCTTCATCCTTGAAAAATATTCTATATCCATGGGCTGAGAAATGAAGAATAGAAGAGACAGTTACACAATGTTATTTTCTTTCTAAAGACTACTTTACTCCAAGGAAATATACTCTTGTTTTAAAAAACAACAACCAAAAAGCCCCCAGCTGCCTGTTGAAGGAAATTACCTCAAACTCTTGAAGCCATTCAGGTCTGGTATTTCTCATAAATCATTGTATTCTACAATCTGGATGTTTATTAAGTGGCTCCTTCTACATGGAGTGCTCCTTCCTCTCTGTCCTTGTTTATATCCCAGTTCTTCATTGTTAATGTCTTCCCACTCTGGGAAATCTTCCTTGATCCCTGTCCTCACCATTACCACCTCTAAGTTTGGATAAAGTATCTTTCTTTTTTGTATTTCCACACCTAGCAATTATTACACTACTATAATTGTTTCTTTAGGTATCTATAGCATCTTAGCCAGGGACCAAATCTTTTTTATCCTTCAGTATACATCATCCATCTCACCATTTGGGACACAAGTGCTTTTTGTTTTAAAATTTAAAACATGGGGCACCTGGGTGGTTCAGTTGGTTAGGCATCCAACTCTTGGCTTTGACTCAGGTCATGATCTCGGGGTCACGAGATTGAGCCCTGAGTCGGGCTCTGCTCAGCCCAGAGTCCCTTTGAGATTCTTTCCCTCTGGCTCTCTCTCCCGCTCTGCCCCTCTCCCAGCTCACACACCAGTAAGCTCAGGCATGCATGCTCTCTCTCTAAAAATAAATAAATAGATAAAATCTTTAAAATTTAAAACTTGCAGGAAAATAAAATGTGGTTTAAGAAAAGTCTCATGGTTACTGAATTAATACTAAAATCCATTTAAAAGTTTATCAGTAAAATGACAAATATGAAAAGCAAATTCAGTGATTCTTTTTGAAGAAATTTAGATGGAGTTACTATGACTTAAAAGGCAAGGACATGTTGTGTCAGCTTGGATACTTTTTTTTAAAGATTTATTTGTCAGAGAGAGAAAGCAGAAGCAGAGGGAGAAACAGGCTCCCCGCTGAGCAAGGAGCCTGATGCGGGACTCAATCCCAGGACCCTGGGATCATGACCTCAGCTGAAGGTAGATGCTTAACCGACTGAGCCACTCAGGTGTCCCCAGCTTGGATACTTTATCAGTGGCTATGAAAACTAATTGATGTCTCTTTATTAGAATCACTTGGAAAATAGTGTCACTTGAGTTCAAGGGAAACATCTTATGTAAGTTTGGTAAAATCTGTTCTGTTTTATTTAGAGAAATATCCCTGGGTGAAATGCAGGCTGACTCTTAAATAAGTGCATTAGCTATAATTAGCTTTATCCCATTTTCAGGCATATAGGGTATAGTTTGGGGGCCTTCTGCAAATATTTTGAAGAGTTTCTAATAGTTCAAGAACATTTTAAACACTTTCTTTTTTTTTTTTAAAGATTTTATTTATTTATTTGAGAGAGAGAGAATGAGAGATAGAGAGCACGAGAGGGAAGAGGGTCAGAGGGAGAAGCAGACTCCCCGCTGAGCAGGGAGCCCGATGTGGGACTCGATCCCAGGACTCCAGGATCATGACCTGAGCCGAAGGCAGTCGCTTAACCAACTGAGCCACCCAGGCGCCCAAACACTTTCTTTTTTTAATAAAGGAGAATTTGACAATTTGATCTAATGAAGAAAATTTTTATTTGGATAAGCAGAATGTACTACCCCTCTGTCTGGGGAAAGGCCTTCTTTTGGAGGTGGTGAGATAGCAGCTATATGAGCCTTCCCCAGGGATCACTTCCATTCTTTGTCTTCTTTCTAGAGAGAAGGATCTTAACCTGATTCATGGCAAGGGTGTGGGCGTCCTAAACTTGTATGCAAGCAGAATTTTGTGTGAGGGTGAATTTTTGTCAAGAAAGAGTCCATAGCTTTTATCAGATTTCTAATAGTGTCCTGACCTAAGAAAGTTTAAGAACCGTTGGTTTAGGTATTAAGTCACCGTGTTTGCTCTCTTGTGAGAGCGTAAAGTGGAGGGGGCAGGGAAGCAAGGATTCCTTGTGACTCTAAGACTTTTTTTGACGTACATATAACTGATAAAAAAATTCACAAAACAATATTCGTCCTTATAAAGTATGCTTATTCCTAACATCTTCTGTTCTATTTCATTTTTTAAGATTTTGTTTATTTATTTATTTATTTGTCAGAGAAAGAGAGGGAGAGATCACCAGCAGTGGGGGGTGGGGGGAGAGAAGCAGGATCACGAGCCGAAGGCAGACGCTTAACCAACTGAGCCACCCAGGTGTTCTGTTCTATTTCATTTTTAATGACTTTTTTTTTTTTTAAAGTAAACTATGCTCAACGCCAGGCTCGAACTCTCAACCCCAGCATCAAGGGTGGCATGCTCGGGGCGCCTGGGTGGCTCAGTCGTTAAGCGTCTGCCTTCGGCTCAGGTGGTGATCCCCGGGTCCTGGGATCGAGCCCTGCATCGGGCTCCCTGCTCAGCGGGAAGCCTGCTTCTCCCTCTCCCACTACCCCTGCTCGTGTTCCCTCTCTTGCTGTGTCTCTCTCTGGCAAATAAATAAAATCTTAAAAAAAAAAAAAAAGAGTGGCATGCTCTACCGACTGAGCCAGCCAGGTGCCCCTTCATTTTTAAAATGTTGGTTGTATACGGGCGCCTGGGTGGCTCAGTCGTTAAGCATCTGCTTTCAGCTCGGGTCATGATCCCGGGGTCCTGGGATTGAGCCCCGCATTGGGCTCCCTGCTCGGCGGGAAGCCTGCTTCTCCCTCTCCCACTCCCCCTGCTTGTGTTCCTGCTCTCGCTGTGTCTCTCTGTCGAATAAATAAATAAAATCTTAAAAAATAAAAATAAAAAAAATAAGTCAAATTCATGGAAAAGAATGTAGAATGGTGGTCACCAGGGGCTGGGAGAGGGGAAGTAGGGAGTGCTTGCTTAATGAGTATAGAGTTTCAGTTCTGATTAAAAAGCTCTGGTGAGGGGCTCCTGGGTGGCTCAGATGGTTAAGTGTCTGCCTTCGGCTCAGGTCATGATCCCAGGGTCCTGGGATCGAGCCCCGCATCGGGCTCCCTGCTTGGCAGGAAGCCTGCTTCTCCCTCTCCTACTCCCCCTGCTTGTGTTCCCTCTCTCGCTGTGTCTCTCTCTGTCAAATAAATAAATAAAATCTTTTTAAAAAAAATGTTAGTTGTAACCTTCTAAATTTATTTCTTACTGTTCTGCTTGGTGGTAACCCATAGTTTGAAAAACACTGGTCTAGTACATAGTTTACAGAATACTTCCATACACTCTCCGTTTTCACAGCAGTCCCCTGAGGTAGTGTATGACCTTTTTATTTTTACAGATGACGAGAATCAGAGATGTTAAGTGACTTGTTCAAGTTTGCACTGTCAATACTTGGCAAAGTCAGAATTTGAGTTTGAGTCCTAGGTTTTGACTCCAGCTCTACTGCACCTTTGGGTGCATCTGATTCAAACTACTTCCTTTTAGCTTCCTCTTCTCACCTCCTCTTCCCTACCACAACTGTAGGGAATAATACCAGCTTAAACTACATAATTGGGTAAATCCAGCTTCCTCAGTTAACATACCTGCATTGTCCCCAGTGCTGTTGCTTGTCATTTGAGGTCTTAGAAGTTCTGGATTTCTTCTCCACCCTATATCAGTGGTTCTCAAGCCTGGAGATATATCAGTGTCAGTCAGCTGTGAAACTTAATATTCAGATCTCTGGGCCTCCAGCAGTGATTCTGATTTGGTAGATCTGGGGTGGAGTTTAGACACTTTTTTTTTTTTAAGATTATTTATTTGAGAGAGAATGAGAGAGAGAGCACATGAAAGGGGGGAGGGTCAGAGGGAGATGCAGACTCTCTGCCGAGCCGGGAGCCCGACTCAGGACTCGATCCAGGAACTTCAGGATCATGACCTGAGCTGAAGGCAGTCGCTTAACCAACTGAGCCACCCAGGCGCCCGAGTTTAGACACGTTTTTAAAAAGCACCATGGGGTGGCCCAAAATGGAGGCCAGCCCTTGCTGGCGTTTCCTAAAACTCTGTGAGGAATGGCCAGTGGAGGAGACCAAACGGGCCAGGCATAGCACAGGCCTTTCCGGAGGGAGAGAATACTCAAGGTTGGAGCCTGAGGCCTGTGATCGGATGTATGAGAGTTTAGCATGGCTCCATTCAAACTGTTACAAACACAAGGACCCTTGCCCCAAAGACATGAGCTTCACTGGCCTGTCCACAGAAGAGTACAAGCTGATCCTGTCCACAGACATCTTGAAAGAGTTTAAGGAAATAAAGGAATGTGGAAGAAACTGGGAGAGAAGTTTGCCCCCAGGAATCCCAAGGAGAAGCAGAAGGCATGGGCTCAGTCCTTATCTCACCCACGCTCCTAAGCGTGGCGTCTTCTGGTTGCCATCATAAATAAAACTGCCTGATTCCCCTCCCCCCTCCCAAAAAAGCTCCACAGGCCTGAAACCAGTGTAACATCATGTGTCAACTATACTCAAATTAAAAATAAATAAGCTCTATAGGTGATTGTTCTACATAACCAAAGTTGAGAATTTTTACCCTGGAGACATATAAATTGTTGGACATGGAAGGAAACCTAGGATTTGGGAAGTAGCTAGAGACTTCTTGATCCCTTAGAGTTTTAGGGATCTAAAGGGCTTTAGATTTAGTTTTTAGTTTAATTTAATGCAAGATCCGTCCCCTTCCTGGCTTCCAGCCTTATATGTGGGTATAACCATTTGGAAATATAATCAGAGTCTGAGTTCCAAGGGATCTAGTGGTTCTCTTCTCCCCACTGCCTCTTTTTTGATGAAATGTTGGCTATCATAGGGTTGGAATATGTTCATCGAAGTATAGAATTGGAAGAGGCACCTCATGAAATGGTAAGCTTGGATTATTGTTTAATACTCAGGAAAAAACAAAGTCTTTGTGTAATGCTTTTGGTTTGTAGATATGAATAAACAATAGTTAAACAACTGAACTTTATGCTTCAAATTAAACAATAGATTTGATCAGAAAAATGATACTTTGAGTACTATGTTTTGTATTATGCTGAGCAAAACAGGAATTGCTAAAATTTGGGTTTCTTAAAAAATAAAACCACTTCAAATCTCTCTCTTTCTCTCTAGTTCTTTTTGGAGGTGGATATCTGCTCAGACAGTAAGAATTATAAGAGGTCAGTTACAAATAATATTCTTTCACGTTTACAGTGTGATAAAAATTTCATGTTCATGTGCTAAAATATTAAACTGTAGGCATTTATGTGAAAAGTTGCCTTCTACAAAAAGAACATAGGCAGATTTAGGGGGGGGCTAACCTGAAGTGAATGGTCTGACTGGTAGTATTCCACCCCCCTTTCTCTTTAATTCAGGACTAGATTCAGTGGAAGTGGGACGGGCTGTAGAGTAGTTTCTAGAGTGTCTGGACATCTACTCAGTGATTTTCCATACATGACCTCTCTTTTCTGGTGCTTTGCAGGCTTGTGCCCGGGGATGCCATTCAGTAGAATTGCTGGTTGGTTGACAGGCTCTTTAGCTGCTGACAAGTGAGCTGCTTCCAATCTTTGCAACACTTCAGGGGAGGCTGCCTTCATGTTCTTCTTAACTAGGAAAGAAAAATTTTGAAGTTGACCTTATGGAGCCTCTCATATATTAGTTAATCATTTCTTCTTTTCCCATGGAATCAGAGAATTGCTCTTTTCTCATGAATTTTATTTTTTTGTGTAGTCATCTAATTTCAGTCAGACTCTAAACTAGACCATGCCCCTGAATGCCTTGTTTATTTCTCCTGTGAAGAAGGCAGCCATTATTTTCTGTGTTAGTTGAGATGGAATTTGGACTTCTGCGGGGGTGGGGAGGGAAGCGGGTCTTTTTTTTTTTAAACTTGATTATTTACTACTCTGAAATGCGAAAGTAGACTTTTTTGTTGCTGTACCTTTTGGTGTTCTTCAAAGTGGTCAAAGTGTTGGAACTTTCCCTCCCTCTTTCCCTCACTTTGTCCTTCTTTTCCCTTTTTCCTTCCTTCCTTTTTTCTCTTTTTAAATGATTGGTTTTCTTTTAGATTTCTGGAAGTGATTATCTTAATAAAATTTGGAGACATTTAAAAATTATTTTAAAGAAACCTAGTGGGCGCCTGGGTGGCTCAGCTGGTTAAGCGACTGCCTTCGGCTCAGGTCATGATCCTGGAGTCCCGGGATTGAGTCCCGCATCGGGCTCCCTGCTCATTAGGGAGTCTGCTTCTCCCTCTGACCCTCTTTCCCTCTCGTGCTTTCTATCTCTCATTCTCTCTCTCTCTCAAATAAATAAATAAAATCTTTAAAAAAATAAAATAAAAAAAGATCCCTAACAAGGGGCGCCTGGGTGGCTCAGTCGGTTGAGCAACTGCCTTCGGCTCAGGTCATGATCCTGGAGTCCCAGAATTGAGTCCCGCTTCGGGCTCCCTGCTCAGCGAGGAACCTGCTTCTCTCTCTGGCCCTCCTCTCTCTCTCTCTCTCTCTCATTCTATCTCTCTCTAAATAAATAAATAAAATCTTAAAAAAAAAAGCCAAGAGCAGACATTTTTGGATGAATTTTTAACAGATGTAATGAAAAAACTCATGAGGACAAGATTCTTTTTCTCTCTCTCTCTCTATATCAGTGTCAATGTATTTTATGTGTATATATTTATACAAAAATATGTGTAAAATTCACAGCCTCTCACAGTGTACAGTTGGAACGAGGTGACAGTTGTATAGTTTACTCTAAATACCTAGTTTGAAACGACCACCACGCTCCGCAAATCTTTTCCTGCATTGCTCCCTAGTATTGACAACTGAAGTCACAATAGCATGAGCAGTTTTCACCTACTGCAAAGGTTTCTCCATTGATCATAATTATTTCTTAGACATTACCAAATTGATAAAGAGATTGGGAATGCCTTATAGTTTTTTGAGAGAGATTTCTTTGAGGAAAAGGGAGCTAATTTTAAGTTTTTAGGCATGGTTATCATGATCTGGATTTTCCTCCCTTGTAGAAAACAGAGGCCCTGAAACAGATAGCCAGAGAAACTAGTTCTCAAATTATATGTTGCTTCCAAGTGCCAGCTGTAGTATATTAGGTGTAATCTATGTTTGTCCTCTGATATAGGTTGTTATCCATAACCTGCTTTTCTCACTCATTTTCTTCATAGCTCTGAGAGCTCATTTTGAAGGAATAATGGATGAACCATCCCCCTTGGCCAAACCTCTGGAGCTGAACCAGCACTCCCGATTCATAATTGGTTCTGTGTCTGAAGATAACTCAGAGGATGAAATTAGCAACCTGGTGAAGCTGGATCTGCTGGAGGAGAAGGAGGGCTCTCTATCACCAGCTTCTGTTGGCTCAGATACACTCTCTGATTTGGGGATCTCCAGCCTACAGGATGGCTTGGCCTTACACATAAGGTAAGACAGAAATTTAATGTTTTACTTATTTAACATGACCTATGGGTTTCACTGATTTTGTTCTGGAAAGAACAAGAATAATTTTAGCCCAGGTTGTGCCACCTTTTCCTGCATCACTGGACTTGAAGCTTTTTTTTTTTTTTTAAGATTTTTTTATTTATCTATTTGACAGAGAGAAGAGATAGTGAGAGCAGGAACACAAGCAGGGGGAGTGGGAGAGGGAGAAGCAGGCTTCCCGCCGAGCAGGGAGCCCGATGCGGGGCTGGATCCCAGGACCCTGGGATCATGACCTGAGCTGAAGGCGGACACTTAACGACTGAGCCACCCAGGGGCCCCTGGACTTGAAGCTTTGATGAATAAATGTACTTTGCATGAAGTGCAATTTTCAAAGGTTGTCTTTTCCTAAATGTTCCTCTCAGCTTTTTCTGTTCTTTCTACATACTCGGTCTTTTAGTGACATCTAGTCAGTGAGAGGTTGAGGAATTTTGGTTTCTGTACTACTTTGACTAATGTTGTAACTATCTTAATGGTTGATAGGACTTTTACAGGGTTGGGCAAATTTATAGTAATCGTTCTTTGAAGTGCTTTCTCATGTCAGAAAGGCATATACTATTTCTGGCAGGGTTCGTCCTCAATAACAACCTGTGGCAGGAACAAAGGGTTGTTATAGACCTCCCTTTTTCTCTAGAAGTGGAATTCTTTATATGTAACCGAGATTGTCAGTGAATAGTAACACTGGATTATTCTTATTTATTGATGTTTGATTATACAACCAGTATGTGATATACTGATCTTTGGTCATTTGCTTTGCATTTCTTGGATTAAAGATCCTAGATTAGTGGTTCTTGGTTTTCACTGTACATCAGAATCACTTGGTGGAACCTTAAGAAATGAGCCCCATCTATCTCCAGAAATGAGATTCTGATTCATTTGATATTGGCTTGGTTTGGAGCTGGGGCATTTTTTTTTTTTTTAACTATCCAGGTGATTCTAATGTACAGCCAGGGTTGAGATGATAGGTCTAGCAGAGATAAACATTAGTTAGAGTGACTATTGCCGTTATTATCTTGGTGCTTCTATTATTAATGGATCATAAAATAATTAAGCTCCTTTTTATATACTCAAGATATAGATGGTGTAGTAAAATCCCATACCGGCTCTGGCTGAATGTGACTCTCCTGGGACTTTTGGGTCCTTACTTCTGAAAGATGAGGTAGTAAGTGTCGATGGACACCCCCATTTAGCTATGTGGAGGTCAAAAGAAAAGAGTTAAGCCAGTTGATTATGTTTTATGTCACAGATTCCTAGAACTGCAATGAACCTGAGAGATAATGTAACCTAATGCTTTTTATTTAAGCAGATGAGAGAACTGAGGCCTAACGAGGGGAAAGTAACTTGTCTAAGGGTGAATAACCAGAAAACTGGAATTCAAAGTCAGGTGCCCTGATTCCATTTCAGTAACTTTTCTACTCTACTTCCCTGACAGTAAAAATATCTTAATTATTTAGCTACTTTAGACAAAGTTGGTGTTCAGGAGTTGATGAACAAAGATTTCATCTAATCTTTGGGCTAAAAACATGAATAGAGGGCAGTATTTAGTGGCAGATAAGAGGGGTCAAGTCTTTTTTAGGGGTCAAGTCTTTATGTAAATATTTTTTATAACTTTATAGATCACTTAATGGTTGACCTGAAGGCTAATACTGGTGGTAATATCTTACCCTTTGAGGTCATTTGTAAATGTGTGAGGGTTGTGATTGGTGGGACTGCAGGGGATACATTCCAAGACCCCCAGGGGATGCCTGAAACCACAGATAGTACTCAACCCTCTATATACTGTAGTTTTTCCTATACATATGTACCTATGTTAAAGTTTATTTTATAAATTAAGCACGGTAAAAGATTAACAGTAATAGCATAATAAAATAGAACAGTTACAACAATATGCTGTAATAAAAGTTACGTGAATGTGGTTTCTCTCTCTCAAAATCATATATCAATCTCATCCTTCTTGTGATGATGTGGGAGGACAAAATGCCTACGTGATGAAATAAAGCAAGGTGAATGATGTAGGCATTGTGATGTAGCTTTAGGCTACTATTGACCTCGTGATGTGTCAGGAGAAGGATCATCTGCTTCTGAACGGCAGTTGACTGTGGGTAACTGAAACTTTGGAATGTGAGACCACAGATAAGGGGGGACTATTACTGTACCCTTGCATTTAAAGGACAGAGGACCGGGGCACCTGGGTGGCTCAATAGGTTAAGCGGCTGCCTTCAGCTCAGGTCATGATCCCAGGGTTCTGGGATCGAGCCCCACATTGGGCTCCCTGCTCCGCAGGGGCCTGCTTCTCCCTCTCCCTTTGCCTGTCGCTCTGCCTACTTGTGCTCTCTATCTCTGTTAAATAAATAAAATTTAAAAAAAAAAGGACCAATGATTCTAAACCTTCTTCAATGTACTAATCTCACATAGCCAAGAATTGTCCTCAAAATGTCATAATGCCCCTGTTGAGAAAGACTGGGTTAAATCTAAATCCTTAAAGCCACATAGCACCTTGAGAAATTTGTCCAATTTGAGACCATGTGAAACAGACTATCCATTCGTTGGATTAGGAAATTGTGAGTTTGGCAATAGTGGCATAAACACCATTATAGGAAACTCAGCCAAACTCAGCCAATGATTTGCAAGGCAGCTTGTAGTTGCCAAGTTGTTCCCAAAGTTGATGTTTCTTCTTGCAGAGACTGTGTGCTCAGTGTTATGAGTGCCTGAGAATTTTTTTGCAAGCCCTACAGTTGGAAAACTCATGCCCATAGCTCATGGAAGAGCAATGGATTGAAGTGTGATCAGCACCCTGGGGAGGAGTCCATACCTGCTTCTCAGCTACTGGATGTTCCAAAATAGAACACGTGTTTTCCACTGATCCATTTCTTTTTCTTTTTTTAAAGACTTTTTAAATTTTTTTATTAGAGAGCACAAGCAGGGGGAGAGGCAGGCAGAGGGACAAGGAGAAGCTGACTCCCTGCTGAGCAAGGAGCCCAATGTGGGGCTCTATCCTAGGATCCCAGGATCATGACCTGAGCCAAAGGCAGACGCTTAACCGTCTGAGCCACCCAGGCATCCTCCACTGATCCATTTCTAAGTCATTTGTGGATATGGTATCCTTGGGGTTAATTTAAATTGAGTCAGATTCACTTGATATTAGAGAGATCTCTGTTCTTGCATCTGCCACCAATTAGGTATGTGACCACAGAGAATTCAGAGAAATTACCTCTTCGGACTCATTTTCCTCTCTATGAAAATGAAGATACTGGTTCAGATACTTTTTTTCACTCTTTGAACCCAGAGTTAGAGATTGGTTTAGGATTACCTTCCTGAATGAATAATCTAATCTTTTACAGGGGATATAGATTAAAGGGGCAGATGCACTCCTAAGAGGTGTTTACTAGAGGTCATCTAAAACCAAGTAATGTGACTGCCATAGTATAGGATGAGAATGGCCTCTCAAGTTTAGGGCTTGGTTTTTTATGCTAAATGAGAAGTCTAATGGGCATGATGGATAGGCAGGAATAGAAAATAGACTGCTACAGAGATGGAGATGACTTGCATCACATGTTTTGAACATCACTGAAGGAAAATCACTTTCTAAGCTTTATGACCCGGGATACCTGCCTGGCTTAGTCAATAGAGCATGCAACTTTGAGCTTGGGGTCATGAGTTCAAGCCCCATGTTGGGTATAGAGATAATAAAATCAATCAGTCTAAGCTTTACAACCCAAACATTTGAAAATAATGCCCTAAGAAAGTAGTTATAGCAAAAAAAAAAAGAAAGTAGTTATAGCTTGGTGGGACTATATAAGCCTCATTGTAGACCTGTGCTTTGGCTTTTTATTTTTATTTATTATTTTTTATTTTTTTAAAGATTTTATTTATTTGACAGAGAGAGACACAGTGAGAGAGAGAACACAAGCAGGGGGGAGTGGGAGAGGGAGAAGCAGATCTCCCTCTGAGCAGGGAGCCCGATGTGGGGCTTGATCCCAGGACCCTGGGATCATGACCAGAGCCAAAGGCAGATGCTTAACGACTGACCCACCCAGGTGCCCCACCTATGAATTATTTTTGACTCTTAAGAAGAATCCAAGTAGAGAGTTTTGAAGCTATTTTGTAATTAGAAATAATCTATAAAGTTTGTCAAATGATACCAGTCATGGAATACAAGCAGATAATATACTCAGTTGGTGATCATCTCCTAGATACCACACTCCTGGTCAGAGACCTTTTTTTTTTTTCTTTTTTCTTTTTTTTAAAGTAGGCTTCATGCCTAGCGTGGAGCCCATTGCAGGGCTTGAACTCATGACCCTGAGATCAAGACCTGAGCTGAGATCAAGAGTTGGATGCTTAACTGTCTGAGCCACCCAGGCACTCCCTGGTCATAGACTTTTAAAAAACACAAAGAGGGAGGTGGGTGGGGCATGGGTGCAATAGCTGAAGGGAATTAAGAGTACACTTAACTGTAATGAGCACTGAATAATGAATAGAGTTATTGAGTCACTATATTGTACACTTGAAACTAATAGAACACTATACATTTAATTATACTGGCATTTAAAAACATATCATAGAGCTGTACGGACCTTCATCCAGAGGAAATAGCAACGAGGTGAGATTCTGAGAGGATGTGTGAGTGGCTTTCAGCTTTTGCTCCCATTGGGTCAAGAAGGAAATTTAGAAATTTAGGGGACAAGGATAGTGAGAGATAAATCTGATCTATTGCTGTTACATCCTATCTTATTTTTCACATTATCTGTGAGAATTAGCAATCTTGTTTTCTCAGTGACTAATTAGAATAATAGTAATAATAGGTAAGTTCATCAAGTGCTTTACTATATGCTAGACAGTCCGCTGTGCTTTACGTGGAGTTCCATACTTAATTTTTACAACAACCTCATGAGGTAAGTAATGTACTGTCATTACCCACGATTTATGGATGGGGAACTGAAACACAGATTAAATAATATGCCCAGGGTCACACAGCTAACTGTCTGTTGGATCCAGTCAGAGCCCATACTGTCAGCCGCAACGCTAAACGAACCCTGGGTGTAATAGATATGCTTATGTTCTCTTTGAGCGGTTTTCCTCTGATTAAATGTTAACCTTATTAAAAAGATAGAGAAGTCAGGGGCGCATGGGTGGCTCAGGCAGTTAAGCCTCTGACTCCTGGTTTCAGTTGAGGTCATTATATCAGGGTTGTGAGATCGAGCTCCGTGTTCAGTTCTTTTTTTTTTTTAAAGATTTTGTTTATTTACTTGACAGAGACAGCGAGAGCAGGAACACAAGTAGCAGGAGTGGGAGAGGGAGAAGCAGGCTTCCTGCCAAGCAGGGAGCCCGATGCAGGACTCGATCCCAGAACCCCGGGATCATGACCTGAACTGAAGGCAGACACCCAACGACTGAGCCACCCAGGCACACCCCCTCTCCCCCCGCCGTGTTCAGTTCTGTGCTCAGCGCAGAGTCTGCTTGGGATTCTCTCTCTCCCTTTCCCTCTGCCCCTCCCTCTGCTTGCTCGCAGGTTCTCTTTCTCTCTCTCTCTGTCTGAATATAATAAATAAAATCCTTAAAAAAAGAAGTCAGAAAATATTGAAATTAGAAAATATATTTCTAAATACTGCTTTATTAAAGAAGCAGTAAAAAAAAAAAAACAAAAACCTAGAAACAAAATATAAGAAGGCAAAAATAAAGCTTTGTATATCCCCCACCCAGAAATTACTCCTGCTAATACCATTGTATAGTCTTCTGGATCCTCTTTTTTTTTTAAAGATTTTATTTATTTATTTGACACAGAGAAAGAGACAGCGAGAGAGGGAACACAAGCAGGGGGAGTGGGAGAGGGAAAAGCAGACTCCCTGCCGAGCAGGGAGCCTGATGTGGGGCTCAATCCCAGGACCCTGAGATCATGACCTGAGCTGAAGGCGGATGCTTAATGACTGAGCCACCCAGGCGCCCCATCTGGATCCTTTTCTATGCATATATATGTATGCATTTCTTTCTGCTGAAATGAGATCATCCTGTATACACTGTTTTATAATCTGTGCTTTTTTTTTGTTGTCAAGAATTCCCAATTTTCTGTTTCAGTAAATTTTCATCTCATTTACTATACCCATCGTATTCCAGTTTCTGCAGTTGACTCCAAAATGCTGGTTCATCCAAACTCATATCCAATCTAAGACCACACATTGTGTATTCTGTCTCTTAAATTTCCCAATATTATATTACCACCCCCCCTCTTTTGGGTGACAGTGCCTAGCCATTTGTTTAAAAGGAATTTAGCAAATCATGAAAGTATATGGCTACTGGTAATAGTTTAGTGGTATAGAGAGAAATGGAAGGAAAAATAAAGGATAATTTACCATTCTACATTTTTTACAGTTATAGCACTTGTAGCAAAACAATTTAATGTTGCACTAATATTTTAATGAATTTTGTAATCGAAATGAAAGTGGACATTATAAAATACAGTGTGATTTGATCAAAAGCTATGAAGGACAGAGCTTTTTAGTTTCAGCTGTGTTTGTTTTTAGTTGACCTGGAAAGAAATTCTCTTTCCTTTTTAGTCTCTCTCTTTAAACTCATGAGTTTGAAGTGATTTTGTTTAAATCTAATAACGGAGGTGAAGTTAAATAATATCTGCAAAGCTTTTGGGAAAGTAAAATGTGCTGTACTATGTAATATATTATTTATTATGAAGGAGTGCTCTTGTGAGGTAAAATTTTTTGACCGGATAAACCTTTTTAAGTCTTTTGCATATTAGCCTAAAACTTGGAAATTTAGATTTGAAAGGCTTTAATGACAGGACACATATACTGTCAATGTTATAATTGAGATGTTGAGAATAACCATTATTGAGAGGGCAAGAAATTTCATTTTTCCTTCCTATCTTTGGCTCATTTGTCTCCAAGCTTTAGCATGGGAAATAAGGAAAAACTGACTCTAGTTTTGAGTTTATATTATGGTTTTGCTTGTAGATGGGTCTGTGAGAGTTTTTTTATGTTTTGGCTTTCTTCACATTTCTTATTCAGCTTCCCTGAGCTTTCTCCCTTCCCCCAGCAGCTTTCCAAACCCTTTACTCTCAATGCTCCTTCCTTGATATTCTGAGGTTCCCAGTTGCCATGGTGCCTCAGAAGTGAGTAGACAGAGAAGGTCATTATGAGATCGGCAACTTGGTACTCTTTTTCTGATGGCAATAGTTTACTCTATTTCCCACCCACTCTTTCCATTCAGAAAACAGGAGCGTCTGTGTATGTATTATAATCTCCAGAGTTTGTTCTATAAACTTAGCTAATTGTAGAAATGAAATTATGAATATGGTAAGTAGGGCTCAGGATGGCCACTTGATGATGTTTATTATTTTTATTCTTCTATTATTTTTTTAAATTTATATGACAGAGATAGTGAGAGAGGGAACACAAGCAGGGGGAGTGGGAGAGGGAGAAGCAGGCTTCCCGCTGAGCAGGGAGCCCAATGCAGGGCTCAATCCCAGGACCCTGGGATCATGATCTCAGCTGAAGGCAGACACTTAATGACTGAGCCACCCAGGCACCCCTATTTTTATTCTTCTAGTGTAATGCATACATTTTCCCCCTCTTTTTCTTCCTGTGAACATAAATTTACAAGTGAAGTTTGCATTTACTACTTAAAACTTTAAAATTATGAGGTATATACTTATTATAGAAAAGTTGGAAATCCAAAAAGCCTGAAGAAATAGAAACAATCCAGAATATGATTTTCCAGTGATAATTGCTATTAATATTTAATGTTTCTTTTTGGTAATTTTTACCCCATAAAGATAAATTTCATTAAAAAACACATACATGGGGCGCCTGGGTGGCTCAGTTGTTAAGCGTCTGCCTTCGGCTCAGGTCATGATCCCAGGGTCCTGGGATTGAGCCCTGCGTCGGGCTCCCTGCTCCATGGGAAGTCTGCTTCTCCCTCTCCCACTTACTCTGCTTGTGTTCCCTCTCTTGCTGTGTCTCTCTCTATCAAATAAATAAATAAAATCTTGAAAAAAAACAAAACCACATACATGGATGATATCATGATGAATACACAGCTCTTTTATTTGCTTTTTTTCATAAAAGAGCATTTTTCTCATGTCATTAAAAGTCTTTTGTAAGCTTCATTTTTTTTAGCTTTTCATTTTGAAATAATTTTAGATTTACAGAACAGTTACAAAGACAGCACAGAGTTCCTGTGTATCCTTCACTCACCTTCTGCTACCATTAATATTTTCCATAATCATAGAGCATTTATCTAGAGTTGTCAGATGTAGCAAGTAAAAATACACAATGTCTGGTTAATTTTGAATTTCAGATAAACAGTGAATAATTGTATAAAAAAATTAAATACTGCAAATACTGCATTAGACATACTTTTGTAAAAAATTATTTGTGTTTGCCTGAAATGCGAAATTTAAATGGACATTCTGTATTTTATCTAGCAACCCTGTATTTATTAAAATGAAGTAGTTAACATTGGTGCAATACTTTAAAGCAAACTATAGACTGGTTTTCAGCTCTGTCTCCACCCTCACTAAGAGAGATCTACTGGACAATTCTAATTCCTGAGTTTTTCCAGAGTGCTAAAGTGGAATCATGCTTGTTTCTAAGTGGCTTTCCCTACTGTAGGCTCTTTGGTCTCGAGGCGGTTATTTCTTGACCATCCACTTTCTGTTTTCTGCAATTTTTTGACATCTGTATTTGTTAGGGACTTGTCTTTAATTTTCTTTGTTCTTATGTCTTTATGCCTCTTTTATTATTTTATCATCATTTTTGTGTGATTTTTGGCAGAGAACAGTAATACACCAATGCTCTGACAGTCTGTTACTGTCATCTTGTAGTTCCATCAGCTTCTTACTCTATTGCTGTTGGCTTCTGCTTCTACCACTTCTCTGAAACTACACTTAGAAAAGTCACCGGTGACCTCCTTGTGGGCAGAATTTGACAGTGTTGACTTTTCACTCATTCTTGAAACTACTCCTTATGTTTTATTAACATTCTCTCCCAGTTCACCTTTCTAACCCTTCCCTCTCAGGTTCTTGAATAGACTGGGCTGTTTTCCCATGATACTTAATTGTTGATTTTCTGCAAAACTTCCTGGCTGTAGCCCTCTTCTCTTAGGCTGCATCCTCTCTTTTGATCTACCTTAATTAACAGCACTGCCATTTCTCTGGTCTTCTGAGCCAGAAATATGGGTGTTATGCGAGATTCCTCTCTCCTCCACCCCTCATACCTAATTAGGTATGCTTATTGATGCTATACCCCAATAATTTTTTTAAGAATTTATTTATTAGAGAGAAAGAACGAGTGGGGTGGAGGGGCAGAGGGAGAGGGAGAAGCAGACTCCCCGCTGAGCAGGGAGCTCCTTGTGGGGCTCGATCCCAGGACCCTGGGTTCATGACCTGAACCGAAGGTAGATGCTTAACCAACTGAGCCACCCAGGTACCCCACCCCAATAATTCTTGAATCCATTCCCTTCTTTCCATTGCTACTGCCATCGTATTTGCTTTTATTACTTGTTTGGATTATGGCAATAGTATTTTAGCTCTTCTCCAATCTCTTTCACCTGTCAGTATAATAAGCCCCACATGGTCATTGGAATCTTTCTAAAAGGTAAACTGATCATCTCATGGCACTACTTCAGTGGGTCCCTTTTACCAATAGGGTATATTAGTGTCTAACCAAACATTGTGCCAGGTTTTTTTTTTTTTTTTTTTAAAGATTTTATTTATTTGAGAGAGAGAGCACAAACAGGGGTAGGGGTAGAGGGAGAGGGAGAAGCAGGCTTCCCGCAGAGCAGGGAGCCCGATGTGGGGCTCGATCCCAAGACACTGGGATCATGACCTGAGCCGAAAGCAGATGCTTAATGACTGAGCCACCCAGGCGCCCCCATTGTGCCAGGTTCTTAACAATATTGCCAGTACGAGAGTTTTCATCATTGTTATGGTGGGCTTGTTGAGATCTGTAAGGGTTAATAATGTCTCAGATTTGTTTGAACTGGGTTTTGAAAGAATGAACAGAAAACGGGCAAGCAACAGAGATAAGTATATATATAGCAGGAACATTAGTGATGGTAAGGTTGACAACATATGCGAAGTACCAGATGGAGACATCTAGCATGTTCAGGCGATTCTGAATCATTGAGTATTACCGTAATGTAAGGGAGACAGGGTGTTGAGTGTCGTGGAAGAAGGGGCGGGTAAGAAAGAGGTGAGATCATTAAGCATCTTGCCTGTCACACTAAAGACATATATAAAATGGAAAACAGTATTTAGATTTGGCTGTGCAACAGAGTCATCTGTGGAGCTTCAAAAAACTATGCATTCCTAAACCCGTCCCAGACTGCTTAAATTACAGTTTCTGGTCACAGAGTTCAACAGTCTACATGCTAATACTCTCCAGGTGAATCTGATATGAAACCTGAGCTGAGAACCACTTTCTCAGAGTTTAGAACAGTGCTTGGCATATAGTGTATGCTTAATAAATGTTTGTTGCATTGAAATTAAAGTTGTGCAAGTAGATTAGATCATTGTGAGAGAGGATATAAGTAGAAGGGAAATGTGTCTTATGGAAATGTCTACCTTGAGATGGAAGGAAGGAGGAAAAAGGAGACAGGAAGTGATCCGTATGGAAGGAGAAAGAAAACCAAAGAAAAGATAATTTTAAGATGGAAGATGCAACATAGAGTGTTGAAAAGAGCTGAAAGAGTTAAAAAACTGAGGCAAAGCCCCAGAGTTACTAAATGGGAGGGTCTTGGGGTAAACGACTTTAGTAGATGGCAAGAGATTAAATAGGGAATAAATGGTAAAGGAGTAGTAATGTCAACAGTATGTACCCTTACCCTTTTTTTTAATCACCATACATTACATCATTAGTTTTTAATGTAGTGTTCCATGGTTCATTGTTTGTGCATAATACCCAGTGCTCCACGCAGAACGTGCCCTCTTTATTTTATTTTTTTATTTTTTTTAAAGATTTTATTTATTTATTTGACAGAGACATAGCAAGAGAGGGAACACAAGCAGGGGGGGTGGGAGAGGGAGAAGGAGGCTTCCCGCTGAGCAGGGAGCATGATGCGGGGCTGGATCCCAGGACCCTGGGATCATGACCTGAGCTGAAGGTAGACGCTTAATGACTGAGCCACCCAGGCGCCCACGTTCCTTCTTTAATACCCATCACCAGACTAACCCATCCCCCCACAGTATGTACCCTTTTAAGAAATTGATGGCAAGGAAGAAAATAGAGCAGTTAATTGAGGGGGTAGTAGACTGTCTCTCTTGTCCTCCCCTGCTATATTTTCTTATTGGAATGCCCTTCCCCTGACTGTTGAAATTCCATTCATCTTTTCAGGTCATCACTTTTAAGGATCTTTCTCAAACTCAGTCTGTGCTGTGAAACTTTTCTTGTTCTTTCCCCTATTTTGTTTTTCTTTTCTGGTTATTGGTGGTTATTTGGCCTTTCATTTTTCACAACAACAATTGTATTGTTTCTTCATTGTCCTTAAACCAAAAGTCCTCCCTAAGTTAGCCCCTCTCCCTTCTAGACACACTTTGAATTTGTAACTTTGTATCCTATTTCATTGAGAAAATAGAAACTGTCACATCAGAAATTCTTCCTTCCAACACCTAATTTCAGATTTACTTGTATCTCTACTCATATTCTCATTTTTCTTTCTTGTTATAAGGACTTCTCAAAATCCTCCCTTCTTTGGTCATCCTCTTCTTTACAGTTTTTTAATTTATCTATTTATTTATTTAAAATATTTTATTTAGGGGCGCCTGGGTGGCTCAGTCGTTAAGCATCTGCCTTCGGCTCAGGTCATGATCCCAGGGTCCTGGGATCGAGCCCCGCGTCGGGCTCCCTGCTCAGTGGGAAGCCTGCCTCTCCCTCCCCCACTCCCCCTGCTTGTGCTCCTAGCTCTTGCTGTTTCTCTCTCTCTGTCAAATAAATAAATTAAATATTTTATTTATTTATTTTTTAAAGATTTTATTTATTTGACAGAGAGAGAGATAGCAAGAGCAGGAGCACAAGCAGGGGGAGTGGGGGAGGGAGAGGCAGGCTTCCCACTGAGCAGGGAGCCCGACGCGGGGCTCGATCCCAGGACCCTGGGATCATGACCTGAGCCGAAGGCAGATGCTTAACGACTGAGCCACCCAGGCGCCTGCCCCCCCACTTTTTTTTTAAGGCTTCCCATTAAATATCACTTCCTCAGAGAGGCCTGCTTTTATTTTTTATTTTTATTTTTTTTAAAGATTTTATTTCTTTATTTGACAGAGAGATAGGGAGAGCAGGAACACAAGCAGGGGGAGTGGGAGAGGCAGAAGCAGGCTTCCCGCCGAGCAGGGAGCCCGATGCGGGGCTCGATCCCAGGACCCTGGGATCATGAGCTGAGCCGAAGGCAGACGCTTAATCGAAGGCAGACGCTTAATCGAAGGCAGACGCTTAATCGACTGAGCCACCCAGGCGCTGAGGCCTGCTTTTATTATTCATAATCTTTTTGTTCTTCTTTCAAAGGACTTATCACAGTTTGTAATATTTTCATTGGCATATTTATTTGATTGCTTATTTCTATTACACTGTAACTAATATGAGGGGCAGAGATCATATACATTTTGTTTGCAGTTGTATACCCAGCACTTTTTTTTTTAAGATTTTATTTATTTATTTAGAGAGACATAGAGAGGGAACACAAGCAGGGGGAGTGGGAGAGGGAAAAGCAGGCTTCCCGCCGAGCAGGGAGCCTGACATGGGGCTCCATCCCAGGACCCTGGGATCATAACCTGAGCCGAAGGCAGACGCTTAATCGACTGAGCCACCCAGGTGCCCCTACCCAGCACTTTCTATAGCATATAAATAGATATTTGTTGAATAACAAGATTGGCCAGGGGCAGTTACAAAACATAATAGTATTTTAAATTATGCATATGTATGCCATCTTTTTAGTAGATTTAGGATTATTTGGGTTTTCTGTTTCTTCCTGGGTGGAATAGAAAATTATTTTTCTAAGGATTTACCAGTTGAATCTGAATTTTCAGATTTATTGGCATAAACTTCATAATAACATACTCATTTCTTTTTCATGTTTTAGGATTTGTAGTGAGTTCCCTCTTCATCATTCCTGATATTGAGCTAGCATTTTCTCTTACTCTTTTTCTTTTTTTTAAGATTTTATTTATTTATTTGAGAGTGAGAGAGCACAAATGGGATGGGGGGGGCCAGCAGAGGGAGAGGGAGAAGCAGTCTCCCTGCTGAGCAGGGAGCCTGACCTGGGGCTCCATCCCAGGACCCTGGGATCTTGACCTGAGCTGAAGGCAGGCGCTTAACTGACTGAGCCACCCAGGCGCCCCACATTTTCTCTTATTCTTGATCAGTCTTAATACAAGTTTATTAATTTTTTTTAAGATTTTATTTATTTGAGAGCACGAGAGAGTATGAGGTGGGGGAGGGGCAGAAGGAGAGGGAGAAGCAGACTCTCCACTGAGCAGAGAGTCCAACATGGGGCTCGATCCCGGGACCCTGAGATAATGACCCTGAGATCACGACTAGAGCCGAAGGCAGAGGCTTCACTGACTGAGCCACCCAGGTGCCCCTAGAAGTTTATTAATTTAATTGGCCTTTTCAAAGAACCAACTTTCTGTCTTTGTTGATTTTTTTTTATTGTACATTTGTTTTCTCTTTCACAGATATCTGCTATCCTCTTCATTCTCTTCTTTATACTTCCTTTAGGTTTAATTTGTTTTTTTCTAGCCTTTTGAGATAGAGGATTATCAGCCCTTCTTTTCTAAGCTGTGTACTAATGACTACAAATTTCCCCCAAGCCCGTCTTTAGTTGTATCTCACGTCTTTTTTCAACATTTTATTATGAACAACTTTAAGCATACAGCACAGTTGAGAGCATTTTATAGAGAACGCCTAGATTTTACTCATCACCTAGATTCTACCATTAACATTTTTCTATACTTGCTTTATCATTTATCCATTTCTGTATCTCTTTATCCATCAGGTCATCTTATTATATCCCCCAAGTTTTGATGTGATATATCTTTATTATTCAGTTTAAGATATTTTCTTATTTTCTTTTTTTTTTAAAAGATTTTATTTATTTATTTGAAAGAGAGAGAATGAGAGAGAGCACAGAGGGAAGAGGGTCAGAGGGAGAAGCAAACTCCCTGCTGAGCAGGGAGCCCGATGTGGGACTCGATCCCAGGACTCCAGGATCATGACCTGAGCCGAAGGCAGTCGCTTAACCAACTGAGCCACCCAGGCGCCCAGGATATTTTCTTATTTTCATTGTGACTTATTTTTTAATTTTTTGAGATATAACTGACATATAACATTGTATTAATTTTAGGTATACAGCATAATAATTTTATATTTATATATGATACATCTATATATATGTAAAACATACATATTTATATAATGAAATAATTACCAAAATAAGTTTAGTTAACATCCATCACCACACAGTTACAATTTTTTTCTTTCTTCTTGTGATGAAAACTTAACATCTATTTTCTTAGCAACTTTCAAATATACAATAATACACTATTTGTTAACCATGGTCACCATTCTGTACATCACATCCCTAGGACTTATTTATCTTATAACTGGAAGTTTCTACCTTTTGACCACTTCCACCCATTTCACTCACCTTCACTGTGATTTTTTTTGACCCATAAATTATTTATTTCAAGACACTTGGATATATATTAAGATCACTTGGACATATTTTAATATCTTTGTCATTGATTTTTTTTTTAGTTTAGTCCATTGTATTCAGAGGATATACTCTGATTTCAAATCTTGGAAGTTTGTTGATACTTTATGGACTTGCATATAGTCAAATTTTTTCTTAATCAATTTCTGTTGTATTTATTTATATTTATTTTTAAGTAAGCTCAATGTCCAACATGGGACTTGAATTCACAACCCTGAGATCAAGAGTCACATGCTCTACCGACTGAGCCAGCCAGGTGCCACTAGCATATGGTCAGTTTTGATAAAGCTTTATAGCACTTGCAAAGAATGTGCATTTTGCAGTTTTTGGTTATAGAGTTCTATATATGTTAATTGAGTTTCTCAGTTGTTGTTCCTCAGTATCTCTGACTTTTTCCCCCCCTACTTGTTCTGTCAGTTGGTAAAACCAGAATAAAATATCTTGTTTCTAGAATCTTGTAAATCATTAAGAAAAAGATATTTTAGTGTTTTCTTTTTAATGGAACTATAGTTGATGTACAATATTACATTAGTTTCAGATGTGCAACATAGTGATTCAATGTTTATATACATTATGACATGATCACCACCATAAGTCTAGTTACCATCTATCATCATACAAAGTAATTACAGATTATTAACTATATACCCTATGCATCCCTGTGATTTATTTATTTGTAATTTTGTACCTCTTAATCACCTTGCACTTATTTTGCCCTTCCCACTTTTCTCCTCCCCTTTGGCCACTACCAGTTTGTTTTCTGCGTTTATGAGTTTGTTTCTGCTTTGTTTGTTTTATTTCTTAGATTCCACATATAAGTGAAATCATAAGGTATTTGTCTTTCTCTCTCTGTCGGACTTATTTCACTTACCATAATACCTTCTAGGTCCATCCATGTCATTGCAATTGGCAAGATTTCATTCTTTCTTATGGCTGAGTAATATTCTATTGTCTATGTATACCATATCTTCTTTATCCATTCATCTGTCGATGGATACTTAGTTGTTTCCTTATCTTATTGTAAATAACCCTGCAGTGAACATAAGAGTACATATATTTTTTCAAATTAGTGTTTTTGTTTTCTTTGGGGAAATACCCAGAGGTGGAATTGCTGGGTGGTATGGTAGTTCTATTTTTAATTTTTTTTTAATTTTTTAAATCTATTTTTAATTTTTTGAGGAACCTCCATACTGTTTTCCATTTCCCATTCCTCCCAACAGTGCACAAGGGCTTCCTTTTCTCTGTATCCTTCTCAATGCTTGCTATTGTTTTTTAATAAAAACCATTCTAGGCGTGCCTGGGTGGCTCAGTTGGTTAAGTGTCTGCCTTCAGCTCAGGTCATGATCCCAGGGTCCTGGGATCCAGTCCCACATCAGGCTCTCTGCTCAGTGGAGAGCCTGCTTCTCCCTTTACCTGCCGCTCCCCCTGCTTGTGCTGTCTCTCTCTTTCTGTCAAATAAATAACATCTTTTTTAAAAAAAAGCCATTCTAACAGGTGTGAGGAGATAATCTCATTGTTTTGAGATTTGCATTTCCCTGATGATTAGTGATGTTGAGCTTCTTTGCATGTGTCTGTTGGGCATCTGGGTGTCTTCTTTGGAAAATTGTCTACTCACATCCTCTTTCCATTTTTTAATTGGCTTGTTTGGGGTTTTTTTGGTGTTGAGTTGTATGAGTTCTTTATATATTGTAGCTATAACCCCTCGTCAGATATATCATTTGCAAATTTCTTCCATTCAGTAGGTTGCCTTTTCATCTTGTTGATGGTTTCCTTGATATTTCAGTGTTTTATAAAGACATTTCAACCCAATAGAAATATGGGGAAAAGACTTGAACTTTACAAAAGAAGATATCCAAATGGTGTTCGGTATCATTGGTCATCAGGGATTTGTGAATTAAAATTCCAGTGAATTAAGTATCACCCCAATCAAAAAGGTTAATATTAAAAGATCGACAGTATTAAGTGTTAGCAAGGATGTGGGCTACATGGAACTCCTACATTGCTGGTGGGAATGTAAGTTGACACAACCACTTTAGAAAACTATTTGGGGGGCTCCTGGGTTAAGCGTCTGCCTTCAGCTTGGGTAATGATCCTGGAGTCCTGGGATTGGGTCCCACATTGGGCCTCCATGCTCAGCAGGGGAGTCTGTTTCTCCCTCTGCCCCCCACCCTGCCCTCGTGCTCTCTCTCTCTCTCTCAAATAAATAAATAAATAAATAAAATCTTTTAAAAAAGTAGAAAACTATTTGGTAGTTACATCTTTTAAAGTTAAACATACACAGATTCTATCAACAAGTCCACTCTTAGGTATTTACCCAAAAGAAATGAATGCATTTGTCCACCAAAAACCAAGTACAAGGATGAATATGGTCAAGATTCATAAACAACTCAAATGTCCATCAGTAGAACAGATAAATTATGGGATAGTCACACAATGGAATACTACACAGCAATGAAAATGAACAAGCTACTGCTATGTCACAAAGATGAATTTTATGGACAATGTATTGAGAAGTACATTCAGACTGACACTATATATATGAAGTTCAAGAACAGGCAAAACTGATTTGTAGTGATGAGTTCAGAATAGTGTTTACACTGGGGAGGATGTTGACTGGAAAGGAGTGCAAGGGAGCCCTCTGAGACTCTGGAAATATTCTGTATCTTAATGGAGTGGTTGGTTATGTAGGTATATATATGTAAAATTAATTGAATGTATCCTTAAAAGATTTTTGCTCTTTACTGTGTGAAGTTGTATCTCAAAAAGTAAAGAAAACAGGCAGGACTTCCAGTTATAGCTGAGTAAGGATCAATAAATCCTTAACCCAAAAAGCAACTATAAGGCTTGACAAAACCACTTCAGCACCCTTGAGATCAACCAAAAGACATACAACAATCTGAGAAAAGGTTGTTTGAAACACTGCTGAAATTCAGTAAGAGCAGGAGGAGGCCTAGGCCTGTTCCCATTCCCTTCCCTCTGGTTGGTTGGTGTAGAGATTTTGCTGGTGGGGGACTGCCAGTTTTTATGCTGAGGTTGAGGGGAGCTTATGCACTTTGGGTGGTAGATGATGCCCATGACCACTGCTGTTGTCAGTGGAAATGATTATCTTGACATTGGCTGTGTCCAGTGGGCCAATGGCTCTACTAGATTGAGGTGTGTTGGAGCAAGCATATTGCTGGCTGAGGTTGTGTGCGTGCACAGAGTAGACATGATAAGGCCCAGTAAGAAGTAAAAGCCAGAGCTGACTTGAAAATGTCCTGAACTTTGAATGTGCTACCCTGCCCCACACACAGATACATGAACAGAGTACAGAAGCCTTAATGGCTTCAGGTGTTTAAACGTAGCCCCTGCCCAATCACTGGGAGACAGCTAAGCTAAACCTTAGAAGTCAGGTTTCAACGTAAAAACAAACAATATGAAGATAATAAGCTGAGACATCCATGACGGCACACTTAGGGGTAGACAGATTTCACAGATTTAGCCCAGGCAAGTTATTAAGCCAAGGAAGGAAGGGATGTAGAGAGGAAATAATAGTAACAAAACAACCTTCATAGGTAAAAGAAAGCAGAATCTAGGCTTGTTACAATGCATTATTTAATATGTTGAGTCTTCAGCAAAATCGTGAGACATGAAAAGAAATACGAAAATGTGACCCGTATTTAGGAAGGAAAGAAGTCAATAGAAACTGTCTCGAGGTGTCCCTAGATGCTGGATTTAGCAGACAAAATCTTCAAAGCAGCTATCGTAAATGCATTCAAAGAACCAAAAGAAAACATGTTTAAAGTATTTTTTTAAAGTATGACAACAGCGAATCAATAAATAAAATTCTCAATAAGGAGAGAGAAATTACAAAGAGGCAAATGTCATCAAAGAGGATATACAGATAGCAAATAAGAACATGAAAAGATGTTTGACATTGTTAGCTATTAGGAAAGTGCAAATTAAAACAAGATAAACACACCTATCAGGTTTCCTAAAATAAAAACTAGTTGATGGCACCAAATGTTTGCAAGAATATGGAGAAATGGGATCACCTGTCAATAGTTGGTGGGAATGTAAAATGATACAACTGCTATGGAAAATTATTTGGAAAAAAAATTTTTTAAGTGTTTTTTGTTTTGTTTTGTTTTGTTTTTTAAGTAATCTCTACACCCAGCATGGGGCTTGAACTTACAACCCTGAGATCAAGAGTCCAATGCTCTGCCGCTGACTGAGCCAGCCAGGTGCCCCTGGAAATTTCATAATAAAACTAGCTAGATATTTACCATATGATCCTGCAATTCCATTCTTAGTTACATACCTATGAGAAATGAAAGCATATTTCCACATAAGGCTTTGTGCCTGAATGTCCACAGCAACATTATTCATAATAGCCACAAAGTGGAAGCGATCCAATATCCATCAACTGATGAATGGATAAACAAAATATGGTGTAGCCATACAATGGAAAATTGTCCGTAAAAAGAAATTAAGTACGAATACTTGGTACAACACTGAAAGCATTATGCTAAGTGAAAGAAGCCAGTCACTAAAGACCATGTATTATATGATTCTATTTATGTGAAATAACCAGAATCTATACAGACAGAAAGTAGATTAGTCGTAGCCTAGAACAGGGGAGAGGGGTTGGGAGAAATAGGGAGTGACTGCTACTGGCTATGAGGTTTCTTTTTAGGGTAATGAAAATGTTCTAAAATTGATTGTGATGATGGTTCATAATTGTGAATATATTGAAAACCATTGAATTACATACTTTAAATGGCTGAAATATATGCTATGTGAATTATATCTCAATAAAGTTGTTTAAAAATTTCAAAATGAGTTTAGCAAGGTCACAGGCTATATGATCCATATACAAAAATCAATTATATTTGTATATAGTAGCTAGCAATAAACAAGCAAAAAACGAAATGAAAATAATGTCATTCACAATGGCATCAAAAAGAAGATACTTAGAAATATATTTAACAAAAGAAGCATAAGAATTGAGTATTAAAAATTATAAAACATTGCTGAGAGAAACTAAAAACCTTAATAAATGGAGAGACAGTCCATGTTCAGGGATTGGGAAACAGTATTGTCAAGATGGCAGTTTTCTCTAAATTGATCTGTAAACTCACAGTCCATATCAAAATCCCAGGGGGCTTTTTTTTTTTTCTTTCTAGAGTTTGACAAGCTGATCCTAAAATTTACATGAGAACCCAAAGGACCTAGAATAGACGAAACGGTTTTCAAAAAGGAAAGCCAAGTTAGAGGACTTACACTACCTGATTTCAAAACTTGCTGTAAAGCCATAGTTTTCAAGGCACTGTGGCATTGCTGCAAGGACAGGCATATAGATCAGAAGAACAGAATTTAGAGTGTACAACTAACCCTTTTGTATTGGGTGAGTTGATTTGCAAAAGAGGACTATCCTTGATCCAAGGCTTCTCTGCCTGGAAAAGCCCAGCAGTAAAACAGTCTCTCGCAGTGTGTGCTGCAGTATAACTCAGACTGCATTGCAATCACGCCAGCTCATGCATCACTGTCTGCTGGATAAACCGCTACGTCATCCTCGGTGCTTGGCATGTTACAATGCTGGGATCACTGTGGGCTTCTGGTTGGATGTTGTGCCAGGTATGTGTCTGCTTTGGACACTCTCTATTCATGGTAGATGAAAATGGGGATGCTTTGAATTGGGAGGAATGAATGTGGCTTTTTTATTTCTCGTGTTCTAATATTACAGAAGGATTGTGAGCAGCATCCATAAAAGATGAGAAATTCAAGCTTTGTTTTTGGATCTGGGTGGGCTGTGTTCGTGTTTGGTTGTTTTAGAAAGATCCCTCTGGTGAAAGGAAGCACAAACTCGATTATTCAGTGTACCTTTTTTGTATATTTTTCTGATAAAATCGAGTGCAGAGTAGCCTGCTTTAGTCTATACACCGGGCTTTATTTGGTTTTTGGTTGTTGACCTTATTATATAACAAAGGCAGAGCATGATTCTCTTGGGAACTGCCTACATCTGGAGACACTTAGATGTGTGTAAAATCGAACTGCTTCTACATCTGTGGTCACTGTAATTGTTCTGAACAAAGACCTCAGCGCTCTATTTTTTGAGACACATTATTCTGAAGAGTCATAAAGATAAGAGGGCTCCTCTGCATCAGCTTGGTTCTTCAAAAGAAAAAAAAGTAAACTTGACTAACTTTTTCGGACCTTGGCGTAGTGTGTAAAGAATGATGCGAAGTAGTGCAGACCAGAAGACAACCCAGGATGTACATTTTCAGTTATGGCTGATGGTCATGTTGAGTGGCCTGATTGAGTCTTTTCAGGTCGGGTCATCTGAATGTCCCAAGGATCAGGGTTTGTTTGCCTTAATCATCTCTTTTGTTTGATCATTTATCTTCTATCTCTGCTCCAAGTTATTTGTATACTTCTGTTTTGGGGGGTTTTTCTGGAAGATTAATAGGTTCTTAGCATAGTTGGCATCAGATGATTAACTATTTCTATCCAGTATTTTGGTGGGAAAGAATTTTTCTATGGTGCATGAATCAGGTTACCACATTACTCTGGTGAATTATATTCTTCCCGAGGACTTATCATAGGAAGTTGTTATTCTATAGATTCTAGCTGTTGGAATCTCTCCCATTACAAGGGAGCAATATCATTAACAACAGTTTTATTAGAAGCTAAAGTAGGACTTTGTTACTCTATAACATTCAGCCACTGTTTATTTTATTTAAGGGATCTATCTCTGGCAGATTTGCTTTTATAGCAGTATACATGTCCCAGTAGCCTTTCTAGGCAGAGTTTTTTCCTTCCCTGCTTAATCTGGGTTAGACCTCTGTGTCTGGGCCCCTTTTCTTTTCAAGGATTTTGTCCACATCTTCTCTACATCCCATTTGTCCCAGCTCCATTCTTACTCTCAAGTTTGCATGAAGAAAATCTCAGATTTTGTTAACTTTAAAAAAGGTTTTTGCATGCATGTATCACTACTTTGGCCTGAAAATTAGAATTGTGGCTCCGACTTTATTCAAAGTTCCTTAGTGGTGGCATGTCCTGTCCTTTCTACTTGCTTTCTTTACCTCCTGACCTGCTTTCCCCCTTCTTGCAGGCTGATAATCAGTATTATTTGTTTTGATTGGATCTCAGAAATTACCTACTTAGACTGTGTGCTGTCCTCCCTCTGGATTTCATGACCCCATTATTCTCTTGACTTAGTCGTCCTTGTAAAACGTTGTCTTCTTTTTGCCTGGGGCCCTCCCTGTCATGTGCTCTTGGCAGCCAGGAGAGACCGTGGAGCGTTTCTCTGGTGACTGTCAGAAGAAAGTGACCGTTGTTGAAACATGTTTGCTGCGGCTAATGCAGAGCTAAGATCTATCTTCTAGTTATACAAGCTTTTATATTCCTCCCCCCCCTTAGTCCCCTTGGGAAATCAACCAATTCCGTGTGTGAACCAAGTTAAGGGAGAAAATAAAAAAAGGAGGAAAGGTGGGGAAATACGGAAATTGGGGACAAAGTAGACAAAAGATTAGTTTGAGTCCATCAGGAATACTCCAGTCTGACTGAAGCAGGGCCAAGAAGTAGGCAGAAGGCACTGTATCTCTTGTCCTCCTGGGTTTTAAGCACCTGCAACAGGAGGACAGACTGCAGCTTGTGTTTACAAGGCTGAAACCCAAAGAAAAAATCTTCCATTCCTTTGCCATCTTGATATGGAGGGTTCTGCAGAGGAAATTAAGGAGATGAGATATTACATGCTTCAAAGGTAAGTTTTAGGGTGCCATATTTGGGCAATATATACCTTTAAAAACTGGTAAGTCATTGACAGCTAAGCCCTGGATCTTAGGGGAAATTTGATTTTTTGTATCTATAAGAAACCTTTTTATTTTAAAGGAAAGGAATAAAAACTCCCATATTTGCTCCTGGATTTCTAAGCCTTTCTTTTACATTCAGAGTTTGAATCAAAGCTACCCATGCACGTGTGTGATATTGTAGCCATGCTGAAAACAAGCACCCCTGCGAGGACCTTGCTCTGCTGTTCTCTCATTAAGAGATCTCAGTCTGTGCCTGATTTGCTCACCAGCTTGGGCTGGTTTTTCAAGAGTGACATCTCTTCACCTACTGCAAAGGGAGATATCAATTCTGTGTAGTTTTTTGTGTAGTATGATCATCCTGTAGAAGGTAGTTTTGTTTTGTTTTGTTTTTAAAGATTTTATTTATTTATTTGACGGAGAGAGACAGGAAGAGCAGGAACACAAGCAGGGGGAGTGGGAGAGGGAGAAGCAGGCTTCCTGCCAAGCAGGGAGCTCAATGTGGGGCTCGATCCCAGGACCCTGGGATCATGACCTGAGCCGAAGGCAGACGCTTAACGACTGAGCCATCCAGGCGCCCCTTTACTGTTTTTTATATATAAAACAATCATGTATACACAGATGTATAAACAAAACATACATATAAATCACACACACCAAGTTTTGTTTTTCTGTGGGTAAATACAACAGGTGATCTGTCCACTGTTTTCACAGAGGCATCCCTCCTGGAGCAGCTTGTCCTCCGATTTGAACTGTCATCAAGGGAATTTTCTTCTCTTTCTTTATTGGGTCCTCTGTTTCTTTTACGTCCCTTCTTTTCCTTTTTCTTGGTTTACTCCATCCTTTTGGATGACAACATTCTCTAATAGCTTCCTGAGAGAAGATAGGTGAGTGGTAAAGATTTTGAGATCTATTCTCTCTTTATACCTGATCCTCTTGTTTTCAGCATGGTGCCTTACTTCAGAATATGCCTATGTGAAGGATCCCTTCATTAAAAGTAAGATTTTTTTTTAAAGATTTTATTTATTGGGGCACACCCTGCACACCTTTCAAAGGTGTGGGGCACACCTTTCAAGGAAATAAATTATTTATTTATTTACTTAAGATTTCATTTATTTATTTGACAGAGCTAGAGAGAGAGACAGCTAGAGAGAGAACACAAGCAGGGGGGAGTGGGAGAGGGAGAAGCAGGCTCCCGGCCGAGCAGGGAGCCCGATGTGGGGTCCGATCGCAGGACCCCGGGATCATGACCTGAGCCGAAGGCAGATGCTCAACGACTGAGCCACCCAGGCACCCCAAATAAATAATTTTTTAAAATATTTTATTTATTTATTTGAGAGAGAGAGGGAGATAACATGAGCGGAGGGAAGGGGTTGGCTGCAGAGGCAGAGAAGCAAGCTCCCTGCTGAGCAGGGAGCCTCATGTAGGACTCCATCCCAGGACCCTGAGATCATGACCTGAGCCAAAGGCAGACACTTAACAACTGAGCCATCCAGGCACCCCAGTAAGACAGGTTTTTGTTTTTCTCCCTGCTTTGATTATAAATGATCCTCAGAGCACTCTAAACTATTGATTAAATCTTATGACCAATCCCTTCTCCACTTCAGTTTCATCAATGCTTTGCTTCCTTTCTTGTCTTAAACTCGGGTAGCTCCTTAGTGATTCTTTTCTTTTTTTAAGATTTATTTTTTAGTTTATTTTTTTTTAAAAGATTTTATTTATTTATTTGACAGAGAGAGACACAGCGAGAGAGGGAACACAAGCAGGGGGAGTGGGAGAGGGAGAAGCAGGCTTCCCGCGGAGCAGGGAGCCCGATGCGGGGCTCGATCCCAGGACCCTGGGATCATGACCTGAGCTGAAGGCAGACGCTTAACCGACTGAGCCACCCAGGCGCCCCTTTATTTTATTTTATTTTTTAAATATTTATTTATTATTTTAGAGGGGTGGGCAGAGGGAGAGAGGGAATCTCAAGCTGACTCCTTGCTGAGCACAGAGCCTGATGTAGGGCTTAAACTTAGGACCTGAGCCCAAATCAAGAGTCAGACACTTAATTGACTAAGCCACTCAGGCGCCCCTATTTTTTATTTGAGAGAGAGAGAGCAGGAGTGAGGGGGTGGGGGATGAGCAGAGGGAGAGAGAGAATCTGAAGCAAATTCCCCACTGAGTGCAGAACCCAACGCGGGGCTCCATCTCATGACCCTGAGATCATGACCTGAGCTAAAATCAAGAGTCAGTTGCTTAACCAACTGAGCCACCCAGGTGCCTCAGCTCCTTAATGATTCTAAGTTTTAACTTACCTGTCCCTTCAGTCCTTCCTTAAATAACTGACAGCTGATCTCTGAGGAGTGTGTGTGTGTGTGTGTGTGTGTGTGTGTTTTTAAATTTAGGTGTATAGAATTATGTAACATAATCCTTCCTGGCACACTCATTGGTCCGTTTGTGCCCTACTGTTATTTATTTGGTTAGTTATTGCAGTCTTTAAAACAATCATGTGAAGAGAATTTGAAAACCCACCACCTAAAACAAAGGTTGATCCCTGGCCATCACCTCATCTAACCATGTGGTCTCCTCAGCGCTTCTCCCTGCATTCTTCCACCCAGATAATCGTTTTCCTTAATCACATATTCATCATATTCTTTTATCTTCCTGTTTATGTAGTTTTACTGAAACTATGTGTATCTTCCAAAAATGTGTATAATTTTAGTTGTTTTAACTTTATGATATGTTTTAAATTTATAATCCGTCCATAGTCTTCTTTATGTAATATTTTTGAAGTTCTTTTATATTAATCTGGATACTTGACTAAAGTCTCCTATTTCTAATAATTTGCAGTATCTTTTGTGTTTTCTCTGTAAACGATGATATCACTCACAAATAATGACAATTTAACTTCCTCGTTTGCAATCCTAATGCCTCTAATTTATTATTTTTTTTCATTTTATTGCACTTGCTGGGAAATCTAACAGAGTGTTACATTTATGGACTTTTAAATTTTTAAAAATTTTTATTATTTTGAAAGATTTTATTTATTATTTATTTGACACACAGAGAGACATTGAGAGAGCACAAGCAGGGGGAGCTGCAGGCAGAGAGAGAGGGAGACACAGGCTCCCCGCTGAGCAGAGAGCCTGACGCGAGGCTCGATCCCAGGACCCTGAGATCATGACCCAAGCTGAACGAAGGCCAATTAAGCCACCCAGATGCCACTTTATGTATTTTTTAAAAAGATTTTTATTTATTTGAGAGAGAGAGCATGAGCGGGGGAGGGGGGCAAAGGGAGAGGGAGAAGCAAGCTCCCCGCTGAGCAGGGAGCCTGATGTGGGGCTTGATCCCAGGACCCTGGGATCATGACCTGAGCTGAAGGCAGATGCTTAACTGACTGAGCCAAGCCACCCAGGTGCTCCATTTATGGATTTTCTAAAATTAAACAATACTTGCATACCTGGGACAAACTCAACTTGGTCGTGGAGTAACGTTTTTTTTTACTAATATTTTACCCATCCTTGCACCAGTACCCTACTATTTAGAATATTATATTTAGGAATTTTGCATTTGTAGTCATGAAAAAAGTGGATCTGGACTTTTCCTGTTATGTGACATATTTGTCTGGTTTTGGTATCACTGTTACTCTAGCTGAGGAGTTTTACTTCTTATTGTCTGGAAGTTTGGAAGACTACTGCCCTTAAAAGTTTGATAAAACTTGTCTTTTAAAACCAATGGATCTGGTAATTTTTTTTGTGGGAAGATTTTAATCATACCCTTTTATTTTGAAAATAACTTTTTTAAAAATATATTTTTTAAATATTTTATTTATTTATTTGACAGAGAGAGAGTGAGAGCTGGAACACAAGCAGTGGGAGTGGGGAAGGGAGAAGCAAGCTTCCTGCTGAGCAGTGAGCCCGATGCGGGGCTCGATCCCAGGACCCTGGGATCATGACCTGAGCTGAAGGCAGACGCTTAATGACTGAGCCACCCAGGTGCCCCTAAAAAGATTTTTAAATTTTATTTGTCAGAGAGAGAGAGGGAGCACAAGGAGGGGGAGCAGCAGGCAGAGAGAGAAGCAGGCTCCCCTCTGAGCAAGGAGCCCAATGCGGGGCTCGATCCCAGGACCCCAGGATCATGACCTGAGCTGAAGGCAGACACTTAACCGACTGAGCCACTCAGGCTTCCCATAGTTTGAAAAGAAATGACTGCAGCATCAAGGTCAGAGTGCAGGAGAAAGGAAGAAAAGGTGGGAATAAGAAAACAGCTGTCCACCGAACAGTGTATACAAGTGCTTAGTTATAGCTGTTATCTCATTGAACCCCCAAAACACCTTTTCAAAGAGGGTCTGTCAGTCAAGGTCCAGTCAGGGAAAGAGAAACTGCCTTAAGTATTATAAACAGTGGGCATTCAATAGTGAGGACTGGTGACTTGGGTGTTTTCTGAAGTAGCCTCAAATTAATATTTGCAGGGGCACCTGGGGGCTTAGTTGTTAAGCGTCTGCCTTCGGCTCAGGTCATGATCCCAGGGTCCTGGGATCGAGCCCCGCATCAGGCTCCCTGCTCCACAGGAAGCCGGCTTCTCCCTCTCCCTCTGTCTACTGCTCTGCCTACTTATGCTCTGTCTGTCAAATAAATAAATAAATAAAACTTTAAAAAAAAATTAATACTTGGAGGAAGCAGCTACCACCCTTAAGGCTGGGAGAACAAAAAGGAAGAGGTAGGGTTACTGGAACACAGGAGCTTGAAGAAAGGCCCCTGGGGGCCAGCACTTGCACCTCTGAGAGGAAGCTTTGAGTAGCTGGTGCTTAGAGCAGGTGGAAGCCTGGCCGGACAGGTCCTTGATCAATAGGCCCAGGCAGCATAGCCCAGAGGCTGCGTGAGCATGGAAAGGCTGGCACTCTGCCAAGGAGCCATCATCTGCTGCTCCTGGTACCTTTAAGGGATGCAACGAGGCCCTCACCAGGAACATTGAAAGATGCTAGAGGCCGGAATTAACTCTCTGTTACTGTGGAGCAATGATGCTAAAAGCTGGAAAACAAGAATGAAATCCCTATTCTTACTGTCCTGCCTTCCCATTGGCAGAACTGAACAGTTTTGCAGAGTCTTAGCTCTGTCGTCACGGAGCAAAGCGTAAAAGGATGGGGTTGGAGCCGAGAGACAGTAGGTAAATAACCAGAACACTGTATATTATGTGTATTTTGCAAAGAGAAAACTGAAGCTGAGCAAGGTTAAATTATTTGCTAAGATCATTGGAGCTATTAAGTTGGCAGATCTGGATTTAAACTCAGACCTATGCTGTTTCTCCTACTTATTTCATCTATCCTTACCACACCATTGATTGTTAGAGGGACCATTATTGTATGTACCACTGAGAAAAAAAAAATTCTGCCAGTTACAGTGCACCATCAGTTGTAAGATACATATCGATTTCAGATATATTTTTTTAAGATTTTATTTATTTGAGAGAGCATGAGCACAAATGGGGGAGGAGGGGCAAAGGGCGAGGGAGAAGCAGACTCCCCTCTGAGCAAGGAGCCCAATGCGGGGCTCGATCCGCATAGCTGAGCAGGGAGCCCAACACAGGGCTCCATCCCAAGACCCTGGGATCATGACCTGAACTGAAGGCAGACGCTTCACTAAGTGAGCCACCCAGGCGCCCCCAATTTCAGATAGTTTTTAAAGTTTTTTTTTAATTTTTTTTAAGGAGTGTCTTCTAATCGATGAAATACAATCTATTATGCTGCCTTTGAAAGTATCTGGTTTTGGAATTACTGATTTTGAAAAGCATATGGAATACAGAAATAAAACGTTTAGTAGGCAGTTAAAAGTTTAGACTCATAAGAAAAATGGAGGCTGGAGATACAAAGGTGAAAGTCATCTGTGTGCCAGAATCATGATCCAACAACAGCCTTGCTGTTTTCTTAGCGTTCCCAGTCTCTATTATCTCTATCATTTCATTTCATCCTTTTACCTGTCTCTTTGCAATGGTATCTGTTGGTAAGCCTTAATATTATCTTTTATTATGCAAGAACACTTAATTTTTTTCTTAAATTTCCACAAGCAAAGATCTTCTCTTTCTCTTTTCCTCTTCTATTCAAAAAGTATGTGATCTGTCTGCGTGCAGTCTTCACAAGGGTGCAGTTGGAAGTGCTGTTGTAAGTATGGTCGTGAAAAGCAGATCTCCAGGGGAGATAGACAGTGTGAAAAAATCCTATCTATAGACTTCCATGCTTTCTCTATTTTTACAGGTCCAGCATGTCTGGCTTGCATCTAGTAAAGCAAGGTCGAGACCGAAAGAAAATAGACTCTCAGCGAGATTTCACTGTAGCTTCTCCAGCAGAATTCGTTACTCGTTTTGGGGGGAATAAAGTGATTGAGAAGGTAAGTTATAACTTGCTGAATTATTTTTTCAAAAGCTCATGAGGTTCAATGCCTAGACTTGTTGTCTAGATTTGCTCAAAACTGATACTTGGATTTTCAGAGACTGCCTCTTTCTGCAGAATTAACCTACCTCCATAGTCCTGTGAATGTCACCATTTTCTATGTATTTACCACTGATAATTTAGGCAGAGGTAATTAAAAAGATGAAGTGGTGGTCAAAAAGTTCTTTTTAAAAGATCTTGTGGTTTTATGGGGTTGGGCTGCCCCACTCTTGAGAGGGTATGAGAAACCGATTAAGCTCGTGGGGTAGTGGTGAAGAGATACGTCACCACATTGGAGCAAGAGCTAAGGGAATGGAGGGAGTTTCAGAACAGAAGGCCTGAATAGTTTGATGCACTGCAATTTAATGGCTTCCAGCAGATATTTGAGGTGTTTGGAGGGACTACAACATATGAAATACCTAAAGAGATTACAAATATTTTGAAATGTTAGGAGTAATTCTGTGCCCCTTTTATCTAAACCATGGCCGAGCTGAAAGGACGGCTTGGCTGAAAGAGCTTGCAGTGATTAAAAGAATAAAGCGTGAGGACCTATACTCCCACTTTAGGAGTATTGCTGCAGTGGTGTCCTTCTGATAATCTTCCAATAAAGACAGATTGTGTATCTCCTAGCCTCTGTTATCCTGGGACCATGATTGCAAGATAGGTCAGGAGAGGTTTGTTTACAGAGACGTTTCAGGATCATTGGTTCTTCCACTCTTTTTCTTGTGACCATTCTTTGTAAGGCAGTCTCTACAGTTCTAAGGCATTTAGGGTTCAGCATTTTGGAGAGAGAGAGTGGTTGGTGGCAGCGTTCTTACACCTGTTCAGGACTCTGCACCTTCTTTAATACAACAGGGAATAGTGCATGACATTACACTGTTTGGTCGTCCCCCATTCCTTAATAATACATCATTCCTCTGAAGTTTGTCTTCTGTTCGCCTAGTAACAGGTATGGTAGAATAATTCACCAACTCACAAGATTTGAAAAATTGTGATTTTCCCCTTGAAGAAATGAAGATAGAAAGCAGTAACTTTTAGCTGGCACATATTAAAGTATTTGCCTAGCTAACATTTTAAAATATCCCTTGATTATGAGGGAGCTGGTTCCTGACTGCCTAGACATAGCAACACAAATTCCTAATTGCAAATCTGGCTTTTCAGAGAAAAACAGATCTACACAAATGTAGATCTGCCTTTTCCTTGATCATTCCCTGCCTTTTCTACTTTTCTCTCCAATTCCCATCCCACCACTCTCCCAGGTTCTTATCGCCAACAATGGCATTGCAGCAGTGAAATGCATGCGGTCTATCCGTCGATGGTCTTATGAGATGTTTCGAAATGAACGTGCAATCCGATTTGTTGTTATGGTAACACCTGAAGACCTGAAAGCCAATGCAGGTGAGTGATTAGCATTAAGAAAGCATCACCCTTGGGCGCCTGGGTGGCTCAGTTGGTTAAGCGTCTGCCTTCGGCTCAGGTTATGATCCCAGAGTCCTGGGATCAAGCCCCACATAGGGCTCCCTGCTCAGGCGGGAGTCTGCTTCTCCCTCTGCCCCTCACCCAACTCTTGTGCTCTCTCTCACTCTCTCTCTCAAATAAGTAAATAAAATCTTAAAAAAAGAAAGAAAGAAAGAAAAGAAAGCATCACCCTTGAGCATAAAGCATTGGAATAGCAAAGTCTTAAGTAGGAGAATGTTAACTTAGGGGGATTCCCAAACCCAAGGATTTCGCTTTAAAAAGGTGTCAATAATAGGCATATACAAGTGATTGTACTATATTTAACCTCAACACAGTCTCCTGTGTTCTAAGTAAAAATAAGTATACACTTAACCAATGTTGATTGGGGTTTCCAGGTGTCTGCCCTTCTAGTGACAAATATTTGCTAAGCTACATACTTTAGCATGTGTAAGTGGAAAGATTTGGAAGGAAATGTCTATTTCACTTACGAGCTAAGCTACATTGAATTTTAGAGAATCTTAGGGTTAAGATTATTTTTTATCCTCCTCCTGAGGGACCCAAGTGGGTTTTATCCTGCATATTCTCTCTCCTCAGATGGCCCTCCATCTGAGAGTTGTAGATGAAAACTGTTAGGATAGCTGAGAGGATATGGCTAGTCTGTCTTCTCTGTACTTTTTATTGCTAAAGTATAATCTCTAAGGTAGAGTACCCACAGATAATATTAGCTCTTTAAGGAGCTATCTTTTTAAATCTATTTTGGTCTGTGTATGTTCTCTCTCTATTGAGACAATGATGTTAAGACTATTCCTAAGGAGTAGGGATTATTATATTATCTTATTTAGAAACAGGTAAGATACGATTTTATTGGAAAGCATATGTTATTATGTAAAATCATTTAGTTTGACGCTTTAACATCTCTGAACCACAATTTTTGTATCTGTAAAAGGAAGATCATAACATCTAATACACTGGATACTTATAAAGATGAAATTGTCTGTAATAAACATAAAACTTACTTGCCTGATTTCTTTTTCCTCATTTATTTCTACCTGGTACTCCTAATTCATTTATTCATTTACTCAGTGAACACGGAGACCCATAGTTGAATAAAATGTGATCTTGCTCTAGGAAACAAATAATTTCAATACAGTGAGGTAAGTGCTATAATAGAAATATGCACAGGGTACTGTGAGAACACAGAGCTGAGGCATCTTACCTCTAACCCCTGCTCTTGGTAGCAGGGTTAAGAGAATGCTCTCTGAAAGAAGTTACGCCTAGCCAAGAATGAGCAAGAATTAGTGAAGCAGTCAATAGGACATTCCAGGCAGGGCGTTCAGGTAGAAAAGAACAGTCTATACAAATGTATGAAGGCATGACACAATGGTTTGCTGGAACCTGCAGGTATACTTGTTAAAGTTTTAAGATGTGAGCTAATATTTCTCAAGGAGGGTGTTGATTTTCATCCTCCGGAGCATAGACTTTATTTTTTTAGGTGTGTGTGTGTGTGTGTGTGTGTGTGTGTGTGTGTGTGTGTGTGTTGGACATTAAAGGATTGGCATTTTAAATGGATTAGTTGTTGTTTTTAACAATTCAAAAGTAGAAGAGTATAATGAACCCCTTCTCATTTACCTATCATCCAGCATCAGCAATTATCAACTTGTGGTCAATCTTGTTTCATCTGTACTTTCACCTCCTCCCCACTCCACACATAATTTCTGAAACAAATCCTAGATATATCATCTGTAAGTATTTCACTGTGTATCTCTTAAAGGTACTTTTTCTTTTCTTGAAACATAAGCAGTTAGATGGACAATTCAGATAGCATCTTGGAAGATCCATTTGTGGAAGACAGTACTACAGAACATGATGAGGCTGAGAAGAGAGAAGAAAGGGATGGTTTAGAGGCTTAGGAGGTAAAATTAGCAAGATTTGGTGATAGAGGGAAGAGTTGATGATTACTGTTAGGTTTCTAATTTGGTTGACGAGGGAGATGCCAGTATCATCAACAGGGACAAAATAATAATGTAGCCAGAAGAGGAAGGTTTTTTGTGGGGGTAGACAGATGAGATTTGGAGTACTTCTGGTATAAGCAAATCCTATAAATCCTGTAAAAAGTTGGATATATCCTTCCAGAACTTAGAAACAATGAGAGCTGGAGACTAAGAGTCTACATTATCAGCAAACATACAGTAGTTAACACTACTCCCCTTCCCCCCGCCTGCCAAAGAACAGATAGAAAATGAAAAGAAAAGGGCTAAGGATGAAATTTTATAGAAGAGTAAAATTTTAGGGGTAGACTCAGGAAGATCGGCCCATAAACAGTGCTGAGAAAAGATGACTGGAGACAGAGAAGAAACAGAAGAGACAAAAAGAATTTCCATAAGAAAGGGCCAAATGAGTCGGCAATCCAATGAAGTAGGAATAGAACCTGTCCAGTAATTAGGAAATCATAGTAGCGTTTGCAAGAACAGTTTCAGTGGAACAATGAGTGTGCAGACTAATAGAGGACGTTAAGGAATGAATGGGAAGTGACATGGAGATAGCCAATACAAATTTTTTTTTTTAAGATTTTATTTATTCATTTGAGACACAGAGATACAGAGAGAGAGAGAGCATGAGCAGGGAGAGAGGCAGAAGAAGGAGAAGCAGGCTCCCCGCTGAGCCAGGAGCCCAATGTGGGGCTCAATCCCAGGACCCTGGGATCATGACCTGAGCCGAAGGCAGATGCTTAACCATCTGAGCCACCCAGGCGCCCCTACAGACAAATTTTTTAAAAGAATTTTGAATGAGAAGGGAAGAAGAAAAGGTGGTAACTCAGGAGAAATCCAGGGTCAGGGAGGATTTTTATTTTTCAGAGTGAAAGAAACTTGGGAATGTTTATAGTTCAAGAGGACAGAACCAAAGAAGGAAAGGAGTGGAACCACATAGGGACCTGGAGGAGGTAGAAGGGGATGTGGTGTAGAGCACAAGTGGACAAAAATAAGCATATACCCTGGTATTTATTCTGAGGAACAAAAAAATCAGTAATGGGGGGTGCCTGAGTGGCTCAGTTGTTAAGCGGCTGCCTTTGGCTCGGCTGCCTTCGGCTCGGGTCGTGATCCCAGGGCTCTGGGATCGAGCCCCACATCAGGCTCCCTGCTCCACGGGAAGCCTGCTTCTCCCTCTCCCACTCCCCCTGCTTGTGTTCCCTCTCTCGCTGTGTCTCTCTCTCTCAAATAAATAAATAAAATCTTAAAAAAAAAATCAGTAATGGGGCAGATGTATTCATACAAGGATATATTTTCATTGTAGTGTTATTTAAAATAATGAGAAATTGGGATACCTGGGTGACTCAGTCGGTTAAGCATCTGCCTTTGGCTCAGATAATGATCCCAGGTTCCTGGGATCGAGTCCCGCATCAGGCTCCCTGCTTAGCGAGGAGCCTGCTTTTCCCTCTGCCTGCTGCTCCCACTGCTTGTGCATGCTCTCTCTGACAAATAAATAAAATCTTTAAAAAAAAAAACTGAGAAACTGGGAGTAACTTAAGTGTCCAACCTGAGTGGATTAGTTACATAAAATGTGCACCAATTCTGTTAAGTACCATGCAGACATTAAAAAATATGTTGTGGAATAACATTTGTTGGTCTAAAATGCAGTCTAATAAATTGCTACATTATTTATCTATTTTTGTGTAACAATATTACCATAAACTTGGCAGCTTAAAGCAACAGTCATTAGTTCACAGTATCTGTAGGTCAGAACATGGCTTAGCTGGGTCTTCTGCTTCAGGTGTCACAAGACTGCAATCACTTGTCAGCTGGATCTGCAGTCTCATCTGAGGCTTGACTTGGGATGGATCTACTTTCAAACTCAGGTGGTTCAATGGAATATTGTGCAGCCATCAAAAGGAATGAGATCTTGCCATTTGCAACAACATGGATGGAACTGGAGGGTGTTATGCTGAGTGAAATAAGTCAATCAGAGAAAGACATGTATCATATGACCTCACTGATATGAGGAATTCTTAATCTCAGGAAACAAACGAGTGTTGCTGAGTGGTGGGGTTTGGGAGGGATGGGGTGGCTGGGTGATAGACATTGGGGAGGGTATGTGCTATGGTGAACGCTGTGAATTGTGCAAGACTGTTGAATCACAGATTTGTACTTCTGAAACAAATAATGCAAGATATGTTAAGAAAAAAAAAGAAGAAGATAGCAGGAGGGGAAGAATGAAGGGGACTAAGTCGGAGGGGGAGAGGAACCATGAGAGACAGACTCTGAAAAACAAATTGAGGGTTCTAGAGGGGAGGGGGGTAGGGGGATGGGTTAGCCTGGTGATGGGTATTAAGGAGGGCACGTTCTGCGTGGAGCACTGGGTGTTATGCACAAACAATGAATCATGGAACACTACATCAAGAACTAATGATGTAATGTATGGTGATTAACATAATAAAAAATTAAAAAAAAAAAACCTCAGGTGGTTGTTGGCAGCTTTCAGTTTTCTATGGGCTGTCAGACTGAGGGCCTGAATGTTAGCCGGTTATTGGCAAAAAACTACCCTTGACTCCTTGTCATGTGGGCCATCCCAAAATGACTGCCTGCTACGTCAAAGCCAGCAAGGGAGAGTCTTCTAGCAAGATCGGTTACTTTCTTATGTAATGTAATCATAGAAGTGACAGCCCCCTGTCCTTGCCATATTCTCTTGGCTAGAAGCAAGTCATAGATCTGTTCACACCCAAGGAGAGGGGGATTCCTTAAGGTATGAAGACCTGGAAACGGATCATGGGAACAGACAATGTGTCTGTCCATCACTGTTGCAAAGAAAAAAGTTAGCTATAGGGTGACATAATAATAGGGAATAAATACATTGCATATAGTCAGAAAAACAAAGGTGTAATGGCATATACCAACAGCAATACTAGTTGTCTTTCAGGGTGGTATTTTGGGGTGTTTTTATTTCTGTTTCTGCTTTTTCAAACTTTTTTACAAAGAGTTTCTACAATTTTATGATTTCTTTAAAAGTTATTTGAAAAATAGAACTCTAGAAAGTATTATAATACTAGTGGTATTGAATTAAGGAATTAGTATTTTGGATGATTTTTCCTTTTTTCTAACTTTTCTATTATGTTAATTATTTTAGTACCTTTCCTGAATATAATTTATGTGCCATAAAAAGTTCACAGTTCTATGAGTTTTAGTAAACTTGTACCACTGTACAGTCACATAGGAATCCAGTGTAAAACACAAATTACTTTTGTAATTTAAAAGATTGTGAAGAAGGAGCCTTATGGAAGAGTTGGTTATTCACATGAGGAGAGGACTTGATCCTCTGAGACCTGGAGTTGGGGGGAGCGGTGGAGCAAGCATACTTGACAGGTTAAATGAAGGTGGTAATAACCCAGTTGCATATTTTTATGTTATGCTCATTATTGGGAAAGTTGGAGATGTGGATGATTAGTGTAATCTGCAGTAAAGAACCAAGGGTTCTCTTTTGAGGGAAGTTTTGTTCATTTGTGAGTATTCTCTAGCATATCTGCTGGTAATTATGGCAACTGTGGGAACCAGGAGACGATGAAGAAGTCCAGGCTGTGTGAAAAAGATGTGCTTTCCTTCTATTTACCAGGGCTTCCCTTAAGGGTCTGCAATCATGATAATAGAAAACTGATTGGTGTAGAACTCTGAACCGTTGTTGGTTGGTGACCACAGTACCTTTGTAGACTGCGTGTGTGTGCATGTGTGTGTGTGTGCGCATGTGTGGTGTAGGTCAGCAATTAATAAACTTTTTTTTCTGTACCCAGGGCTGCAGAACTTCAGAAAAGAATAAACCACAGTAGAAAAGTTAGATGGATTTGACTACATAAAAATTTTTATTTAGCAAATAATAAAAAAAAGTTAAAGACAAATAGTAATCTGGAAAAACATTTTGCAGCAGAGTGTCTACCTATAATAGAGAAAATGACACCCTTCAGTAGAAAACGGACCAAGAATATGAATTAGGTAGTTAATAAAAGAATGAAAAAGGAACAATAAACATATGAGAAGAAATTTGATACTAATGGTAATCAAAGAAATGCAAGCCAAAACAATAGTCGATTGGGATTTTTTTAGTTTATAAGACTGGTAAAATTTAAAAGAGTGATGGGGGCGCCTGGGTGGCTCAGTCGTTAAGCATCCGAAGACAGACGCTTAACAACTGAGCCACCCAGGTGCCCCCTGTGGAAACCTTTTGACCTAGTACTTGTAATTCTAGGAATGTATCCTGTGGGCATAATTGGACAGTAGTACAAGGATAGTCATCATTGCATTATTTTAATATTTTCCAAATTATTGACCCATCTGTCCAACAATAAGTTAGTGGTTAAATGAATTATGGACTATTGTGACATTATGGAATAGTAGACATCCATCGAAATAACAAGTATATATTAAATACATCTAAAATGTTAAATATATATATTATCAAGTATACCTTTTTGTCATGTATGGGAAGATACCCACAATATATTGTTAGATTGGTTAACAGTTTTTGGTTTCTAGTACAACAAAGCATGAACCGATTATCTTTGAGTGGTGGGACAATGAGTGATTTCAGCTATTAAAAAATAGTATTATTACATCCTGATATATTACCTATTTTTTTTTTATAATTAACATGCTCTCCCTTTTATTGTCAAAGAGAACAATAAACCTGTCTTTCTTTTGAACAAGCTTTAGGCCTTTGTATCTTACTTTGAAATTTTTTTTTAGAAGGACATGAAACCTTTAAATTGAGAACAAGATAGAAGAAACATTAATAAATATGGTAGCGATGGACCTTGAGCAAGTTACTTGACTGCTCCAAGCCAACTTCCTGTAAACTAGGTGCCAATAATACCTATCACTTGTAGGAATTTTGAGTATTACATAATATATGTAAACTGCTTAGTACAGTCACTGTGCCCTTAGCTGCTTTACTACAGTTGCTGCCAGAATAGGAAGAGAGAGACATCAGGGAACACTGGGCAAAAAAAATGTAGGGAGCAAAAGAAGGTATCTTTTAAAAGTGTCTTTCAAATACACAGTATCTCCAACATTCCAGATAAACTCTCTTCAGGCACTTGGTAGATGCCTGTAACTAACCTTTCCTGTTCAGCCAGTCTGCAAGCCCTTCAGGATCTCCCCTCCCTTCCCAGTTTGTCCCGGCTCTACACCAGAAAAAGGGCTTTCTTGGAGTACAGTGCAAGTTGACAATAAAGAGTGTCAGGACTAAAACTTTTTATCAGACTAGAATAATTGTACAGGGGCACAATTTCTTAAGTGCCATTCTTGATATAGAAATCTTTTTTTTTTTAAAGATTTTTATTTATTTAACAAAGAGAGACAGTGAGAGAGGGAACACAAGCAGGGGGAGTGGGAGAGGAAGAAGCAGGCCTCCCGCTGAGCAGGGAGCCTGATGCGGGGCTCGATCCCAGGACCCTGGGATCATGACCTGAGCTGAAGGCAGACGCTTAACTACTGAGCCACCCAGGCGCCCCTCGGTATAGAAATCTTAAAGACCCTTGTAAAAGGTTGCATAATGAAATGTTTGAGAACTGTTGTTTTAGTATAAGAGCTTCCTAAATATGAGATTAGCACATGTTCGTGCCCGTGACTTCATAAAGTCAGAGCCTCTAACTAAATGGTCCTGGGACTTACCCCGTTAACGCAGTTTGTGCTATCATTACCTGTGATGGTATCTGTCCTTTACAGAGTTTTGCTCTGCTGTTTTATTTCTGAAAATAAAGCATGTGTTCTGTATTAATTTGCTTGCATTTTCAGAATACATTAAGATGGCAGATCACTATGTGCCAGTGCCAGGAGGACCAAACAACAACAACTATGCAAACGTGGAATTAATTCTTGATATTGCAAAAAGGATTCCAGTACAAGTAAGAGATGCCAGTGTGTCCTTTCAAACCCGATTGAGCCATTTGACTGTTAGATGCAAGGGACTATCCAGAGAAGAACTTTAAATTTTATGTAAAGCATCTTTGTTGAAAGTTTGATAAAAGCTTTTTTATGCGGGATGTAACAGATCGGGAAGAGAAAGATGGAAAAAAATGAATGAGTCAAAAATAAAGTAAACATAATACAAACAGAAGGTTTGTAAGGGTCTTTCAGAGATTATTTATGTTATCCATTTTACCTTCAAACTATCTCAAGTAAGTAAAAGCTCCTGATTCCAATGGAATATTCTTAGCTCAGAATATGGTGGTGTAGAAGCAGATTATTTCTTCCCTATTATACTGTGTTAGGAAATTTAAGGTAAATGTCCTTAAGCCCAGAGAGAAAAAAAAACTAGAGATTTATGTGGCAGTATAACCACTAGATATAAATGTGGAGTTGGGTGGCCAAAGTAATGAAATCTGTGAAAGAAAACCAATATTTCTAGAAAGGGCTCTATAGAGTCTAGTGGAAAGGCTATGAATTGAGTTTCCTAAAGAGCAGCAAGACTAGCTGGATCTTAATATCAACTTCAACTTGGTTTTGACCTCTTCAGAGGTTTTGCCGCAATGGACTGCTTATTCTTGTCCTGTAAAAAGTTTGCCAAGGATCAAGCACATAAGCTGAATTAAGCATTAGGCTCTTGTGGAGCTATTGTACCTCATGGAGTAGGGTCAGTCTTGGTAGAGAGTAATACAGTTTATCATGTATTTTTTTAGTATGAATTTTAAGAACAAATCATATTATCTTCCTTTATAGGCAGTGTGGGCTGGCTGGGGTCATGCTTCTGAGAATCCCAAACTCCCAGAACTTCTTTTGAAAAATGGCATCGCCTTCATGGGTAAGCCTTTCTGACATATTTTTCCTGTCTTTCTGGTTCTCTCTGTCAGTTTTGCCTGTATTCCAATCTATATTCTGCTTTTCTTCTGTTTAACATGCACTGGGCTCTTATTTTTCATCAATTAGCAACTCCCAGAGTAATCCTCTTCATTTCTTTTTCTTTTTTTTTCTCTTCCTTATTTCTTTCATCCTACTTATCTTTCTTCATCTTGATTGTCTTTTCTGTCCCCAGGTTCTTTTCCATGAGCTATGGAGAAGGCTCTGATTTCTAAAACACTGGCCTTTTAAAACCTTGCCATTCATTTTAAGAAAATATATGGAGAAAGGACCTCTTTTTGTATAGCAGAACTAATTGAGTATTAGGATACCCTAGCACTGTGCCCTTAAATATGAATCAGCTCCTTCCCATTTAACTATATAGGTTACTTTCTTGCAAGTGAGAGCTGTTTCTTCCGACTTTTCTGCTCTCCTATAGCAGAGAGAGGAAGCAAGAGAATATGGCTCCAAGTGTTTCAGTCTCTAGCTCAGAGACCTTCCACAATGATGATTATGTTTTGTAAACCCTATTAAAGATAAATCTTCCTTCTGGATTCCCCTAAGAGCAAGGAGGGCATATTTCAGACTTGAACCCCAGACTTTTTAGTCCTTATTTTAGGATTGGTTAAAAAGAAAAAGACAGACTTCGATAATCTGGTCAAGTTGGATCATGAACAATGATAAAATCGGTTAGATTTGTTAGGAATTTAATTCAGTATATATACTGAACTCTGTGTGCTAAGAGCTCACTACATTTGGTTGAGTCATAACATAGTAATCCCCCTAATCAAGTTCATGAGCTCCATGATATGTAATGTAGGGGAGACAAGACAAATACAAAAATAATTATATAGAAGACAAAAATCTGTGTGACAGAAATGAGGCCAAAATGTTACAGTCAGGGTTCTTCTCTTGTTTTTAGGTCCTCCAAGCCAGGCCATGTGGGCTCTGGGGGATAAGATTGCATCTTCCATAGTGGCTCAAACTGCAGGTATCCCAACTCTTCCCTGGAGTGGCAGTGGTAAGAAAATATTTCTTGTTTGTATTTTGAAGTGCAGAAAAGCTCAGTAGGATATTTGGGACTGTGGCCTAGGTGTTAAGTTTATTTAAAATGTATTGCGTGATGGGCATTAAGGAGGGCATGTGATGTGATGAGCACTGGGTGTTATATGCAACTGATAAATTATTGAACACTACATCTGAAACTAATGATGTACTATATGTTGGCTAATTGAATTTAAATTAAAAAAAGGAAAAAAAGAAAATGTATTCGGATGTGTAATAAGATATAGAATCGAGGTTGATTTATGCCATCTTGTATTCCTAGCTTAATTAATACACCTGTGATTTTATCATGTCTTAGGAATATAAATTTTGTACCAGGTGCACAGATGCTAAACTGATTTAAGTGAGCTAGGGACTTAATTTGAATTTGGAGAAACTCTAGGAAAACTCATATGGTTCTGTAGATTGGGATCTGCTCTGGGTGGGCTAGAATCTTTGTCAGAGATGGACTTTGGTGGAGTTAGGCCTTTGAACCTGCCTGGCAGGTGACCTGGATCACTAAGAAAAGCCTAAAAACCCACTTATTCAAACATTTGCCTGTCAGTGTTTTCTTAATGTCAGCCCACTATCTATTGATGATTTGCTTTGCCTGTTTAATACCATTCAACCTCTCCTTTGCCCTTGATGCAGAAAATGAGGGCAATAGTCAATCTTTCTTCCAGGCATACAGAAGAATACAATTTTTCTTAAAATGATTTATACTTGACTAATCCCTTAAAGAGTGCCGTGTGAATCATTGTAGCTGATAACAATATGAACTTGCCGTTTTTAGTACTCCAGCACAGGGAGCAGACATACTCTAAAACCTTTTTTAAATGGGAATGACCATTGTCTTGAGGCTGAACAGATTTGAACTCTTGTAACTCTGGCTCTCCAGGGGGATTGCAATATCCTCTCCAGACCTGCTGGGTCAAACAGTTTAAAATAAAAGGTTGAATTTATTCTTGTTTGAATGGAGAGACTATAGCATTCCCCTTGTGGCTGAGTACAGGGACATTCAGGGAACATGGACTCATGACTCTGCTGAGGCCTATAAAACCGCCATTTCCATTTCTAAGGGCTCATAAAGATTGAATTATTTCCCAGACCTCTGGCCCTGGTGCAGGCCTGAACACACAAATCGAAGGTATTTTGTCTGCTGAGTTGCTGTGAAAAGTCTGACATGTTTTTGTTGTTGTTTTTTTTTTTTTTGTCTTGTATGTCCTTGCATTTTTATAAGTTTGCTCCCTATTAGCTCTCCTGGCTTCTTTCAGGGTCAGAACCCAAGTTGCCAGGTCCTGCTAGAGCTAAATATCGTTAACCCCAAGGACTGATGAGGCTTTTATGGCATCCTTCTTTCTCACATCTACCCTCAGTTTTGGATAAATATGAGAGCGTTTTAAAGAAGGAATAGCAGGAAACTGGCAAGAACAGAAGCTTTTATAGCAGCTTTTAAGTCACTGTTATCTATTACAGGTCTTCGTGTGGACTGGCATGAAAATGATTTTTCAAAACGTATCTTAAATGTTCCCCAGGAATTATATGAGAAAGGTTATGTGAAGGATGTGGATGATGGGCTGAAGGTAGGTTATGAACTCTAGGGAGTGATGTCTTTCAACTGACCAATTAGAGTCACAAACAAAGTAATTTGTAGCCTGGTTCATGATAAACACCCATGATGGCATTGGGATTGTAAGAACCGGAGATACAGTTTATAGAGTAAGGAAGTGACCTAGATTTAACAAAAATAATTTAAATTTGTTTTGAAGCAAGCTGCTCACCTGGACAGAACATTTCTTAGGTGGCTAAATCAGAGCTTTAAGGGAGTACCTATTCTGCTCTCTACCACCTGTTAGTGGGTGTATGTGGTGGCAGGGGTAGGGGACAGAGTGACAAACAACACACATTTGCCCCTGCTTGAATTCAGAACTGAGAAGCCAGGCAGACAGAGAAATGTCAGCTTTATTTCGAATGGAGATGTTGGTGAAAATGGCTTCAGTGTGTAGCAACAATCAGATTTGTAAACTGAACGCCCGAGTCCAACATGCTTACTCACTGGGTACTTGCAGTGCTGAGTAACCACAGACTTTCCTCTGCAGAGACAGAGTTTTTTACCATTCAGCTTCTTGTATCACTGAGAGCTGATGAAGAGCATATGTTCTGTGCAGTGGGCTGATCCCAAAGGGGAAGAGGCCAAGCGCTGCATGCTCAGTTCCTCCTTCCAAACTGACCAATCACACCATTCACTCTTTTTCCCTTGGGGAGGGGTAAGGGAGGGAGCCAAGAGAGGCTGAAGGTGTCTAATTACTGTCCATCCTTGTAGAAACAGGAACCCAAGCAAAAGGAGATCCTTTCTCCAACAGTGCCTTTTCTTTCTTTCATAGTTCTCCCCATCTTGTTCCCCTTTCACTTTTTTCCCCTTTCACTTTTTCCCCTTTCACTTTTTAAATAGTTGTAAGCATCAATTATGCTTCCAAGTAGATGATGAAAGAGGCTATTTTAGAAAAACACACTACTTGTGTTTGACTTTGTATGTTATAAATTCAAGAGGGTTGCTGAAAGCTCAACTAATTTTGCTCTTCTGTTTGTATTTCAAGTTAAGCCTCTCGTAATCTCCCAAATAAGAATAATTATTTCTAATTGAATTGCAAACGCTATACTCTATTTGCTGTAACTTGCAAAAGAGTAGAAGCCCTTTATAAGGAACTAGCTATTTTGCTTATCAATTGAAATTCCTTTTTTTTTCCTGGTCATAATTTTAAACATAAAAATTTCTGGTAGAAAATTTGGAAGGCCAGAAAAGAGATGATGGTAAAACCACCCATAAACCCACCATCCAGAGATAGATACATATTCATAACACATTCATACATCTTATTTCAGCCTTTTTTGATTCATAATATATATTATTATCATATAGTGATCATCTTTATTAATAGATTCCCATATTTATAATTATTATGATAAGTATAAAATTAGGATCTTACTGTATATATATATTGTAGTATATATATATTGCTAGTATATATACTTACTAATCCTAGTTTCTTTTCCTATTTTTTATTAATGCATAGGCATTTTCCTCATGACATTAAAATTCTTCTAAAATATTCTAAAAAGGGGCACCTGGGTGGCTCAGTTGGTTGGGTGTCTGCCTTTGGCTCAGGTCATGATCCTAGGGTCCTGGGATCAAGGCCTGCATTGGGCTCCCTGCTCAGTGGAGAGCCTGCTTCTCCCTCTCCCTCTGCCTCTCCCCCTGCTCGTGCTCTTTCTCCCTCTCTCTCTCTCACTCTTTCTCTCAAATAAATAAATACAATCTTTAAAAAAAAATATTCTAAATGGATGACCTGTGCCTAGAGGCTTCATATCTTTTTACACAAGGCCTACTTTCTTACATCATGTGGACCACCCTATTTTTATTTTTTTTAAAGATTTTATTTATTTATTTGACAGAGACACAGAGAAAAACAGGGAACACAAGCAAGAGGAGTGGGGGAGGAAGAAGCAGGCTTCCCGCAGAGCAGGGAGCCTGATGCGGGGCTTGATCCCAGGACCCTGGGATCATGACCTGAGCTGAAGGCAGACACTTAACGACTGAGCCACCCAGGGACCCCTACCCCATATATTTTTTTAAGTCTTTTTCACATTTGTGGCTGATTCTTTGGTACTTATCACTCAGTGATAACTCTTTCTTTGATAACATTATTTCATCAGGCTAACTCTGTTTATAAGCATAGAAGTGAACAGAGGTAAGAATTTTAGAAGAGCTGGAACTGTACTTAATCGACTAATTCAACGTTTGAAATGCTCTTCTTTCTCTTGGTACATGTTTAGATATTGTTAATTGGAAACCGTAAATCACTGGAATGTTTTAACAGAGGAATGACTTAGTTATTCTAAATTTTGGTTAACTTTTCCCTACTTTACTTTTTGCTGTAACAATACAATCTGGACATTTTCTGTATTGTTACATGTAAAAGTCACCTCATCCCTTTTAATACTTGCACAGTATTCTAATAGATGGACATATCTTGATTTAACTAGCTCCCTCCTTAACAGATATATAATAATTTTCAGAAAGTTTTAGGATTGTTACCTGATCATTATTAAATTCTGTAAATGCAAAAACCGCATTTAGAGTATGTGTTGAAAATTAGTGTTCTAATTTTTTTTAATATTTTAGTGTCTTGTTATTTTTATCTTTTATGAAAAGTTGAGAAAATAATTTCTGGATACACGAGAGTTCTGATTTGTTGAATCTTATATGTTGTCAGAAGCTCTACTGGGACCATCAGCAGTTTATTAAGTTAACTACTTACACCTTTTTTAAAAATAAAAATTTGAGGTAATACATGAATACCTACATACTATAATTCCAATAATAGAGAAATAAATATAGTAAAAAGTAGAAGTATATCTACCCATCTTCCTTTTAGAAATCACTACTGATATATATTCTAGACTTTTTCTTTATACTCTGATATGTGGGTGTATGAATGCATACATAATCATATATAAATATATAAGTTTTCAAAAAATTTTTATTATTTATTTGAGAGAGAGAGCACGCAAATGGGGGGAGGAGCAGAGGGAGAGGAACAAGCAGACTCCATGCTCAGCGGGGAGCCTGATATGGGGACTTGATCCCGTGACCCGGAGATCATGACCTGAGCCAAAATCAAGAGTTGGATGCTTAACTGACTGAGCCACCCAGGTGCCCCATAAACGTGTAGTTTTATTTTGTTTTTGGCGTATACAGGATTATCTTAGGTTGAACCACATGAAAATGCATATTCAACAATTTTTTTTTTAACCTACAAAAAAAGGGCACTTTCTTTTTGTTCAACCTAATGCTACAAATACTGTTACTACTTTTTTTTTCACCTATGCTACTACTTTTGTTTTTCACCTATGTCTTCAGGACCTTTCTATTTTACTACTTTTGGACCTACCAACAACAGCATTTTTTTTTTAAGATTTTATTTATTTTTATTTAGAGAGCAAAAGAGAGAATTCAAGCAGGAGGAGGGGCAGAGGGAAAGAGAGAGAGAGAGAGAGAGAATCCCAAGCAGACTCCATGCCCGACATGGGGCTCAAGATCATGACCTGAGCCGAAATCAAGAGTCAGTCACCCCGGTGCCCCAAATGACAGCATTCTTAAAGGGAGAAGGTGCCAGTTTTCTCCTTCCCTGTTAATACTACTCTTATTTCCATTTTTCTCTTTTTTCTTGAAGGCAGCAGAGGAAGTTGGATATCCAGTAATGATCAAGGCTTCAGAAGGAGGAGGAGGGAAAGGAATCAGAAAAGTCAACAATGCAGATGACTTCCCTAACCTTTTCAGACAGGTAGAATACAAGTTGTTTTTGTTTGTTTGAATTTACATGTATATCAGAGCTATATCAGAGATACATGATTTAACTCACACTATATATATAAACTGTTATGTTGTATACCAAAAACTAATATAATGTTGTACCTCAATTATACCTCAATAAAATAAAAGGTAATAAGTCATAATATAATTTGGATATCCAGAAAATATTTAATTTTGTCTATAAGTACTCTAGTCTTTCTCTCTAGCTCTTACCTGCTTATTAGCAATGTCCAGTTCAGTGTAAGGTTTTATTCACTAAGGTAACTCAAACAATAGTTATTCACTCTTATGTAGAAGTGCTCAGTTTCTCAGATAGCTTTTCCCTATATGGTGCATGTGGTTCCTAGGACATCATAGTGATAAGGAAGAGTGAAAATGCCTTTCTACCTTTTTGTGTCCCTCTTCTGCTGTCACTGTAAAGTATGCGGTTAACTCTTAATTCTGCATGCTCTTGGCTTGGCCAGACACAGGCTCTCTGATTGACTTTATCTTACTTTAGTTCACATTGGCTGAATCCTGAGTTTTTGCTGTGTGACCAACTACCTCGCCAGCTCTGCAGTCTACACCCTAGTCTGTGCTGCATGGCCACCACATGCAGACACCCTATGGCAGGTCCACATCCTATAACTGAGGATGGCTAGGAAAGCTAAACCTCAAATCTCTCAGAGGGTCTGTCTAACCCTCTGATTTGCAGCCGAGTCGTGTGGCCATACTACTAGTTAGTTGTGGAGGCCAAAAAAATGATCTCTTTTCAGAATCTTAGATAATTGGGAGAAAAAGTCTCTTCTTTCCTGCCCTGGAGCTACCCTCACATACTTGACTCACACTTTTTTTCTCCTACCAGAAAAAAGAAAATTGGGACACATTCTGGCCTTTCATTCTCCTAGCTTCCCACTGTTTTTATTTTTCCCAGCGTTTTTACTTTGCACAATCTTTTACTAGTGTCTCTAGCCACCTTCTATTTGCTCTCTCTCTCTTTTTTTAAACCATTCAACAGCAAACTAATAAAGGTGATAAAGATGTTGTTTTGCTGCACTGTCCTATTTTGAATATCAAAATTCAAATATTACCCTTCTTTTTCTTTATATTCCTTTTGTAGTTTACCTAATTTCATAGGTAGATCAATGCCTCATGGGGTCTAAAGAAAAGGTCTCTTGCTCTTAGAAGCAAAAGAAAAAGCCTGTTAATTTTTTAAAAATATAAGTCCTTTAGGTATTTCGAAACTACTTATTACTGTGGAATCAAATAGTTGAAGATTCTAGAACACTAGGAAGTTTTACATGAAAATCCTCAAGTTCCAATAATGATTAACTAAATAACAAACCAATCCTCCCATTGAGAACAAACTGGAAAAGCTGGACAAAATTTTTTTTTAAAAATCTATTTTAAGGCATTAGACACCTTTCAAGACAATAAAGAGTTATGGGGCGAAGGTATAAGAGAAGAAGGAAACCTGAGGAGGTGGCATTTGAGGCCACTTTTTCCCTAGAGATATCTTCTGGTTTGAGAAGGAGTTAAAAAGCTGATTAGAGTTTTCAACAGTCTTACAAGACTAAAAGGACAAAACTTAGCCTTTAGAGTTTGCTAAGGAGGATTCCCTGGGAAAACCTCGCACATTTTAGGTTGGGATCTTGAAGGAACTATACCTTAGGAGTAAAAATAAACTGGAAATAGACCAACCTTCACAGGGACTAAATCTCAGCTTCAAAATACTCAACCTTTGATTCATGCAAGGGGTTCTAGGATTGCTAGTGTCACTAGCCACCAGAAAGAAGCAAATATAATAACATCCAGAACCTCAAATTATTTCTATTTATTTTTCAAATGAAGTATCAAATAGCCATTTCAAAGTAAGCAAGCATATCAAATTACATGACTGAAAATCAAGAAAAATAAAAGTCAGTTTTAAAGGGACCCGCAGAGAATTTAGATAATGGATCTATCAGACAAGGATTTTAAAGTAACTATACTTAAGGTATTCAAGGAAATTAAAGACAAGAATTTGGCTGGAAAACTGGAAACTATAAAGAAGAAACAAATTCTAGAACTGAAAATACAGTAACTAAAAATAAGAAGTCAATAGAGGAGTTTAATAGCATATTAGGTGCAGTTGAAGAGAGAATTAGTGACTGGAAGATAGCTCAGAAGAAAATTCAGACCAAAGCATGAAGAGACAAAAGGATGAAAAATACAGAAAAGAGCATTTAAGAGATTATTTGCAAAGATGAACATGATAACTCCTCCCATCTCTCTATACAGACCCCTATGATTTTTGCCTCTCCTCCCATCAAGAAAGACTGTCTTTTTTCCCCACTCTTTGAAGTTTGGCTAACCCTGTGACTTGTTTTAGCCAAGAGAATATAGCAGAAATGTATAAGTTCTGAAGTCTAAACCTCATTTCTGCCCTTGCCCTCTTGAATTGAACCTCATACTGACAAGTGAAGAAACCAGTCTAGCCTTTTGGAGAAAGAGAGGCTGCATGACATAGAGATGAGTTGTCCCAGCTGAGACTTCCTAGACCTACATGCTGACAGCATCACATTTGAGACGTGCAAGTGAGACCCTATTAGACCACCCAACCCCAGTCAAGTTGCCAGATGACTACAGCTGCATGAGTAGCTCCTGCCAAGATCAGCAGAACTACCCAACTGTGCCCCACTCAAATTGCTGTAAGCAATTAAAATAAAATGGTTGGTGTCCTAAGTTACTAAATTTTTGGTGGTTTGTTAGGCATCAGTGGGTAACTGCCACAGAAATTGATATCCCAAAGGTGTGATGCTGCCACAACAAAAAAGTAAAATATGTGCATTGGCTTTAAGACTGGCTCATAGGTGGAGACTGAAAAAACGATAAGATTGTTCATGAAGGCTGGAGGGATGATGAACAGACTGTTAGTGGAGGCTGGATAGGCTGTGAGGGAATTATTAGTAGAGTCTGATAAAAAAAGGTTAACACATGTTCTATAATGACGGAACAATTGTCTGAGGTAACTTGGAAGACAGAGAATGTATTTAATAAACTCATGGACCTAGTTAAGGAAATTTAGGAATTTTAAGGAAAATTAAGGAGATCTCTAGGCAAAGTGTTGAAAGCATCTGTTAAATCCTTCTGGTTACTTGATGCTAAGGAATTAGAGAGATGAGCTAATGAAGGTGTTTCAGGTTTATTGAGTTTGAAAATAGTTTCTCATTCCCAGTCTCTCCACCTGGTGAAAGATCTTCAAAATAAAAAGTGACCTTAGAGTAAAGGCCAAGTCAAGAGTACCTGTGAGATCATTTAAGGCCTCAGAAATATTTAAGACACCACTGAGTAGATTACCCTCTCAGTTAACAGGAAAGAGCTTCAAAGAATCTTAAAGGTGTTGTCCCACTGCAGCCTGATATGCCCAAAGTATAGAGCCATCTGTGCAAAAAAATTACAGATCTTTTGGGGCAGGGAGTAAATCTCCCAGTGTGATTCATAGGAAACCCACAACATTTTCAAGAAGTTGTACTTACGATTACACCAAAGGATCCAAAAGGGACAGAGGTAGTTCAGACTTCGAAGAGGCTTCTGTGTCTCTTCAACTTTCTATAAACAGGAAGCAGACTGAGAAAGCTATTCAGTTGTAAATATCAGTTATTTCCAATAAAAAAAGAGATTTGTCAGAGAACAGAGCTGGGAACCCAGAGGGCAGAGCTAAGAGCAGAGGACAGCCATGGATTAGGAAAATCACTCCCAGGGAACAGAACAAGGACCCTAACAAAATTTCACTGTCCCTAGAGTCAGGAAACCTGAGATGCAGAGTTGCTATGGAACAGTGACTGCTGTGTACTTCCCATCCTCTCTTCTTTGAACAGGAATATCTTTTACAGTTATCCTTTCCCCATCTCATCATTAAATGTTGGGGGTGTTGGGGCAGATAACTTGTCTTTTTAGTTCCCAGATCGTTGGATCAAGAGAAACTGTACCTGAGGACCTGCACCCAAGGAGTCTCATTCGCATCTGGACATGATTCATGAGAAAATGGACGTCAAGCCTGATGCCATGATTGGATGACTTTGGGGGTCTTGGGAGGGGGTGAGTCTATTTTGCATGTGGGAGGTATGTGAATTATTGTGGCCAGAGGGCGGACCATAGTAGATTGTTTGCAGAGATGGCCGCAATAACTCCTCCCATCCTTGTATGTATATCCTTTTGCAATGTGATTGCCTTTCCTCTCATCAAGAGGTGGCATCTCTTTTCCCACCCCTTGAGTCTTAGCTGGCCTTGTGGCTTGCTTAAATCATTAGAATGTGGCAAAAGTGGTGTCGTGTAAATTCTAGAGCCTAGAGCTTGTGAAGTCTTGCAGCTTCTGCCCTCACTTTCTTGGAACACTGCATTGAAGAAGCCTGAGCTAGCCCTATTGGAGGATGAGAGTCCACATGCTATAGAGATGAGCTGTTCCAGTCAAGGCTCCCTGGACCTACTAGTCGACAGTCAGCACAAGTCACCAGACATTTGAGTGAGACCATTCAGCCCCACTTGAACTACCAGATGATGATATACACACGAGGACCCCAGGCAAGACCAGAAGAACTGCCCAGATGAGGACAGTATCATGAGCAAATAAAATGATTGATGTCCTAAGCAACCCACTGAGTCTTGGGGAGACTTTACATAGCAAAACAGCATAAAAGACATATGGGATATAGTGAAATGATCTAACATCTTAAGCTTTGAATCTCAGAGGAGAGAGAGAATGGAACAGAAGCAATATCTGATCACATCATGGAGCAGAAACAGTATTTGAAGAGATAACAGCTAAGAATTATCCTGAACTTATAAAAGATACCAAGCACAGATTTTAAAAAATAAAAAACTATGAGCCCCACAGGACAAACACAGAGAAAACCACATCTAAGATTACCAGAGTAACTCTGCTACCTCGCTCCCCCTAAAAAAAGAGAGAAAGAGAAAATCTTAAAGCAGCTGTAAAAGGTTACTTTCAGAGGAGTAACAATATGTTGATAGCTGACATCGCAATAAAAGCAGTGGAAGCCAGAAAACGTTGGATCATCTTTATAAGAGCTACAAGAAAACCACTGCCAGTGTAGAACTCTATCTCCAGGGGCAGTGTGCCTCCACACTGAAGATCCAAGTGCTTTGACTACAACACACTGTCTGTGACAGAATGCGAACCAGGAAGGCACCTCGTCTGGAGCAGGGTGTACTTTTGGCTGTCTGCTGTTGATGGCCGTATTTCACCCTTTTGTGGGATTTGTGTGTGTGTCTTTTCAAACTATTTTGTTTTTCACTTTTGTAACACACTGGATGTTCCTGTGTTTCACAGCCACCAAGTAATACCGGTTATATAACTAAGAATGCAGGATCTTGAAAATAGATGAGGGCATGAGCTATGTTTTATTTATTTCTGTATTCCTACTAATTCACGTGGTCCCTGACACTTCTAGGCATCTGCCTGTTGAAATTGAAGCAGCTTATCAGGATAGAAAAAATGCTTACTACTTAAGAATTTGTTTTATTTCCTTTTCTAACATAGGTTCAAGCTGAAGTCCCTGGATCTCCTATATTTGTCATGAGACTAGCCAAACAATCTCGTCATCTGGAGGTACAGATTTTAGCAGATCAGTATGGCAATGCTATCTCTCTCTTTGGCCGTGACTGCTCTGTACAGCGCAGGCATCAGAAGATTATTGAGGAAGCACCTGCTGCCATCGCTACTCCAGCAGTATTTGAACATATGGAACAGGTGTGTATATGAAAAGCTGTAAGTTTTGTTTTCTTACACAGGATTACTACTCATTCAATTCATATACCAGTCTGAGAATACTGGAATTTCAAACAGTGGTTCTAGATAATTTATAAGATTATATCCTTTTCCTAAAGGAAAAATGATTCTACCGTTCTCCCTGTAAACATTTTGGGCTCTCAATTAGTTAACGCTTTTGAAAAAAATTATTTAGTATACTATTTTGAGTAGGGATAAAGAAAAGAAATGTTTGGGGATTTTTAATCTTACTGTTTAATATTTTTTTCAGATTTTATTTATTTATTTGAGAGAGAGAAGGTTTGAGTAGGGGAAGGGGTAGAGAGAGGGACAGAGGGAGAAACAGCCTCCCCACTGAGCAGGATTCTGGGATCATGACCCGAGCCAAAGGCAGACACTCAATGGAATGAGCCACCCAGGTGCCCCTAGAGGGAGAGAATCTTAAGCAGACTCAGCACTGAGCACAGAACCCGACCTAGGGCTCTATCTCAGGACCCTGAGATCATGACCTGAACTGAAACCAAGAGTGGATGCTTAACTGACTGAGCCACCCTGGTGCCCCTGATTTTTTTTTTTTTTTTAATAAGCTGATGATAATCAGGCAGTTCCATTTTTTTGAATCTTCAGATATATTTATTGAAATCCATTATCTCTTAAAAGGTCCTCTACGCATCTCTAAAGTTTATATATTCTGTATTTTTGTGTAGAAAAGAATCTCTCAGCAGTCTTGCACTTGTAGTTTAAGGGTCTGAACGTGGTCTTTTCTGGAATAGTGACTGAGTCATCTTATCGGAAATATGTTTTCCTTCTCTTTTCTCCTGAATTTCAAATAAGCTAAATATATGGTCATCTGTGTTGGAAGTTTAATTTATACATTGTGTGAATTTATCAAGAATCATTTCTTTACCTGCCATAAAAAAGAGACCTCCAAAATTCAGTGGCTTTAACAAGGTATAAATTCTCTTTCTCGTTCTCACCACTATTGCAAGATGAGTTGGTACCAGGGACCCAGGTTTATTACTGTGCCATTCACTAGGAATGGGGTCAGCAAACTACACCTTGTTAGCCAAATCCAACCTGCCAACTTTGTAAATAAAAAGATATTGCATCACAGCTATGCTAACTTATTTATGTCTGATCTGGCTGCTTTATTACTGCAATGCCGGAGTTGTGTGGTTGTGGCAGAAACTATATAGGCCACAAAGCTGAAAATAATTACTATCTGGTTCTTTAATGAAAGTGTTTGCCAACCCTTGCCCTAAGGTGTTACTATCTTCATGATTAAAGGTTCCTCACAAGATGAGGTTCGTGTTGTAGCTTGTGGGAGGAGGTGAGAAAGGACTAGGAGGGCAAGCATATAAAAATGTGATCCAGAAGTAACCCATATTACTTCTGTTCATATCCCATTGGGCAAAATTCAGTTACACAATCACACCTAGCTATAAGGGATGTTGGGAATTGTAGTCACTAACTGAGTGGCCATATACTCAGCTGAAATTCAGGAGATGCAATTACTAGATGAATGACACACAGAAAAATCACTGGAGGGCATTTAATAGTTTAATAGTCTGCCTCAGTCTGCTCCTCTGGCTACCCATTATCTTTTCACATTCCTTTTCTCACTTTCTTACTAACATACTTAGTCTTTCCCCAAAGAAGACAGCCTAAAGTCCCAACCAGTTACTACAGTCAGCTCAGAGTCCAGGATCTCTAGATCATGTACATTTCTCTGCATTAAATGTTCATGTGGCTTTTCACAGGCCAGTGGCCTAAAATACAAGTTATCAACCCCTGGTCATTCCTCCCTCCAGCATCTACCCAAACAGCAATGGAATATGAACAGGATAACTCCCATTTGGAAAAAAGAAGAATGAAAAATATATAATAATCCTTCGTCCATAGCAGTTAGCAGATTCTTCCAGGCAGTAATTGTGATGATTTCATTTAGCCCTCTCGCTGCCTCTGGTTCTGCTCTCTGGTAGTAAATCCCTTGCCCATCGTCCCTGAAGGTTCCCTGCGAAGTTCTTCCTCATTGAGTTTTCTCTGTGATTGGGCTTTAGAGACTATGCCTTCTTTGGCAGAGCTGGTGCAAGAGTGGGGCCACAAATATTACTCTAGTTATCAATCACAGGCTTTTCAAGGCCAGGTTTATGGTATGTTTAGAAATACAATTCCTTCAAAACTTAGTTAAGTTTCTGGATTATTTGCTTACACCCAGCTTCAGGTAGGAGTTACCACATCCCAAAATTTCTAGATACATTAAATTTTCCTCTATTAGTGGATCTTTGATACTGGGTTGCTTCGGGGTGAGAATCTAACCTGGTTTTGAGGTACAAAAGCAGTCAGTTTTTTCACATTCTGACTTTATCTTTTTCTTAGGGCTTTCTTAGTGTGTTGTCTGCCATCCAAGTTATTGTGGAAGACAGTTTACTGAATGTTTTGTTATGCCTAACAATGAGGCCACAACCTTTTCTTTCCGTCTGCAGTATTTGATTCCTTGCTACCCACTACTCTGTTGCTAAGCTAGCATCCCATATTTTAATTTTTTTAAATAGTAGCATCCTACCTGCATTTTATAATTTCTTTTTTTTTTTTAAGATTTTATTTATTTATTTGACAGAGAGAGACACAACGAGAGAGGGAACACAAGCAAAGGGAGTGGGAGAGGGAGAAGCAGGCTTCCTGCAGAGCAGGAAGCCCAGTGTGGGGCTCGATCCCAGGACCCTGGGATCATGACCTGAGCCGAAGGCAGACGCTTCACGACTGAGCCACCCAGGCGCCCCTGAATTTTATAATTTCTGTATTGATTAGTGTACAGGTTAAGCAGTTTAATAAAGAGATCCAAAAAATAAAATGACTTAGTTGAGGTAGAAGTTTATCTTTCCTTCCCATCAAAATCTGAGGTGAGCTCTCCAGGGTTGTAGGACAGTTCTGCTTCCTGAGGCCATCTTGCAATTCAGGTTCTTTCTGTTTTGTTCTGCCATTCTTAGTATGTTCTCATCTGCATGGCAGAAACTGGCTTGAACTACTATGACTGTGTTCCAGTGCACAGAAGGAGAAAAGCCAGGAATAGAGGATAAGTAATTTCCTTTCCAAAACCTGATTCAGACCTTATGCATATTACTCACTAATGCTGATATTACTATGTCAAAACTTAGTCACTAGCTGCAAGAGAGGTTAGAAAATCTAGTCTCTAGCCATGTTTCTAGGAAGATTAGTAGGAATACTAAAAACCAGGGCACACTAAATAGTCTGCCATGGTGGCTTTTTTTTTTTTTTTTTTTTGCCTGCATACACTTGTACTTGAGAGGGTTAAGTTGTCTGTGATCCCAAGTGAGAAACAGTTTTCCCCCAGCTCTGGATTGAGTTTGCCATCCATGTCTTAGAGGCCTTGTATAATAATCAGGGAGGGTGAAATTTACTCTTATGTGGCTGAAAGCCTTTGGTGGCTCTTAAAAACGGTGGATATTTGAGTCAGAAAGAGAGGGAGGGGCTACAGTGGTCCACCAGCTCGTCAAGGTTGAGATACTTACGTTGACTTATGTTTCTTTTAGTGTGCGGTGAAACTTGCCAAGATGGTTGGTTACGTGAGTGCTGGAACTGTGGAATACCTCTACAGCCAGGATGGAAGCTTCTACTTTCTGGAACTGAATCCTCGGCTGCAGGTGGAACACCCTTGTACAGAGATGGTGGCTGATGTCAACCTCCCTGCAGCACAACTCCAGGTGAATCACCTTGATCTTAGCTGAGCAAGTTGCCTGCAGGAGTTTGAAAGTCCGAGATGCCCGAGGAACGGGTTTAACCAGTGTCTGATAAGAGAGAAGCACCTGCTATCTGAGTCTCATCTCATGTTCATCTCGTGCTGTATGGGTTGTGATGTGTGGGTTGGTTTTAGATTTTTTTTTTTTAAGATTTTATTTATTTGTGAGAGAGAGAATGAGAGACAGAGAGCATGAGAGGGAGTAGGGTCAGAGGGAGAAGCAGACTCCCTGCTGAGCAGGGAGCCCGATGCGGGACTCGATCCCGGGACTCCAGGATCATGACCTGAGCCGAAGGCAGTCACTTAACCAACTGAGCCACCCAGGTGCCCTGTGGGTTGGTTTTACTGATGTGGTACAAATCTAGTAATACTATCATGTTTTTTAAGCCAGACACATCTGATAGAAACTGTTACATTTTAGAAAGAAATTTTTAAAATAATATGCTTTTTAATTTTTTTTAAGATTTCATTTACTTATTTGACAGAGAGAGAGAGACAGCGAGAGAGGGAACATAAGCAGGGGGAGTGAGGGAGGGAGAAGCAGGCTTCCCGCTGAGCAGAGAGCCTGATGTGGGGCTCGATCCCAGGATTCTGGGATCATGACCTGAGCCGAAGGCAGACGCTTAATGACTGACTGAGCCACCCAGGCGCCTCTAAAATAATATGCTTTATTCAATTAATTTAATTGTAAAAAACTTTACAACTTTGTCCTCTACTCCTTTTTTTACTCGTGTTCTGTAATGAAGCAATTCCACATCAGGGTGGTGGTGGAAGTTTTTCCTGGCAAGACACTGGTAGCACTTGTTTATTTTTGTAATGTTTAAAGTGCTAGTTGTCAATCTTGTTTTCTCCATTTGGCCCAGGAAACAAATGTTTTGGGAAACAGTAATGGCTAATGGTGAGGTTTGATATTATTTGTATTTAACATGTCTTTACCCACAATGGGAGGTCCTTCTGTATTCCCATGAAGTACCAAAGATTTATTTACTTTCTAAGTGGCTTGTGGGAATAATTATGACACAGTTAGGACTTTTTAGCTGTCTGAACTTCTTGGATAGTCACTTACACTGAGTCTTCCCTTCTGTATTTTAATCCTGCTCCCTTAATGGAGAAATGTCAGTAGACACACACACAACTAGGGTTACTTATTTGATTGTTGTAGAATACAGGCTACAATAGAACATTTTAGGTGGTGGCTTACTAAAATGAAAAATCTTATATACCTATATCTGATAGCCTCCACATTTTAAGGAAAGTACCCGTGAAAAATGAGTGATGTTTTTCCTTTCAGATTGCCATGGGGATCCCTCTATACAGAATCAAGGATATTCGTATGATGTATGGGGTATCTCCTTGGGGAGATGCTCCCATTGATTTTGAGAATTCTGCTCATGTTCCTTGTCCAAGGGGCCATGTTATTGCTGCTCGGATCACCAGTGAAAATCCAGATGAGGTAAACCCATCACTTAAAAGGTTTATACTTTTTTTTTCTTGTGAACTTTAATATCAATATGGTATCTGGAGGCCTGCTTCTGCAATAATCTTGGGACTTGCTCTGGAGAGGGAAATTTATAGAAGTCTCATCAGAGCAGACAAATAGGTGATCACTGCTCCATTGACCATTTAATCCAACTTTAGTCATTATAGAGTCCTCATTGGGTCTGTAGCATTGAATGTTGGCCCTTAAGCCTTTCTGATTTTTGTGCATCATTTCTGCTTCCCTATGTGATTTAACACAGAGCCAAAACAATGAACATATAAATGTTCTCTTCCTTAGAAATATAATATGGTTTCTCATATTCTTCATTCTCTAACAGGGTTTTAAGCCCAGCTCAGGAACAGTTCAGGAACTGAATTTCCGTAGCAATAAGAACGTTTGGGGTTATTTCAGTGTTGCTGCTGCAGGGGGCCTTCATGAATTTGCTGATTCTCAGTTTGGTCACTGCTTCTCCTGGGGAGAAAACAGAGAGGAAGCAATTTCGTGAGTATAATAACATTTGATTGCATTAAAAAAAATAAATTTGTGCTAATCTTCAGTGAAAGTGTGAGCTTGGGAATGGGAATCATTTATCTGCTACAAAGGTACTGATACACACAATGTTTTGGAAGAAATATATCTTTAATTACTTGCATTCATGTTGTGTTAAATTATGCAGTGTTTGGCAGATGGTTTTCTGTTCTGAGTCTTTTCAAGTATTTTTACTTTCACATATTTTTGATAAATTTATAAAATTGATTGCTTTAAAGAAATAATATTTTTCCATAGAAACAGTATTGTTTTGTGGGGGCAGGTAGATTCTTTTTTTTTCTTTAAATTTTTTATTCTTATGTTAATCACCATACATTACATCATTAGTTTTTGATACAGTGTTCCATGATTCATTTTTTCTGCATAACACCCAGTGCTCTATGCAGAATATGCCCTCTTTAATACCCATCACCAGGCTAACCCATTCCCCACACCCCTCCCCTCTAGAACCCTCAGTTTGTTTCTCAGAGTCCATTGTCTCTCATGGTTCATCTCCCCCTCCGATTTACCCCCCTTCATTCTTCCCCTCCTGCTATCTTCTTTTTTCTTTTTTCTTAACATATATTGCATTGTTTGTTTCAGAGGTACAGATCTGTGATTCAGCAGTCTTGCACAATTCACAGCGCTCACCATAGCACATACCCTCCCCAATGTCTATCACCCAGCCACCCCATCCCTCCCACCCCCCCACCACTCCAGCAACCCTCAGTTTATTTCCTGAGATTAAGAATTCCTTATATCAGTGAGGTCATATGATACATGTCTTTCTCTTATTGACTTATTTCACTCAGCATGACACCCTCCAGTTCTATCCACGTCGTTGCAAATGGCAAGATCTCATTCCTTTTTATGGCTGCATAATATTCCATTGTGTATATATACCACATCTTCTTTATCCATTCATCTGTCGATGGACATCTTGGCTCTTTCCACAGTTTGGCTATTGTGGACATTGCTGCTATAAACATCGGGGTACACGTACCCCTTCGGATCTCTACATTTGTATCTTTGGGGTAAATACCCAGTAGTGCAATTGCTGGATCATATGGTAGCTCTATTTTCAACTGTTTGAGGAACCTCCATACTGTTTTCCAGAGTGGTTGCACCAGCTTGCATTCCCACCAACAGTGTAGGAGGGTTCCCCTTTCTCCACATCCCCGCCAACATCTGTCATTTCCTGACTTGTTAATTTTCGCCATTCTGACGGGTGTGAGGTGGTATCTCATTGAGGTTTTGATTTGGATTTCCCTGATGCCAAGCGATGTTGAGCACTTTTTCATGTGTCTGTTGGCCATTTGGATGTCTTCTTTGGAAAAATGTCTGTTCATGTCTTCTGCCCATTTCTTGATCGGATTATTTGTTCTTTGGGTGTTGAGTTTGATAAATTCTTTATAGATTTTGGACACTAGCCCTTTATCTGATATGTCATCTGAAAGTATTTTCTCCCATTCTGTCAGTTGACTTTTGGTTTTGTGGACTGTTTCTTTTGGTGTGCAAAAGCTTTTTATCTTGATGAAATCCCAGTAGTTCATTTTTGCCCTTGCTTCCCTTGCCTTTGGCAATGTTTCTAGGAAGAAGTTGCTGCGGCTGAGGTCGAAGAGGTTGCTGCCTGTGTTCTCCTTTAGGATTTTGATGGACTCCTGTCTCACGTTTAGGTCTTTCAACCATTTGGAGTCTATTTTTGTGTGTGGTGTAAGGAAATGGTCCAGTTTCATTCTTCTGCATGTGGCTGTCCAATTTTCCCAACACCATTTGTTGAAGAGACTTTTTGCCATTGAACATTCTTTCCTGCTTTGTCAAAGATTAGTTGACCATAGAGTTGAGGGTCCATTTCTGGGCTCTCTATTCTGTTCCGTTGATCTGCGTGTCTGTTTTTGTGCCAGTACCATACTGTCTTGATGATGACAGCTTTGTAATAGAGCTGGAAGTCCGGAATTGTGATGCCGCCAGCTTTGCTTTTCTTTTTCAATATTCCTCTGGCTATTCGGGGTCTTTTCTGGTTCCATACAAATTTTAGGATTATTTGTTCCATTTCTTTGAAAAAGGTGGATGGTATTTTGATGGGGATTGCATTGAATGTGTAGATTGCTCTAGGTGGCATTGACATCTTCACAATGTTTGTTCTTCCAATCCATGAGCATGAAACGTTTTTCCATTTCTTTGTGTCTTCTTCAATTTCTTTCATGAGTATTTTATAGTTTTCTGAGTACAGATCCTTTGCCTCTTTGATTAGATTTATTCCTAGGTATCTTATGGTTTGGGTGCAATTGTAAATGGGATCGACTCCTTCATTTGTCTCTCTTCTGTCTTGTTGGTGTATAGGAATGCCACTGATTTCTGTGCATTGATTTTATATCCTGCCACTTGACTGAATTCCTGTGTGAGTTCTAGCAGTTTTGGTGTGGAGTCTTTTGGGTTTTCCACATACAGTATCATATCATCTGCAAAGAGTGAGAGTTTGACTTCCTCTTTGCCGATTTGGATGCCTTTGATTTCTTTTTGTTGTCTGATTGCTGTGGCTAGGACTTCTAATACTATGTTGAATAGCAGTGGTGAGAGTGAACATCCCTGCCGCGTTCCTGACCTTAGGGGGAAAGCTCTCAGTTTTTCCCCATTGAGAATGATATTGGCTGTAGGTTTTTCATAGATGGTTTTTATGATATTGAGGTATGTACCCTCTATCCCTATACTCTGAAGAGTTTTGATCAAGAAAGCATGCTGTACTTTGTCAAATGCTTTTTCTGCATCTATTGAGAGGATCCTATGATTCTTGTTCTTTCTTTTGTTAATGTATTGTATCATGTTGATTGATTTACGGATGTTGAACCAACCTTGCAGCCCAGGGTTAAATCCCATATGGTCATGGTGAATAATCCTTTTAATGTACTGTTGGATCCTGTTGGCTAGTATTTTGGTGAGAATTTTTGCATCCATGTTCATCAAGGATATTGGTCTGTAATTCTCCTTTTTGATGGGGTCTTTGTTTGGTTTTGGGATCAAGGTAATGGTGGCCTCATAAAATGCATCTGGAAATTTTCCTTCCATTTCTATTTTTTGGAACAGTTTCAGGAGAATAGATAATTAATTCTTCTTGAAATGTCTGATAGAATTCCCCTGGGAAGCCATCTGGCCCTGGGCTTTTATTTGTTGGGAGATTTTTGGTGACTGCTTCAATTTCCTTAGTGGTTATAGGTCTGTTCGGGTTTTCTGTTTCTTCCTGGTTGAATTTTAGTAGTTGATACATCTCTAGGAATGCCTCCATTTCTTCCAGGTTATCTAATTTTCTGGCATAGAGTTGCTCATAATATGCTCTTATAATTGTTTGTATTTCTTTGGTGTTGGTTGTGATCGCTCCTCTTGCATTCATGATTTTGTTCATTTGGGTCATTTCTCTTTTCTTTTTGATAAGTCTGGCCAGGGGTTTATCAGTCTTGTGAATTCTTTCAAAGAACCAGCTCCTAGTTTCGTTGATCTGTTCTACGGTTCTTTTGGTTTCTATTTCATTGATTTCTGCTCTGATCTTTATTATTTCTCTTTTCCTGCTGGGTTTAGGCTTTATTTGCTGTTTTTTCTCTAGCTCCTTTAGGTGTAGGGTTAGGTTGTGTATTTGAGACGTTTCTTGTTTCTTGAGAAAGGCTTGTATTGCTATATACTTTCCTCTCAGGACTGCCTTTGCTGTATCCCAAAGATTTTGAACAGTTATGTTTTCATTTTCATTGGTTTCCATGAAGTTTTTTAATTCTTCTTTAATTTCCTGGTTGACCCATTCATTCTTTAGTAGGATGCTCTTTAGCCTCCATGCATTTGAGTTCTTTCCGACTTTCCTCTTGTGATTGAGTTCTAGTTTCAAAGCATTGTGGTCTGAAAATATGCAGGGAATAATCCCAGTCTTTTGGTACCGGTTGAGACCTGATTTGTGACCTAGGATGTGATCTATTCTGGAGAATGTTCCATGGGCACTAGAGAAGAATGTGTATGCCGTTGCTTTGGGATGGAATGTTGTGAATATGTCTGTGAAGTCCATTTGGACCAGTGTGTCATTTAATGTCTTTATTTCCTTGTTGATCTTTTGCTTAGATGATCTGTCCATTTCAATCAGGGGGTGTTAAAGTCCCCCACTATTATTGTATTGTTGTCAATGTGTTTCTTTGCTTTTGTTATTAATTGCCTTATATAATTGGCTGCTCCCATGTTTGGGGCATAGATATTTAGAATTGTTAGATCTTCTTGTTGGATAGACCCTTTCAGTGGGACATAGTGTCCTTCCTCATCTCTTACTACAGTCTTTGATTTAAAATCTAATTTGTCTGATGTAAGGATTGCCACCCCAGCTTTCTTTTGGTGTCCATTAGCATGGTAAATGGTTTTCCACCCCCTCACTTTCAATGTGGGGGTGTCTTTGGGTCTAAAATGAGTCTCTTGCAGACAGCATATCGATGGGTCTTGTTTTTTAATCCAATCTGATACCCTGTGTCTTTTGATTGGGGCATTTAGCCCATTTACATTTAGGGTAACTATTGAAAGATAGGAAGTTAGTGCCATTGTATTGCCTGTAAGGTGACTGTTACTGTATGTTGTCCGTGTTCCTTTCTGGTCTATGCTGCTTTTAGCCTCTCTCTTTGCTTAGAGGACCCCTTTCAATATTTCTTGTAGGGCTGGTTTCGTGTTTGCAAATTCCTTTAGTTTTTTTTTTGTCCTGGAAGGTTTTTATCTCTCCTTCAATTTTCAATGAGAGCCTAGCTGGATATAGTATATATAGTATTCTTGGCTGCATATTTTTCTCGTTTAGTGCTCTGAAGATATCATGCCAGTCCTTTCTGGCCTGCCAGGTCTCTGTGGATAGGTCTGTTACCAGTCTAATGTTTCTACCTTTATAGGTTACATATCTCTTCTCCCGAGCTGCTTTCAGGATTTTCTCTGTCTCTGAGACTCATAAGTTTTACTATTAGATATTGGGGTGTTGACCTATTTTTATTGATTTTGAGAGGGGTTCTCTGTGCCTCCTGGATTTTGATGCCTGTTTCCTTCCCAACATTAGGGAAGTTCTCTGCTATAATTTGCTCCAATATACCTTCTGCCCCTCTCTCTCTTTCATCTTCTTCTGGGATCCCAATTATTCTAATGTTTCATCTTATCGTATCACTTATGTCTTGAATTTTGCCCTCATGATCCAGTAGTTGTTTATCTCTCTTTTTCTCAGCTTCTTTATTTTTCATCATTTGGTCTTCTATATCACTAATTCTGTCTTCTGCCTCATTTATCCTAGCAGTTAGTGCCCCCATTTTTGATTGCACCTCATTAATAGCCTTTTTGATTTCGACTTGGTTAGATTTTAGTTCTTTTATTTCTCCAGAAAGCGTTTCTCTAATAACTTCCATGCTTTTTTCAAGCCCAGCTAGTGTCGTTAAAATCATGATTCTGAACTCTAGGTCCGACATTGTACTAATGTCTGTATTGAGTAGGTCCGTGGCAGACGGTACTACCTCTTGTTCTTTTTGTTGAGGTGATTTTTTTCATCTTGTCATTTTGTCCAGAGGAGAATAGATGAATGAGAGAACAAAATGCTAACAGGTTAACAATGTCCCCAGAAAATATACTCTAAACAAATCAGAAAAAAACCTGAAACCAGGGGAAAAGAAAGGGAAAGCAAGAAAAAAGAAAGAAAAAAAAAAGAAAAAGAAAAAGAAAGAAACAAAAACAGAACAAAACAACAAAACCAGAATATGATCAAATATGATCAGGCTGGTGCATAGATTGGTGCCACACACTAGATTTTGGGTGTATTTTGGTCTGTTAGAAGAAAGTGCCTCCTAAAATTTTAAAGAAATAAAGACTTAAATATGTAGAAAATAAGGGTTGAGGGCGCCTGGGTGGCTCAGTTGGTTAAGCGACTGCCTTCGGCTCAGGTCATGATCCTGGAGTCCCGGGATCGAGTCCCACATCGGGCTTCCTGCTCAGCAGGGAGTCTGCTTCTCCCTCTGACCCTCTTCCCTCTCGTGCTTTCTATCTCTCATTCTCTCTCTCTCTCAAATAAATAAGTAAAAATCTTAAAAAAAAAAATAGAAAATAAGGGTTGATATGATGAAGGGATGGAATATGACTGTAAAGATGAAAATTATTAAAAAATTTTAAAAAGGAATTGATAAGAAGGTGTTTGAAAAAATAAAGAAGAGAATTAAAAAGAAAAAGAAAGAAAGGAAAAAAAAGGGAGAGAATGTGATCAGGCAGGAGACTAGAACAAAGCCATACACTAGAGATTTAGGGTATATTTTGATATGTTAGAAGAAACTGTCAAAATTTTAAAGAGAGTACAACTTATATATATATGCCAAAAATAAGGGTAACTACTGTGAAGGGATAGAATATGACTCTAAAAATGAAAAATAAAAAAAATTTTTTTAAAAAGGATTGATCAGATGTTGGTTGAAAAAGGGAAAAAGAGAAATTCAAAAAAAAAAAGTTAAAAAAAATTAACTTTGAAAGACTAATGAATCATGGTAAAAAAGCCATGAATTCTATGTGCAATATTCCCCTAGCACTGGAGTTCTTCTGTTCTCATTGATCAGTAAACTTGGTTTTGGCTGGCTGTTCGTGCTGATCTTCTGGGGGAGGGGCCTCTTGCCGTGGTTCCCAGATGTCTTTGCTGGAGGCGGAATTGCCCTGTCCTTGCCCGCCCCAGCTAAGCAATCTGCTCGGGTTTGCTCTCGGGAGCTTTTGTTCCCTGCAAGCTCTCGGTACAGCTTTGGAGGACGAGAGTGAAAATGGTGGCCTTCCAATCTCTGCCCAGAGGAGCCAAGAACTTGGGGCCCCGCTCCTCAGTGTGCCCCCAGAGAAAAGCAGTCACTCCCGTCTCCCCAGTCTCCGGTCGCACTCCATGCTCACTTGGCCTGTGACCGAGTGTTTCTATCTCTGGCACATGACACCATGTGGAGTCTCCAAACCCAGCAAGCAGATCCCTGCGGTGCGCTCGTGCGCCGCTCCTTCCGGGGGAGGAAGGGGAGTCTCCCCAGCTCTGCCGCTTGTTGGGTCCGTGCTGGAGGAGCAGTGGCCCAACTGTACCATGGTCACGGTTTATGGCAGCCCCGAGCTGAGAGCCCATACTTCGGCTCCATCTCTGCAGCCGGCTTCCCTGCTCTGATACCCAGGAGCTCTGCCGCACTCAGGCACCCCTGGTCTTTTTGTGACCCCAAGGGTCCTGAGACCACACTGTCCAGCGAGGGTTCCACCCTCTGCTTAGCCACTGGAGCGACATCCCTCCGCGGAGTCGACTTCTAAAAGTTCCGATTTTGTGCTCCGCGGCTCTACACTTGCCAGAAGCGGCCAACAGAGGCCCCGTCCCTCGCCGTCTATCCTCCCGAATATCACCTCGGATTCACTTCTCCAAGCGTCCTACCTTCCAGAAAGTGGTCGCTTTTCTGTTCAGAGAGTTGTTGCTATTCTTTTCTTCGATCTCTTGTTGAGTTCGTAGGTGTTCAGAATGGTTTGATCCCTATTCAGCTGAATTCCTGAGACCAGACGAAATCCAGGTCTCCTACTCTTCCGCCATCTTGCTCCCTCCCCCGGGGAGGTAGATTCTTGACCAAGAGCTTAGCAGGGTATAAAATCATAGATAAGATCTGCTATTTGTTATCAAAATAAAGGTATGGTTGTAAATGTCCTACAGCCATTTAAAATAATAAAGTTAAGCTGCTTGTTACATGAAAACGACATAAGGGAACTGTTCACATTGTTTACATAAGAGTCGTCAGCGTACTATGAAATATACACACAGTTTGTACACATATAACTGCTATATCGTGTTATTAATATTCTTTTAAACATAAATATTGAATATTTTTATTTTATTTATCTTAATTAAACAAAATATTAAAAGAAATTCTGCTTGCCTGAAAAGTAGGGCTCTCAGGAGGTAATTTTATACTTCAGATATTTTAGAATATCTATCAAAAATTGAACTAGTGCTTTCTATTTTTTGTCTCCTTTCTTTTTTTAAAGATTTTATTTATTTATTTATTTTACAGATTTTATTTATGTATATGACAGAGAGAGACACAGCGAGAGAGGGAACACAAGCAGGGGGAGTGGGAGAGTGAGAAGCAGGCTTCCTGCCGAGCAGGGAGCTCAATGCGGGGCTCATTCCCAGGACCCTGGGATCATGACCTGAGCCGAAGGCAGACGCTTAACGATTCAGCCACCCAGGCACCCCAAGATTTTATTTATTTATTTATCAGAGAGAGATCGCGAGCACAAGCATGGGGAGTGGCAGACGGCGGGAGAGATTTATTTATTTGACAGAGAGGGAGAGACAGTGAGAGAGGGAACACAAGCAGGGGGAGTGGGAGAGGGAGAAGCAGGCTTCCCGCGGAGCAGGGAGACCAAGGCGGGGCTTGATCCCAGGACCCCGGGATCATGACCTGAGCTGAAGGCAGACGTTTAATGACTGAGCCACCCAGGCACCCCAATAAAATCTTTTTTTAAAAAAATGGGATGATAATGACAACACTGGTTTTATACTCCACTTGGCAAAAGTTAACTGAAGCTTTGTGTGGCTGATGCTTAGAGGAAACATGAACTCTCTTGTTCATCCAGCCCCCACCCATTCTGCCTCACTCATTTACATTCCCAGAGGGGCGTCTGTTGGCATTTAGATGTACAGTCCTAATTAAGGAGACTGCTGAGTATTTCCTATAGGCCACATCCTCTAATCTGGTTTAGAAGCCTTGCTCCTTACCTTCAGATCTAATCTGTACATTCCTCTGCAGTGTAAAGCTAACTAGGGTTAACTTTTAGCATATAAAAAGTATGGTTTCAGGGGTGCCTGGGCGGCTCAGTTAGTTGAGTGTCTGACTCTTGGTTTCAGCTCAGGTCATGATCTCAGGGTCTTGGGATCAAGCCCCGTGTCACTCAGTGTGCTTGGCGGGGAGTCTGCTTGAGATTCCTTCCCTCTCCCTCCCCCTCTGTTCCCCCCCCCACCTTCCCACACGTGCACACACTTGAGTACACGCTCTGTCTCACTAGGGTGAATAAATAAATCAAATCTTTAAAAAATATATATGGTCTCTATAATAAGCTTGCTTTTTTTTTTTTTAAAAAAAAACCCAATGTATTTATTTAATATGTCACAAGGGCTCAACCAGAGACTTAATTTAAAAAACAGAAACAAAACAAAAATGATACCACAGCTTAAGATACAGAGTCCTAGACAGAAATGAAGAGAAAGCCTATCTAAGGAGAAAATAAAAAGACAACACAGAGAGGCTGGACAGTCAGGGATCTTGGCTGGAGACCTGCTTCGAGTAGGTTTCTTGCAGATACTTCTTAAAGGCTGTGGGGTTTTTCAGAGCTCGGCAGCATGCGTGTTCAAAGGACTATCAATGTTTGGTTCTCCTAGCAGGCTCTGGATGGACAGCAGGATGGTCCTGACACCATACAGGGCAGACCACTTGTCCTTCAAGATGTCCAGGCAGATATTTCCCTGGGTGTCCACGTTGGGGTGGTAGCAGGGTGTGAGGAACTTCACCGTGGGCGCGTTGTAAGGGTAGCCACTGGGGAACTCCAGCGAGAGCTTATACCTCAGGTCTTCATAAACTGTGCCTGCTGCCCCATGGATGGTCCCCACCCATTTGAAAAGGTTGTCGGATTCAGGGAAGGCAGAGATGCCTTTGTCACCAGACATCATGAGGGTCATCAGCTCCTGCTGTAGCCTCTTGCCCACGGGGCCCTGGGCGGCGCCCCCGCTGGGCTCGGCTCCTTTGCGGGCGGCGGCGACACTGGCGGCAGCTGGGTCGCGGTTCTGGGAGGCCATCCCGGGCGGTGCGGGGAGAGAGACAGGAACTCGGAGAGCACGACTGCAACTCAATAAGCTTGCTTCTTGACAACATGCCAGAAGTTCATTCTTCAACTCAGTTCATGTCTCCTCTCTGCATAACATTAGATCTATATTCTTCAGCTTGGTGTTCATATTCTTGTCCTCCAGAATAGCCTCAATCCCCATTTTCAGCATTATTTCCCATAATGCTGGTAATCCAAATACCACAAGAACAGGACTGTGTCTGCCTTGTTGCTACTGTTTCCCCTGGACATAGTACATGCTCAATCAATATTTGTTCAATAAGGGACTTTGCCACTGGTTCCCGTCCTCATATCCTCTGCTTCAATCATAATGTTTCCTGAACATGACCCATGTTTTTGTTCCTCTTTCCCTTTGTTGCTATTTCCTCTCTCCATTTTTTTTTAAAGATTTTATTTATTTATTTGACAGAGAGAAAGAGAGCACAAGTAGGCAGAATGGCAGGCAGAGGGAGAGGGAGAAGCAGGCTCTCCACGGAGCAGGGAGTCAGACGTGGGGCTCGATCCCAGGACGCCGGAATCATAACCTGAGCTGAAGGCAGACGCTTAACCAACTGAGCCGCCCAGGCACCCCTGTCCATTCTTTCATTCAGTACATTCATCAGATATTTTTTAGTATCTGTGATGGCAATATAAGGTGGACCCAGATAGAGTCTGTGTCTTAATGGAATATTATAGTCCACAGGAAGATAGGCAGTAACTGACAAAACTCAATGTAACAAATTTTGTTTATGATAGTGGGGTTACATAAACGTGTACAGGAACATATAGCTGAATCAGTGGATTCAGTCTAGAGAGGGTCAGGGAAGGTTTCCCAGAAGGAAGTGACATCTAGACTGACAGCTGAGAAGCATATAGGAATAAGCCAGGCCAAGAGGGTGTGGAGAGGGCAATAGAGGTGAGAAACAGAATAATGTTCTAGCTGAGGGAATACCTGGACCATTGGAATGATATTCCTTTTTTTTTTAGATTTTATTTATTTATTTGAGAGGGAGAGACAGAGATAGCAAGAAGAGAGCATGAACGGGAAGGAGAGGGAGAAGCGGGCTCCCAGCCGAGCAGGGAGCCCGATGCGGGGCTCGATCCCAGGACCCTGGGATCATGACCTGAGCCGAAAACAGACACTTAACTGACTGAGCCACCCAGGCATCCCTGGAATGATATTCCTGTCATAGTCATAATCCCACCTATATTTTTTTCCCATGTTAGATTCCACATTCTTCATGAAACCGTAGGGAGGCTCTCCCTTCCTAAAACTACTCCAGCACTTTGCTTATATCTCTACTGACATTTATGATATTCTGCCATATCTTTTGAAAGTGGTTATTGTATCTATATTCTCTTTCCCTTATGAGTCTAGTGTGTGTCTTGAGTCTGTGAGGTGCCTAATTAAATATTTGTGGAGGGAAGGATGTGCCCTGTGGAAGATAGACACTGGGCAGAAATATACAGGAAAAAACTTATAGTATTTGAAATTTTGTTAAAATTAGATCATTTCACACGTAATTGGGAAATAACAAAAGTAATGAGCAATTCCTTCCACAGATGTCTAAAATGCAGCTTAAAAAAGCACTCTCACATGCAAGGTCAGGCCGATAACTGATTATACCCAGCCAGTTGCCTCAGTGTATGGGAACCTAATTAAGGTATCAGCATTGGTCAAAATGTTACTGAACAGTATACTTAAATATATTTTATTATATGTAAAATATACTTTAATAAAATAACGTGTAAGGAGGGGAGAATTATACCCTAATCCTAGTTAGACAGGAATGATAGAAACCCAGTAAGTGAAAACTGAGGATGGTTTGCACATAATTCGTTCTGTACTCTATGTAATAAAATACCCATGATTTGCTTATGCTCTTATGGTAATATCAGTCAGAACTCCTAAGTTTACTGACTTACAGATTCTCCTGTCTGGAATGCACATGAATGAGCACACGTACATGTGCACCCTCATTTTTTTGTGGAACTGTCTCTCCCTTCCCTCCCACAACTCCAAAGGATTGAAATGATTTTTTTAAAATGATTGAAAAACATGAAATGTTTGCTGCTGAAACAGATCTGCTTCTGTTCTCCCAGAAACATGGTGGTGGCTTTGAAGGAGCTATCTATTCGGGGTGACTTTCGAACTACAGTTGAATACCTCATCAAATTGTTGGAGACTGAAAGCTTTCAGTTGAATAGAATTGACACTGGCTGGCTGGACAGACTGATAGCAGAGAAAGTACAGGTGTGTATTTCCCCATTTGCCAAACAGCTTTGGGGATCGGGTTTTTACAGAGTTGTGGTGTGATCAGTCCATGTCACTAGAGAAAATGTATTTGATTCTAATGTAAATGATGCTTGATCTACTTGGAAAAAATCTAGGAGTCAGTGTAATTTTAGCACCGGAGAGTCCTCATGCCTGTGTTACCTGGTCATTTTATGGGTTCTCATATTACTTCCTGTAGTGTATTTGAAGAGAGGCATCCAGGGATTGAAATACTTCTGTCCTCATTTGATGTTAAGTCAGCTTCAGATTACCAACTTTTACATCCGTCTACCAGGTGCTGATGAGAGGGGTCTCATTTAAATCAGCAGTTACCCCTTGTTTCTGAATCACTGGGCTATTCTAAATAAAATTTTGTATAAAATCATTAGACTCATCTAAATTATCTGAAGATCCAAATTTTGATTATATACCATTTTTCTTTGAGATTAACAGTAGCCAGATCCTTATACCTTTTTGATTTTATTTATGACAAAATCTTGTTTTTGAACTCCTCTTTGATGGGCTCAGTGGAAATCTTAGGGAGAGTAGAGAGAAATGTATTTTTTCATCTCAATTCAAATGAAGCCTTTATTCAAATTCTTATTTTTTTTTTTTAAAGATGTATTCAGGGGCGCCTGGGTGGCTCAGTCATTAAGCGCCTGCCTTCGGCTCAGGGCATGATCCTAGGATCCTGGGATTGAGCCCCGCTTCAGACTCCCTGCTCAGTGGGGAGCCTGCTTTTCTCTCTTCTGCTCCCCTGCTTCTGTTCCCTCTCTCACTGTCTCTCTCTCTCTATCAAATAAATAAAGAAAATCTTAATTAAAAAAAGATTTATTCATTTTAGAGAGAGAGAGCACAAGTGGGAGGGTCAGGGAGATGGAGAGAGAATCTCAAGCAGACTCCAGACTGAGCGCGGAGCCCAATGTGGGGCGCAATCTCATGACCCTGAGATCATGACCTGAGCTGAAAGGAAGAGTCAGACACTTAACCGACTGTGCCACCCAGGTGCCCTTGCCTCTATTCAATTTCTAAAAATAAATATGTTTTTATCTCAAATATTAGTTGAATAATAAGGATGGAGATTCTCAATGCTAGCTGTTTCTTCAGAGCAAATTTGGACCTGATTTAAATTGAGGAGCCATGGTGCTAAGTGACCATGCTTTTGATCTGCCTTCTTTTTCTTTCTTTTAGGCAGAGCGACCTGACACCATGTTGGGAGTTGTATGTGGGGCTCTCCACGTAGCAGATGTCAGCCTACGGAATAGCATCTCTAACTTCCTTCACTCCTTAGAAAGGTAGGCTTTGTTTGTTATAGGCACGTTAACCAGTAGTCCTGGTTTGAAGATCCATTTATTCTTCTCTCTATTCCTGGAAGTTTGTGAGTGCTACCTGTTATTCAGTGATCACGGAGGTGGGGGAGGAAAAAGATGTGGGAGGGTTTTTTTTTTTTTAAGATTTATTTATTTATTTGAGAGAGAACAAGCGGGGTGTGGGGAGCAGAGAGAGGGAGAGAATCTCAAGCAGACTCCTGCTAAGTGCAGAGCCCATCTTGGGGCTCGATCTCACAACCCTGAGATCGTGACCTGAGCCTAAACCAAGAGTTGGACGCTCAACTGACAGCCATCCAGGTGCCCCAGAATGGGTTGCTTTTTAAAAACAAATCCAGCTAAAATAAGCATTCTGTCCTGTACAAGCATGAAATCTCTCTAACCCCCCGCCCAGTGATGAAAATCTGGTGTTTCTCTCTGGAATCAAACCCTGAATATTTCATATATTGCCTGCAGTACCTTTCAGAAATTCATAATTGAGGCTGATATTCAAGATGAGCTCATGAGTCTGGCAACTAGAGGATCAGACTATATGATGGGGCTAAACTAATTTCTAACTCTGGTTCTAGAGACTAAGCTCTGTCTTTGAGTCCCTGGAGGAATGGTCTGAGGGGCTAATCATTTTAAAGCACTTTAATCACAGGCACTTTATTTCCTTCTGTGTTGTTAGACTTATATAAGCTTTCTTTTAAGGTGTCTGAAAGGAAGAAACAAAGTTTTAAAAATTGAACTGAGATTGCACATTCAAGTCTTAACGATAAATATCTTTCATTGTGTTGCTTTCATGCACTAAAACCTTCAGCAGCTCACATTACCCTTGTGCATTAAATCTAAATCCCTCAATGTGACTTTCAACTCCCTATATACTTTGGCCCCTTTTTACCAGTCCAGTTTCACTTATATCTGTTCCTTACCATCTCTAATCTAGTTAAATGGATTCCCTACTAGTGTACAAATGTGTCACACGTAATCTCCTCTGCAAACTTCCCTCCACCTTTTTAGTGTTAATTATTTTTATTGATTGATTGATTAAAGATTTTATTTATTTATTTGACAGAGAGAAAGAGCCCACAAGCAGTGGGAGAGGGAGAGGGAGAAGCAGGCTTCCTGCCGAGCAGGGAGCCCGATGTAGGGCTTGATCCCAGGCCCCTGGGATCATGACCTGAGCCGAAGGCAGATGCTTAATGACTGAGCCACTTAGGCGCCTCTGTTTTTAAAACTTGTATTTTGAAATAATTTGATTTAAAGAAGAGTGGCATGAATAGTACAAACAACTTCTCTATATTCTTTGTCCACATTGACCAGTTATTAACATCTTGCCTCACTTGCTTTATCACTCACTCACTCTTTCTCTTGTCAAAAGTCTTTCTTGATAATGTTTCCCTCCTTGGCGATATCCTTCCCTTTCCCTTGAACCCAGCTATGGCCTATGACCTTTTTTTTTTTCTTTTACTCTACCCCAAATGAAGTCCCAGTTGATAGCAATAGATGGGGGTTGATTTTACTGGGGGCATTTCTCTTTTTTTTAAGTTTTAATTTTATTTATTTTTAATAACGAGTAATATATTCACATTGTTCAAATTTCAAAAGGCACAAAAAGGTAGATAGTGAAAAGTTTCCTTCTTTGACCACCTGGTTTTTTTCCCTGAAGTCAACCCACGTTACCAGTTTCTTCTCTAACCTTCCAGACATATTGTAAATTTATATAAGCATATACACGTAATATTTATTTCTTCCCACCCCTTATTTTTTAAAAATACAAATGGTAGCATACTCTGAAACTGTTCACAATTCCACTTGCTTTTTTTCACTTAACAGTATGTTTTGGAGAGTATTTCGTATTAGTACATAAAAGCCTCCATCTTTCTGGGTGCCTGGCTGGTTCAGTCGGTAGAGAATGCAATTTTTGATCTCGGGGTCGTGAGTTCAAGGCCCACATTGGGTTTAGAGATTATCAATAAGTAAACTAAAAAATATATACATAAAAGCCTTCCTCTTTCTTTTTAATGACTGTATAATATTTCATTATAGGACTTTTTCATAATTTATGTGTCAGTCCTTTACTGATGGTCCTTTAGGTTGTTTCCAGTCTTGATATTCTAAAAAGTGCTACCATTAATAACCTTTGAGATTTCCTTATAAACTTCTGGAACTTTCTAGAAGTAAATGTGACTCACGTTGTTCTTTCAGGGGTCAAGTCCTTCCTGCACATACACTTCTGAATACAGTAGATGTTGAACTTATCTATGGGGGAGTCAAATATGTACTTAAGGTATGCTGAATCCCACTGAAGACTACACCTTACTTTTTGTCTTTCTTTGTTAGCTTGCTTTCTTTAGGTCCAGAGATGGGAGAAATGTTTGGTTTACTGCAGGGCAGGGTATTAGTGAAATTATAGTCATTATTTGTGTGCGTAGCCTGAAGCAGTATTTGATGTTTCTATGAAAATGTTTCAGTGTTCTTTAGTATGACAAAGGCAGCCAAGAGATAAAGGAGTCCGAGAACAACCAGGCTAGGGAAAAGCATCGAAGGTTGCCCTATGAGCCTGCAGCAGTACTGAGTCCTGCCCATAGACACTGATGCTAAGAGCACCTTCTTCTCCGAGAGATCTTTCTTTCCTATATTTTGGAAGTAATTATTTATGGGGCCCCACCTGGAAGGGACACACTGACTTGTCCCTTCTGGTTCTCACTCCCTGCAGGTGACTCGGCAGTCCCCCAACTCCTATGTGGTGATCATGAATGGTTCGTGCGTAGAAGTAGATGTGCATCGGTTGAGCGATGGAGGGCTGCTCCTATCCTATGATGGCAGCAGTTATACCACCTACATGAAGGAGGAAGTGGATAGGTAAGGGCCTGTGTGAGGGCCACTTGCTGGTCATTGAGTCAACTTCCCTCTCAGTAGTCAGTAGCTCTGGGGCTTTTTCAAGGTCTTTTTGGGTATTCTTTTTTAAATAAAAAGAATAATATATGTACTTAAAAATTTCAAGAGTACGAAAGTGTTTACAGTTAAAAACATTGTCTCTCTGCCACTCCAGTGTGAGTAGACAATGAAAAATAAGTTCCTCTCTCTTTAAGCAACCACTGTTAACGGTTTATTTATTTTTGCAGGAATTTTATATGTATATACAATATATATGTACATACTGTGTTTTTCTTGTGGATACATCCACAAGTAAAAATAACCTTTAGATACTGTTCTGCACTTTATTTTTTTCCTTTAACATAGATTATAGACTGTTCAACACCAATCATTCAGTGTTGTTGTGACAGTGAAATGAATTAACACGTGTAAAGTGCTTAGAACATTGCCTGAGACATAGTAAGGGTTCAAGAAATGTTAGCTGTTATATCATCATCTTCATGTTTTTTTTTTAAATAGAGATGTCTATTTTTAATGGTCATATAGTATTCCATTGTATGGGTATACTATAATTTATTTAATCTGACCCTTATTGAAGGAAGTTTTGGTTATTTGCATTGTCAACAAAGATGGAATGAGTGTTCTTTGTGTCTGTGTGTATATGGATAAAGTTTCAAATAATGCAATATATGTTAAGAAAAAAAAAGAAGATAGTAGGAGGGGAAGAATGAAGGGGAGTAAATCGGAGGGGGAGACGAACCATGAGAGACGATGGACTCTGAAAAACAAACTGAGGGTTCTAGAGGGGAGGGGGGTAGGGGATGGGTTAGCCTGGTGATGGGTATTAAAGAGGGCACATTCTGCGTGGAGCACTGGGTGTTATGCACAAACAATGAATCATGGAACACTACATCAAAAACTAATGATGTAATGTATGGTGATTAACATAACAATAAAAAATTTAAAGTAAGATAAAGTTTCCAGTTTTGGAGTGTACGCACGTATGTGTGCGGGGGTGTGTGTGTTATGTTTTTGTTTTGTTTAAGATTGACATCATTCTTCCATTCTCTTTTACAACCTGAGGTGCTTTATTGGCTTACATACTCCTACTTATCTCCTAGGTATCGCATCACAATCGGCAATAAGACCTGTGTGTTTGAGAAGGAAAATGACCCTTCGGTGTTGCGCTCACCTTCTGCTGGGAAGTTAATCCAGTACATTGTGGAGGATGGAGGCCATGTGTTTGCTGGCCAGTGCTATGCTGAGATTGAGGTCAGGGTGGGGACAGGGCTCTCAGGGCATGGGAGGGAAGGTAGGAAAGGAGTCTGCTGGGATGGACTGAAGAGTAACAGAAAAGAAATAGAAAATAGAAAGTAAAGAACATTCATTGGTTTTATTGGCTTATGAACACAATTTTAAAAAACAAATAAGAAGCTCACAGTTTTTCTTTGACAGATGAGGAGTCTCTTCCTCCAAAGATAGATACTAGACAATGGCACTTATTGAACGTCAGGAATCCTGCTAAGTGCTGGTTATACAGAAAAAAATATGATAGGTGGAGTGGGGCCACAAAACAGACAAGTAATGAAATACGAGTTCTGAGAGAGCTAAGCACAGAGTGCAGGGGGCCACTTCACCCAGATTGGGGTGCAGCTGGTGGATATAGTGGGTAGTAGGGGAAAACTTCCTGAAAGAGAGAGGACTTGGATCTTACTTTTGAAAGATAGATAGTAATACACCAGGTGAAGAAGGGCAGGGTGAATGTGTAAAGGGAAGAATAGCGTGTGCAAAGGCACAGAAGAGAGGATAGTATATTTAGGGAACTGCAAGGACACATGATATTGCTTGAGAATGGACTAAGGTTAAATGGGAAGTGGCAAGCAAAGATGCTAAATAAGTCATCAGAACTTGAGGTCATGTAGGACCTTATGAGACCTTAAGATACTGTCCTCGAGGCAGTGAGGAGTCCCTGAGGATTTTACACAGAGGAGTGATATGACAAGATTTGGGCTCTAGAATGATTGTACTTAGTGACCTTGTTGAAGATGTATAGCAGGTAGGGAATCCTGTGGGGAGGTTTTTCAAGTACTCTAGGCCAGACATGATAAGGGCCTAAATCAAAGAGATGGCAAGAGAGGAAGATTTCTGAGAGAGGCTTAGAAGAGGTACTTGGCTGGGCTTGGTAATTGGCGGGTAAGGGAGAAAGAGGAGTAAAGAATGACCCTCAGGTTTTGGCGTGGGAATCTTAGGTTGACAGACCGAGCACCTAAATCCATGGGTATGAGGAGGCTCAATCGTTAATCGGTTCTAAGTATAAAACAAGTAAAACACAAACTATGGCAAAATCAATTTAAACATTAGAAACAGGAAATGTCAGTAGCTGTCACTAATCCCTAAAGCTAGGTCCTGAGAGATTTTCTAATTGCTTTCCTTGTACTCTCTTGGAGGTTTCAGGTTTCTCATTTTTCTGGATTGAATTAGAGATAGTATGACTTAGATGTTGAGGGGAAAAACTAGCCTCTTTAAATCATTCATCTGTGTAAAGAGAGGGTAAACTCTATTTTATTTATTTTTCATTATAGGTGATGAAGATGGTAATGACCTTAACAGCTGCAGAGTCTGGCTGTATCCATTATGTCAAACGGCCTGGAGCAGCTCTTGACCCTGGCTGTGTAATAGCCAAAATGCAGTTGGACAACCCCAGCAAGGTCCAACAGGTGAGTAGGAAGGTACTTTTAGTTTTGCTCTCCGAGAGCTGATAACACAGTCGGGGTAGTTTGGAGGGGGCAGATGATTTCAGTGCTTAGTTTCCTTAAGCTTTTCTTTTCTAAAGCATTCTTCCCTCTGATCTCATGCCTTGTATTTGTGCCTATAATGTTATGGAACTAGACTTTGCCAAGAACTATTATGATACTAATATTCTATGATTTCCTCATGACGCTTCCTCCGTTGACTTCTTTCCTTGTAGCCAGGTATGATGAAGGGATGTCTTGATTTTGAATGATGAATCTAAGTTGCAGTGGTGTGTGTGTAACCTGGATAGAAGGTAGTGGATGACTTGATCTCTCATTGGGGTTGACAGGCTGAGCTTCACACGGGTAGTTTGCCACGGATCCAGAGCACAGCACTCAGAGGCGAGAAGCTCCATCGAGTGTTCCACTATGTCCTGGATAATCTGGTCAACGTAATGAATGGATACTGCCTTCCAGATCCTTTTTTTAGCAGCAGGGTATGAATCATTTCTCTTGGGGGAAAGGATGTACAAATAGGGTACCTGTTCTCCAAGATAGATTAAAAGTCACATGAGGATTTTTTTAGAGGGAGCGAAAGAAAGCTGTTGGGCCTGAAACCTTGATTTATGGGATTTGAAGTCTTTAAATCCTTGCTTCTTATCTGTGTTACTGATTTCACATTTAATTGGGATTTAAACCAGAGAACAAGGGCAGTGTTGGATGCCTATATTACAGTTTCACAGTAAATACTGTATGGTACTGAATTTAGAGATACCACTTTATTTTGGGGATTGTGTTAATTTTGTCTGGATCTTATTTTATTATTTTCTTCTCAGGTAAAAGACTGGGTAGAGCGGTTGATGAAGACCCTCAGAGATCCTTCCTTGCCTCTCCTAGAATTGCAAGATATCATGACCAGTGTCTCTGGCCGTATTCCCCCTAATGTGGAGAAGTCTATCAAGAAGGAAATGGCTCAGTACGCTAGCAACATCACATCAGTCCTCTGTCAGTTTCCCAGCCAGCAGGTATTTATAGAGTGACACTGTCTCTACTAGCTACCAATTCTGGAGTTCATGTAGGATTCCTTCCTGTTTGGATCCTCTCTCTGGATCTTGTGCTTTTGCAGTCTTGAGTGTTGTTGCCCTTCACAAAAGTGTCTCAGGATATAAGCCCAATAACACAAGTGCACTATATGTGAAATGTAGAGTATTTGTGGTTATGAGGAAAACCTATTGGCCATGTACTTCATAGAGGTTTATTCTTCGGCCTGTGCCCTAATTAGATGAATTTTGTGAATTTAAAAAGGGGATATTTGAAGTTTTATTAGCAACAACTTCCTTACTACCCCAGCAGCATGCCTTCCCTTTGCCTGTGAAGCTAATTTACATGTAGGGAGTCAAGCTAGGCAAGGAGGGAATAAAGGTTGGACCTTGACCATAAGCATATCCTGCCTGTCAAGGGCCTCTGGTAGGGTGGTAGCTTTTGTGATACACTCATTAGTTCATCTGGGAAAGGGTGAAAAGAAATAAAAGTTGCTTATTTCACACAAGCCTCTAACCTACGCCCAGTAACTTCCAGTTGCTCCCAACATGTGAAAGACGGAAATGATCATGTTATAATTAAGATTACTAGTTGTGATGCTACACAGGTTAATACTTTGGGTCCCTTTGTTGGTTTGGGTTCATTTTTTTTTCTCTTTCTTCTGTTTTAGATTGCCAACATCCTAGATAGCCATGCCGCTACCTTGAACCGGAAATCTGAGCGGGAAGTCTTCTTCATGAACACTCAGAGCATTGTCCAGCTGGTTCAGAGGTAGTTACATTTAACTCCCAAAGAAAGATTCTTTTCTTCTAAGTAGTCATCAAGAGATTTACCTCAGATTTGACTAGAGAAATTAGTATTGTATCTTATATCTTAGAAAATACCTTGTATCTTCTAAATACCTTAGAATTGCGAGCTAAAATGTTTCTGATTACTTCTTTCTAGTCTACATCTTTCTATTGATTATTAAGGCACAGAAATTTCGTTGCTTTCTTTTTCCTTGCAGTTTTTTTTTAAAGTTTTATTTATTTATTAGAGAGAGAGAGATAGCGAGAGCAGGAATACAAGCAGGGGGAGTGGGAGAGAGAGAAGCAGGCTTCCCGCTGAGCAGGGAGCCCGATGCGGGGCTCAATCCCAGGACCCTGGGATCATGACCTGAGTCGAAGGCAGACACTTAAGGACTGAGCCACCCAGGCTCCCCTTTCCTTGCAATTTTGATGAAACTCTACTAATTTTTCTTCTGGCATAGGGCCGAGTATGACATTCATTCTTCTTAGCTTATGGAGCCAACTATTGGACTGAAGGAGCACTGACAGAACATTTTCAACTTTGAGATGCTCATAAATTTTCAGATAGCTCTTAGCCATTTCAGGAGTATAGTGATCATTGCTTCTTCGCAGTGGGAACTGAACCAGAGTGCTGTTAGGTAGGGCTATCAAGTGGTTTTTGGGGTTTGTTTTGTCGTCCTTTTTTTTCTCTCTCCTTTAATTAAAAAGAAAAATCTTGTCTAAGGCAGATTTCTTAGGCTTAGAATTTAAGTTGATCCGGTTAGTTGATTTTAGGCTGGCCTCTGTCCTGCCCTAGAATTCAGAGGGAAAGCAGTTCAGTAGAAAATCTAGAAAGTAAACCTGGGCTCTGGGCTTATTATTTAAATAGTCTGTTATTTAATAGTGTTAGCCTGTTGGGTTTTTCACTGGAGACTTTTTCTGCTTGCCTAGGTACCGAAGTGGCATCCGAGGCCACATGAAGGCTGTGGTGATGGATCTGCTGCGGCAGTACCTGCGAGTAGAGACCCAGTTCCAGAATGGTAAGCCTCTTCCTGAGGACTCTGTTTCTGAGAAAGGTTCCCTGTAGGACTATGCAGTCACTGAGCCAGTTCTCCTATCACTAACACCTGCCATGAACAAACTCTTCCCCCTGTTACCCCTTCCTTAAAAACTAAACCTCCATATCCCACTAGTGCCCAAGAAAGGATAACAAAACACAGCTTGATGAGATTGTGAATCCGGTGTGCTTCTGGAAAAGAGTTGAGATGATTTTTCTAGTAGAGATGAGTATTCCATGTTGATGTCTTCTTGACCTTGTTTAGTGAGAGTTGGTTTGAGTCATGACCAGGCTGAAATTGAAAAACTCTATCTGAAGAGCTTGCCTCTTGCCAGCTAATCCACAGATTGAGCCACAGTCATCTGAAAAAGGCTCAGATTTTCCAGTACTTTTCAGTGTATCATTTCAGTGGAATTTATCCCTGGCTTTCTCTGAAGAGCTTCATTAAATGATGTATCAAGTTTCTAAATGTGAAACACCTCTAGCTAAGATTTTAAAAGCTGCGTACTGCTGATATTGCTTCCTGCCACAAGGTGGCAGTGAAACATCACAGACTTTGAAATACTACTAATTGTTTCCTTGTATGTTTTGCTTTCTTTTGCATCTTTTATTTATTTATTTTTAAAGATTTTATTTATTTGACAGAGAGAGACACAGCGAGAGAGGGAACACAAGGAGGAAGAGTGGGAGAGGGAGAAGCAGGCTTCCCACGGAGTAGGGAGCCCGATGTGGGGCTTGATCCCAGGACCCTGGGATCATGACCTGAGCCCAAGGCCCACGCTTAACGACTGAGCCACCCAGGCCCCCTCTTTTGCATCTTTTAAAGGGTGGCTGTGCCACTCACAACCAGCAAAAATACTCAAGTAGAAATTAGCAAACCAAATCCAACAATATATAAAATAATACATCGCAACCAAATTGTCTTTATCTCACTAATGCAAGCTTGGTTAATATTGGAAAAACCAACTACTGTAATTTATTATCTAGTAGATTCAAAGAGGAAGAACCATGGTCATCTAAAGATATGGGGGGAAAATTTGACAAAATTTAATATTCATTCATGATAAATAAACTCTTGGCAAATGATGAATAGAGTGGAACTTCTTTAAACATGTAGGGGAACTTTAAAGTTCCCCTACAAAAAACATCCATAGGATACTTTATGCATAATAGTGAAACTGAAAGCATTGTTGAGAGCATCCCCTTTAAGACAGGAATAAGACAAGGGCACCTGCTCTCACTGCTTCTATTCAGCATCATACTGGATGTCACTGGCTGAGGTGGTGCAGTAAGGTAAAAAGAATTAAAAGGTATGAGAACTAGAAAGGAGTAAGGAAATAAATCTGCCACCATTAGATATGATGTCTACCTGGAAAACCTCAAAATATCCACATATTTATTATTAGAATTAAAGTCTAACAAGGTTGTTGAATGCAAAAGTCAATATACAAAATCCAATATACGTTTGAATTTTTTATATCTTTATAGTACAACAACAGTTGTTTAGAAAAATAGACCATTTAAAATAGCAACCCAGAATATGGAATACTAAGGAATAAGTCTAACAAAAAATGTACAAGCCTCAGGACGCCTAGGTGGCTCAGGCGTTGGGCATCTGCCTTTGGCTCAGGTCGTGATCCCAGGGTCCTGGGATCCAGCCCCTCATCGGGCTCCCTGCTTGGCAGGAGCCTGCTTCTCCCTCTCCCTCTGCCTATTGCTCCCTGTGCTTGTGCTCTCTCTTTCTTTGTCAAATAAATAAATAAAATCCTTTAAAAAAATGTACAAGCCTCTTTTGAAGAAAATTATAATGAGTAAACAATAATAAAGATCTAAATAAATATCACAGTCTTAGACTGGAATATATACTTGCAAAGTATTGATTCTCCCTGAATTCATCTATAGATTCATTGGTGTTCCAGTAAAAATCCTAGTAGGGAATATCCATGGAATTTGTCAAGCCGATTCTACAATTTACATGAAAGAAAAGCCTGACAATAAACAGGATACTTCTAAAGAAATAGAAGGTGGAAGATTTGTCCAGTCAAATATCAAGATTTAATATAAAGCCATATTAATGAAGAGATTGTGATATTAGTGTAGGGACCGATTAATAGACCAATGGAACATAATGGCCTAGAAACAGATCCACACATATATGAAAATTTACATTATAACACAATAGGCATGATCATGAGGAAAGGATAGACTTTTCAGTAAATTATACAACAATGGCTTATTTATTTGCAAAACCAAAAAAAAAAAATTGGATCCCTATCTTAAACCATATGCACAGAAATCAATTCCAGATGAATTAAAGACTTCGACATATTCTATAGAGGCAAAACTACTAATTTTTTAGGAGAACAGGCCTTATGAACTCAAGGTAGGGAAGATTTTGTCATAGAAGACACACAAAGTGCAAACTATACAGGAAAAGGTTGATCAATTTGACTCCACTTAAGAGCTTCTGTTCATGTAAAAATCCCCAAAAGAGACTGAAAACATAAGCCACAAAGTAGGAGAACGTATTTACAAAACCTGCATCTAACAGGGTGTTAGTAAATAAGTAAAAGACAACCTCATAGAAAAATGGGCAAAAGATAATTCACAAAAGAGAGAATACAAACGATCCACAAATTTATGAAAAGATGCTCAAGCTCATTAGTAATTAGAGAAATGTGAGCATAAATGAGTTTGGCAAAAATTAAAAAGTTGGATCATCTTCCACTGCTTCTGTAAGTGACAGTGCAAATTTCCAAAGTGCAAACCACTTTGGAAAAGTTTGTCAGAACCTTAACAGAGTTGAACATTTTAAATATTCTTCAACGTAGCAATTTTACTCTTAGATAATAGACTCTAGAGAAACTCTTACATACAAGGAGACATACACAGGCCTATTCGTGGTAGCATTGTTCATTATAGCAAAAAAGGTAACAATTAGAACATACACAAGTAGGATAGGTAATTGAATTCTAGTATATTCCTACAATGGATTTCTACACCGTCGTGAAAGTAGATGAACCAAGTTACACATCTGAACAAAAGGATGAATTTCAAAAACATCACATTGAGAGATAAATGGAATAAATGTAAAGAAAAGCCAAAGAATGAGTAACATAAAATTCAGCTTAGCAGTTGTTTCTGAGGGAAGCACGTAGGATCCTTCAAAGATGATTAACAATGTCCTAAGATGGTAGTTACCTGGGTGTATATTCTTCTGTATGTATATTTCATAATAAAAAGTTTTTAAAAAGGGAACAGTTGGTATCATTGCTTTCTTTCTGCTTAGGGTCTCTGCTGTCTCTTCCCTGGGTAGTCTTTTTATTTCTCCTGGTGCTAGTAATTCCCTTTACCAAGATACATTTCTGTTGTCTCTTCAAAGCTGTCTTGGTTGGGAAAAGTATGAATTTGTATAGGACAACCAGTTTTTAAACAGCCTCTATTGTGTTCTCAATGGGTCTTATGTGAGATTGTCAGTTCTTAAATATTGTAGCCCACTGTTATTCAAATATATTTAGTTTCATTTTGAAAAAAATCAGTCTCTAATATTTAAAACACAGCCAAGTTACTCTGATTGAAGGTACTCAGTATTCTAGGAATCCATGGTAATACAGCCAAACTGTTCTGGTTTGTAACTTAACATGGATTCTGAACTGAGGTGATAATCCTTTAGTATTTTCATGATTTCGTAAAATTTTGACCTCGAGACTCTTCAAACACGAATTCTCCTTTACTTGGAAATTTAATTCTGAGGTAAGCTGTTTTCTGAAGAACCAAATATTATATCCCATGGCAGATATCACTACAATAAACCTGAAGCTTAGGCCTCTGTTGCAAAGCATAGATTTCCTTGTCAGAACTAACCTGCCCCTGGTGGCCTTATAAAGGGCCAGTGAAAATATGCATAACTGTACTCTCCCTACAGACCTTTTGACTTAATGTAAGGTTCTCCTTGATCTCTGCCTTAGTTTGGATTTGGAAGCCTAGGCATTGCTTAGCTGTTTTCATGGATTTATAGGGCAAAATGTTGATTTCAGAGGTAGCAGCCATCCCTCTGTAGATAGTGACAAGTTTGTATGGTTTTATTTTTGAACTAAAACTGTTCCTTATAGTTAGGTAAAACATTTTCAGTGAGTCAAACATGAAACCAGAATCTCAAGCCAGGGGCAGACTTTAAAGATCATCAAGTTTAATGGTATTGACATTTCTTCTTAAGCAGCAGAACCCTCTCTGCTAAGGAAATCATTCCAGGAAGCTAAATGAGAGAGTTTAGAGTGAGGGTGGGGGGGTGGAATTATTAACAACCACCCAGTCTGTAAGACATACTTTCCCTCCACCCTTTTGGCGGGCGGGGGGGCGGGGTGGTGAAATGAGGCTCAGAGAGGTAAAGCAATTTTCCAAGAAGCACAAAGGAAATTGGTAACAGAGCTAGGCTTTGAGCCCAGGTCTTAGACCAGATTGCCTGACTCCTAGTCCAGTGTTTCTTTTACTAAACCTCACTGCCAATTCTGTACAAATTCATCCAAGGAAATTCTTAAGGTGTTTCCTTTCACTGCTTATCAGGTGAATCATATAAAAAAACAAATCGCATGTAACTGAACATTCATCCATGGATGAGGACCAGTTCTCTTTGCTGCTTGCAGGTCACTATGACAAATGTGTGTTCGCCCTTCGAGAAGAGAACAAGAGTGACATGAACACTGTACTGAACTATATCTTCTCTCACGCTCAAGTCACCAAGAAGAATCTTCTGGTCACAATGCTTATTGTGAGTACCATTTTTCAGAACCTGTAAGGATGGTTGATGTGAAGAAAGCATTTCTCCTTCTGAGGTTCTGTGGTCAGAGGAAAAGCTCCTTGGTCAGAGGAAAAGCTCCTTGTCTTTTGTAATTTGGGGATGAGTGGTGCTTGGGTTGTAGGTGAACAGTTTCTCACCTCTCCCTCTGTCCTTGACCTGAAGGAACCTGCTCCAGTCAGGAGAGGCTTGTTCTGGCTATTGTGTATGCAGTCCTGCACAGGAACTCAGATCTCTTGACTCTGCTTAGAGATGCCCTGTGCTTCCCCATCCCTGCTGTCACTCATCACAGTAGCTTTAAAATGTTATCTAGCCAATATACTTTGTCATGATAACTCTTGTTTGTTCCATGAATATAAGGGCTCTTATGTCCCAAAACTTAAGAACAAAAAACAGTGTTAGAATTTCAGTACTGCCCCTCCCACCAAAGAAATTTAAATTTATTCTGCATCTTCTTTGGGTCCCTTTCTCTTTTACCTACATGGAACTCTAAGCTCAGATTCTTGTACTGGTAGTGGATACATGCTTTTTTCCCCCATAGCCTTGTAATATGAGAATTAGTAGAAAGTGGGAAATAGAGGTGAAACTAGTAAATGTGATTAGAATTAATGTACATTTGACCGGTGGGTAGAAGTTTTGTGGACTTTGGACTTAAGGATTTTTAAAGATGATTTGTAAGTCCTTCACTCCTAGAGTTTTCCAGTTGAGTTAGTTCTAGGAATCGGAGAACAATAGGACTATTCTTAGCGTCCCCACCCCATGAACAACTGCATGGCTACTCTTTTTTGGGGACCGAAGTACCTCTTTACTCCTAGAATTTCCTCTCTTGTCCCTTTGTGCAATTAGCATTCTTGGTACCTTGATTCTATCATTATGTCTCAGAGGGAAAAAAAAACTAAATCATTACTGCTGTTTTTTATTTCATAGTTCAGAATAAAGGGAAACTGTCTAGTTCGTGTTTCTGGTTAACAACAGCACCACAACTTTGTATCTGCCTAGCTGGTTAACTCTCAAAGATATAACTTTTTTTTTTAGAATAGCCACTTTTAAAAACGTGTAATTACAGGGAGAGTTCATTACCTTTGCTACCCTAGAATGGCTAGATGGTAGGGAAATCAGAAGATGCATGTGAAAGGAAAAAATATATATCAGCACTATGTAATATTTCAACTTCCCCAAGTGACAGGTTTCAGCAAAGAAGTGCTATTATCTATGGCAATTTGCTGATTTTTTTTCCCTCAATCAAAAGAAGGGAGAGATCTCTGAGCAGTTAGTTTTTTTGTTTTTTTATTTCAGTACAAGGATTGCTAATTCTCATTTGGATAAAACAGGACTTTCTGGCAGAAAAGAGTAATGAGGAGGGAGTGGCAGAATCTCTCAGTTTGGACCTAATATGCGGTGTATTTGCCTTTTTAGGGAGCTAATGATGGTGGGTTTTCATTTTATTATGATTCCCTTTTTAAGGACTTAACAGTTTTCTGCACTAAAAATAGACCAAAGCCCAGAATCCTTGGAGCAGCAGAAGAGTAATGATCGTCCAAGACTGTCGCTGGGTTTCTTAAATTCTAATTTGTAAGATATAGGGGCTCGGCTCGCTCCTTTTGCGGAGTGATTGTAAGTAACGCTTGCCTTAAGAATCTCATTATTGGAACACGGAGCCATATTTCCTCTGAGAATTCTGGAGTAGCTTTGAGCCGGGGCTGTTCATTTCTCAAGTAATCACGCTGGTGTGATGGAGAGAGAAAATGGCAGCTGTTCGGAGCTCAGGCCTTCAATTTTCTTCAGAGTCCAGTCACTCAAGTGTGTAATTACACAGGGGGTGCTGCGGAGGCGCTGGGCCCTGTCAGAGAACTGGTTTGAGGCTTTGCTTTCTGCTTCTGCCAGTCAGGACAGGCAGAAGCCAATGGGGCTCTGACTTGCTGCTATTCTTTCTTCCCCACCTTGTCATCCTGCTTACTTCTTACCTGCATGGATGGTGCCCAAACTTTCCAACAGGCTGAGCTCTTTGGAGAAAAGAGCTGTTGTTAGTGTTTGGGTTTGGATGACTAGGGTGGTTGGGGAGGAGAGGGGGAGGGGGAGGAGGAAAAGGTTGAAGATGTGAACCAGAAAGATGGATTTGTCCTTTTATTTTGGCATTTTACATTTTTCTTAAAAAACAAAAAACCCAACAAACCAAAACTCAGCAAACACAGTAGGATCTGTAGGCTTTCGTATCACTGAATTTCTTTTGAAATATCCGCTGCTTTCACCTTCTCATAGAGATTTGGAAATCAAGAAGTTAACTGATACGCTTGAGCTGAGGGCCAGCTAGCCATGTCCTATGCAGCAGGAATGAGAGCTCAAGAGGTGCTCCTTTCTGGTCTGATATTACTGAATACCAGATGTGGGGTTTCCTTGTTCCTTCTTTGGTAATGGTCAGGTCTCACCGCCATCACCCCACCCCACATCTGCATTAATGTTAGTGGCTGGTAAAAGCTATTTTACTGGTTTGGCTTACTCTTTCTGTAGGTCTCACTGTCTCTTACACACATCACCTGGACATGGTGGTAGCATTTGAATTCCCCAGCTTGTGTTCTCTGCCACTTCCCCTTTTTCTGCTTACCTTGGCTTCCTGATTGATTGTTATGTGCCCAGCATTTCAATCTTTGCTTTCTAGAAGTAGGATTGTTGATGGTGTGCTTTGCTGAGCTAGATGATGATTTCTGGGGCTTTTGAACCTAGAGGGGGAGGGATCAAGACAATCAGGCTTCTGTGAATCAGTGTTACAGAATGTGGGCTGCTCCAAGGAAGCCCTCATCCCCTCCAGGCCATTAGCATAGCGCGTAGTAGTAACTTGCCTCAAGGACTCTTGCGCAAATTTGTTCTAATCTTTCATCCTATCCGGAAAGCAGAATACCAAGTAAAATGCTAAAGTCCTATCATTTTTCCTCCATTTGGAGGAACATGGTGCCTCGATTGAAACCAAAGTCTGGAAGATCAAATTTATTTTTTTGAAAGCTCTTTTTATTTCTTAAATTTAATTTCATAGGAGGGGCGCCTGGGTGGCTCAGTCATTAAGCGTCTGTCTGCCTTCAGCTCAGGTCATGATCTCAGGGTCCTGGGATTGAGCCCCGCATCGGGCTCCCTGCTCAGCGGAAAGCCTGCTTCTCCTGCTCTCACTCTGTCTCTCTCTGTCAAATAAATAAATAAAATCTTTAAAAAAAAAAATAATTTCATAGGAAAAAGCTTAGAACATTGTTTACATTTACTTAGAGATACTTATGAGATTATTATTTTTTTTTTCTTTTTAAGAGAGAGCTCCGTGGGGAGGGGCAGAGGGAGAAGGAGAGAGAGAATCTTAATAGACGCGGGGCTCGATCTCACAACCCTGAGATGGAGACCTGAGCTGAAATCAAGATTTGGATGCTTAACCAACTGAGCTACCCAGGTCCCCGTACTTAAGAGATTGTTTAGCCAAATTAAGCAGTTTGGCACCAATACAAAGTATCACCATCCTTCTAGCTGCCTAGATAGCAAAGTACATATCCAGTAGCCACTTTGATGCTGAGTAGTCCTCCCCTTACTACTTATATGTTATTTCTGGTATGATCCACATGAACATGATATAAACCATGCTCCTTATGAGTAATGCCGTGCCTATGAGCCTCTGATTTGGTTTAGATGGGGAGCCTTTCCTTCTTCCTCTTAACATTACTGCGAATAATTGTGTCCAACATGTAAATAAAGTCTTTCTCAGTGAACGCAAGTTTGTTGAATAAGGGTGATATTAACAATGTCTTGTTAAACCTGTCCCATGACGTCCTTGGAATGTCAAAAAGTCCAGCTGTGACTGGAAGAAGCTACCAGTCCATTGCTGATTTGGGGATTAGTGCCTCACCCAGCTGAACAATAGTTAATGTCTTGAGAGCATTACACATTAGTCACATTCCATTTTGAATTGCCTTCAAATCTTAGGATGCTAAGATCATGTTGCATTATACTGGGCTCTTCTGGCAGTCAGCTGCATAACTTTGACTATGGTTTGGACACTTAAGCATGTTTGTTATATTTCTGCAAATCTGAAATGTTCCCTGTTGTTAGCCACCATCCAGGTTAAGAATAATTATGAGAAATAAGTGTGTGATACACAACCTTAACCATTACTGAATAATTACGTTCACTTTGGCCTACAGATTTATGCAAGTAATCTGTAATCCCAGAATCAGCAGGCTCATTAAAAGAACCTCATTCTGTTGAGGAAGCACATCTATGGACATAGTCACCATTTAATGTCATTGTTACAAAGTATTCACCAGAATTCGATGGGAATGTTAGACTTCCCATAGGAAGCCTGTCTCTAGGCTAGAGGGCCATAAACTTCCTTCTGGATGTTTGTATCTTCGGATGGTTGGTTCTGATAAATAGAATGGTCTTTAGTCCCTGGCGGTTTCTTATAGAACCTGAACATTGTCCAGGTCAAGGACAAGAAAAGGTTGAGAAGGTTACTTTATATGTGATTTTCTATTGCCAGTCTTTTTCTAAGTACTCATGATGACAATGGAGAAAATAATATTTGAATGAAAAATCCAAGTCAGGATAAACTAATGGAGGTAGTGGTTTATTGGTACTGTATTTGATGCTTCACATCCCAGAAAGGCCTGGTTTCTGTACTTTATCACAAGGAGCCTGGGAAGACTTTCAGTTGGTGATTGTGAATGAATAATTACTTCCCTATTATTTTTTTTTAAATCCTCCATAGTTCACTTTTCTTTCAGATACTGTTTCTTTTTCCCTACCTGTCTTCTCCTTCCTTTTCTCTTCTAGTGGAAAGATGAAACAAAAGTCGTTTTTTAAAAAAGTGGTTTTGTGTGTTGTTAGAACATGATCTATAGTTAGGCAAGAGGATAGCTCCATTTTTATGTGTGTATTTTAGTTTAATCTCAAAAGGTAAACCTGGCTTTCCTTTCAAGGGAAAACATTCCGTATCAAAGCTGTTGTGTCTGATACAAGTAGGTAGCTAATGTTCTTACTCTGTCATGTCGGCTTTTGTTGCTAGATGTTGAGACTTGAGTCTGGCTGTTTGCAGAGAAGCTGAGTTTTATTACTTAGGACACCTGTTAGGTTTTTAGATCTTTCAGTGGGTCTTTCTGATGAATGGAGTAAGAACCTCAGAAAGGAATATTTTTCTCTATTAGGAACATTGGGAAAAGAGGGATTTGGTAGGAAAAACTTGTCTTGGTTTCCCTATCCACTGTTACCTGTGTGTTCTGTCTTCCTGTGGTCTTGTCCCTGGTGATTTTACATACTCCCTTGAAATTCTCTTTAGCTCCATAGATCTCAACAAAAGATGCAACCTGGTTGCATTTTCTCCCTCCTTTTTCCTTTTATGCCGTAGGGTGGGTGGAGAGGCCCTCTGGTCTATGACTTCATGCTCAATCAAACCCTGGATTTATAGTCACCTTTTAGCCACTTCTCTCCTCCCCTCTCACATCAGGGAATTCCCTGAACTAAACAGGTGAATCTTCCCACTCAGATCGGTGAATTCCCTGTGTTCAACAGGTAAAAACAACACGTGCACTTCCTTAATTGTAAATCCCATCATGTGTTTTACGACTCTGGACATTTGGAGTAGACTTCTGGTTGGTGGGTTGGAGAACCAGAAAGTATTTCCTGTTTCAGAATGTTTGAGAAGGGCCGTCTTGGTGGCCCGGTTGGTTGAACATTAAACTCTTGGTTTTGGCTCAGGTCATGATCTTGGGGCCGTGAAATTGAGTCCCACGTTGGACTCTGAGGTCAGCGTGGAGTCTGCTTGAGATTCTCTTCTGTTTCTCTCTCAAATAAATAAATAAATATATAAAAGATTTTAAAAAAAGAAAAAAAAAATGAAGCCTTCTTCCCAGCATGGTGGTGCAGTGTACTCCAAAACTGTTTACCCTGTGATGTGGAAGGTAGTAGGGGTTGTGGAAAAGGTGTTTTGGGAAATGCATATCTGCCCCAAAAGCCTCAAACTTTTGTTTATACTGTTGTGATAAAGGGACTATAAAGAGTATGCCTGAGATGAGGAAGGTAAATATGACATAGAGATTCTTCAGGAAAAAGGCTGATAATCAAGGTAGGAAGAAAATCAAAAGACAGCAGCAGTAAGCCTTTGGGGATCTGGTCATCTTTCATGTCCTGTTGGTAGTAGAGGGAGAATAAAACTTCACTACACTATAAAGGCAATTATTTCAAACTCCAAGTAGAGGAACTGTGCCTAAACGTGTATATTTTATGTGGTATGGTGTTAGGAACTTCTATAAACAGCTCTGTAAATTTCAGAAAAGGACAGACATTTATAAAAACCGCACCTGCAGTTTTCTCAGTTTAAATGAAAATTACATGGATAATGGATGAATTTAGGGAATGAACTAATATTCCACTGGAGAAGAAACATTTTTCTCAAAATATGATAGAGATTTTTTTCTTAAGAAATTTTAACTTTTAGGAGAGGAAGGACCCAATTGAATAAACCCTTGGACTATATAATAGGAGCATGGTTTTTCCCTCTAATCCATCTAAGGATTCACCATGTTTAGTTATCCTGGAATGATTCTTGGTACAGCAAGAGGATAAATGATTTCGGGTATAGAATTGTCAGCATATGAGATGGTGTTTTTATTTAGTGTGTGTTTTTAAATGAATAATTTGTTCTTGTGCTTCTGTTTTACACCCTCCTGGGATGCTGAACATTTGGTGTGTAGAATGAAAACCACCAGGAGTGGTTCCTTTTGCTTTATTCTGCCTTCTTTCCAAAAGTGGGAGAGGGAACAGGAAAGCCTTTAGTCCCCATATTATTTAAAACCTCTTACAACTCTGAGGCCTCATCTGTTATTTTTTACTCAGAATTCCCTGACCCCTTTTAATGGTCTCTGATGATTTCTTCTGTGTGTTGAAAGTGCAGTGTCAATTTGTAAAGGAATTCACTAGGCATTTTGAATACGAATGACTGAGGGATTTGGGTTTCTCCTTTGCAGTGACTTCCTCTGGGATCTTCTTGACCACATTGTTTGGGATAAAAATAACAAGAACTTTGCATTTTCTTATGAATCCAGCTATGTTTACTTTGGTTTTGTCCCCTTTTCCTATTTCAGAGTTCTAGCCACAGTTCTTTTTAATGTGAATGTGTATATGTTTTTCACACCAACAATTAGGACCAATTGTGTGGACGGGACCCTACTCTCACCGATGAGCTGCTGAATATCCTCACAGAGCTAACTCAACTCAGTAAGACCACCAATGCCAAAGTGGCACTTCGAGCACGCCAAGTAAGGACATGTGTTGATTATCTTGAGAGAGAAACGGTTTTCACAGATTGGGTGGTCTTAGAAACAGTGAGCTTTTACTCAGTTGCCTGACAAAGATTGTACAATTTTCTACGTTATGTCTTCTCTTTGCCCTCAGAACAAATGTTTTCGTGTAGTATGTTTTTTAAAGAGAAAGGAAAACATTCACGTTGAATCTCTTTAAAATAGAAGTCTTTTTCCCCCTTATAAAATTCTGTTACCATTTCCTACATTTCTAGGAGCCTTGCAATAGTAAACCAGGGTCACATGGAGGAAAGGAAGCTAACGGACGGCAACAAACTCTATTTTTCACTTCCCAAAGGGAGCTTAGAAGCATGTGAAAACTTTTTTAAGTGTGTAGGAAAAAATCAAGTGTGGAAAGCAGAAAGATAATGCAATGAATCTGAGGTGCTAGCAATCAGAACAACCGTAGAGAACTCTGGTTAGTTTCATCCTGTGGTCTTCATTTCCATTCCAAAAGGTTTCAGCAAGGAAGCCAAGAAGTGGTGTACTCCCTGTTTCAGTGCATGGGCATTGACAAGGAAGCAGCATTTGAAGCCGTTCAGTGACCTTCTGCTTTCTCCACAATTGTATCCATGTCACTGAGCTACTCAAAGTTACTGAACCTCTCAGTGGCCTGCTGAGACTATTCAGGTCCCACCGTGTCCCTGTGTGTTTGTGACGCTGCTCCTCAAATACATTGGTGTTATATCCCGACACCTTCTCCTTGATACCAGTACCTGGGGCGGTCAGAGCAGCTTTTCCTAGTCCTTCTTTCTACTTCAGAATTGCAAAAGCCTAGCTCTGTTGCCTCCACCTTCCCCACAGCTGCTCCCTGCCAGACCTGATTCCCAATTAACAGCTAGTCATGCAGTCCCCAGGACGAGCAAGCTTTGCAATGGTAAATCATATGCACTGAGGGAACTTGACTGAAGCTGTTTTCTCTCCCTCCCCCGGCGCCCCCATGGGAAATTGCCCACAACGCAAATCATGGTGAGAGTCAACCTAGATGCGGTATTTGGTGGCATTGGCTTTCTGTTACAGGACATAGAAGTTGTTTCACTTGGTCTCTGTTTTATCTTTGATGCCTGCACTTACAGATTTATATTTATTGCTTTTGTATCAGAGCTGCCTAATAGGAGGCTAGAATAATCACTCCCTCAGGAACTTATGCCTCTTATTTTGCTCTCACGCTAGGTCCTTATTGCCTCCCATTTGCCATCATACGAGCTTCGCCATAACCAAGTAGAGTCCATCTTCCTTTCGGCAATTGACATGTATGGACATCAGTTTTGCATTGAGAACCTGCAGGTATGCATGTCGCCCTCTCCTGCCGCTCTGCATTCTTGTCCCCTTATTCCCAAGCACGATTTAATGAGTCGGTCTATTCTGATTTTCTGTGTGCTGCAGTTTCATGCCTTGATTGTATAAAATGTTGTATATTTACAATATTTTTTTCATAAAACTGCTGTTAGAATTGTAGTTGAACTTAAAAATCAGATAGACCTGCCTTGATAGATGTGTCCTCTTGAAGTCTTTACCTCTTGTGCTTTTTTATCCAGAAAGTATTCTGGGCTAGAATCAGGAGGTCGCACTGGCTGATGTCTGGTATTTGAGTCGGATGTGCAAATAAGGTAGTTGTGAGTCTTCTAGAGACAAAACTACTTCAGTCATTTAAGTTTCATTTCATTATAATGCTTACTAGTAAGCTTTATACAGAGCCACTTTTATAGAAGAGTATTGGCTAATTTTACTACTAACTGGAAGAACCTTGACTATCACTTTTTTGACAACATCATTTTCTCAGGAATGACATTCTATTTTTCTACCTGTAAATAAGAGTAATACTGTTCCGTCTAGCCAAGGGAGTCTTCAGGCTTTCTGTCAGATTTTCTTCTGGAGAACCTAGAGAGGAGGAAAGGATGTTTTTATTTACTTGGTTCACAGTTGAAATAGAGGGTTTCAACTGGGGTCCAAATCTGTGTTTTACCACAGTGGAGGATTGAGACAATATTTGAGAAGTTGAGTACAAATATATGTCAGGAAGAGTATTAATATGGTCATTAATAATATGTCGTTAGTGTATTACTTTTAAGAAGTTTACATATATTAATTCTCCTGATGCTCACAACAGACCCATGAGGATAGGTATCATTATTTTCCCCATTTTGTAGCTAAGGAAGCCGGGGCACAAAGAAGGTAAGTTCATACATGACATCTGTAGACAGAATTCTTGGGTTACTGAGTGCTTCAAAATGCCAAATATTGTGCACTGAAATCGGTCTCTTTTGGATGTGGTGGTTCAAACTTGTCTCTGTGCCTTCCAGAAACTCATCTTGTCTGAAACATCTATTTTTGACGTCCTCCCAAACTTCTTCTATCACAGCAACCAGGTAGTGAGGATGGCAGCTCTGGAGGTGAGCTTTCATACCAACACGATGTGACCTCTTTCTAGCTGCTTTCTTCTGTCCACTTGGCTACTGTATCAGTCCTTTTTATTTGGCCTTAAGGTTGGTGCTTTACAGTCTTCTTTTCCCCTGAAACAAAGACTTGCTTTACTCAAGTGTTTCAGCTGAACTAATCACCACTTCTGGGCTCTAATCACGGGAAAATAGCTGCCAGCATTTTTCAATAGTCTCTACTTTCCAGATATTTGAATTCTCTCATTTCATAATAAATCAGAATTCCCTATAAAACAATAAAAGATAAAAGAAAAAACATGGCTGACCATAACATTTACCATTTTGTGATTTGGGCCAAATAAAATGGATTTTCGTTATCTTCTGAATTTTCGGGCAGCTCTTATGAAATATTTTGTCGTGAGAAAGAAAGTAATAGCATTTAATGAACTGTGTTTTAGGTGCTTCACGCTTTTTCTCATTTAACCCTACCATTACTTCATGAAGTAAAAAGAAAGTTAGAGTTTGTGACTTGGCCACATTTACGTAGATAATAAGCTGAAGGGTTTGCATTTGAACCCAGGTCAGTCTGACTCAAAGACTTTTCTGTTTGCACTACATCACTCTACCTCATTAAGCACAAAAATTGCAGGCCCTGAATACTGCTGTAAAATTTCCAAGTAGATATTTTTTGAAGATGCAGAAAAGGAGTGTTTTAGTTGATTTTATGTAACACAGCATCACTACAGTCTGTTGCAAGCTCCTTTGGCTTACTTTTTATTTGTATTCTGTGGGTAGAATATAATGTGTCCTACTCAGTAAATACCAAATTTTAAAAATATCTAAGTGTCTTAGAGTGCTTTCATGTCATTTAATGAGAAATCTTCTTATATGCCTCACATGATGATAGAATCCCATGTAGCATTTTCTGTACGTGGCAAATTGGCTGCGAAGTGCACAAGGTCAGATTGATGGTTTTTGCTGAGATGGGGCCTGTTGCTGTTTTTTTTAACTCTTGAGTCAAGTTAGTACATGTGAGATACTATGTCACATTATGTCTTACTGCTCTTGCCTACGGTTTGGGGGATATGAGTAATTTAAAATAATTTGGGGCAGTGGGAAAACAAAGATACAGGATAGTAAAAGAGTTGAAGTGTTTCTGTCTTCTACCTTCACTCCGCAGGTGGCTCAGAACCAGTACCTCTCATTTTTCTCGCTGCTGGCTTTTATCTTCTGTTGGGATGATCGTGCACAATGAGTTAGTAGTTGTGATTCTGTATGCTTGCTTTTACTAATGATCAAACCTTCTCCTGAGTTTGGGTTAGTGTGAAAGGTTGTGGCCCAGCTAGAGGTATCCAGCAGAGGCAGGGCAGTTTTATTTCCATTTATAGTCACGGGTATAGTTTTAAGACTTTAGCTTTATTAATCAAAGCAAGTTATTTACGTTCAGAGCCTTCTTCTACATTGCATACCTTTCTCAGGAGTATCCTTTTCCTGGACTAAACATGTCTTAGTTTTTGTTTTCAAAGTGTATTTACTGAGGATTACTTTTTGACCAGGTTTATGTTCGAAGGGCTTATATTGCCTATGAACTTAACAGTGTACAACATCGCCAGCTTAAGGACAACACCTGTGTGGTGGAATTCCAGTTCATGCTGCCCACATCTCATCCAAACAGGTGAGTTTGAACTGGGACGTGCTTCTGAGCCAGCCAGAGATGTATCAGGATAGTTAAGAGGGGTAATGTATGTGGCAATTCCATGCATTTTTGGTTTTGGCTAGAAACAGAGCAGAAAATGAACACATTTAAATCATGAGAGAAGAGCCTCTTGGTACCCACTTTTTTTTTTTAACTTTGAGTCTACTTAAGATAAAAATTTGAGGGTTGCCTGGGTGGCTCAGTTGGTTGAGCAGCTGCCTTTGGCTCAGGTCATGACCTCAGGGTCCTGGGATCCAGCCCCACCTTAGGCTCCCTGCTCAGCAGGGAGTCTGCTTCTCCCTCTGCCCCTCCCCACCACTTGTACTCATGCATTGTGTGCTCTGTGTCTCTCTCTAATAAATAAATTCTTAAAAAAAAAACAAAAAAATTTGAGGCTTACTCCATCATTCATGTTTCCTTGTATTATGTCATTGAGGAAAACAGTTCTTTTCTTTCTTTTCTTTTTTCAGATTAGAATTTACTGGCATTTTATTTGCTGGAATTTTGCCAGAAAATCACTTTTTTAGCAGTTTAAGTCAAACCGTTGGAACATGAAAATATCTTGGGTGGGGGTGCTGGGTGGCTTGGTTGTTTAAGCATCTGACTCTTTTTTTTTTTTTTAAGATTTTATTTATTTATTTGATAGAGAGAGAGACATCGAGAGAGGGAATACAAGCAGGGGGAGTGGGAGAGGGAGAAGCAGCCTTCCCGCTGAGAAGGGAGCGGATGTGGAACTCGATCCCAGGACCCTGGGATCATGACCTGAGCCCAAGGCAGATGCTTAATGACTGAGCCACCTAGGCGCCGCTAAGCATCTGACTCTTGATCTCAGTTCAGGTCTTGATCTCAAGGTCATGAATTCAAGCCCTGAGTTGGAGCCTACCTAAAAAAAAAAAAGAAAAGTTGGCTGGAATGCTTTTCTTTTCTATATATTTGTTATAGGTTAATTGAAACTTAAATCAGGTTTTAAAAATCACACTTCAGAAGCAAACTGAAATTCAACTAAACTCTATAATTAAGCCATGCTAATTCCATTATTTTTCCTTTCCTAAGCCCTTTAAGAAGTAAAATGTACATACAGAAATTTATTTTAGTACCGTTTTGGTTTTAAGATGTGAAACTACTTTATCTTGTACACTGATTTATTTTTAAAGTATTCTGAGGCAGTGAAAACTGAGGAATCCCACCCACACATGTGTTTATCCCCTCCTGTATTTTCATTCTTTTTAGTAATACCATAGGAAATATAAATACCACAGCCAATCTTAAGCTGCCCCCCTCCATTTCTTCTTTATGGCCTTTGGTTCTTCGCTTTATATTACAAAGTACTGTGTCTTCAGGGATCCTTAGTTATAGACAACAGAAATGGTTTTGTTCTAAATTGCTACTTCACCCAAAGCAATAGAAACCGTTCCTAGAGACAAAGAGGTCTGTGCTGAGACTTTTGGCCACTGGATGCCACTGTTGATCCAGCAGAGGCCAGCAGATGAGCAGAGGCATCTTCAGAAAAAGTACTTCTCTTCTTTGTCTCAGAAGATCCTTTCACATCTCTACCTCAAAAATACCTTATGGCTGGCAGAGAAAAGCATATATCCTTGATTTAGCAAGCATCTCTCGGTACATTTTTGCCTCCATGGATTTCAGAATCTCATTTTCTAGAAACGAATGGTTGTCCTTCAGCGAGCGGCGAAGTACTCACGGCACACATGGGCTCAGCACTCGGTCTTCTTTCTTCTCCTGCATTTCTTGAATAATTGTAGAGAACTACATGCTATACTTAATGCTCTTTTTAATTCTCGGGACATTCTCCTTTTCTTCCTGCTTTCTGCTCCCTCTTCCCTGTGGGCAGTGATTTGTAGTCATGCTGCAGAGCTGCTTCTGATTTCCTTCCCTCCTCATTGCTCCCCTTGTCTTTCTGAATTGCTCTCCCTGTCCTACTTTTTATTTGAGGCTACGTATCCAGTTTGGTGAAGGAAAGTCGACTGGAACATGAGAGAAATGCTTCTTAACTGTTTGTTAAGAAATCTTATTCACCTTTCCATCTCAAGGATATGAATCTTGGTTATTCCTGATATGGCTTCAAAACTTGGATGCTTGTCCCTCCCAACATCTGAGGTATACACATCCCTATGGATAAAGACCAGACTTGAATAGAACTGTGATCCTGTTTTCTCTCTCCGGTCTTCTGTGGTTGTGTGTATATGAAATTGTAAACTGCTAGATTGTTGTTAGTAGTATTAGCAGTAGTACTAGTACTGTAGATGTGAAGGTGAAGATAAGGGCAAGTAAAGGAGGTTAGGTAAAATAATCCTTGTGAAAACCAGAGAAATGTTAAAAGTCTTTTAATGCTTTTTTAGACCTAAAGTCCTTTTGTTAGCTTAGGAATGTAAGATGCTATCAGATTTAATCACCGAATGATATATCCAATTATAGAGTATGGCTTTTTCACTGAATTATAGATTTGCTACTTGAATTTAGTTGTTTAAGATTTTATATTTTCTTACAAATGTTTTTGTTACAATTTGAAATTATGACATCATTCTGACACCAACTGGTGTACTGCCAATTCAATTCTGACGCTAACCACCTGAGTTAGATCAGATAACGCAAGTTAAGGGCTCGACCCTTCACAAAACTGTCCCTACTTCAGATGGGTCCACAAGTGGGGTTCCCAAGCCACCTGCACTCCTGACCAACTGGCTACAAATTTGGGGTTTCCCATGACCCCATCCAGTTTAATAATTCACTAGAGCAACCTACAGAAATCAGAAAGCCACTATACTTATGAACACAGTTTTATTATAAAGGACACAGATCAGAACCAGCCAAACGAAGAGACCGTTGGAGTAAAGTCTGGGTGGGTGCTGAACACAGAGCTTTCCTGTTCTTTCCCTTTGGAATCAGGTACTCATCCTCATAGCATATCAGTATGTTCACTAACCACAAAATGCTGTTAAACTTCAGTGTCCAGAGTTTTTATCAGGCTTTCATTACAGTGGCTTGACTGATCGAATCACAGATCACATTAAACTCAATCTCTAATCCCTCTCCCTTCCCCAGAGGTCTAGCTGGCTCAAAGCCCCCTACCCTCTAATCACATGGATGGTCTTTCTAGTGGGCAACCCTGTGCTGAGTTGTCACATCTCTTAGCATAAACTGAGGTGTAATCCAAGAGGCATATGAATAATGAAGATACTTCTGTTTCTTTTGAGAAATTACAGGGATTTAGAATCTCTCTCCCAGGAACCAGGGAGAAAGGCCTGTCAAATTCTTTATAATAGGCCAGCTCATCTTATAAAAGAATTCTAGGGTCTCTTAATTTTAAAGACTTTATTTATTTTTATTTTAGAGAGAGAGAGAGAGTGCCCACAAGCTGGGGGAGGGGCAGAAGGAGAGAGGATCTCAAGCAGACTCTGTGCTTAGCACAGAGCCTGACGGCAGGCTCGATCCCACAATCCTGAGATCATGACCCCAGCCGAAACCAAGAGTAGGATGCTCAACCAACTGAGCCACACAGGTGCCCAAGGGTCTCTTAATTTTAACTAGTTTTGAGGCAAGTTCCAACTTTTTTCCCACCTCTAGTACTATTGTTCTTTCCTATTATTGTTTTGAACAAGCAGGCAATGAGCATATTGGTTTTTATTCTACAGAAGTAAGTTACAGGAGATGACCTATCAGTGTCTATTCCACTCCCAATCTCCTAAGGCTCAAGGACACAATTATGTCCACTAACCTCTAGATTAATGCTTCTCAGAATTATTTTGGAAATATTTTTAAAATACTACCAAGATTCTAATTTACTTTAAACCAAACTCCAGGGGACCCCTCTTTGAAAATTGTGATGAGCACCTGCAGTTAAGGATCATTGCTACTAGATCAGCAGTGTCTAATAGAAATACAGTGCAAGCCACATATGTTAAATTCTAAGTTTTTTGTTGGCCCCATTTAAAAGGGAAGAAGAAACGGATAAGGTGTGCCTGGGTCAGTTGGTTAAGTGTCTGCCTTCGGCTCAGGTCGTGATCTCAGCATCCAGGGATCGTGTTCCGGGTCGGGCTTCTTGCTCAGCGGGAAGCCTGCTTCTCCCTCTCCCACTCCCCCTGCTGTGTTCTCTCTCTCTCTCTCTCTATCAAATAGACAAATTTAAAAAATCTTTAAAAAAAGAAACATAAAATTACTTTTAACAACATTTTCTTTAACCCATCATATCCAAAATACCATTTCAATATGTAGTAAAAAATTATTGAGATATTTTATTCTTCATACTCAGTCTTTGAAATTTAGTATATTTTATACATATAACATGTCTCTATACAGATTAGCCATATTTCAAGCACTTCCTAGCCACATAGACAGCTCAACTCTAGACCAAAAATTAATTAGGACAATCACACTGAGCCCTCTTTTTATTTTATGTTAATGGTAGTGCCCTGGGATGGATTTAAAACAAAACAAAACAAAACAAAACAAAAACCTCTTATGTTTCTTGTTCTTAATAGTTGCAGGAATTATCCACACCTGATAACTATAGGTATTCTACTACAATATTTTATGCATGCTTTAAAAATTACTCAGTGAGAACAGAGAGCAAGCATATGAATATACATATTTTACTTATCAATGAAAAACAGAATTTTATAATATTTTTCCCAGTTGGGGTTAACAAACCAAAAATTCTTGGGGGAGAAAACATATGCATTCTTAAACCAATTTTTTGCATTTTCTTTCCTGGTGCTTGGTTTTCACATTCCTGGTCAGGCATTCATTTGAAGTAGACTAAATTTGTCCAGAAATCCTTAGAAGTGAGTATCTTTCTAAGTGTCATCAAAGCAAGACTACAGTGTCTTGTTGTGTATGGGGTCACCTGGTGGAATTCCATTCCTGTAGTTTATTTTTGACTAGTGATTTAGCCCTTGTGGGGTGGGATGAAACATGGCTCTCTGCAAACTGATGACAGTAAGAGTATTTTTTCTGAAAAATGCCTTAGATACTGGTTGAATTGAAGACGCATCCCATTGGGACATATTTTGATTTTTAGAGAAGTAGGCAAAACACAAGCAAATTCCATTGCAAATGAGTGAAGCAGCCTCTAAGAAGGGAGAAGACACCCTTTTGGAGGCACACTTGGGCAGTTAGTGTGTGGCCAACATGTTTGGTGCCTTTTTATTTTTGTTTAAATGCATCATGGGACTTTGTATTGCTTGACATTTTCAAATACTTTTTTTTTAAGATTTTATTTATTAAAAAAAGATTTTATTTATTTATTTGACAGAGAGACAGTGAGAGAGGGAACACAAGCAGAGGGAGTGGGAGAGGGAGAAGCAGGCTTCCCGCTGAGCAGGGAGCTCAATGTGGGGCTCAATCCCAGGACTCTGGGATCATGACCTCAGCCGAAGGCAGACGCTTCACGACTGAGCCACCCACACGCCCCTCAAATACTTTTAAAATTTATTGTGGGAAGAACACTTAAGTGAAGTCTCCCCTCTTAACAGATGTTTAAGTGTACAATATGTTACTGTTGACTTGAGGTTCAATGTTGTACAATAGATCTCTAGTACTTTTTCATTTTGCTTGACTGAAACTTTTGCTTGACATTTACTTACTTGTATGTTTCAGTATAATTGGACAGTGGGCTTTTTTCTAATACTCTTCTCAATATTATAAAAAAAAAGATGACTGAACAGTTTCTTTCTAATCTCTCTGACTTTCTGCATCATCCTTCCTGCTAGGAAAGGCAAGGTATATTATCTTCTTGATCTTCTACCTAAGACTTCCAAGTTTTTTCTGGGAGCTGTAGTTGCAACTTATTTGACATCTCCAGCTCTTATTCACCAGAGGATCCAGTTATTAGAGCTCACTCAGGGAAGCTCCTGGTGTAGATAGACCCTGACCCTTTTCTTCTTAAATTCCCTTCGCTTGAACAGAAACTGCGGAGATTTTCCTGACTTAAGCATAATAGGAAACCTATATATGTGTGTTATATGTGTGTATGTTTATGTTTATTCTGAGATTTAAAGGCTCTTTCCAATTGCATGAGAATTTTTTTGATGGGAGGAGATTTTTGTTTTGTTTTCTTTTTTTGTTTAAAGATTTAAGTAATCTCTACACCCAATGTGGGGCTCGAACTCATGACCCCGAGATCAAGAGTTGCATACTCCACTGACTGAGCCAGCCAGGTGCCCCTCTTGTGGTTTTTTTTTAAACGTGCTTTGTAACCAGTTAGCAATTGTTTTTAAAGTAGTGAGTGAGTTTTTTCAGTTATTTTCTTGGTGTAAGAATAGTTAGGACAGCTGATTTGCACTAAAGAATATTTTATTATTATCCAGACTTTTAGGATTTATTTCTCTTGTCTAAGATTTCATCAGCCCAGCTCTTTAGTGAATTCAACCAGTATTTTGCATGGATTGATCCTTGAGCTCAGACTGGATCATTCAGTGTCCCATTTTCTCTTCCTTCCTCCAGTGAGGCTCAGGGCTTAGAGCCCCAGGGGTGTGTGTGTGTGTGTTTGTCTTTTTTCCCCATTCCAAAACCCTCGTTGATCACTCTCTGGTGCTGGTGATGGAGAATAAACTAAAGCATCATTCTGAATGTCTTTATTTTTGACAACTCATGGAATCATTTGACATTTAGGATTTCACTTGGCTTTGAACACATTTAAGTAACTCAGAATAATCTGAAAACAAATAAATTCTATAGTCAGTCTATGTATTTGATCCTTTAAATATAGCTATATTCATACAAATATATGTAAAATATTATCCCATAAACTCTGGCTGTACGTATTATGATAATCTGGGAGTGTGAAATTTAAAACTCCAAATGATTTTCATAAGTAACACACATTAGTGAACAGTTTTTTTTTTTTAACTTTTAATCTGTGATTCAAATAAAAAGCATCAAAATCGATGCAGGAGATAGAAGTATATTTTGTTGTATGTTTCTATACATATATAATGGGTGAGGACCTATTGGTGTTTATTTCCACCTATTTCTTAGATGGAAATCCATGCTTCAGTTAAGTCAAGTTGCATTGCATCTTCTCTGCTGTTTGCTTCTTGTGAACTTGGCCTCCTCTGTTAAAATGTTTTAATTCAAGCACTTTCTGTTTCACATGTGTCACATGCAGAAGAGGTTGGCTGTGTTTATGTGTTTATGTGTCCCTGACGGCACATGTTTTGGTCATGACTGAGTTTAGGCTCCTTGACACCTTCAGTGTTTAGCTGTTGGTGGGTGGCCTGTGGACCTTCTTCTTATGAAGAAGGTTTTGAGGAAGTTTAGAAATCAGAGCCTTCCATGTGACTAAAGAGCAGCCTGCTGCCATTCTTGAGAATTCTGATAATCTCTGACACCCAGAGATTAGAGCATTCTTTGGATCGTACTGAGACACTCAAAAGTCATCCAACTTGTAGCATTTTTTAGCAGTGGGAGCACTTGGTTGTAGTTAGCAGGCCAGAATGAGCTATAAATAAATAAAATCCTACAGTGCTTGCTTCCTTCATTCAGGGTAGTCTGCTGATAAGATGCAAGCATCTGGCAGAAGAGAAGATTCTCAGCAGGTTTAAGTGCTTACCAAAGTGCTTTCGTGTATCCATGGCTTAGCTTCTAGTCTTTGCTGTGTTATTTTGGCACTCTAGACTTGTAAGATTGGAGAGCCGGGTTTAAAACTCTCAATATATCATTAGGGTAGCCCAAGGTCCCTTCTTGTCAAAGAAGACTAGCTGATTCCAGGGGGAAGGAAAAGCAGAATCCAGAGCACCTGTAAATCCCTGTAGTTTTGTGCTGTGGGTTTATAGCTAATTATACAGCAGGCAACAGTAATATGCTGTAGCTCTGTAGGCGTACTTGTTTCAAAAAGAGCAAAACCTTCCAGCAGAGCAAAGAAGGGGCTCTGAAGAAGCTGCAAATGAATGAAGCCATGATCATTTTATTGTAAACGAAAGCTCTACAGTGGAATTGGGGCATCTGAACTGCAAGGACGTGGTGGGGGAGATGCCAATAGAAATACATGGTTCACTTGTGTTTTACAGCTCTTGATTTGGATTCTCCTGCAGAAATATAGTCACACAAGGAGACCACCACTGGTCACAGCCAGCCAAATTGCTCTTTCTCCTATGGTAGTGCTGTTAGCGACTGCTAGTAGGTTAGTCAGCCGACCTCTTGTGATTCTGCTTTGCTGCCTTATTTCAAAAGATTTGCCCTATACTGGCTTTCAGTCACAGCTTGATGTAACCACTGCTTGTTTGCATGCATCCCCATCATTTTCATATAGGGTCTTTTTTTTTTTCCCCAAGTTCGACGGCGAAAGAATCAGGAGCATTTTTATATGATAAAAGATTTATGTAGGGCCAGCTAGAATCGAGCAAAATGAAATTCAGCTGGAAGGGATGGTAAAAGGCTGAGAGAACTTGTGACTGCCAGAGAAGTCAGTGTTCCTTAAAGAAAGAGGGTTCAGCTAGCAGGCAGCAACTCTGACTTTGCATTCATATTGAAGCAGGTCTCCAGCCATTCTGTGCAGGCAGATCAATAAAATCAGAGGTGACTTAATGCCAAGAACCTTAGAATGCAAAGGATTTCTCTTGTCCTTCTTTAAATTTAGTCTGTATTGATGTGGAATGCTAGCCTCAGGCACAGAGATGAGAAAATGCTAGGTCTAGAATCTGGTTTATGACACTGTATTGAGCAGTGTCCTTGGAAAAAATTCCCTTTGCTTTCTCAGTTATCACATCTGTAAAATGGAGCTAATCTGCTGGGAGGAAAATGCTTCCAGTATTTATCAAAACACTGTGAATAAAGATTCATTATGATAAGTGCTTCCAATAGTTTAAACAGCAAATGTCTAATGAGAAGTGAATTTATATCCCAGGTATGTATTTGAAAATGCAGTTGACTGCCTTATCATCAGAGATTGAGTAGTTTGACTATTTTTGCATGATGAGTATACAGTGAAATGTTGGTAGATTTGATTTTATTAAAAGCTCTATAAATGGAATATTAGACTCCTATACAGTTTCTTCCTTGGTTGTTCATCTTTATGCAGACCATGGATCTAGCTTTCTAGTGTGTCACAGTAGTGTGTGGTATCCCACACTGGTCATATTCTTAAAATGAGCAAAGAGCCCCTGTCTAGGGCAACAAAATATGCAGATGATCATTGTGGACATGGTTAAGTATTTAGCTGGTGATAAGAGTTGATCCTTCTTTCCCTGCTCATCTCCTGTGCAGCCCCACAGATTCTTATTCTGCCCAAGAGGATAAGCTGCATCTAAACTTACGTCTTCCATGAATGATTTGGGGCCATTCTGTTAAACACTGGAGATGTTGGGAGTTTTTCTTCTTACCCCATGCTGTGTAGATGGTGCAGGTTCCTATAACACAGCAGTAGGGGGCTCCCTAGGAGAGCTTTGACAATTGTTGATGAAGAAGGGCCGGCTTTTTGTTGGGGATGTTCTTTTCATTCAATCCGGGCCCTTCTCTGCTGAAAACTTGGCCCTCGTCCTGTGAAGACTCCCGAAGGGATTATAGTGCAGCTACAGAAACAGTGGCACCATTTTACTCATTTAAGAAATTGGTTATCAGTTGAGAGAGATTATACTGGTTTCCAAATTCCAGAAACCTGAATGAATGGAGCTTGAGATTGCTTTGGTTGGAGGATTTTTCTCTCTGAACTGAGGTTCATGGTAGGAGGCTGTGCAGGTGGTTTCTTTCTTTAGAATCCTCGGTATCTTAAAAGGAAGACTTTCCTATGTTCTCATTAGCATTTACTGTTAGTTTTCTGCTTAGCTACAATTCCCTCTGCCCTAGAACCTCTGCATACTTTTTGTTTGTTGAGGATGGCCACTGTGCATTGTGACTAAGAAACTCTTATAAAATGAAACCCATTCCCCTGAATGAGAGGCTCAAAGAATCCAAATTGCAAAGGGGCAGGTTTTTGCACTCCGAGGTTGCTCTTGCTGCCTTATGAATTTGCTCTGTGATACAGGTTTGATGCAGAGAGCATTGCTACTCACAAATCACACGAGGTGTACAGTTTGTGTGCAGTGATATGTCACAGCTTTTTATTTATATGGCCAGCTCAGTCTATTCTGCTCCTTTCACTGCCATGGAAAGTGCATCATTTTCCTCCCTCTCTCCTCCTTCCCACATATCATCAGCACCACCCACTATGTTCTGCCCATTAAGTCCTGTGTGTGCCAGAAAACCCCAACAATGATTAAATGCTGATAAAAGAATGTTAGAAGGTTAAGATATCGACCAATCAATGCTCTTATAGTACTCCTAAATTGTGGGTGGTAAGTATAACTTTGCCCTTTTAACATTGAAAGTGAGGTTTGTGGGTTTTTGGTTTTGGTTTTTGTTTTTTTTTTTCAGTTGAGGAAATATGTCAAATTAAGGAGGGGGGAGGGAAAGCCTTGGTGGCAAAGACCAAACAGAATGCAGGAGACTTGCTTTGCAGTTTCCATTCTTACCCTAATCTTTCTTTCATGATATGGGCACGTTCTTTGTCGGGAAACCCTAGGGCTGGCCAAATTTAGGTACGGTTTTATTTATGACAGGCCTAGAGTTTTTGAACTTGCAATAATCTTAAAAAGTCATTATTACCTTAAGGTCGTTTAGTTTAAAAAGTATAAATTACTTAATTTTAAGAAAGAATATCACTCTAGTCATTGAATCCTTTATCATTACATTCCTACATGATTTTCAGGTTTTTTTTAAGCTCCCATAGGTGGAGTACACTCGTTTCCAGCACCACCACCACCTCTCACCACCTCCCTGGTCTGTGGGAGGAGGAACATGGGTGAAGGGGCTTAGAAAAGGTAGCTGGGAATCCAGAGTCCGGGCTATTTTCATGGGAGGAGACTTTGTGAGTTCACCTCATATCCTGGAAAAGCAATTAAGGTGAGAGGGGCTGTGGAATCAAGTTCTCTGGACTTCCTTACTAAATTTTCAGTAAAACAGGAACAAGAAAGAGGATTCTGTAAGAATTGCGTCAAGGATGATATTTCATGTTGAAGCTTAAGATAATATACCATCTCCATAAAGCTTAAATTAATTTTCATGAAGCTGTGTTTTATCACTACTCTGAGTTATTTTTTTTTTTTTTTGTAATAGAGCTATTTTTAAAAGTCCATGGTATATCTATTTTGACCCTTTCCATCAACAGTTGCTGTGGTGAGGTAGGTCAGGAGGCATGCCTCTTTGGAGGCACCCTGGGGGTTAAAGGGTAATGAGCACTTAATTATGTCTGCTGATACCAGAGCACCCAGACTGGAGCTCCTCATGACTGGTCTGTATCTGCTCTGACAATTCTTTTATTATGGCTTTCACTAACCTACCAGTAACTAACTGTGGTTGTTTAATTACAGAGGGAACATCCCCACGCTAAACAGGTACCGTATGTTTAGTTTCTTTTCCAATTAAAAGCACCTCTTTTGTAACTTAGAATAGTGAAATCAGGGGAAAGAATAACACTATATTTGACAAGTAATATGCTGTCTTCTGCTAGGGAGTCCTGAGCTCCCCTTTAGACATGCTAAATTATTCTTCCTTGGAAAACATGTCTTCAGCTTTTCTTCAGCTGTTCCAAAAGCAACACTTGAAAATCCTCAGTGTGGAGAAGCTCCACTTCCATCCCCCCCATCTAGCTGTATACGACAGGGGAGTTGTCTGCCTGATGTTCAGCTTTGCTGTAAACATCTTCTTCTACTACGTTCTCTGCCTAGTTTGGGCCTTTCAGGGGAGAAGGCTTTAAGGTTACTCCTACCCTGGCAAATTGTTCACAATTTTTTTCAATTTTTAGTTTCTCAAGTTTGCTTCTCCTTTTAGAAGAATGCAAACGCAGGAATAGCTGATCTCATGTTTTATCAGTTTGTTAGCTTTATTAGTTAGCTGCTTCTCTAAAGTGTTAAAATGTTGTGAGAGTCAAAATTTATTTCATACTCATGAGATGAACATTCGAAAAGTGTATTTAAGTTTTGATGTTTGTAGCCCTGTGAAGAAGTTTCCAGGCCAATATAACACATTTTGGTATTTTGAGTTCCTCCTGTTTCTGAGCCAAGCAAGGCAACACAATGCAAGTTTGAGAGGATAGCCGTTCTGATTGGAATTGAATCTACAAAATGCCAAAGCAGTAATAAATGGATGGTGAGGTCTTTATAGATAATCAATTATACATTGAAATATTTATAGGCTTATGTTTATTTTGTTCCTCTCCCTTTCAATGTTAAGTAATCAAAACTGATTATAGCTTTTAGAGTCCAATTTGGACGGGGAGAGTGCTTTGGTTTGGTCTTTGTGTCTGCCTTTGGAGAGTGGGCTTGGTTCATTCCTGCCTGCCAGGACAGCCATGTCCTAGCTCCTGAGCAAAGGAGAGGAGGGGGAAACTGAATAGTGGCTGTTTCCCTTGGGGTTCAGGTGAGTGAAAAAGACACTTAACCCCATGTTTGCCACAAATACAGCCTGTTAGCTTATTCAGAGGGAGTTCCCTTTAAGTGCTATCTGGAACCCTTTTATCTTTCCTGTCTAAAGCCAGGCAGGTGGAAAAGATATAATGCCTCACAAACTTGCTCCTTTAGTAAATATATTTGGTGATCCTAGAAAAGAGGATGGTACATTTCTGAGTTCATATAACTCTGAATCCCAGTTTCTAGTGAGCACCATGTGTAAGACTTGCTTGATGTGTGTTTCATTTGTTTGTTTCATTCATGGTATCAATGGTTTCCTCTCCCACTCTGCCTTTCTATTCTCTAGTACTGTCAAAAGATGAAGTGCCTTTCTCATAGTTTTTATGCCTTTGGCAAATGACGACTTGGAGCGTCAGTCTCTTTAGTCTGTGTGAGCAGCACTCCCCATCCCCTGAAAAATTCCATTGCCTTTTATAATTACACTTTGACTAGAGTACAGTCTGTACCTAGACCTCAAGTCCGCATTGTTGCCTCTCGCCCCACTGCAGCTCGGCAGGTGGTGCACTTCAAGGAGATTTTTGAGCAGTTCCCCAAAGTTCAGGTGCCATTGCCTCGCTCTGAACTTGATTCAGATCAGTATGCCGGTAGCCAGTCAGGCAAGTCCTGAAGGCATCCTTTACTTGGTCCTTCCTAACAGGCTGTCCTGACTGGGCATTTGGAAATTCTTCCCTGTATGACTTACCAGTACATGCTGCCGAGATGCATCAAGGAATATACAGACCCCTTATGTTTTTAGACTGAACAACTCAGTTCTCTTTGAGCATCTCCATTTAGCACCTGTTTGTCATGCTTACACATACTTTGAGACCCATGCTCTGCCCCTTTGCATCTTGCTGGGATTTATTAAGGGCTTTCAGTTGAAGATATGTTTCCTTTGATATAGAAGTATTTATAAAAAAGGAAATTTTGCAATTTCGAGTTGAAAAATGTCTCTTTTTCAAAAAGGGAGGAGCTCTATTCTTTATAACTGCTATCCCAATCAGCCCAGTAGAGGAAGAAGTAAATACTGTAGTAAAGTTTCTTTTATAGACTGTGACTTGTTTCTATATGATAAATAATGTTTTCTACAATGACTTACTAAACCATTCCAAATGACTTTGTTGTTGTTGTACAAGCATATATCTATCTGTGAATACTTAAGGCATTTTTCTGTAGGAATTCTAATAGATTAAGTGTTGCTTCGTTACAACCCACTTGGCTTGCTTCTTTCCTTTTATAAGAGGGAATGTTTTAGGGAAGGGGAAGATGCAGGATGGTTTTTAACCCCTATGTTCTGTTCATTCATTAGACATATCATGGTTTCATTGTATTAAAACTGCCACGTAGTTCTTAGCTATCCTTAGATTTTTATTTGGAGAAATTTTGGGGTGCTAAAAATAGTTGGTGTGGGGTAAGCTCAGATGAAAGGGGTCATATGAATCCATCAAGACAGTCTTATCCACAGTGGGTAAAAAACCAAATCTGCTCTGCAACCTGACCCTACTTCAGAGTTTTCTCCTGTTTCTTTTCTCTGTTGTTACTCTCCCAGTCCTGTTCCTGCTTTCCTTGTCTAATGCACTTGATTACCATTTAGAATGTCCTTCTCCTCCAACCTCAACCACTATGGCATGACTCACGTAGCTAGTGTCAGCGATGTGCTGTTGGACAACTCATTCACTCCACCATGTCAGCGGATGGGAGGAATGGTCTCTTTTCGGACTTTTGAAGATTTTGTCAGGTAAGACACTGTGGAACTGTACGCAAGGGGAGCCACGGGCATCTCTCTTTTGGGGTCTCTGATTTCTGCCAAATAAATAAAGGACCCGAGAATAGCCATGAGCCAGCTAAGGAGATACAGCCCTTGCTGTATATGTCCTTGGAGAGGTATTGTTCTTCCATTTCTACCTCTTACTCAGGCTCTGCAAGCCTTTACTTGTTATATGAGCCTGGTCAGAAAAAAAGAAACAAACAAAAACCATCTTTTCCTTAGGAGCTAACAGAAGAAGCTGTCTGCTCTGTGATGAGTGAAATGTCAGGAGAAATTAAACACAACACCAGAGTGAGCCCCACCAGAGACGATACATCTTTTGATTAAATGCATTCAGCATCTATCTCTTGATAGATACTGATGCATTACCCTAGGGGGAGGGGTAATTACATTGGTCTGTCACTGCTCTAGTCCCAGGCTCTTTCTGTTACTTTAAGACTGATGATGACAGCGGTGCTCATAGCTTACACGTGGGTGGGGGGGGAGGGAAAGCTGTAGATCATTCTTTTTTTTAAAAGAAAAAATATATATGGTTTATTAAAGTTTAAACAATCTATCCTCCTAATTTCTGCCACTTGGTGAAATTTTGCATGTCACCTCCAGCCACTGGTGATTCTGTTCAGTTGACTATTGAGCACAGAGTAGGATAGATGCTTCTTGTGGACCGGACTGGCAATGGCAGCGTTAGTTCTCTGCTCTTTGGTTTTCATGGTGGGTGTTCCCCTGGTATTTTTTTAGGATCTTTGATGAAGTGATGGGCTGCTTCTGCGATTCCCCACCCCAAAGCCCCACATTCCCTGAGGCCGGTCACACGTCTCTATACGATGAAGACAAGGTATAGTGTGCCCTTTGGGAAACTGCTTTGTTATTTTAGACACAAGATTTGTAGTATATGCTATCTTTCTGACTTTGGAACATTATAGGGAAGAATTCATCTTTTTACCCTACTTTATATTAGTTTTATATGCCTCATCAAAGTATTTTGGGGGGCAGATGGAATATAAATTCTAACCTAAAAAAAAAAACCTGTATTAATCTTGGAATCCATAGTGAGAATAGCAAATGGGCTCAGCTAGACCCATTGCAGCTGCCTCTGAGTCTCTGAATGTTGTTTTAAAGACTTGAGCTGTGGTAGCTGTAATTCTTAGCAATGGCTTGTATGTTTGCAGAATGCTACTATTGTAGTATTCAGGGAATTGTGGACTTTAGAGAGCAGAAAGTAAGAGGCATTTTGTTTAAAACTTTGTTGTTTTATTAAATCCCTTCTTTTCATTTCTCAGTAAACAGATGATTCTGTTTTTTCCCATGAGGTTATTTTCCCATGGTTTGATATTCCACTGTTTGATAAATTGTTAGGAAATATATTATGTGAGAATATATTCCGATGGCTTTCTTTCACTCATTTTGCTTCACATTCTGTGAAGAAATGTGGCAAATGATTTCATTCCCATTTTATTGGCGAAAAAGTTGAGGATACGGTGGTCTTCAAGTTCATGTCAAGTCAAGATTTGAGGCCACCTCTAGTTAATGGCTTTACTGCCTTATCTTTGAAAAGCTAGGTGTTTTACTTAATTTACTCTCTGTTGTGGATGCTGGGCAATGGTTTCAATTTGCTTATTCGTACTAGTGGGCAAACCAGAATGTCCTGTGGGGTGTATCTCTTTTTCAGGTATTTTACCTAGTATTGTAACTTCTCTCTGCCTTGGTATTAGCCGGCTTCCTAAATTTCTTTGTCTTGTGTTCTTGAGTTACAGGTCCCCAGGGATGAACCAATTCACATTCTGAATGTGGCTATCAAGACTGACTGTGATATTGAGGATGACGGACTGGCAGCTATGTTCAGAGAGTTTACCCAACAAAATGTAAGTCCTTGGTTGGGTGGAAATAGATGGTGGTCGCTTTCTTGCTGGTGTATCCTACCCATCCTTTTATCAGTCGCTACTTATTAGGCCTGTCACTGATAATGGCTATGTCTTTTACATAGTTCTGCCTGTAGGGGTAAAATTCCAAAGTGATTTAATAGTAATGAATGTCTTATGTCAAGAAATATAGACCTCAAGTGTTCAAAATGTTTTAAGGAAAGTAAGTTGTGTCCCTAAATCTTTTCCAGAGCTGTCTTGAACTTCCATTCACCTGCTGAATATTTACTTTGGTGACTTTACTCCACATGTCTAGGCCCAAACTCCCCTGAGTTTCCTTCCATGTCCTTCTCTTGCCTCCCTTGAAAATATCAGTTACACTTCCATCCTCTTTTCGATTTTGTGTCCCTTGGATATCTTGTGTTGACATCAAATGTCATAGTTTAAACCTAAATTTCCATCTTTTTCCTTCACCTCTATATGACTCCCCCAACCCTCTCCCCCCATCAAAAAAAAAACAAAGCAAACCCCAATAACCAAACCCTTTACTCTCCTGGTCATTCAGAAATCATTGACTTCTTCCTTTCCTTGCTGTTCCATTAATCTACCCCTCTACCCACAATCTATACTTGTTTATTTCTACCTGGCCAGTCACCAAGGCCTGTGAGGTTTTTCTTTGCAGTGTCTATTACCCTTTCTCAGTTTCTTAATTCTGGACTGCCATCACTCTAGTGTAAACTCTTGCCTCACATCTGAGGCATGGCAACAGGCTTACTTGTGATCCACCTATATTCCCCTCGTTCTTCCCCCAGTTTCCATTCTGCCTACTCCCACAAAATTAAATGTCCAAAATGCCCCCTTATCAAGTTTTTCTCCCACTCAGCAATGGTTCTCTCACCCTCACGATACATGATGTGACGTGCCTTAAATTCTAGTTTTTGTTATATAATTTACCAGCAGGTGCTCAAGGAGCCTTAATCTACTTGAGCTTGAAATTTTCCCCACGTGCACAGTAGAGTTAATTCCTGACTAATCCAGGCCCATGGGATTGTGATAAGGTGCAAATGAAAAAAATTTACATAGAAGTTCTTTATAAATAAAAAGCGTTATTACTGCTAATAAATGTATGCTGACCAATTAGAAATGCAAGGAAGAAAAGTACATTTTAGTGAGGGCTACTCAAAGAAGTCCTCATGAAAGATAAAGTTTGAGACAGCTCTTAAAACAAGCAGGAGGAAAGGAGGGAAAGAGGGGAGCCTTGTGATGCCAGCTCGAAGGGGCTCAGATCTAGGTGCTTTAGGAAATAATACATTCTTGGCCCTGAAGTTACTTATAGTCTAGTTGGAGGGAATGGTTATGCATGCTCAAATAATAATCTGCAGTTCTATTACTTTGTTTTCTTTTTTAGGATTCTAGTGATTTAATGCAGTTGTATTTCAATGAGACATGATAGATGTCAAAACACCTCTCTTCATCTGCCCTTAATGACAATACCCATGTGCTTTCTTTGATTGGAAAACATCTAGCTCATAGTGCTTATTATAAAGAAAGAAGTCAGTAGATGTTTTTTAAAATTTAATTTCGCATTATAAACAATTAGTTCCATAGGCATTCACATCATGCTAGTGGTAGATACTCAGGAAGAGATGGTCACTCTGTGCTTCACATGAGCTTTAGCATTTAATCCATTATACTCTCACAGCACATAAACTGACTGGGAGATTGTAGTGGCCAACATGAGGAAAAGGTATTTCCAGAGAAATGAAGGTACAGGACAATGCCCGAGAATTTTTCTTTAGAAATTTACCTTCCTTCTTGCCCTGGACTAGTGACTGCCTAAAATTAACCTGAGACCAGTGACCAAGGTAACCTCAGCTGGAAGAGACCTAATGTTGTGCGTGGCTGCTGACTCTGCTGCTTGATGAAATAATCTGTGGCCGTTTCTTCCCAGGTTTTGAGGCACTAATTGCCGATATTTGTTTGTTCTGACCTCAACTTTAGGCTTTTTATTACCCTCATATCCAAGTCTTCTATATCATCACATGTTGATTTAAAGAAGCAGTTTCCTTATTTTCACTACATATATTTGTAACATTAACTGGCAATAGGAAATTGCCTTTTCCCTTTACCAAACTTATAAACCGAGGCGCAGAGAAATCTAGCATCTTTTGTATGGCTTTTTGGAAGGCTAAGGGTACACTGTGCTGACATTCTGAGCCTACAAAAGCTATTCACTGCATCAGGTACTGTGCTTATCTAGGAATATTTGGCATTTTCACCTCCTTGTTTTGGGGGGAAAAACATAAAAAGGAAGGAAAAGCAATTAAAAAAAAAACTGAAGTCATAACTAGTTTTGTTTTTCAGTTCTTGATCATGCTCCTAGCAGTTCAGAAAAAGTTTTTTTTTTTTAAAGCACACATTAAACTATCAAATAGGTTGATCTGAATTGTCCAAATAATCTTCTAGTCCCAGCATGTCTTTTTTTCTCTCATAGAAATTAGGATCATATATTTGTAAATGACTTGTGGAGGAGATTGAAGCAGTCAGTGTAAATGGAGTTTCTCCAGGTGCTGACGCCTAATCGCTGGGTAATAGCTGTGGACTTGCTGTGAGACCCGCATTATTACAATGTAATCAGAATCCTGTTGCTCTGCTGTTATTGTCAGCCACTTGTGGAATTTTAAAAGCAATAACAATTTTGATTTTAAATCATGGCATTATTAAAGTTATTTTCTTCCTTGCCAGAACACAGCTATTGATGCTTGTCTTTGAAGGACTTGGCTGTAGTGGAATTCTTTGTTGGTGTTGGGAAAAAAAAAAAAACAAAAACGTTTCTGTTTCTGGGCATGCTGAAAGACAGATAACCACCACAACCCCCATTCGGCTCTGTTCTTTTAAAATAGTTTTTTCTTATTGTAGTATCAATACTTGGTTATTTACACTAATGGGTAAGATGCTAGTACAGATAATTTTTAAATGTTATTAAGCCAAAATTTATTCATGTTTGGCCTGGGGATTTATTATTAGAAAATTAATTTTTCCAGTTATCTTTTGTTTATGCTGTTAATTTTATTACTAGGCAGTGCCATAGTGGAAATGGAGAAGTAGGAGGAAAATGGCTCAGGAATGTGCTTATTTATAAGAGGAAGCTAATTTGGATGTAAAAAATGCATAGTATTGTGAAAGCTAAGAATTGACTTATGAACATAGCTCTTGGTTCAGGTTATAGCAAGGGATGTGATCAAACTAAAGTCTGAATGTAGGTTGTGAAAGTCCACGTATTTTTTTCTATTTGTGTTACTCGTATATTCTCTCAGGCCATTCAGATGGTGGACTTGCCTTTCTTTTTGTTGCCACATAGCCCCTCTTTGTTAGGGACCTTTAAAAGCATGTCTCTTACTTAATTTTTTTAAAATTTTATTTTATTATGTTAGTCACCATACAATACATCATTAGTTTTTGATGTAGTAATGTTCTTACTTAATTTATTAACCTGCTTCTTTGTCTCTACTTTAGGCATAAGTGAGCAGTACAGTATAGAGAAAGGCTTAGATCCGAAGGCCCAAGGCTCATGTAAGGGTCTATCTTGAAACCACTGGTCTCTATTGACTCCTAATATACTGCTTGCCTGTGCCAAGTGGAGATGTAAATAACCACTAAGTTTAAAAGCCTGTTAAACATGCTTTACCAATTTTTAAAGAGAATCTTTTTAAAAAATACCTTCATGTAAAGCAGGGGGAAAATGTTTTAGAAGAACTGAAAAGGTCAGGACTTAGTTGAATTCTGGGAATGCAGTATCTGATGATAGATAATATCTGTAAATAACAGTGTAGCACCTGAATTTTCTGTTTATGGAAATTTCTTCTTTTCCCTTTACCTGATTACATTTAGCTTCTGTATCACTATTAATCTTCACAGTTGAATACAGGCCCACCAGGTGTGATTTTATGAGCAAAAATTGTGTTATGGTCCACCTTGATGTAAATCAGTCCTTAGAGAATTTAGGTGACTTCGTATGATCCTTCCCTACAAAGTTCTCCTTCAGTTTTGTCCAGATTAATATATGAGACCTATTCCATTGGAGCCAGGTTGAGATTTGTTTATTTGCAAGTTGAAGGTACTGAGGCAAGATGTAGAGATACAAAAAGGGTGCTTGCCCAATCAGAGCTTTATGAAGACCAAATGGGGTAAAATTGAAGATGAAAAGTGATCTCTCATCTGTCTTCTGTTTTACATATTTGTTTGTAGAAAGCTACCCTGGTTGAGCATGGGATACGGCGCCTTACTTTCCTGGTTGCACAAAAGGTACTGGCGTGAATGATACCTCTCCAATGTGTCTTCTGCTGCTAGAACTTTTAATAAAAATAAAATATGGGATTATAATCATATACTAAATTGTAGAACCTATGCAAATAAATAACTCTATAAATTTAATCAAGAAAAAAACATTAATTTAACTCATTGCCTTTTACTTAATTCATTTTTAATTTTATCACTGATTGCCAGCTTCTGTTTTTCCTTCTTTTCTGTCGTTCATTTGAAAGGATTTCAGAAAACAGGTCAACTGTGAGGTGGATCAGAGATTTCATGTAAGTAAAAGGAACCACAATGAAAGATTACTTACTGTTTTATCTGTTTGCCACTGATTATTTAAATATATAGAATATGTGTGAGTTATTTAAAAGGGCTGAACTGATGTTTGGTTTCTCTTATAGAAAGTGTTAAAATCTTCCATTTCTGTAGGAGTGTGCAAGCTGGTGGTGTTTTTTTTTTTTAACCCTATAATGAATTCTCAGTATCACTCTGAGAAGTAGTTAAGGATGAACATATGCGTTTATCCAAGTGACTAAGGAAGAAGTAGGAACTAACTAGTAATTCCTTCTGTGTACACAGTGAATAAGGGACTCAGTAATCAAGAACTGCCGGTTGAGGGGCGCCTGGGTGGCACAGTCGGTTAGGCATCCGACTCTTGGTTTTGGCTCAGGTGGTGATCTCAGGATTGTGAAGTTGAGCCCCTGTCAGGCTCTGAGCTCAGCACAGAGTCTGCCTGGGTCTCTGTCTCCCTCTGCACCTCCGCTCTGCGCTCGCATGCTCTCCCTCTCACTCCCTAAAATAAATAAATAAATCTTTAAAACAAAAAAAACAACTGCCGATTGTACTTTGGGGTCTTGGCCTCTACCAAAGTTGGATTCAAGTTCTATTCTTGAGAATTCTCAATTCTGAAAAACAGTCATTTGTTATTTAAAATATTTTAACAGAATCCAAGTTGGTGTTTTTCTTGTGTTAATTCTAGGAACAGGAAATAAATAAAATTAAGCATTAAATTGCCTGTTCTCCCGTTTAACTGAGTTAACTATCAGTATTTATGGAATTAACAATTTTGTTGAAAAGAGAACTAAGTTAATAGCCTCGCATCTAAACTATGGTATATCCATGATCATACCCAGTATGACAGCCATAGGATCAAAAATCCAGTTTGCAATCAGGATGTCGTTTTCTAAAATGACTGATTATAGTCAACATATTTCTTTAAAAATTGACCTTAATGCAACTGAGTAAAATTCCAGAAGATATTAGGTTGGAAGTCTTAATTTTCCTGATAAGAATTTTGTTTTGTTTTGCTTTAACGATTAAGATAATTAAGTTAGTTTTCAAGCACTGCTCATTTGCAATAATGAAGATAGCATTTGGGATTCTGGAAAGGACTTTCTAAATTCAAGAACCTATATGTGATTGCTTTTATCGCTTTGTTTATTAGGTCTCTAGTACTTGACATTTTGTTTTCCTTCTCACAGTTCACCTTGTTGGTCTAGTCTACACTATCCTACAACCTAAAGAGCTAAGATTTTCTGAAATGCTTTAGGAAATGTTGTGGACTGCACAGCTCCCCTGTGTTATTGATGTCAGGAAATCAAGCGGAGTGCAGATATATATCAATAACTTTAGATAGGAAACTGGAGGCAGTGGAGAAGTATGAGGAGCTTAAAGAGAACCCTGGGGCTTTAGGAAGAAGAATCAGGAGCTTAAAGTATAAAATTGATACTTGGGATAGAATATGGGAGCCCATGAATAAATAGTATGGCTGGTAAATGCTGATCAGAACTAAGGTAGACATGCCAGAGCTGAGACCTGGGTTTGGGAAGAGTATTGGGCTACGTTCTTCTTTTTTTTTTTTAAGATTTTATTTATTTGACAGAGAGCACAAGCAGGGGGAGCTGCAGGCAGAGGGAGAGGCAGAAGCAGGGAGCCCTGTGTGGGGCTCGATCTCAGGACTCTAGGATCATGACCTGAGCCAAAGGCAGACACTTAACTGACTGAGCCACCCAGGCGCCCCTGGGCTAGGTTCTTAAGTCTTAATGTGATATTTCATTTCTCACTGACTTTGGAGTAATATAATATTCTGGGAAATAATAGTGAACTTGTAAAGTTATTTTCTTTTCCCTAATAGTTCAGATGGAGTCTTCATGTCTATAGCACAGAACTGGTTTCCTATAATAAGCATTCCGTAATAAATTAAAACCCTCCACTAAAACTTCTAAAAAGCCAAAGCGATTAATTCTCATGCATTATTTTTCTTTTGTACTTTCTTACCTCTGAATCTATGTCATGTCATAGAGTGTATCTACAACTTTAAAACGTTTTTTTTTTCTCTCTGCTATCCAATAGGTTAAATAGGGACTTATATAGGCAAAATCTTCTAGGGAATGAGCCCAGCAGCTAGTGTTCTCCAGCAATCATTGTCCGGTTCCTATTTACAGTGGCATCAAGTGGGAAATCCGTTAAATTATGAAGTGTCTTGTCACAGGTGTAGGAAAGGTTGCTTTAGGATGTAGAGAACATTAGGGTTTAGGTGTGGACTGGATTTTCTCTGAAGAATTGAATGGCAGAGGAGTTGGGGTGCTTTTATGTTAGGCTCCTTAGAAATGATTAGTGGTTATGCAGGGGGCAAGGGCAACTATTACTGAGCTCCATCCAGGATCCACAATAGCCAGCAAACCTTGGCAGGATTCGTACAAATCCAGGGCTCACTCTTATGGTACTGCTGGAGTTCCTCTGCTGGTGGTAGCTTGCCATTCATGAAGGATGCTTAGCCTCTGTCATGTCATCTGATGTGTGCTTGCCCCATAGTTAGTGTAGTGTGAAAAAGAGGAAGCTTTCTGGGAGTGTTAGAGATGAATCCCTTGATCTCTCTGGCTTCTTGGTAATCCACTGTGATGTATGCAGCCTCCCCTGTTCTACACTGTGAAATCCCTGTACTATTGAATAGAAGAGAGAATGTGCACATGACGGGGCAAGGAGAGGAGGAAGGTTACCAAGTACAACACTGGCTGGTGTGGAATGAGGCTGCTATGCTATCGCATGGCCCTCTGGCTGCTTCAGAACCAGAACCAGCCCATGAGTGAGACAGAGGAGAGATTCCTAGAGAGCGTGTATATTGTTAGGTCCTTCTTCAGATGCCTGTGAAAACTTCCTTGTCTAATCGCCACAGTCCCCCAAGAGCTGAGCACTGGAATGTCTGCTGCTGCCTTTAGTCTCTTGGAGACTCTCTTAGAACTCGGAGCCTGTCGTTCCAGGCTGGCCCTATCCACCAGCAGTAAGGAGGCTGAGTCTCCAGGCTGTTTCCATGGCTGTCTAATTAAATCAGGTGCCCAAAACAGGACATGAATGAATAACTGCTTAACATGGATATTTACACAAAGTTTGAGGCCAACCCATCCTTGTAAATATCTCCTCCATATTAAAAAAAAAAATTGAAGCTTTGAAAGCAAAAGAACAGGGTCTTTGAGTTTCTGTAGCTGAATAAGCTCTCCAGTTTTATGTAGTATTTAAGTCTCTTAGTTTCACTCACATTACAAATCTAGAATTCCAGAAAGTGCAGCAGAAGGTGCTGTTTGATTGGGATGTATTATGCTTTTTGAAGCTTTCCATATTTTTTTTTCAGTGCAGTTTTGTTAAAGGTACTAAAATGCAGATTTTCAGGATTTCTTCTGATCCTTTGCAACCTAAACAAAAGCATTAGGTCCAAACATGGTGATAAGATTCTAAAATCAGTTTTGCATCTAAGTTTCTTTTGCTTCTTGTTTGAAAGAATTTATGAGATTTAAAAAATTCTGCTATTACTCACCTAGGAGATAGTTGTAGTTTTACCAGTTTTGTAGGAGTGATTCCCACTTTAAAATGGTTTGGATTATTTGGGCCTGAAGGAAGAACGCACTATCAAAAATAGTTATGGTTAGTAGTTCATTTCTTTAAAAAAAAATTGGTATGTCAATTATATCTCAATAAAGTTGGGAAAAAATTGGTAGTTTTGTTTGCTAGTGGATCAACTATTAGTTTTTCAGAAGGTTTGGTTTGGGTTTTTGTTTTAATTACAGTCTATATAATTAGTTCGCAGCATGTTGAGGTAAAAGAGAATTGCACCAGCAAGTTTCCAATTTCTTCATCTCATTAGGTTTTTAACACGATTATTAGTATCATAATCAGCTATGATGTTTTCTGTTGCAGGTTTTCACATTCTCTGATTTGCAGGGTGTCTTGATTGGCTAATTTAGGCAAATTATTTTGATTGTCTTGATGATGGTTGGCTGATTAGAACACAGCAGGGGTATAATTTCTTCCTGAGAAATGTTGCATTCTTTTGGTTTTTGGTACCAGAACACTAAGAGGGTTTTTCTTTGTGTACATTCAATTATGATATTTGCCCATAACACTAGTAGAATGCCTGGAAAGCAATTACATTAGTGATGGAATAAGCATGAATGCTGTTAGTGGAAAAATTGGAAGTCTCAGGATGATGAGGTAGGGTGAAGGAATTTACTACAACTATAGGTCCAGACTTCTGCATTTCTTCTTCTCTGTGTTTCTGTGATTTTTTGAGCACCGAAAGAGGTGACTTGCTATAAAAGTCTTCAGAACTTGTATAGCTTTCCAAGGATCTCTCAGTAATCCTGATTTCTCATTGCACAGTACTTCTGGCCATCTCCTGTTCTGAATGCTTCACACTTAAATTGAGGACTTCACTGTGGAACCAAAAAAATTTTTGCTCAAAAGTTGAAAAAGAAAAAAGTTTGCCTGTATCATCTCATAACACTTTTTCTTAATGAAAGTGGTTTTTTAATTTTGGTAGTCTTTGTCCATCTCTGTCAAAAATTAGTCAGCCTCTTTCATTATTTGTTGTAAATTTGTTCCATTCAGACTGTTTGCTTCCCATGCCTTTCAGTTACTACAAATTTTCTTAATTGGCTGAGTGGTAAAGACAGTGTTTTTTGGTTACTATTGTTATATTTTTGAAGAAAAATGATTTTGATCCTGCATATATACACACTTAAATGGTACACTAAATAAATATTTTAATTAATTAATAGTTCTGGCAGAATAGGGTGTATGCTTAAGAGACTTTATTATCACTTTCCTTGCCTCTTCTTTCAGAAAATTTCATGGGAGGATTTTATTACCTTTCCTTTTTTTGACCTGTTTTGCTTTTTTAGCTAATGCCCTGAAAGCCATACCTCTCAAGAATAAAACCAAAACTAGGCTATATAAAGCCATGAGCATGAAATCTACTGACAAGTCAGCTGAACATCTTCCTGCTTAACCTTGAAGTCATCCCCATGTTCTTCACTATCATTCAGGGGAATTATTTAGAACAAAATATCATCAGTAAAAGATTAGTGCTATGTAAAACCCACTTTCAAAGGGCTTTTAAAGACCCGAGCCTGGACAGGGGATTTCCTGGGCTTGCTAAACAAGTTCCTAGAAGCCTGTTAAATGCAGTTTTACAGTCAAAATGCCAAAGAAATATAAAATGATTTATTAACTCTGTAAGCTTTAGTTAAGGTATGAGGTGTAAATGCCTGTGGAAAGTATTCAAGCTCTCAGTAAATTCAAGAACCACAAGTTTTCAGCAGGAGTTTTGCTTTATTTGTTTTTTTCCTTTAAAGCCTTAATTTCTGTTTTTTATTTCATCAAGGAGAAGTCTAAATAAGGAATTTGGATTATGACAAGAGTAGAAAGGTAGTGCCCTACCCTTGAGAGAGAGTGGTAGAAATGAAAGGGTGTGGGCTCTGGCAACAGAGAGACTCAAGTTCACATTCTGGTTCTATGATCCTGGGCATATCACTTGGCCTTGGCTTCCTCAGCTGTAAAATGGGTCATCATATATACCTGAGAGGTTGTTGAGAGTGCTTGTTCAATGGAACAGCACATAAGAGCACCTGCCACCTAGAAGGCTTTCAGTTCATGTTTCCTTCATGCTTCCTAAAGCTCATTGAGGGATATTTAGGCAGCTAGCTAGTCTTGGTCTCTCTGCCTTGTACCAATAAGTGTTTGATTATATTGCACTCATAATGAAGAAGATACCTAATGAAACCTCCTAGAGAGGCAAATAGTAATGACTTGATTCCAACACTGCCAGTAGAGCCTCCCATCCGAGAAACAGGGGTATTTGGTGTTAATAAGTTAAATTTCAGAAGCTAATGGACTCTGCTAATTGAATTCATCTTTGTTAATTAATAAGGTTTTAGGAAATTGGTTGCTTCGTTGTGTAATGCCCTGCAAAAGAGCGGTAAGACCTAATGACAAGTTCCCTAGTTCCGTCCCATTCTCTCCTGTACATAGAGTGGTAGTGACCAAAGTAACATCTTATACTTTTCTTTGTCTTGAAATATTATTGTTTAAACCCTTGGAATTATTGACTTCAGAGGGAATGTGGACAAAAACATGGATTGGGGATCCTGTGCTATCTGGCTGGTTTACATTTTAAGAGTTTCTTAAGGAGAAACTTGGGAAATCAGTACAGTGACTACTTTTGCAATGCTGCAGCATAAGGGTATATTTGCCAGGTTGTGCCAAAAGCAACACCCGGGAAGATTTTTTTTTTTTTTTTCACTTCGGAGATGAAAAAAAATACTAATTTTTTTTCCTAGGAGAGGGTAGCTATTAAAGTTAGGATAATAACTGTGGTGTGGTGATTTCATATTTGGAAGTGCGGTCAAAGTGGTAGTTACCCAGAGGATCATTCATATTCCCCAGGCTAAGCTTAGGCAAGGAGCATGTTTTCTAGGAACTGCCTTCTAGATGCTTGACTGTTTCTATACTTACTATGTGTTTATCCCCAAAGAGCCATATCTATGAAAGACTGACACATTTTCCCTTCTTTAACACAGAGAGAATTTCCTAAATTTTTTACCTTCCGAGCAAGGGATAAGGTAAGGACTGATTCCTTCCCACTTTTTTTTTTTTTAATCTTCATTTTGTTCTTAAAAACCCAAGAATGGCTTATTTTTGCCATGTGCTCTTCTTGCCATTCTCCTTTCTCTAACCGAATTTGTGCTTCCCTTTGCCTTACATGTGTCTTGGAACTAAAGAAGACTCCTTTCTGAAGGAATTTGGTTTAGGAGACAATCAAATGTATTGAGCTATCTGGAGAAAGCGATAACTTTCACAGTTCTCCCTACTCTTTAGGATGACCCTAATGATATGATATTAAAGGACTACTATATTTAGTAGTAGTATTCTTGTCACTTACAGACAGTTCATTTATACCCAAGTCTTGTTTATGTGCATTTTTTTTTCAATTTTAAAATACAGAATTTCAGACCATGTTGGTTTCTTCCTGTTACCGGCTTTGACTCTCACTCTCCATTCACTCAGTTGACATGTGCTCTGGAAGAACAATTTTATTTCAACAAAACATGCAGTAAATGTAAACATAACTTTTAAAAAAGATACATAAATAGTTATATATCTATAGGGATGGAGAATATTCCAAAGCCAAATATTTTTAAAAATTATATGATGTTTATTTGTTGAGTATTTATTGTGTCATTTTTACTGTGCCAGAAATAAGAATATAAAACCAAGTCCTGCCTGTAAACATTTTAATTGGGTAAACCCAAAACACTGGTATGTGAAGTAGATATTAATATGAAGCAGTCTGTGGTTAATTATCAAAAATGAATTGTATAGACAGTAATACAGTGAGAGTTCTGAGGGAATTGGTGTTTTTGCTTCTTTTTAATGGTGAGCATCACCACTTGTAAAAGCATAAATGATGAAAGCTTGGGAAGTAAATAGGCACTTCAGTCCCTAATCTTATGTAAGCTATAGCATTACCCTTGTATGTAGCTCATTTTTTATTGCTTATTTGCACATCATTGCTTATGTAATAAGCTACGTACATGTTCTTCATAATGTAATTTTGTAACTGCCTCTTGTGAGCTCTTTTGTTCTCCACTTTTGTGCTCAGTTTGAGGAGGATCGTATCTATCGTCACCTGGAGCCTGCCCTAGCTTTCCAGTTAGAGCTGAACCGGATGAGAAATTTTGACCTTACTGCCATTCCATGTGCTAATCATAAGATGCACCTGTATCTTGGGGCAGCCAAGGTGGAAGTGGGCACAGAAGTGACAGATTACAGGTTCTTCGTTCGTGCAATCATCAGACATTCTGATCTAGTCACCAAGGTGGGTACTGTACTTTGGTGGGAAGTCATCCCTGAGGGAAGGGGCAGAGAAGCAGGCGTTGTTGAAAATCAGGTTTTCATTTTTTGAATCAAGGCTCTTACTCTCAGTCTTCCCACTCTCCCATAACCGCAGGAGTCTGAGAGTGCTTTCTCTCACAGAAATAAATATTCCATATTATAAAGGGCTTTAAAAAATTTTTTTTTCTTGGTAGTGGAAGAAGCATGAAAGCACTCACTTGAGAGAAGCAAAAGCGTCTTAATGGAAAGATCACAGGGAGAGTTAGGTGATGATAGAAGTTAAAGAGAAAAGTTAGATGGCCCCGTTGTAAGCCCATCTAGACATAGGGTAGTTTCTGTGTACAGCAGAGCACTTCCTGGCACGTTAATTACTGCATCCCATAGCTATACTGTTTTCAGCTTTTACTTTCCAAACAGATTTACTTTCTAAACTGCTCTGTTTGCCATACCTGAGAAGTAATCCTATTGGAGGTGCAGCTTTGGGGATGCCCAGCATGTCCACCTGTTGGAAGGAAATGGCTTGCTAGGAGGCAGGAGGAAGGGCTGCAGGAACTCTTTATCTGACCCTTGCCTGCCCCTGCCACCTACAGTCATTGAGCCGACTCTAGGGAGAAAGGTAACATCAGCAGGTGCTTTATGATTCATGACATAATACTACTCAAGTTATTATACTTTTCCAGTTCTTTATTGACTCTTCTAAAACACACTAATGTTGATGGTGATTTTCTTCTTGCATAGGAAGCTTCTTTTGAATATCTACAAAACGAAGGGGAGAGGCTGCTCCTAGAAGCCATGGATGAGTTGGAAGTTGCTTTTAACAATACAAATGTTCGCACTGACTGCAACCACATCTTCCTCAACTTTGTGCCCACAGTCATCATGGACCCATCAAAGGTACATTTCTCCTTAGCTTCTCTTCCAGCACTACCAAACACAAGCAGAGAGATTCATCCATATTTAGTCTCACTTGGACCTGGGAACAGGTACTCTTGGCTGGCTAGTTGAGCCCTTGATCTTTAAAGTTTACGGAATGCTTGTGAGACAGGGTTTCCAGGAGGGTGTCAGGAATTCGATATATAGCCACTGAGAGCAGACATCAAAATAGAAGGTGGTATGATGTTATCTTGCTGGTCGTTATAAGCAGTACAAAAACATAAATTTCTTTCTGTTATTCCATGATATTTGTCATCATAGCGGTCCTGTTTTTATATGATTCCCTAGGATTTCTCATCTGGAATAACTTTGCTGTTGTTGGGCCTTTTGGCAAAATTGCTGCTGCTTTGCCCTAACTGTTACTTACCTGGTAGCCTTAGGGAGGCAATACGCCTTCCCAGAGTGTCTAACTGTTTCTCTTCGGTATTTTTCCACAGGGAGAGAATTTGTTTGATAAGGAATTTCCACATGTATTATATATGTTTTCTATCCTGAGGTTCTGTTCTAGAATGCATTCCATATAATTTAAGGAAGGAAAACAGGGTGGTTCTGCACTTGACCTTTTATCCCAGGTGTAATAAAGACCGGCTGCTCTCTGTACTCCCTCTAACCCTTTCCTCCCATGGTATTGTAGAATTTCATTAGGAGAACCAGTATCCCCTTTTCTCAAGATCAGTTGTAGGCATGGACTTTTGCTTTTTTGAACTTAATTTCTAAGACCTGAAAAGTCACTTTTTGCTTTTTTTTTTCTTCAAGACTCCAAATGACTAATAGGTTGCTTGAGTCTGTCAAGAAAACCGAGGACCACTCTCTGAGTATCAAGTCTCATCATCTAGTTTAACGAAAGGTTCTCTTAAGCATTCTGGGACTGACAAGGCTGGAATACTGAAAATGGAAACTATATAACTATATAACCATATATATTTTTAGGTTTGACTTAACCATTTCTCAGTGAGTTTTTTAATATCTGCCTCTCTGCCTTTGCTCTAAGTACCCATACACCCTAGCTATGCCTTTCCGGTCAGAGACAGCTGTCAGTTTCCCATATGTAGAGATTGTTGACTTCTGTTCCCTCACGAGAAGAACAGATAGATACCTCTTGGTTAAGAAGCAGGTGTGGGACTAGAGAAGTCAACTTGAAATCCATTCTAATCTAAGATTCTGTGGTGTGAAAACAGACTGCAAGGGTGGCACATACTTCTGAAGAAGTGTAAGAGAAGGGTGGTAGAAGATATTTTTGATATTTTCTAAGTGGAGAAAGGATTTTAGATAAACTTCATTTGAGAAGACGTTAATTTTGAATAGTATGTCTTAGCTGCCTACAGCCATATTGGGAAAACAAAATTTCCCTTTAGAATGTCAGTAAGGAAAAATCCCATCTAAGGCCATTTGGTTAAAATAACTTGCCTAAACCTGAAAACTAGGAGTGCTAAGCTGCCTTGGTATAAGCCTTAGAGAAACTATGGAACATCCACCTCATCTACTTAAATCCCAGTTGGACTTGGCAATGACCAAGCTTCAGAGCCCTGTTTAGAGAGAACATTCTAGCCCCACCTACGAATTGCCTCTCTCTAATTTGTGCAGTTTACCAAGAGGCATGTATTATAAAGTTTAATAAAATTATATAGGAAAAAGCTCATGGTGGTAATTGCTATGATGATTTAAGGTCCTGTAAGTGCAATGAAACATAGTTACCATGCATATAAATGCTACTTAATAGCTATTTAACTAGAGATTTTATTCTTATTTGGGGCTTTCTCTTAAATCCCATGGCTTGTAATTTTAGATATTGCAGATCTTCGATACAGAATATGAATATAATTGGGAAAGGGGTAGGGAGTTGCATAGATTAGGGTGTTGTGAGCCAGAGAACCCTACTCAAATGCCAGGCTGGCATGAAATTGTCCCTGATGTGTTGTAAGCGAGAGTAGGGTTGGGGAGAAATTATCTTACTTTTTGTAAAAAAGAATACATGTAGTGCCCATCTCCAGAAACCAGCACCTTTTTCCATTCCTTCTTTTCCAAAGATGGGCAGACCTGAAAACAGGTTCTAGTTACAAGGTGTTTAAGTTTTGTGCTTGGTGATGTGTCTGTGACAGATTGAGGAATCTGTGCGGAGCATGGTAATGCGCTATGGAAGTCGGCTGTGGAAATTACGTGTCCTCCAGGCAGAACTGAAAATCAACATTCGCCTGACACCAACTGGAAAAGCAATTCCCATCCGCCTCTTCCTGACAAACGAGTCTGGCTATTACTTGGACATCAGCTTGTACAAGGAAGTGACTGACTCCAGGACGGCACAGGTACGGCCGGCGGTCAAGCAGGCTCCTCAGAGTTTTGATTGGGTCCTAAAGATGAGCTACTTGTCCTTGTTAGGGAAGACCCAAACTCACAAGTCCCATTGCTTTCACGTAGTGGAGTTATCCTCTGTCAGCTTAAATGGTCACATGAATTTGAAAAACTTCATTTGCCTTAAAAGATGTGCGTGTGTTCTTAATCATGGTGTTATGAAACCCTCAATCTTTTGTGACATACTGATGAGCCCTAACAGATGCCAAATGAACCTGACTCCAGAGGTAATTCTGCAGTTTAGAGTTCTTTTTTAGAGGGCTCTTGAGCTACCTGAACTATCTTGTCTGGTGTGATCTGTCCTCCTTCCTGTTTTCAGCCTAGGTAGTCTATTCATTGGCAAGTAAAGAAAAGAATTGTTGAAGTATGTCATCAACTTTGATTTTAAAGAAGGAAAATTTCAGCGTAATATAATAGCTTGAACAATGTCAAGCAGTGACTTTATCATATTTACCCATGATGTTATTCACATTTACACACATTATTTTTCCTTCAGAGAGCTCAGAGTATTATATTTCTATAAAAGAGCAAAGTAGTGAACTTTAACCCCCTTTTCAGGTAGAAAAATCAAGAATGTGAAAATGGAAGATGACTCTTTCAGTAGATTGATTCTGTCATAACAGAGAATTCCTTTTAATCTATGTTACCACCTTCATTTCTAAGTATTTGTGCCATTTGTTATGATACTGGATTTAGGTTGGTTTGCCATGGCTCACATATTCTTAAGAACTGGGATGTTATTTTAGGTTTTTGTCCTGAACTTGGGAAGTAGATTTCTTCTGGTTAAAGGATGACCTTGCTCCAGTATGTGTACACAAAGATCTGTTTGTTCTATGCATTGGGTACCAGGAAGAGATTATATGTCTCTTGTTTTTATCTATGTCCTTTTAAATCCAGGAATAGAGGCAAGAGGAGACATTTTTGCCAGTATTTTGAAGATGAATTTTAAAAATCTGAGTTTGGATAGTTGTCAGAGTGACCTTTTATTTTGTGCTTTGATTCCTAGTTAGATGGCCAGAGAAATCTATCCAGTGAGAAGTGAACAGTTAAAACAGAGAGAGAGAGTGAGCACAGTAGCGCAAGGGGTGAGCAAGAGAAAGTATACAATAATTTTTGCTGCATTTGATGTTTTTCAGGACAACCTTAAAGACATTTTCAGTCAAAGCTTTCCATGGTCAGGGATATTTTTAATTAACTTCTACAGTGGCTTCAAGGCAGGTCTATTCTTGTGAAAAATAAGATGGCCACTTGAGATTTTAATGTTTTTGATAAATACGTTTGTTCTTCGTAAGTACTTTTTTTTCCTTTTTTTTATTAGAAAGCTCTTAGATTTCCCTCATTCTGGCCAGTGGTGGCACAGGGGCATGAAAGGCTCAGACGCCTTCAGTCAGGATTTAGTACTATGCCTGGCACAAAATAAGCACTCAATAAGTATCTGAAAGAATGAATGAGCTACCTTTTGCCTGAGGAAAAACCCCTATTACCTTGGGTCCTGCATATTTAGGAAGCCCTGAAGGAAGAGGTCTCCCTCGGGCTCTTCAGTGGAGAGAGTTCAGCAGCCACTGCTGAATGTAAACCCAGGAGCCCAAAAGCCCCTGGCTAGAGGAGGGAACCAGCAAAAGAACAGCCTTCATCTCTGCTCTGGTGCTCTTATTGTCTACCTGATGCTTATTGCCAATTTATTTTTTCCTTGTCTTTGTTCTAGTGAGTCATTATGTAAATTTAAAATAATGTAGAATCCTGTGTATCATTCATTCATTCGTTCATCGATGTAACATCGATTGACCACCTCTATTGTGTCAGGCACTGTGGATTCAAAGATAAAATAATCTCTATTCTTGAGAAATTTACATCAAGAGGGAACAAGACAGATAATTAGTTTCTCTGTAGTATGATTATGATTTGTGCTATAATAAAATAATAGTGGTGAAAGGTGTATGATATATATAATACACATGTTTTCATGAACGTGTAAAACATACACTTTACCCATTTTTAACTCCTATGTCCATTATAGTACAAAAATGGAATTATTGTAGGTAGCTGATCATTCAGTAGTATCCATTACCATCAACCTCTTGCTCAGCACTTCATTTATTCTTTCTGACAACAAGAAGCAAGGTTGAGGGGCACCTGGATGGCTCAGTCGTTAAGCATCTGCCTTCAGCTCAGGTCATGATCCCAGAGTGCTGGGATCGAACCCCGCATCAGGCTCCCAGCTCAGTGGGGAGTCTGCTTTTCCCTCTCTCTCTGCCGCTCCTTCTGCTGTGTTCCCTCTCTCACTGTGTCTCTCTCTGTCAAATAAGTAAATAAAATCTTAAAAAAAAAAAAAAGCGAGGTTGACTGGCTTGAGCTTCATTTTGTTTCATTTTCCTGTTAAAGTCTTTGTGTTATTAGCTGTAATGAACACTGATGTCAGCCAGTCATAGTGGGGAGAAGAGATTTGGGTAATCCATTGCATATGTCAATTGATTTCCATTGTGTAGTGTAAGAGAGAAAGTACACATTTTAAATGACCTTTATTGAGATACAATGTACATATAAAATGCAGTTATTTAATGTATATACTTTGGTTCATTATGAAATTGTATACACCTGTATAACCATCATCACAGTCATGACAGAGAACATCTTGACACCCCTAAAAGGTCTCTTATTTTCTTTTTCTGTCAAAGGTAGAGTCACCAGCCCCAGCCTTAGGCAACCACTCATCTGCTTTCTATTATTACAGATTAGTTTTACCTGTACTAGAATTTCATATATATGAAATTAGACACTATGTATAATGTTGTATCTGGCTTCTTTTGCTCAGTATAATAATATTTTTGAGATTATTCTATGTTGTATAGACAATGGGTATGTTCCTCTTCATTGCTGAGTGGTATTCTGTTTTATGGATATACCAAAAAAATTTTTTAAAGATTTATTTATTATTTTAGAAAGTGTGCACGTGAGCAGGGGGAGGGGCAAAGGGAGAGAGAGAATCTCAAGCAGACTCCCTGCTGTGCGTGGAGCCTGATGCGGGGCTCGATCCCATGACCCTGAGATCATGACCTGAGCCAGAATCAAGAATTGGACACTTAACCGAGTGAGCCACCCAGGCGCCCTTGGATGTACCAAAATTTTTATATTCGTTCACCTTTTGATGGACATTTGAAGTTTTATTTTCCAGTTTGGGCTATTATGAATAAAGCTGCCATATGAACATTCATTTATAAGTCTTTATGTAGATATGTTTTCATTTCTCTTGGGTAAATATATGAGTGTAATTACTGGGTCATGGTAAGTATATGTTTAATTTTATAAGAAACTGCTAAACTGTTTGTGAAAGTAGTCCTACCATTTTAAATTCCCACCAGCAGTGAATCTACCTAGAGGGCTTTCTCCGGTCCCCTTTCTCAGTCCACATGATTATGTTGCTTAACTAATGACCAGCCTGCCTTCATTCCACCTTGGCAAAAGTGAGTCTCAAACTCTGTACCCACAGCTCTTGTCTTTCCTAATAGACAGGAATGTAGTCCCAAGAACCTGCTGCTTTTACTCCTTTTTCTTATTTTGATTCAGTTTATCTCCTCTGAGTCCAGTTTTCTCATTCTAACACCCTGACCTCACTTAACACTTTGAATTTCTTAAAACATTACCATTTCTGCCTAAGATATTGCTAATTCTACCTCCTACCCAGTGACTTTGACCATTAGTCATGTGGAATAGGACTGGAAGCTCCCTTCTTTGGGGTTGTAAGACATGCAAGACAATTTTTGCCCACTGTAGGACCTGACTGACAAATCAGTAGAACATATCTGTTCCTCTGAGGTTAGGAGGCTAAGGATTCGCTTAGCTAAATGGTGTCCAGAGTTTGGGAAAGTACTTAATTCTGTTGTTAAGCCTATATATCGGGTTCACAAATCTATTCCTTAATGGTAGACTTAAGCTTATTTATTTTAGACCAGAATAGATATGTGGGTGTATACACATACCCTTATTTCCCACATTTGTATTCACTGTGTTGGGAATCTATATTTTATGTATTCATGCATAAAGTGCCTAGTTTAGTGTCATACAGCCTCTGGGCACTCAGTAAATATTAACTGAACTGAAATAATGGCATCCCTTATAAATATTCATAAGCAAATAAAACTAAGTATATGGGATATGAAGTACTCTTCTAGAAAATGTTTGGGTTAAAATGATTAAAAACTGGTGTGGTGATTTCATTATGTGACAATATAGGTATTACCGGAGCTATTCACTAGTTTTAGACATAGTATACTGAGGGAGATAAATATGTATATCTATATTATATAAATATATATAATAACACACTTATTTTACTATAGGCTCTGTCTTATGAGCTAATGAGAACTGACTAGCTAGGTGGATGGATGAAATCCATTTCTGGCAGAAATCTTTAAAGTGTGTGGCTCATAACACTTATGAAGCACCTTCTAATCAAGTAGACTAGAGCACAGATAATAGGGTAGAGCCTTGACCTGGCCTTCTACTGTTGGGGAAAGAGCAGAATTCTCTTCAATGCATAGCTGTTCCTCAACTTAAATGTGAGGACGCTCAGACTTGTTGGTTGACATACTTCATTTCTGAGTATGTGGAATTCAAGTCACTTTAGAAGGCAGGCATTGTCAGTCTGTCTCTGAGGTGTGAAATTTACACTGCTTTCTTGTTGATTTCAACTAATCCAAAAGTGAGAGCAGCCCATGGTGTGTCATTGGTCACATACCATTTTTTGGAGTTGGATCATCTGTAGAGAGGTGAGAACACTACCCAATGTGTAAAGGCATGTCTTAGCTATTCAACCCACCAAAAATGTGTTTCAAGAAATAACATTTATGAAGAAAGCCCATCTAGGCAGCTGATTTTATTCTCTGTCTCTTAACTCCCATGCCATTCTCTTCCTCCTGCAGATCATGTTTCAGGCGTATGGAGACAAACAGGGACCATTGCATGGAATGTTAATCAACACTCCATATGTCACCAAAGACCTGCTTCAATCAAAGAGATTCCAGGCACAATCCTTGGGGACAACATACATATATGATATCCCAGAGATGTTTCGGCAGGTAAAGGTGGCTAACTGGAGGGAAACTCATATGTTCCAAAGAGACAGGATTTTTCCTGAATTTCCATTAGAGGCAGCTTAGCCCGGAATGAGGGCACTCCCAAAGGGCAGGAAATACCTTAACACCACTCTCATTTCTATTTCGTCTGGGATTTGGTGACTGCCAACTCCAGTATTGGGTAGTTCTTTATGAAGTAACGGAATGGTGAGGATAGAAGCCTCTGTTGAGTAGAAGAAAGTAAACTGAGACAGCATGCCTGTGATGGTAGTTTACAATGACCTGTGTGAGGAGTTATGTTCAGGTATATATCTCCTAAGCCTATAATCAAATTATGGATATTAAAAAAGAGGCTTGAAACTCTCTCTTTTTCCTATTTTCCAAGATAACCCAGGTCTTTAGCTGATAGCCTAGGTTAATATGATGAGAATCAATACTGATAACGTATACAAATGGATATAGAGTTCATGATGCACAGTTTAAAGTATCAATTCTTTTGTGGGAGATTTATTATAGCTGAATAAAAACTAGTGTGAGAAAATATGACATGAAGATTCTCATCCTTTATATGAAAATAAATTCCTTTGATCTGTATGGTGAATCATCTCTATGCTGCAGATTTTTCTTCCATCAATGGAAGGCAAGAAAAGTACATTCACAGCAGAAAATGCAACAGAAAAAATATCAAAAGAATACTGAATTTGTCCTTTAAAAAAAATCTATGAACATAGGATTTTTCCAGGTCTCCTAGTCAGTACTACCAGTATTACCACATTTGAATTTTAATAAAGTAGTATATGTGGCCTTGATAGGTAGTCTCTCTGTAATTCCTGTATTATTCACAAGTATAAGAGATTTCCTTTATGTAGTCATTTGTTTACAACAGAAACATAGCTATCTTCATTTAGTATTACCAGCATTAGTAGCCTACAAGTTGAGTGTTGGTTCTGTTCGTCAGTGCCAGAACTATAAATAGAAATGTCATTCTATACAATTCTCCTTATAGAATAGACATAAACACTGTGATTGGAACATGTAGGTATAAATGCATCATATTGCCTTTAAATGTTGCTTTGAGACAAGCAAAGAAACAACCAGTTCCCACTGCATGAGGCATTTGTTTTGGTAATATGGAAGTTGGAAATGGAAATTATAATGGTTTTTAAGTGGATCAGTGTGTCTTCTCATTTTTGAGCAAAATTGATCTGCACATTTACAAATAGTCCTACACCCTCATGAACTAATTCCTGCGTGCGGGCTAATAGGTATTGGAAAGAGGATGCTTCCCCTGAACCTCTAGTAGAAACGTTTTTCTTGCCTTCTTGGGTTTTCTTTGCATTAGCTGAGTGTCATACCACTTTTCCTGATTATTTTTCTATTCTTCTAGGATTTTTCTTCCATTTTTTAAAGGAGGGATTAATGCTACTTAGTTTTTTATTTTAATTTTCCTGGGGGGCTGGTGGTCAGGTCTGTTTGTTAGGTCTGTTGTGTTTGTTAATGCTCTAGTGCTGATTCAGAATCACTCAGCAGTTTGACTTTGTTGGAAAAGTGCCTGCTTTTGACATGTGAAAAACATGTGAAAAATAATTACAAATCTGTTTTTTAACTGAGAATGAGAGCTGCAGAATTTGGCCTAATGCTTCTATGCTCAGCAGAACACTTGGAAAGGAAAGAGCAAAATCATATTGACTGAAACTTAATATTTATTTTTGTGATGTTGAATTGCTCATTGTCACCGATGACTCAAACTTCTCTCCTCCACTAGTCTCTGATCAAACTCTGGGAGTCTATGTCCACTCAAGCATTCCTTCCATCACCCCCCCTGCCTTCTGACATGCTGACATATACGGAGCTCGTGTTGGATGATCAAGGTCAGCTGGTCCACATGAACAGGCTTCCAGGAGGCAATGAGGCAAGTAGCTGAATCCCCTTCCCCCTTTCCTTAATCTCTGTGACCACTAGTAGCAGCTTTCCATGGAGCTGGTCATTAAATAGCATTAATTTAGATCCTGCATTAATTTAGGTGCTACACAGGTAGCACGGTAGTCTTGCTGGTAGCAAATATTGACTAGATATCAAGGAATTATTAGTTTTTTAGGTGTGATAATATTTTTTAAATGGTGTTAACAACTTTGCTTTCTAAAAAAAAGAGTGATGTTTTCTGTTGGACATACCTATTTAAAATAGTTACAGGTGAAATGATCCAATGTCGAAGATTTGCTTCAGAGAAATGGAGGGGTGAGCGTGGGACTATAGTTGAAACAAGATTGTTCATGAGTTGTTCATCAAAGCTAGATGATACATCCATCAGAGTAGACCGTTTTCTCTATTCTTGTATATACTTGAAATTTTGAGATTTGTCCATAATAAAAAGTTAAAATGTTGTTTTGTTTGATGTTTTTTTCTTATTTGAATACTTATATAGTAGTATACCTTTTTTGGCATGTTTTCTGTGCTCAGGTAATTTGATCTGGTGCTGTTATTATCGTGGTAAATATATTCTTAAAGAGGCTCAATCAGAACCAGAGATTTAAACATAAAAGAAAGTAGCAGAAGCCCATTTCTGGTAGTTGTCTAAGAATGCATTTTCTGGCATTGGAATCCTCTCTCTTATGGTGCACTGCTAATAATGATATAAAGTCGTCTTCTGCCCCTTGGCCTATGTCATCCTCTTCCTGATTTTAACTATGCTTTCAATGTAGAGTTACAACCGAAATAACAAAAATAATACACCTAAAAAGAGATAGGTTTTTATTTCAGCCTTAGATAGAATCCCTAGATAAATCTCATTCTTTAGAAAGAGTAACCTTTACCTGGGTGTTCTCCATAAACAGGCTGGGTAGACCTTTGGAGGTGATATGTGGTATTTTCCATTTTGTGCAGTGTCTTTTTCAAAATATGTTACTGTATATACAAGGTGTGTGCTGTTTCAGTAAGCACACCGGTGGATGCCAAAAGTAGATGAATCGGTATTAAGATGGATGCAAGCATTGGACCAGACGGAGAATGTCAGACTATAGGAGTTCTTCTAATCTAATGCCTCAACAAATAGCAAAGGCAAGAGGTGAAGGAGGAAAGATGCATAGAATTTTGACAAGAATAGATATATACTCGTTAATACACAAAGTTGAAGCAGAGTCTTGTGCCACGGTGTAGCATCTATGTAGTGAGCCCCTCAACAGCAAAGAAAGGCTTCATTGTGCTAGACTTAAATTCTGATTCATTCAACAGTATAGTCTTTAGGAATGGAAGGCACCCTTGTGAACATGGGGCTGAGAGAAAAACGGTTTAACTAATGTAATTAACACAAAAAAATGAGATTTTTGGCTACGTGAAAGCTAGCAGCACTGCTGTGTGAAACCTCTTGCCATGATCTTTCTCTTCTGCTTTCTCTCTGCTCTCATTCTGTGTTTGAGCGAATGGAGACTGGGGGAATAGTGAAGTCCCAGAGGGACAGAGCTCTGTTCTTGCTGAAATTACAAGCACAGAGCTGCCTGGGCATGAACATGTAGTGTTTACTCTGCCAGTATGAATACAAATAGTCTTATTATACGGGACTCTGTACCCAAAGACCAGACACACACACACACACACACACACACACACACACACACACACACACACAAGAATAAAAAAAAATTAAAGGTTTTTTTTAACCCTTTTAAGACCCAACGAACCTGGGTAGAAAAGGGATGTCTTAAACAGCCGCAGAGTATTATCGTTATGAGCAGTAGAGTCGGTACAAGGGCCATATGTTTTCCTTTGCCCAGTGCTTTAATAATCTTGAAATCGAGAAATCTAATTGTATTTGAATTTTATTTTTTGTATTTATTTTATTTTTTTATTTTGCTTTTCATCAGTTCTCACTTTCTTCTTCTACTCTTTTCCCTTCCTTAGTTGCCTATTTTCTTTGTTCTCTTTTCCTTTTCTTCAAATGATTGACTAGGATTGAGGCAGAGTTGTTGGCTTGCTGTTTCTGAGTCTTTGAGCTCGGGAGGAGTGAGACTGATGTTCTTTTGTGAGCAGTTAGTGACTAATGCCTGGGATGGCTGGTGAAGTCAGTCAGTAGCTGTAGCTAGATTATAGGGCATTGCGCACCAGGAATGAGGTTGGGGTATTACTATCAAACTCCGTTACCAATAGCTTGAGTGTACAATGGTACATGTCTGCTGAGAAACTGACCAATCTAAAGATGGAGTTTCAGCACTCAGAACTCTGAGGGACAGCTGTGCCTAAGAGATGACGAGGTGTCAGTGGGATGTATTTCCTCATGCTGAGCCCAGTTTTATCAGAGCAAGTTGACTTTCAGCTCTTGCAGTTTAATTTTCTTTGGCCAAAGAGACAAGTTTGTCATGAACCTGGCACTCTCTGTATTACCCCAAGAGTGATGTGAAGGGAAAGAAAAGAGCTCATGCTGATGAGATTTGGAGCAAATCTGTCCTGTCCCAAAGAGAACGGGCATCTGAACAGAACCTTGAGAAATAGTTTTATTAAAAAAGGAATAAAAAATTGACCCGTTAATGTTCTGAGAGCCAAGGCTCCATGTAAATGCGTTGATGCTACATAGACATTAAATCATCATAATGTGGTGTTCTCCAAAGGTGACAGCTCCACCAGGTCATCATTGTGGGGGATACTGAATTACCTTGAAGGATTGGAGTTTCTGGGTTTAAAAGCTAGCACATGGATATAAGGAATGAAGGTAAAACAAGAGCTTCCTGCAGAGTTTCCCCATGAATCGAGATGCTTTTTCCCATAATCAAATGCAGAAAACCTGTACTTATAAGACCATCGACTGTATGGGTGGCTGGCTTTCTTCCTTGTTCCCCACCCCCCTCCCCAGGACAGTAAATAGGTAAAATAGTGATGGGAACAGGACTTGGAACAATTCAGTTCCATTTAGTTTTAGGTAACTTGTTTGCCATTTGAGAAAGAATATTGGCTGTTTCAGCAGAGATGTGACCTGCATTTTGAACATTGTACCCATGTTAAAAGCAGAAGAAAGAGAGATTTTCTGATGTGGTGTTAGCCACTTTCTCCTCTCTGTTTTCCTAGTTGTCCCTTCCCCATCAAGAAAGGTGTAACTGAAGGCATGCCATCTCATTCATGATGGAAGTATAGGAGAACACATTTTTCTCATTGTCAGGTTTGAATGGCATTGCATTTAGTATGAATTTAGAGTAGGAATAAAAGAGATGTAGACCAAATCTGTGAACTGTGTTACTTGCAAATAGCTCCAAAGATGGGTTGTCTAGGGTTTTTTTTTAATAGTTTCAAGTAAAGATGAAAACTGTGGAAAATATGATTGCAACAAAGACTAAACTTATTTCAATTCTAGCGGCTATGATGCTACAGTGATGGGTACCATATGTAAATACACAGCTAGATGAATGTATGCTGTTGAGCCTGGTTACAGTGGAAATGCAGCTAACCAACAGTTCTACGTTTACTGCTTCTCAGTTTTGGGGGAATTGTTTTCATTTTCCTGCCAGTTTGCTAACCTGTTTTGATCATTTGGTGGAAGCTGTAATTGCAGGTGGGAACATCTTGAGTAACAGTTCACAATCTACTGCAGCTGCGTTTCGCACTAAATCCTGTTATTAAAAGGCTCAGGCTAAGATCAAGCCAAGGGTGGTAACAGACTTGACAGAGAACAACTTAACTTTGCCTGGTGTAGGACAAAGAAAACACTAGCCTTCTTGAGACCACATTTTTTTGTTGTTGTTCTGAAATGTTATTAGCATTCTTTTATTATATTTCTTTTAACTGCTCTGGGAACTAGATCATGAATCTCTAATTGGGCAGTGATGAAAGACATGATGGGCAACTTTTATAGCACTTTTGGTGTGGCCAGAGAGTAGGACCCTGTTTTCCTTACTCTTTCAGCACGTGGGCTTTTTAACAACACAGACCCTTCCTCTCATCTCTCCTGTCATAATGAGAAACTGAGATGAGAAGATTCTCTGTTTGGAAGCAGCTATAATAATTAGGTACAGGATGTGTATTCCAAAAAAGGATCAGTAATGAAGGACTGGAATTCGTGCGTGGCATTAAATTTTTTCCTTAAAATTTTTCTGGGAGATAAGCATATTCCAAATTGAATGCAATCTGATGAACTCCTTTGCACGCACTACCGCACTTAAGAATTGTAGTCACTGCAAGGCTTCATTTCTTCAGATGGGCACTAGGTGTCAGGGTTTTTCCTTCGCAGCACCTTGGCATTTAGACAAGCCTCTGGAATTGCCCTTTTTGGTGAGGCAGATCCTCTTTTCTTCAGTAGGTATGGTGGGCTTTGCCTGGTGTTCCTCCAGTATGCAATTGCATTTTTAACTCTTGGGCAGAGATCAGGTGAACCTTACTATATCATGCTCTACACATTTTTACAGGAAACGTTTTTTTTAGGAAGAGGATGATTGAGGAGGAAAAAATAGTGTAAAGACTGGTTGCCATCGTGACTGGTATCTTTTATGCTCTTGGGGTGGAAGGGTAGGGATGGTGGAAATTAGGAATTTAGTTCCAGAACTGCCCAGCCTTGCCCATAGTTAATTGTTGGCAACATTTTGATGTTCTGCTTCAGCAAGGTGTAAGTGTCTGTAATTTTTTATTATAAAATATTTCAAAATTATAGAAAAATATGGGGAGTGATATGACAAAAACCCCTGCATCTACTGACTGCTTAAACAGAGCTTATCATTTTGACACTGCTCCTCACTTTTATGTTGTTATAATCCTTTGAAATCTCTAATTGGAGTATAAAAACAAAAAAACTTTAGGAGTTAGTAGGGAAAGAAGTGGGTAAGCTTATAGAAACCTAAAAGATTGGAAGAAATTAATTAGTACGGCGCCTGGGTGGCTCAGTTGGTTAAGCAACTGCCTTCGGCTCAGGTCATGATCCTGGAGTCCCGGGATCGAGTCCCACATCGGGCTCCCTGCTCAGCAGGGAGTCTGCTTCTCCCTCTGACCCTCCCCCCTCTCATGTGCTTTCTCTCTCATTCTCTCTCTCTCTCAAATAAATAAATAAAATCTTTAAAAAAAAAAGAAATTAATTAGTAGATCCATTTTGACAATTCTTAGGCTGGACCTCTAAACCCAAAGGACCTCTTTTTTTAATTATTTTTTTTAAAGATTTTATTTATTTATTTGACAGGGAGACAGCGAGAGAGGGAACACAAGCAGGGGAAATGTGAGGGAGAAGCAGGCTTCCCACTGATCAGGGAGCCCAGTGTGGGGCTCGATCCCAGGACCCCGGGATCATGACCTGAGCCGAAGGCAGACATTTAACGACTGAGCCACCCAGGCACCCCCCCCCCCAAAGGACCTCTTATTTCAGAAAAAACACCATAACCCTCTGTCTGAATTCACTTGGTTGACGTTTTCTATGCTCTCAAAGGAATTGTTTGGGTTGTCCTGGACTCAGATTCTAGTGGAACCTGTTATGCTTTGAAACTCTGACTGGAGAAGAGTGTGTATGTTTGTGGGCTTGAGTCCATTTCTTATGGACACAGAACCCAAATATTTTTCTAGTTTAACATTAGACTTTTGTATATTGTTTTACTCGATTTAACCTCAGAATAGCTCCATGAATGTGAAGCTAATTTGGATGTATTTTACTGTACTTTTATTTCTTTCTTTTGAAACCAGTTTACCTTTTCATGCTGGGTGTAGAAATTGAGTCCATGTCAATCTTTTAGATATGTGTTGGAAAAGAGGCATATTTGTATTGCAATATGCTGAAGGTGAGCTTTGAAATAGACCTGAAGAAGGCAGATCTGAAAAACAGGACCATGGTCTGTGCACTGATTTTCAAGTTATAAAAAGAGACTAATGGTCCTTGCCACCAATCTGTCCCTGAAGATGGGGAAATGTTTGTAAGTGCTTTGAGATCCTCAGCAGAAAAGTATCACACACCACTGATTATATGTAAACATGCATAATTTGTGCTTGTCTTATTTTTCATCAAGGGCTTCAAAAAAAGAAACCCCAGTCTTGGATCCTTTTAGGCTTAACAAGATAGGAATTTCAAGTATAGAAAAAGACAGGTTATGAAATATGTGGTTAAGATAGTTTTATTTAAAATCACTCTTTTACCCTCTAAGTGAGCATGTTTGGTTATGAGTGAGTCTTTGTCTAAAATGATCCTCACAGCCAGAGTTGAGCCCCTCATTGGAAAAATATTGAGGCTAATTTTGAAAGATAGGTCTTCCTGCCATGGAATTACTTCTAATGAATTACTAACACTGTTCTTTTGGGATGCATATACTTTGCTTTTTTTTTCCTTCAAATTTTTATTTAAATTCAAGTTAGTTAACATAGAGTGTAATGTTATTTTCAGGTGTAGAATTAATCATTTACATACAACGCTCAGTGCTCACGACAAGTGCCCTCCTTAATCCCCATCACCTATTTACTTTGCATATAACTTTTCTCAGAATTCCTTCTGAGCGACTACTACTGATATTGGAGTGTTTTCAACAGGTGGATTAGTTCCTTTGACTCTTTTCATAATTGGCAAACAGAGGCCCAATGAACTTGAATGACTGAAAATCCTAATGCATCCATTGGCCGACTACAGAATTTGTGGAGGGCTCCTCAGTCCCCTTAAAAAGTCAGTCCTAGAGATAGCCTTTAAACAAAAGAATGTACTTGCCAGCATTTTTGTACACCTTAAGTTTTAAGATTTTACTGAAAAAGGATGTGATATAGTACCCTATGTCAAAAAACTTTACAACTCCAACTAAAGGCAATAATGAACATGAGGACAGCAACAGATGACTCCAGAGGATGAGGTGTAGCGTGAAGCGTCAGAGTTCAACATTCGTTTATATGATTAATGGGCAAGGCTTCCTGAACTGTAGTAGGCCAACTTGCTTAATTTCCATATCATCCAATTACTCCTATGCCCCATTTCTCAAATACCACTGGCTTGTATGTGCTCTATTGCATGTTTTTTTAAAAAATTGGTATGTTTACTAAAAGCATTGTGTGTATATGCATAAAATTACTGTGGTTTCATGTTTATAGATATTGCAGGGAGAGATAATTCCCCTGTTCAAAATTATTGTTTCTAATCGTCAGTAATATTTTCAAGAAATTACCTCTGGGATGAAATTTTTTTACTCCAAAAATGGTATTTTTCTTACCCTTTTATCGCTTTTTGGAAAGGTTGAGGTAAGTTTGTTCAGCCATTTTTGAATTATCCAAGCATGAAAAAGAGAGTTTTTCAGCTGTTAAGAAAATTGTTTTCAGCTCTTTTATGTGATCATACAACACTAGGCAACGGAAGATGATATCCAGCAGATAATACAATATGGAAAGGCATTGACATTTTTTCAGCATGGTTTTCTGAATGGCATAAATTATGTCAAATATCGTATTGCCTTGTGGTTTAAAAAGGCACATTTTAACACCCATACAATATTTTTCACCATTCCATCAGATAATGTTTTTTTCTTGAGATTCTGAGTTAATGTTGTAATTGTTTTTTGATAGTATCTAACTAAAAGTGAAGATTTAATATCCCATACAAGATACAAAAGGGGAAGAGGTTGGGGTGCCTGCACGGTGCAGTCAGTTAAGCATCGTACTCTTGGTTTCGGCTCAGGTTGTGGTCTCAAGGTTGTGAGATCCAGCCCTACCTTGGGCTCTGTGCTCAGCACAGAACCTGCTTGGGAATCTCTCTCCTCTCCCTTTGCCCCTCCTGCTCGTGCTTGCTTGCATGTACATTCTCTCTCTCAAGTAAGTAAATAAATCTTTAAAGGGAGGAGGTAACACTTTGTTTATGTATCTATATGTATCTATACATCATGTATCTATAAAGGAACTCAAGTTCGGATTTGTTCACCGAGTCTTGGTTTTCTCATCTTCACGAGGCAGATAGTGCTTAGGTCCGTTTCAGCTCTAACACTCTAGAATTCTTTGTATTGCTGCTCCTGGGCCTTGCAGGATGGTCCTCCTCCTGGCATTAGCAGTAGTAAAACGATTGCTGTGGGAGGGTTGGCCAGAAAGTTTCAACTTTTAGACTTTTAGCATGGAAAATAAAGGTTTAACGTATCAGCCACAGTCTAACCTATATCTGAGTCCACATAGAAAATATTGTTACAGCTGAACTCAAAGTGAGGAGACAGAAGAAAGGCAACCACGGCGAGGATATTCTTCTCCTGCTTCCCACAGCATAGCTGCGGTTGATAGATGCTTCTTAGCTTCTTAAAAACACAGTCCTCTCCAGTTTTGCCTCCTAGCTTTCCCCTCAAATTTATTGGTTGAGCTTAATATTGGTATTTTATTTTGTAGTAACAGCAGCTTTTGAAAGTGTGCCTGTGCGTGTGTGCAATTGCACATTCTATTCACACGGATAGTACAATTAATGTTGATGTCAATTTTGGTGTTAATTTTGGGTCAGGATTAGTGTTGACATTTTGTGTCAGACTAATGGCATTTATGGGCACCCTCAGAATAAATGTTAATATTGCCGTGCTTTTAGTATCTGTTATAGTAACATGAAAGCAAGGTCCTCCCAGGAGAAAAAATACATGTATGGATAGATAGATAATGCCTTTCTGTGTCGCTGGTGTCACTTGGCGAGAAAATGACATCTCAGGGCAGAATCCTAATCACTGTTTGGAGCATCAGAAATAATGATCACCTCTGATCGGGGGTTGTGAATAATTCATTCGGTTTGATTTTCACATCCTGTCCAGTGATACTTTTCAAACCAAATGTGTTTCTACAGGAAAATAATGGTCCCACTTCTTATGGAAATACTGTGGCACAAATCATTTTACCCACATAAAAACAGTTAAATAAGACTGTTCTCTTCTGCTTGCTTTCTCCTCCCCATTCCCTCCTCCCTCGCTTGCGTGTGTTTATTCCAGAACCGGACTGTGGCCAAAGAAATATTTTCTTCCTTAGAACTTGCGTAAGGCAGATATTTATTTCTGCTCATCCTTTGCTTATTCACATTAACTCTTTTGATCCTCTTCCCTTTTTTTCATTTTAATTAGTTTAGGTTGATAACCCTAAACCTAAGAAACCTGCTATTCGGAGCATCCTGTTATCAAAAATCATCTGAAATTACAGATTTTTAAATGATTTATGGCTATATTAATGAAAACATAATTGGCAGGAAGCGGCTGGAACCACTCGGTAAGTCAGTGGTCAGGAAAGAAGCTTGTGCGCTACCTGGGCCCCGGAGCCCGAGTCTGAACCTCCTTAGGCTATAAACCCACCCACTCTGGCAGACCCTCTCAGGCTGCAGCCCCCAGTCCTGGTTTCACCTGCATCAAAGCACTGGAGGGAGCGAGAAGCTGGAGCAAGGGGGTTCAGTGGTGGAATTTCCTTTGGTTATTATTTTTCAGTTAATGTACTAGGCAACTTGGGCTTAGGTGAAATCAGTGAATGTCACATTCCTAATCACATTGTCACACTTGTGTATATATGCTTTTATAGTGATTGCAGAATTTTCAATATAAAGTCTCCATTGTGTGTATAATATAGATAGACCCATCTGTATAAAGTAATTTGACTGAAAAACTTAGTGTCCTAATTAAATAGGGGGAGAATATGACTGTCTTCTGAAGTAATGACCCAATCCTCTGAGACAAAGCTATTCTTAGATAGCATATTTTGAACCATTTCTCCTGAATGTTGTGACCTTTTTTTTTTTTCCTCCCTCTTTCTCTCTCTCTCCCTGTCTCTAAATCTAACAAGGGCAGGGGGAAGCCTTTCTCAGCCTACTTATCATCAGACAGAAAGTATTTTGCATTCAGAAACCATTTCCAGTATCAAATTCAATTTTGTCAAGTGATTAGTTGAGTTTGGTAGAGAATAATTTAAAAACACAAAGCTGGAAATGGCCGTGGTGCTTCTGCACTGGAGGAGAGCGGTTGCTATTCTCAAGTTGCAAGCCCTCTTCCAGTGACTATGCATCACAAGGTGGATTATTGTGTTACATGTCTTTGCAGCTGTTACAGACCCGCATCTGTTGACACCATGTGTTCCTGTCCTAGGCTGCTGGAAAAAATAGGGGAGTGGGTGAATTGATACCTTGCCTGCCTATCAGTGTGAACGTCCTTTTATGTACATATGTTTGTAAAGCTCTTTAGCCCTCTTCAAGATGAAAGGCTCTGTATAAATATAAGCTTTCGATTTTAGTACATGTTTGTAATACATGTGGTACGGTCCTAAATATGTATTTAGCTGATAGGCACTGTTCTTGTCTATTGTACAAATATTGACTTTAAAAGTATAAATATGTATTTAACCATCAGACCAGAAAAACACTGAAGCAGTTACTTCTCAGGTAGAGATATTAATATTGTATAAACCTATATATACATATGTTTACATTCTACTACATCATTGCAGAGCATTTCTTTTTTTAAAAATGAAATGATAGCCCCAACAAATTAAGGCAGTTCTTGATATTCTCCCTTCGAGGTGAGTCTTAATTTTTAATCTTCATGTGTTTCACTCTCTCTCCTTCTAACTTTATATAAATATGATCTGTCGCGGTAAGACTAAAATATAGAGTCAGCTTTTGTAAAGTATGAGAAATCCTTAGGCTGGGGAGATACTTTTCCCTTAAAAAATTTTTTTTTATTATGGTTCGCTAAAGTAGAGACAATAATAAAAGTTTTCACGTACCTGTCACTCAGTGAAGAGCTATTTGGTAGTCTTTTCTTAGTTCCTTTTAAAACTTAAATCGCATTGACATCCAGAAGCCTGGAGAATCTGAAGAATAAGGAAAAACTTGAGAATAAAATGTAGTAGTAAGACCCACTGCTGTGACCAAATAAAGGGATGGCTCGTGGGGGGAAAAAAAAAACCTTAAATCACATTGACAATTTTATAAACACATTAAGGAGAATTTAGAAAATAGAAAAAAAAACCCCACACAATCCCATCATTCTAAAAATAATTATCATCTCATTTTGCTATTTTTTTTTTATTTCGTTCCCCCCTCCTCCCAACACGCCTATAGATAGTGTTGTAACACTTACTGTGCACTTACTATGTGCCAGGTACTGTTCTAAGGCTTACCATGGATTTAATCCTTACAACAAACGTTATAGAAGAGTTTATTATCACCCAATTTTACTGATGAGGAAGCTGAGACAGAGAGAGGTCAGTAACTTAAGTGGCTAGAAAACTGACTGAATCTCTATTCTGTCAGAGTCAGATTCTATTAGATTCACATTCTCCAAATCTGGCTTCTGAGTCTCTGTCCTTAACCACCACACTGTTGCATCTCATAGTTATTATGGTGTACAGACAAGTTTGTTATACCACTTCTTCAAATTTAGTATCGTATCATGGGTATTTTAATATGCTATTCATAGTCTTCATAGCCAGCATTTGTAAGGCTGTACAGAATACTAATGATGACGTTATTAGCCAGTTTACTTCCCTCCAAGAGAAGGAAAAGTTTTTATCATGGCATTTATTTTTTAACTGTTTATCTTAAAATATTTTAGATTTACAGAAAAGTTACAAAGATAGTACAGAGAGAGTTCCCATATACCTAACGTTAACATCTTACATTATTCTTGTTACTCAAATAATCTTTTATGTAGTCTGAAAGAGGTGTGTTAAAATATATCTAAATAAAACCATTGATTTTTCTAATGTTGACATTTTATATAACCATGGTATAATTATCAAAACTTAGAACTAACATTGGTACAATACTAATAAGTAAAATACAGACTTTGTTTTGGATTTCACCAGTTTTTCTACAACTGTCCTTTTTCTGTTCCAGAATACCACATTGAATTTAGGTGTCAAGGACATTTATGTTTGTGTTATAATTGATGTTCATCTTTCTATATTGTTTCTGCTAATTGCAGTGGCACTAGTCTGGAATATGCTTCCTTAATTTTTCTAGTAAAAGAAATTATGTGAACTGTATTTTTAAAAAATAAATGTACTAGCTATAAGGACAAGTTAACTTAATTCCTCTATATCTTAGTTTTCTCATGGCAACAATAACAGCTGCTTCTGAATTAATAATAATTTGAGAACTTTTTATAATTGGAAAAATTGAGACTGTATGAAGTTAAGTGATTGGTTCAAGATTATATAGCTAGACTAAAGCTGAGATTTGGACCAAGGTAGGATGATGTTCCCCAGACTAACCTCTTAACTACTGTCAGTATTTGTCCATATTTAGTATAGTACAGCTGGTGATAGAGGTTCAATTAATGGGAGCTATTATTCTTGTTATTTTTTAAAAAATAAAATAGTTGAATGATGTTTAGGACTGTTATCCTGTGATCCCTAGAGATAAGTCATAGACCGTGTTCTAAGCCCTTGGTGTTGACTATTTTCCAAGAATCATTTAAAAAAATGAAATGACTATGGAACCAGCAAATATTTATTACTCCCATATTATGTGTTGGGATCCCGCTAGGCACTGGAGGAGATGATATAATGGTTTAGGCTGGCAAGCTAAAAACGGTCCTAGGCAATATATGATTAATTATTGAATGAATTCTCTACATGAAGGTCTTAGTAGGAGATCAGAGAAGAAGGGGGTCACTTGAGGCTAGGTAAAGCTTTCTGAGGAAATGGAATTTGAATGAATCTTTTTGGAATGGGTAAGATTTGGATAGATTGAGAGGAGAGAAAGGAGCAAATTTTGTATGTTGAAGTTAATATAATAGATTACCATTTGGAGTAGTTGATTCATCAAACCCATAGGCATTGTTACTTTTGTATGTGTGGGGACACTGAAGCTCAATGAAGTTATTTTTCCAAGGTCACACAATTAGCAAGTGTTATGGCCTAGATATGGATCGAAGTTAGTTTGACTCCAAAGCCCATCTTCTCCATTATGTGCCCTGTTGTTCAATTAGCAGTAAAATCTAAATTTCAGTATAAGTTGAGCAATAGATGCTTTCTTGGATGTTTATCCATTATGCTCACTCAAAACTTAATCTCTTTTGGTAGGGAATCTGACTATACAAAGACTGGGATAGCACTCTCCATTCTGTAATGGTACTTTTTAAAGGAGGAGGGAGGTGGTCGATGAGGAACACACTTTGGAAAGACATTGAGAAAGAGTAGTGTGTTCTTGGTGCTGCTGTGTTGACACCTAATTAGAAGTCAATATTGCAAGCATAATGACCTAGCCAATTGCTGAACTGACTGCCCAAGTGACACAGTTAGAGTCCCCAGGTAATAACAAAAGATAAGAGTATTATTTGCCTGCCCAGTGCCACACAGACACAATGTTTGCATTAGCATGCAAATGCTGAAGTAGATTCTTCAAGGCTTGTCTCTAAGCTACCTCTAGCCTAGGTGGCTAAGGTTAATATATCATAAAATTTGGTGTAAAACCCGATCTTCCTAACTACAAATGCATTTTGAGGAAATAGCTTTTCCTTCCTGAAAAACAAAAGAGATGTTAGGTTAGAGGGCCACGTGAGAAGGCAGGTGTAAAATATTTCTCCCCACACAGGCATTATATTAGCCAGCTTCTTAAAAACCATGACCAAAGTTATCCCGATATTTGCAGTTTCTCCGTGCTATATTTTGGAAGATCTGTTTCTCTTTCCTTTCTGTGTCTTTAATGAGCAGATAGAGTAATACCTTATCTCGGAAGGTGATTGGATTTTTTTCTGTGTATTATATCCATTTTGATTTGTATTTGGCCAAGGGTATGATATATTAAATAGCTTATATTTATCTGTCGGTGTTTCATATATATATTTCTTAATGCTGAGAATCACAAATAGCTGTGTGGAAAGCTTCAACCAGCCTGATTACAGTGGATGTGCAATTGGATTGAGGAATGTGTACTCAGAGCTTATGATCACTGGCCCGGTTGAGTCTGGGTGATGCATGTGGCTTTCCAGGGATGCTGCTATTTACATCTGTTAATGGCCCTTCTTGATGGCCGGCTCCCCAATGAGGTGATATGCAGCAGCCTGGGGATGAGGGACCAAGGCTGCAGATGTGGCTGGGCTCCATTAGGCAGGACCAGGAATGCTCATCTGGTAGGCTTTGTGTTTGGAAGCAAGTGGAGGGGGTGGGAGTGTGGGGGGCGGGGGAGACAGAAAGAAATGGGGGGAAAAAAGAATGGAAAACATTACTTATCTGGGTATAGGGAAACAGACAGGCAGGCATGAAAAACTGCAGCTGTAACTGGGGTATGAGTGAATAGAAAAGAAATGGAACTAGCAAATAAACAAGTAGAAGGATTGACTAGATCTCATATACAAGGGGATTAAAAGAAGAGAGGGCTGGGAAGGTTTGGGAAGAGACATGTCACCCCTGCCTTTTGAGTCAATATCATTTGTGTGGCTGGTCAGATGCTACTGAACAGAGAGTAGAGATTTACATATATCGTTCCTTGCATGCTTTGGTTTTCTGGTGCTGGGAGAAAGTGGCAAGAGATGCTCCCAAGGATGCGGTGTTGAGCTCTAGTGAATTCTTGCAGAAATGGAAGATACCTAAAGCAAGCCAGTAAAGAACGCTGCTATTACTCCTGTCAAATCCTAGAGAACAGTAAAAGGATCCAGGATCACAAAAGTGGTGTAGTCCATGGCAGGTGATTCTCTTGCTGCTCTCCTCACATGTGTAAGAAGTTTTTCAGAAAGACTCTCACAGAAGATGGACCTAGTGTCTTAGTAGATAGGGTGGTAAGTTAGGGAGTTTGGGATTTAAATTCCTGCACCATGGCATTCTTCCACATGTATCCTGAGTATGTTTAGACTTCGGTTTTTCCATCTTTAAGTAGATCGAAACAACTGTGAAATACATAGTAAACCAACTATTCTCACCATAACCTAGAGAAGTGTGCTAGAATGTTTGTTTTAGCTTCCCACAGGAAACTTGGCTCTTCAACACTACATATTTTTACATGAAGGCTGTGTCTAAGGTATAGTCTGATACGTTCAGGGAACCTGAAAAAAAAATTCTGCATGTAAGAAGCTTCTATTTATTTGTTTCTCTCTGTCTTTGCAGATTGGCATGGTAGCTTGGAAAATGACCCTTAAAAGTCCTGAATACCCAGAAGGCCGAGATATCATTGTTATTGGCAATGACATCACATACCGAATTGGGTCCTTTGGGCCCCAGGAGGATTTGCTGTTTCTCAGAGCTTCTGAGCTTGCCAGGGCAGAGGGTATCCCACGCATCTTTGTAGCAGCCAACAGTGGAGCAAGAATTGGACTGGCAGAGGAAATTCGTCATATGTTTCATGTGGCCTGGGTAGATCCTGAGGATCCTTACAAGGTACAGACTAAGCAAAGATAAAACTTCAAGACAATACATGGTTGTGTGTGTGTGCACATGCATGTGTGTGTCTACACGAATAAATAGGTTGGGGGAGAGGTAGAGGTTTAAGTTCAAAAGTCAGGACTTAGAGTGAGCCATAACCGTGTTGGAGACAAATTATCTCTCAGTATATTCACCTAGTTTTTTTTCCTCCAGCTTTGAAATAGATTGCTGTTTCTTGGGTTGAACACAAGAGGAAATAGATATACATTCAGCATGAGACATGCTAAGCCAGAAATATCTATCTTTAAACTATTCCACTGTGGCTTCCAGAACTTATGTTCAGTCATTTACAAATGCCCTTACATCCTCAGCTTCTTCTCTGATTGTTCTCTACTTGAAATCTGCCTGTCCTCTAAAGACCCTGCTTTCCCTGTAGCCCTCTTAAAGAGTGACTGATATCTCTCTTCTCTCTTACCCTTGTCCTGCTGAGCCTGGAGAGGCAAGAGTGTCTTCTTTGTGCCTCATCACTACTTCCAGACCCTTCTACCCCACTGTTCTCTCTGAAAATGCCCATCTTCAAATCTCATGTCATCAGACTGTGCCACACCACCACTTATTAGAGTGGTCCCCACCTCTTTGGTCACTCCTTCTCATTCTTTGCATGTCTTAGTTGCCGGCACATTGTCACTTGCTCCAATACAACAAGCCCTGTTACAATTCTTGATGACTTCCATATTCA